>NC_064852.1:51040811-51761436 GCF_024139225.1 Suncus etruscus
AACAGAGGACAAAAAGAACTAGAAGAACAACAATGCTAAAAGTGTAGATGGGGGACTGGAGCGGTGGCGAAAGCAGTAGGGCATCTGCCTTGCCCACACTAGCTTAGGACAGACAGCTTTTCGATCCCCCCGGTTTCCCATATGGTTCCCCAAGCCAGGAGCGATTTCTGAGCGCATAGCCAGGAGTAACTCCTGAGCATCTTGGCTGTGGCCCAAGAACAAATAAAGAAAAAAAATTGTAGATAGGTAAGATGTATGTTATCGGTAAGTGGTAATCACCTGATAAGTATGTAGTGATTCTAATGTGAAGGAAAAATTGTACTTTACATAGAGGAGGGATGACTGTTTTGAAGGGAATTGAAATTACTTTGATCACAGCTAAGGAGGAGAATTCAAATAATGAAATCTCTAGCAATGTCAGGGACTCAGTATCAATGTCATAATTGGAAGAGAGTGCTGAGTTAAACAACACATTTCTCCTTCAATAATTTGCAGAAGACTAAAGAGTAAATCAACATCTCTTTGGGGGACTAATGAAATATTTTGAAACATCTCTTGGAAGAGAAAACAGGCCTGACCAACTGAATCATTACCCAGAGGGGTAATGAACCTGAGGAACAGGGATAAATAAAAGATAAATTGAGTCTAATTAAATTTGCAACCCAGTTGTAACACTATTAAATTGTTTACTGGATTCTGATGATTAGACCCTTAACCTTCCTGCCTACCAAAAGAAAAGATAAACTTGAAGGAAATATTATCTTCTGAAAGTTCTAAATATTTTTGTAGGTTGATCATGCTAAAAGCATTTAGAGAAATATAAATATATAGCAAATGAAAGAATTATGATTAATTGACTATTATGTTGTGTCTCCAATAGAACTATCAGGTAACATTAATAAGTAAAATATAATAGAAAGCTAGACAAAATTGATGAATAAATTACAGATTTCAATGAGAATTTACCTATATGAATCATCAACTGTACATTTCTAATTAAAAAATCTAAAATTAAGAGCTCATACCAATTGGCTATGCATGGAAAATAGCTGATGTACATAAATATGTCATTGAACTATTAATATCTATTATGTAGTATTAAAATATATGTAATTTTGTTTTAAGAAGCAGAGAAGCAACAATTAAAGGTAAATGACAGGAAATGATAAACAATGATGAAGGATTTTAACCCATAAATTCAAGCAGCACGGAAAGTTTTGTGAAGAAAAAGAAAATAAAACTATATTTTGTAAGGACCAGAGTGGTAGAACAGCAGATTGGGCTGCCTTGTACATGGCTGACATGGGTTCTATTACGGGAATCTTAAATGGTCCCCAAGTCTGCCAGGAGTGATATCTGAGCACAGAGCTAAGACTAAATTCTTACCATAGTTGGATGTGAGCTCTAAACAAGCAAACAAAAATGCCTAATAAAATCCAAAAAAACCCACCTATATTTTGTATAAAAAGTCCTAAGAAAATTTCTGAAAAAAAAAGACAAAAATTATTTTAAGTATACAAAAGTGCTGGGACAAAACAGTATTTATAAAGTGAATAAAACTAAATATCAGCAGTTATTTGTGAAGTGCGAAAAGAATAAGTTTGGATGACATTTTAATAATAAAAGAAAAATCAACAATCTAACTTTCTATAGTCTGTGGGAATGTTCAAATACAAAGATTTTTGTCAGACAACAAAGTTTTAGAAAATTTGTAATTAGCCTATTTAATCAACCAATTCCTAAAGGAAGCTCTTCAATTAAAAAAGAAATGATCATAGATTGAAACAAAATTTTAAGAATGAATAAGAAAGACAGGCAGAGACAATAAAGCTAATAAGGACTTGCCGTTCATGTAGCTGAACTGGATATGATTCTAGTACCACATATAATCCCATCAGTACGGCCTGGAGTGAGCTCTAAAGACAGCCAGATATAAAGCCTGAGCACAACTGGGTGTGGTAGAAAAAAAGAATGAATGAAGTCATGAAATTTTTCCTATACATGGATGTACATGGAATCTATTATGCTGAGTGAAATAAGTCAGAGAGAGAGAGAAAAATGCAGAATGGTCTCACTCATCTATGGGTTTTAAGAAAAATGAAAGACATTCTTGCAATAATAATTTTCAGACACAAAAGAGAAAAGAGCTGGAAGTTCCAGCTCACCTCAGGAAGCTCACCACAAAGAGTGATGAGTTTAGTTAGAGAAATAACTACATTTTGAACTGTCCTAATAATGAGAATGTATGAGGGCAATGGAGAGCCTGTTTAGAGTACAGGCGGGGGTCGGGTGGGGAGGAGGGAAACTTGGGACATTGGTGATGGGAATGTTGCACTGGTGATGGGGGGTGTTCTTTACATGACTGAAACCCAAACACAATCATGTATGTAATCAAGGTGTTTAAGTAAAAAAAAATGATCATTACAAGAAAAAAATAAAAATAAATAAATAAATAAATAAAAGATTAAGAACAGGTAAAATTGTTGTTGCCTTAATACAAGATCTGGTAGCAAGATTCCATAAAAAAAAAAGAAAAAAAGAATGAATAAAGAATATGGACAGAGTAGTTATGTCAGTAAACACTAATGCTTAAAGTAACAGTGAAAATTATAAGACATACAACATGTAGAAGCAACGAATAACAATTTTAACAAAAATGGCAGAAAGGGAAATTTAACTAATACAAGATTGTTGCATTTTAGGGTTAGTGGCAGTGTACTGATTTATCACATCTTATGAGAGATCATATAGTCATTGTAATTCTAAGATACCCATTAAATGAATACAAAATATACATTTAATGAAAATACATAACTAAAAGCTAACAGATGAGATAAGATAGAATTACATAAATCTTGATTCTCATAAAAGGAAGGAAAGAGTAAATTTAAAAATGAAAAAGCATTCAAAATACGAAAAAATGAGTGGATAATGTCATACTTAGATGCAATTATCTAAACATTACACTAAAGATAAATGGACTAAATACTACAATAAAAGAAAAACTTCATATTATATTAAACAAAAGAAGGCCACATTGTATACTTAGTGCATTTATACCAAGTATAAGATATACACTTTCATTATAAACACAGATAAACTGAAAGTAAGAGTATGAGAAAATGTACAACATGTAATTATCATCTTAGAAAATCTGGTGGGTGATTTAACAAAATAACATAAGCCTTCTGCAATTGTATTAATGACTTCATTGAAGATAATAATTTTCACAAAAGTGCTTCTCCCTCCCTTCCTCCATTCCATCCTTCCTTCCTTCTTCCTTCTTTCCTCCCTCCCTCCCTCTCTCCCTTTTTTCATTCCTCCCTCCCTCCCTCTCTCTCCCTTTATTCCATCCTTTCTCCCTCCCCCTCTCCCTTTTCCTTCCTTCCTCTTTCTTTCTTCTTTCTTTCTTTCTTTCTTTCTTTCTTTCTTTCTTTCTTTCTTTCTTTCTTTCTTTCTTTCTTTCTTTCTTTCTTTCTTTCTTTCTTTTCTTTTTTTTCTTCTTTCTTTTTTCTTTCTTTCTTTTTCTTTCTTTCTATCTTTCCTTTCTTTCTTTTTTTCTTTCATTTTCTTTCTTTCTTCTTTTCTTTCTTTTCTTTCTTTCTTTCTTTTTCTTTCTTTTTTTCTCTTCTTTCTTTCTTTCTTTCTTTTCTTCTTTCTTTCTTTCTTCTTTCTTTTCTTTTTCTTTCTTTCTTTCTTTCTTTCTTTCCTTTCTTTTCTTTTTCTTTCTTTCTTTTCTCCTTTTCTTTCTCTCTTTCCTTTCTTCCTTCCTTCCTTCCTTCCTTCCTTCCTTCCTTCCTTCCTTCCTTCCTTCCTTCCCTTCCTTTCTTTCTTCTTCTTTCCTTTCTTTCTTTCTTTCTTTCTTTCTTCTTTCTTTCTTTCTTTCTTTCTTTCTTCTTTCCTTTCTTTCTTTTCTTTCCTTTTCTTCTTTCTTTCCTTCCTTCCTCTCCTTCCTTCCTTCCCTTCCTTCCTTCCTTTCTTTCTTTCTTTCTTTTTTCTTTCTTTCTTTCTTATTTCTTTTCTTTTTCTTTCTTTCTTTTTCTTTTTCTTTCTTTCTTTCTTTCTTTCTTTTCTTTCTTCTTCTTTCTTTCATTCTTTCTTTTCTTTCTTTCTTCTTTTTTCTTTCTTTCTTTCTTTCTTTCTTTCTTTCTTTCTTTCTTTCTTTCTTTCTTTCTTTCTTTCTTTCTTTCTTTCTTTCTTTCTTTCTTTCTTTCTTTCTTTCTTTCTTTCTTTTTCTTTCTTTTTCTTCTTCCTTTCTTTCTCTTCTTTCATTCTTTTTTCTTCCTTCATTCCTTCCTTTTCCCTTTCTTCCTTTATTCTTTTCCTTTCTTTCTTTTCTTCTTTCTTTTTTTCTCTCTTTCTTCTTTCTCTTTCTTTCTTTTTTGTTCTTTCTTTTTCTTCTTTCTTTCCTTTATTTTATTTTTCAATAACTTTGCTTTCATTTACTCAGAAACAAATGCATAATGATCACGTATGTCAAATATGTGACACATTAAAAAAATAGCTTGTAGGTAAACTTCAAAATAAAAGTATTAGAAGATGACACTTTTTATAAGCTTAAATGCTCTCTAGTCCAGAATGAATATATACCTATTTAGTATAAATATAATATAGTGTATAATATACAATATCTAATGAAGTTCAAAAAATAGATAAACCCATATAGTTGCTCAGTGTGTTAATAAACCTCTGTAAATAATATTAGTGTAAGTACACAAAGAATAAAAAAAAAACCCACTGACTTCATCTAATTGACATGTTAAAATATTGTACTCTAGCACCTAGAGTACACACCTATTTCAAGTGTATCTAAAATGTATTAAAATAAATCTAGACCGAAAAAGGCACTATTCTAGTACACCTACTACAGCAATGTCAAATCTTTTTAAAGTTTTCGGGACCAGAGTGATGGCGGAGTGGTAGGGTGTTTGCCTTGACGCCATTGACCTAGGATGGACTGCACTTTGATTTTCGGGCATTCCATGTGGTACCCTAAGCCAGGAGTGATTCTTAAGAGCAAAGTCAGGAGTAACTCCTGAGCGTCAGCAGATGTGGCCCAAAAACAAACAAGAGAAATTTAAAGTTTTCTATCATGTATAAGGTATTTTCTGATACATTTGGAATTAAGAAGTAAGCAACACAATGGTAATTAGAGCAGTATGAAATGCTTAAAATTAATATCGCAATAATTTGTGGAGAATAAATGAAAAAATGAACACTTTAACCTTATAATAATTAATATATGATGTTAAAAATCTGTTAAATACTGCTTAAGAATCAAAAGTAAAGAGTATTTTCCTTGAACACAACTAGCTAATAAGCCCTTTGTATTGAAAGTGTGGGACAAAGAACACAGAAACAAAAATATGTATAAATCATAAAGTATATAAGAATAAAGTATAATATAGTCAATATAAATGTCATATTATAATGCTGTACCATAATAATAGATAATGTTATAAGTGTGTGTTACTTTAGTAAATACTAAAAATATAATAATTATTAAAAAAAAAAAAACCACCACCGGGAGAGTAAAGGTTCCTGAGCAAAGTCTAGAGTTGATCCCATGACAGTATGCTCCAAGGACGGAGAAACCCCATATCTCTTAGGCCAAGTGAATTCCTTTTCGAACGACCCCAATATTTACTGTGCCAGGGCAGGAGGGAAAAAACAAAAATACAAAAAGCACAAAACCTTGGTTATTATATATATATATTTTACCTCCATTTATTATTGTTATTATTATTTTTATTTACCTATCTATTTTGGTCGATTTCTCTGTTTGGGTGTGAGTATTGAAATTGTCCCCAATTATACTTATATTTTCTCTTCCTTTCTTTTCTTTCGTTATGTGCTATGCCATGTTTCTCATTTCAAGACCATGGCGTGTTTTTTGTTTGTTTGTTTTTGTTTGTTTTTTGTTTGTTTTGCTTTTTTTGTTTGTTTGTCTGTTTTTTTGTGGTGCTTATCAATATAGCTCAAGCCCTCACTGGATATTTGACACTTCTTTTGGTACTGGTGGAGTGTTTCACATTCTTTTTCTCCATCTCTCAAATCGATGATGAGAGCCTCTAGAAGGATTCCGCCCAGTTTCGGCGTATTAGACCCTTACCCCAGTTTATTACTTTTCTCTTTTTCAAACAAAACCACGCAACTTGATCTAGCTAGTCCTGCCTCCAGTTAGAGGGGGAACTAAGGGAGGCATCAAGACCAAACAGGTGCAAGACTACTAAGTAGTGGGTTAGATACAGAGGGAACCACATATTCTAGCCGCCCTGGGGTGAGGGAAGAGGAAATGGGAGGTAGGACAGAAACGGAGGTGTAGGGAGGACAATTTGGTGATGGGAATCCCCCCTGATTTTATGTAAATATGTACCTAAAATATTATTGTCAACACTATGTAAACCACTATGATCAAAATAAAAATTAAAAAAAAAAGATAACTTGGCACTGAAAGAATCACTAGTCATAAACAATCATCTCAAAGAATGAGAAAAATATTGAAACAAAGAAAAGAGAATGGAAAACAATTAAGTGAATAGATGTTAATAACATTTAAAATTGTTAAAACTAAAAATAAATTATTTTTTGTGGGAAGGAAATTGGGCCACACCCAATGAAGTTCAGTGTTTACTCCTGACTCAGTGCTCAGGAATTACTCCTGAAAGACTTCAGGAACCATATGAGATGCTGGTATCAAATCTGGGTCAGCCTTAGCAAGGCAAACACACTATCTGCTTTATCTCTTGCTCTGTCCTCCAAAAACAAATTCTTTAAAATATTAATAAAATCAATGAGCTCTAAACATGGCAAAGAAAATGAAATTATAGCTGACTGAAAGAGGAACTATAACCATTTAGAGGTCAAAAATAAGCTGGCATTCTGAAATCTTTATGACAATAAATGGAATAACTTAGATGAAATAAACATACTTTTTAAGACTGTCATAAGAGTAAAATGAAAAAAGAAATGCTGCTAATTGAACCAAAATATAATATCTTTCTACAAAAAATATTTTCTATTATATTTGCATTACTGCTGAATTCTTTTTGTTAAAAACAAGTTTTATTTGGAGGTACTGAGGAAGGGAAGAAAGAAGATAGAAAGAGTAATGAGTGATACACTCAGGACAAAATTCAAGCTTTTGCAAAGGTAGAGATAGCTCTGGTATACAACCCAGTATGAAGGTAGCAAAGTATTCATCTTAAGAGGGGAGAGAAGGGCTCCATGAATGCGAGCAACAGAGGTGCCCTTCTGACTTCTTATAAAAGCATTATACAAAAGGTCAGAGATATAGTACAGCAGGTTTGCCTAGGCAGAATCCTTGAATCGATTACATATGGTCACCTGAGTCCTTCAGGTGTGATTCTTGAGTGCAGGGCCAGGAGTAATCTCTAAGCACCTGAACACCAACCTTGTGCTAAAACAAAACAAAACAAACAGAAAAAAAACACTATGCAAAACTGGACAGATAAGATTCAGCAATATATTAAAAAATGATAACACATTGTAACCAAGTGAGATTTGTCCTAGAAATATAAAATTGCTTAATATTCAAAAATAAAGCAATGTAATTCACTATATTAACCTAGTGACTAGAAGCAGAGATTTTGCAGGATGGGTATGTCACTCAATAGTTGAAAAAAATTCATCACAAGTATGAGAACATGGGCCCCAACCTTGGATATTCAAAATAAATAAATAAATATGATTTTTAAAATTGCAATAAAAGATTTTTAATTAAATGAAACTCCTAAAAGATTTAAAAATATTATAAAGTTATGCTTAATGATGAAATAGTAAATTAAAACTTTCTGAAATTATGCAGAAAAAATCTTATTATGTCACTAGCAATTATATCTTAATGGTCCTAGTTATTGAAATAACTGAAAAGTGAAAGGCAATGCTAATTGGTAAAAAGAAAGTAAAACTCCCTGAAATGTAGATGAAAACATTGAGGATTATAAAAGAAATTTTTTTCTCAAATTGCATCATTGATCTAATGTAATCTCAATGAAATCCCATTTTAAAAAAATAAATGAGGTGTCTTACATATACATTTTTAATCAAATATTGTGGTAAATTTATTTAATAACCTTTTTATAGCATGTACAGTCTGAAATCTTGACATCCTCACCACTTCTCTTTGGTGATAAATTTAAAAAAATGTATATGGGCCAGAGCAATAGCAAAAGCAGGTAGGGCATTTGCTTGCATGTGGTCGACCTGGGTTTCATCCTCAGCATCCCATATAGTCTCTGAATCTGCCAGTAATAACTTTTGAACATTGAGCTACGAGTAACCCCTGAGTGCCACCAGATGTGGCCTAAAACCAAAAATAAAAATAAAAAAAAAGAATTGGACAATTTTCAGTTAATGTAACTGTTCAATGTCATAGACCCTCTGAGGTAAATATTTCTTAACTTGGAATATTTTAAATTAGAAATTAGCTTTATCTGGACATAGTGAAAATCGAATTTATAATTTTTAAGATCTTGTGAGAAACTTTACATGTTTTATCAATCCATCAAGAATATATAGAAAAGTTAATCTTGTTGGCAAAATTTCCCTATATATTAAGTCAATCTAAAAATTGCTGCTGAAAACTTGATTCCTGAAGAAGAAAAAATGATGAGAAAATGTTTCTGAATATATTAATTTTATTCCTTTATTCTATAGTTGGAACTATGCTATCATTTCTTCAAAATAAACTAAAATATAAATTAAGTGCCTATTTTGGGGGAGGGATACATCTTGGCACTCAAATATTACTCCTAGTTCCGCACTCAGGAATTACTCTTGGTGTACTTAGGGACCATATGGAATACCAGGGATAAATCCCCATTGGCTGCATATAGCACCCTACCTATTGTACTAATACTCTGCCACTTTGATGACTATTTTTATTTCAAATTTTAGAAAAGTATGATTTTACCTTTAAATGAAATTGACATATTTTATCATATGAAGATGAGAGGAATATTAGGTGGAGTATTTGCATTACTTCAAATAAAGATTATACATTTAAAATTGGGTACATACTAAATAATGACATTAATGTCAAAGAAAAATCATGTGTAATTCTAAAATTAGTTAAATTTCAACTTGAGTGAAAAAAAAAACAGAACAGAAAGAAAAAGGTAATGTAACTCAAATGTCATTCAAATGTAACTCTATAAGATGTATGGATGGTGGGTGCTAGTGTAAAAAGTACTTAATGCATATATACCCAGTTTTAACCAACCTCAGGAGATTTTCTTTTTGATGTTACTGAAGAAAACAATATATTGAACAGCTACATAATTTATATAAGTTTCAAGATAATAAGATAAATTGTATGAGAAAGAGATTAAAACAATCAAAAAGTGGTATTGTGTTATGTAAAGATGTCTTCTGCAAGTGCAGTATTTTTCATCTCTAGAATGATTATAATTTATTAATATTTTAACTTATGTAATTTCTTTTCAGATTCATTCTTCACTACCAATACCCCAGTGCATTCTTTTTTTAAAAATATACCCTTTTATCTTTTTATTCCTTTTAGAGTTGTTTCTATCAGAATTCAAAAGCCTACATTTTTGCCAAAGAAAAATAATAAAAGACTATGGTAACTATATTTTTAATCTTTCTCATTAACTCTGTGAGATATAATGAAACATTAATAATTTTATTTACATGCTCTTGTCCTTCGTGTAGCAATTGCCTCTGATGTAAGAAATTCGAGGTCTGTCCCTAAAGTGTAAACCAAGGTCCCTGGACATCAGAGAGAATTTTATCAAAATTTCTACTTCCTTTCAAAGTCTACAT
This sequence comes from Suncus etruscus, assembly GCF_024139225.1. Taxonomy (NCBI): domain Eukaryota; kingdom Metazoa; phylum Chordata; class Mammalia; order Eulipotyphla; family Soricidae; genus Suncus; species Suncus etruscus. Next base: position 51,050,619 of record NC_064852.1, read on the forward strand.
AGAACTATATAATTCAGTTTAGGCTTGAAGAAATGCAAAAGTCAGATTCACTATATATAGATGCAACATATTTTCTTGATAATGTTTTTTTTGATAACTCAGAAAGAAAAACTGATATAGTTTTGGGGACATAAAATATACAGATCAATATAATGAACATGTTCTTTTTGTAGGCAAGTAAAGATAGTGTTTGGTGTGGAGCGATTATTTACATACCAAAGAAAACAGAATTAGTGCACATTTAATTGAGCTGCTTGCTTCTGTTCATGTGAGCAGTGTTATTTCTCATGTGCTATATAATAGTTGAAGGTTAATTAGCAGTATGACTTCATAGTGATACTGCCAGTCTCTTTCAGACAGTTCTGTCAGATTACAAATCGGAATGTTACCAGCACAAGATAGGCCATTCAGTGTTTCTTGTTTATGAGTCTAGGGTTTAAAAGATGGTGTATTTGAGGAACATAGTTAATGTATTGTCACTAGTTGAAACCATAGGATTAGAAGTTGGTAGCTTTGGATTGGACTTCCAGCTCCATATTGTACATATTCTGAACTATCTCTCCACCCCTTCCCTTGAAAAATGCTTGTGTGTGTGTGTGTGTGTGTGTGTGTGTGTGTGTGTGTGTGTGTGATCCTCTGTTCCCAAATGGACCTATTTTTATTTCTCATGGTTGACATTATACTATTATCATTTCAGAAGTACCGAATAAATATCATTATGACTAACCTTGTGTCAAAAAAAAGAATTAAACCCACAGGTTTATAGGGAGATGATGCACACTTTTACTACTAGTGAGAACATAATTTTTCTTGACTTTTATTACATGAATTAACTATACTTTATATTATGTCCTCTCTTGTGTTCTTCCCAGAGAGTTGAACAGATCTATTTCCATCAGTGATTTCCCTTGAAAATTTTCTATTTTTCTGAGTCTTGATAAGACAGAATCATGCAAGCCCATCTGGTACTACATCTGCTTGTCCTCATCTGTGTTTCCCTAAAGTGAGAATAATCTTGCTCTCTATAGTATCTTCTACAACCTGTGATGTAGATATGGGAATAAAATATGATCTTATATTCTGTTATTTAGTGGCTTTTTATAATTTTGAGTTGTAGATAATATTTCCTATAGGATGGAGGTAGGTAAGCAAATGCTTATCTATTCTGACCATATGTCTAAATCAGTCAACCTCCAGAGCAAAGAAAACTTTCTTCCTTCTCTTTCCCAACACCTTCCTTATTGGTGTTATTTATGGTATGGCATTATATTGGTTATGATTTTACTTTGATTTATGTTATTAACTAACCAGTAGAAGTTTCTTTGCCCAGAGTTTTTGCTCACATAAATGTGAGCTTTTATGATCTCCATATTGTTTTTAATCAGCTCAAAAAAACCCTCATTCTTGATCCTGACTTTTTTTGTGTGTGTATATGTGTGCATTGAGAATAGACACATTGGATTTATCCTCCCCACGTTGGATTTTTTATTTGAAACTTACAAACATATATAAAACGAATTTTGAAATAATGAAACGAAGATATATGTAATTAAAAAATCTTTATACTGGGGCCAGAGAGATAGCATGGAGAAGGACATTTGCCTTGCATGCAGAAGGATGGTGCTTTGAATCCCAGCATCACATATGGTCCCCTGAGCCTGCCAGGAGTGATTTCTGAGAATAGAGCCAGAAGTAACCCCTGAGCACTGCCGGATGTGACCCAAAACCAAAAAAAATTCCTTATACTCATCTATTGATCTCCAAACATATATTTAATTATTATAATCAGAATGGATGAGTTAGAATTTTATTCTACTCTTCAAGTATTATTTTCTAATAGTTTATTCAAAACAGAATTATAAGACATACAACATTTTTGGGTTGTCGAGCGCCCTCTTGTAAGGGCTGGGTGAAAACAACATACTTTTTCTCTATTTGGGGGGGTACACCCGGTGACACACAGGGTTACTCCTGGCTATGTGCTCAGAAATGGCTAGGGGACCATATGGGACGCAGAAAATTGAACCCAGGTCCGTCCTGGTTCAGCTGTGTGCAAAGCAAATGCCCTACCTCTCTGCTATTGCTCTGGCCCCCATTTTCTCTATTTTATCTCAATAGTTATTTTTTTCTATTTTCATTGCATAGTTTGAAATTCCACCTTTTTACAACTTTCAAATTACAGTCTTCCAATGTGTCTTCTGGTTACTTTTTGGTGCAATATTTTGATGATTAAAGAGTCAGAAAAGGTACAACATGTCTGATTTAAAGTTATATCATGTTTTCACTATTACAATATTTAGCATTCATGTTGTAAATTAGAAGCTACTTCACAAAAATCTGAAACAGTCCATGTTGCTCTATTCCATTCCTAAATGAGTTTAGTATTTCTAGTTGCCTAGTGTTAATTAGTCTCATATAATTTATAGGAACAAAAACTTAAGATAGATTGCCATAGCACCACTCCCTTAATTTATGACAATTATAAATTAATGGCTAGATAATTTAAAGCAATATTTGATATAGATATACCAATTTTGTAGTAGTTAACATTTATTGAGCATATTTATAACCCAAGAAGCAGGACCATGGCATTTATTATCTATTTTTTCTTTTACAGAAACCTGATGTAAAGATGCTCTTTTAGTAATTTCATAAATGAACAAATTGATCCACAAATAAGTGATTTTGCCTGTGACATTATACAGGTAAAGCTTCAAGTGTTGGAAGTGTTACACCACATACTAGACTCAGTCACTGTGTTATGGCTGCATTGAATCGTCTGAAACTAATTTCTATAGTGTTTATTTAATTATCCATTTACATTCTAAGAAATTACTCAGCCTAGCTGTGTCTCAGATACTTCATTTGTTCCAATAGAGAATTGGTCAAAGCAATCATTTTTTTTCAATTTAGGTTCATAATTAAATGAGGGGGTAATGAACTAGAACCCTGAAAAATTGTACTAGTTTTTTTTTTTTTTTAGAAAATTTCCAAAGCACTAAGTAATTGATATAATACTGGAATACTGCTAGAGTATTTTAATTTTTATTAATTTATTAAGATAAAATTAGTTTAAAATGTAAATGCCTATGTTTTTTAGGATTAAATACCACATAAAATAACATAAATAAATGCCATAAATAGTTACCATACTAAAATATTACCAAATATTTGTCATTAGCACTTTACCACAATTTATTGACCAGTGAGCCCCTAGGATAGTCCAAGTAATTGAAATAAAAATCATAATTGTTAAATGTTGGACCAAGGCATGAGGCATGAGGTATGGGAGTCAATAGAATGATGAGGGCTCACATGGAAAAACAAAGTATCCATAGGAACATGAAAAGCAAAAGACTTAGAAATACTTTATTAAATTCTCCCTTCCACATACCTTATTTTATTCCTAGGCTTAGATTTTTTTAAATTAATATCTTAAGCAGCATGATTATAAGTATGTTTATAGTTGGGTTTCAGTTATTAAAATGAACACCCCCTTCCTCAGTGCAACATTTTTATCACCAATGACTCCATTTCCCTCATCCCTCCACCTTGCCTCTCTTTAAGACAGGCATTTTATTTCTCTCACTCACTACCATTGTCATGATAGTTATCTATTGTTATTTATCTAACTGCACTCATCACTCGTGTGTGTGTGTGTGTATGTGTGTGTGTGTGTAAGCTTCATATTATGGGCGGGTCCTTCCAGAGATTGTCTCTATTGTCTCTGGGTATTATTATAATAATGTATTTTATTTTTCTTATATCCCACATATGAGTGAGACTATTCTGTGTCTCTCTCCCTCTGCTTATTTAACTTAGCATAATAGTTTTCATGTCCATCCATCTATAGAAAAATTTATGACTTCATTTTCCCTGAAATTTGCATGGTATTCCGTTTTATATATATACCACAACTTCTTTAACTACTCATTTGTTGTTGAGCATCTGGATTGTTTCCAGATTTTGGCTATTGTAAATAGCGCTGCAATGAATATAGGTGAGAGAAAGACATTTTTGTTGTGTTTTTGTGTTCCTACAGTATATCCCTAGGAGTAATATAGCTGGATGATATGGGAGCTCAATTTCCTGGTTTTTGAGGAATATTCATATTGTATTCCATAAAGGATAGACGAGTAGGCATTCACACCAGCAGTGAATGAGAATTCCTTTCTCCCCACATCCCTGCCAGCACCAACAGTTATTGTTTTGATTATGTGTGCCAGTCTCTGTGGTGTGAGATGGTACCTCTTGTTGTTTTGTTTTGCATCTCCCATATGATTAGTGATGTGGAGCATTTATTCATGTGTCTTTTGGAAATATGTATTCTTTAAGGAATTTATTCATTTACCCCCCCCCCAATTTTTGATGAGGTTATATATTAAGTTCTTTCAGTATTCTGAATATATCTTAGATATTAGCCCCTTCTGTGGTATGTTTTGGGTGAAAAGTTTCTCCTATTTTGTGGATGGCCCTTGTATCCTAGTCACTATTTCCTTTAAGGTGCAGAGCTTCTCAGGTTAATATAGTCCGTCTGTTTATCTTTCACTTTTGGGGGGGAGCAAACTTGGCAGTGCTCAGGAATTACTCCAGGCTCTGTGCTCAGAAATCACTCCTGGCAGATCAAGGGACAATATGGGATGTCAGTGATTGAATCTGGGTCTGGTCCATGTTATCTGCATGCAAGACAAATGCCCTAAGCTGTGCTACCACTTCAGCCTCAGCTTTCACTTGTTTGGACAGTGCAGTTTCTTCTTTGAAGATGCCTTTGATCTCAATGTCATGGAATGTTTTACCTACTTATTCTTCTGTATACTTTATGGTTCTGGGTCTTATATCAAAGTCTTTAATCCATTTGGATTTGACTTTTGTGGATGGTGTTAGATGGAGGTCCAAATTTGCTATTTTGCATGGAGCTGACCAGTTGTCCCAGCACCACTTGTTGAAGAGGTTTTCCTTGATCCATTTTGTATTTCTTGCCCCTTTATCAATAATTAAATGATTGTATGTCTGTAAAAACTTTCTCTGAATACTCAAGTCTAGTCTACTATATGAGGGACTGTCTTTATAATAATACCATATAGTTTTAATGACTATTGCTTTGTATTACAGTTTAAAATTTAGGAAAGTGATGCCTCCCATCTTCTTCTTCCTAAGAGTTGCTTCAGCTATTTGTAGGAGTTTATTGTTCCAAATAAATTTCAGTAGTGTTTGATTCATTTCTTTGAAGAATGTCATTGGTATTCTTAGGAGAATTGCATTAAATCTGTACAAAGCTTTGGGAATCATTGCCATTTTAATAATATTAACCCTCCCAACTCATGAATAGGATATGATTATCCATTTCCTTTTGTCCTCTTTTATTTCTTGAAGCAGGGTTTTGTAGTTTTCTTTGTATATGTCCTTTACCTCTTTAGTTAAGTTGACTTCAAGGTATTACAGTTATTAGTCATTAGTAAATAGGATTGTTATTTTAATGTCCAGTTCTTCACTATCATTATTTGTGTATAAGAAAGCCATTGAATTTTGTATGTTAATTTTGTATTCTTCAATTTTGCTATGAATCTTTTGTTTCTAGAAGCTTTTGGTAGAGTCTTTAGGGTTTTCTAAATATAGTTTGTCATCTGTAAACAGTGTTAGCTTGATTTCTTTCTTTCCTATCTGGTTTCCCTTGATATCTTTTTCTTGCCTAATTGCTATGACAAGTACTTCCAGTACTATGTTAAATAAGAGTGATGAGAGGGGCAGCCTTGTCTTGTACTAGATTTTAGAGGAAAGGCTTTTAGTTTATTCCCCATTGAGGATAACATTTGCCAATGGCTTATGGTAGATGGCTGTGACTATATTGAGAAAAGTTCCTTCCACTCCCATCCTGTTAAAAGGATATTTTTTTTTTAGGTTTTGGGGTCATACATGGCAGCACTCAGGAGTTACTCCTGGTTCTGCACATATAAATTGCTCCTGGAAGACTTGCTGAACCATATGGGATGCTATGGATTGAATCCAGGTATGTCCTAGGTCATCTGCGAGGAAGGCAAAATGCCCTACTGCTGTGCTATAGCTCAAGTCCCTTGTTGAGTGTTTTTATAATGAATGGTGTTGGACCTTATTTAATGCATTATCGGCATTTAATGATATGGTCATATGGATTTAATTTTTTCTTTTGTTGATATGGTGTACTATGCTGATTGGTTTACATATGTTAAACAATCTTTGGATTTCTGGGATGAAACCTGCTTGGTCATGATGCATGACCTTCTTGATGAGGCATTGGATCTTATTTGCTAGGATTTTCTTGAGGATATTTGTATCTGTTTTCATCAGGGATATTGGTCTGTAGTTTTCTTTTTTGGCAGCATCTCTGTCTTGTTTTAGTATGATTGTGATGTTATCATTATATTTAGGAGTGATTCTGTTTTTTCAGTTTCCTGAAAGAGCCTGAAAAGGATTGGTAGTAGATCCTCTTGAAAGAATTCATTAGCAAATCCATCTGGTCTGAACTTTTTTTTTTTTTTTGGAAGAATTTTCTTTACAATTTTAATTTCCTCAATAGTGATGAGACTGTTTATATTAGCTAGATCATCCTTGGTTCCACTGTGGAAAATAATAAGAGTTCAAGAATCAATTCATTTCTTCCAGGTTCTCATGTTTTGTGGCATAGAGTTTCTCAAAATAGTCTCTGACTACCTTTTGAATATCTGTAGTAATTCGGTTTATTAAGTCTCTCTCCTTTTTGTGACTTTTGCCTGTGCTTTCTCAATTTTGTTTATTTTTTCAAAGAACCAACTTCTGTTTTTCTTGAAGATTGATTTTGGTTTTCCATTTCATTGATTTCTGCTCTAAGTTTTGTTATTTCTTCTGCCTAACTATTTCCGGTTCCTTTTATTGATCATTTCTAATTTTATCTGCTGTATCATTAAGTTATTTATGTATGCCCCTTCATTCTGATATGTGCTTGCAAAGCTATTTTGAAGTCTTTTACTTTTATTGTGTTGTTATTGATATCTTCTTTCAGTTTTGTGAACAATTATATTAAGTATTTGCTGATCACTCATTGGTTGTGTATATGCTTAGGAGTGTGATTTCTTCCTGTTTTACATATCTTGATTACGAAGAAATATTTATCATTGTCCCTTATAACTTTTCTAAGTCTTAAGTTTGTGTCAACTGATATTAATGTAGCCACTCCAGCTTTTATAAGAGAATTATTTGCTTGGATAATTGTCCTCCAACTTTTGATTTTTAGCCTATGTTTGTTCTGTATATTCAGATATGTTTCTTGTAGGCAGCAGAATGTTAGGTTCAAATTTTTGATCCATTTGCCACTCTGTATCTATTAACTGGTGCATTTAATGCAGTGACATTGAGAGAGATAATTGTCATGGGATGTAGTGTCATCTTTGTGTAGAAGTGTGGTGTGTCTGTTGATCTGTCTTATTTTAAAGTAGACCTCTCAGGTTTTCTTTTAAGGCTGGTTTTGAGTCTAAAGTTTCTGAGCTGTTGTTTATCTATGAAGCTATGTATACTTCCATCAACCTGAAAGTGAGTCTGGTTGGGTGCAGTATTCTAGGCAAAGCATTCATATTATTGAGATTTGCCACTATATCCCACCACTGCCTTCAGACCTTGAGGGTCTTGTGTGACAGGTCTGCTATAAATCTTATGGATTTTCCTTTGAATGTAATTTCTCTTTTTTGATCTTGCTGCTTTCAGTAATCTATCTCTATCTGTGGGATTTGTCACTGTGACTAGGATGTGTCTTGGGTGCTTTTTTAAGATAATTTTTAGCTAGTATTCTTTGGGCATGCAGAGTTTGATTGTATGCATTATTTAGCTCTGCACTCTTCTCTGCAATGATTTCCTTGACTGTTGATTCTTCTGGGCATTTTCTTCCTGGGTCTCTGGGACTCTAATAATTCTTACATTGTTTCTGTTGAGTTTATCAAAGACTTCTATTTTTATCTGTTTACATTCTTTGAAGTTTTTTTTCATTGTCTGATCATTTGTTTTAAGGATCTTTTCCATTTTCTTATGTTGTATGGAGTTGTTATGCATCTCATATTCTAGCTCACTGATTCAGTCCTCAGCTGCTGTTACTCTGTTGGAGGGGCTTTCCAGTGATTTTTTTTTTCATTTTGCCTATTAGCCTTTTTAGTCCTCCTATTTCAATTTGGAGTTCTATGATTTCTATTTTCTTATCCTCTTGATTCTTATTTGTGTTACATTCTCATGATCTACACTTTCTTTGAGTTCTCTAAAAATCCTTAATATTTCTTCTCTAAACTTCTTGAGTGGCTATATAGGTGATTAGCACTTTTTGGGTCATCAGAGATGCCATCTTCATTCTCTATGCATGGCGTTGGTTTGTGTTATTTCCCATTGTTCCGTCTGTAGTGTGATTTTTTTTGTGTGTGTGTTGTGCTAGGGCTGATTTCTAGGAGATGTGCGTGGCCATGCAGCAAAGCAAAGTGGCCAGACTCCTCTGCATCCACCCTACTTTGAGGGTGTCAGTTCACCTAGATCATATATGGCTTCCACAGTTACTTCTGGGTAGGTTCAGGAGACAGCGGTTTGGAAGGTGGTCAGCTGCAATCCTCACCTCCCTTTAGTAAGTAACTTTAATGTTTAAGAACTTGGGAGAGCAATGCTGTCCTTGTGTAATTAGTGTAGGAGAGTTTTTATATTAGTAATATGTCCATGGAAATAGAATAAGGTGAGGTTGAAGAAATGCTTGGCATTGACTTCTTTTATTTGCAGTAATTAAAATAAAAATAATTATTTCTAGGGAAACTTAGTAAATAAAAAATTATAATCACGTTTGTTCACAACTACATTTTTATTTAGAAATGACAGCAGTATTCTATATTATTATGAAAACTTATTCTTAGGTAAACTTTCTTTTCATTGTCCTACATTGAGATTTAGAAAAGGTATTAAACATAAAATTTGGATTACTTTTCCACACAAAACAAGTTCTCAAAGAGAATTTGATGTGACACTTGGTTAGTCAAAGATTGAGGTTTATTTCTGTTATGAGTAATCCAAGCGTTGATATAGATTTGTTGTGTTTGTGGGAAAATAGAAATAGAATTTTTTCCTATTTGAGCATTTTGATTCTGTTCTCCTTTCTATCCTACTAAACTCTGATTCTGGATTCACTGCCTGCCTGAAACAGTTGACAGAATTTCTTCTGTCACTTTCTTGGTCAACCATTTGTAGTTTTGAACACGTCATCTAGGTTTTCATGTCTCTTCTAATTTTATAGCCCTCAAAATAAATTAAAAATCAAGTTTTAAGTCAAGGGACATTGTACTCATGAGTAGTAATCCTTCTAATAAATTAAAACATCACTTTTTGAAAAGGTATTCCCTGATTATCTTGCCTTGTCTTCCCTGGTATTTTTCTTATTAGCAGTGATAAATATTTTACATATGTATGTCTGCCTATTCCACAGGCCCTCGACCTGTCAAAAGCAGGGCAGGCAAGATTCTGACAAGATGTTTTTTGTTAAGTCTATATTAATAAACAGGGAGGATATAGAGGCCAGGGGCTTTATGACACATTCCTGACAGTATTCTCTGGCATCTACTGGAATTCTTATATTAATCCATGTTTTGAGTTTTAAGCAATTATTACCCTTTGCTATATGTAGAAGAGAATCTTGGGAACCAAGATATTATATAATTTGCCAAATACTTTTTAAAAAGTTCTATTTATTTATTGTTAAGGAAACATATTTCAGATTAGCCTGACTAAGTTGAATCCAGCAATGGCTTCCTGCTGCCCATAAACTATTAGTGTCATCAAATATACTTCAGAATAAACAAACATGAGTTCTTTATTTTAAAAATAAATATTTTTTGGCTTTTTGGGCCACACCCATTTGATGCTCAGGGGTTACTCTTGGCTAAGCACTCAAAAATTGCTTCTGGCTTGGGGGGACCATATGGGATGCTGGGGGATCAAACCACGGTCCTTCCTTGGCTAGTGCTTGCAAGGCAGACACCTTACCTCTAGCGCCACCTCACTGGCCCCTATTTTAAAAATAAATTGACTTCTAGGAAACTCAGTATACTCTAAGATCTCTTTGGATTTTCTTTTCCCATGATTTAACTATATGCACCATTTTATTTTTAATTATTTTTCTTAAAAGGATTGTATGCCTATTTCAATTTAATTGGGGAAAATTGGACTGGAGTCTAAAGAAAGAATATTATCCAGGCATTCCAGGCTATTTTCTCATGGGGAATTTACCACACAGTTAAAAGATTCTCTATTAAATCTCTGCTTGTTGACGAGAAATAGAAATAAAAGTTGGAGAGTTGATTTTATGAGTGTTGATACTCTTAGTTTCTTGGCAAAGAATGGCCTAAGTCTAAAATATTTACCAAACAAGTTAACCACAGACTTCTGTAATATTAGTTAAAATGTAACTTTTATAGTGGGAATTTTTGTTTTATTTGTTTTTAAGATACTGAGGATCAAAAGTAATCAAATCCAGAAGTCAAGCATAAAATGCATGCATATTATCTTTGAGCCTTTCTAGTAGTTTTTGGTATAAAATGGAGTTGTGTATAAATTTGGTTGACATGAACTGTAACCACTGATGTCAGAAGTTTAGAGACAAGTTACTAAACTCCTGACAGTTTGCTTTTTATTGTTTATGCAGAACCTTATTGGCTGGATTGAACTCAATGACTTTTGCGCAATGCTTTCTGTCACTTGATTTTTCCTCTTTCTGTTTATCCTAAAGCAGGGGTCTCAAACAAAATTTACCTGGGGGCCGCAGAAGGAAAAGTCAGGGTGAGGCAGGGCTGCATAAGAGATTTCAAAAAAAAATTCTCAAATGTCATTATTAACAATTTTAATTATTTCTTCTGAATGTGAATAGAACATTGAGTGAAGATCATGGACAGTTCTTCTGAACATGGCATCTTTTGCCTATTCCTTGCTGCCAGAGACTTGACAGCGGTTCTTCTCACAAATCTGAACCACATTTGGCTTTAGAGAGGAAGCAGTTGAGACCCTCAGTATGGCTTGAAGATAATCTTCATTAAGTCTAGACCTGTACTTTGACTTATTGAAGTTCAATGTGGAGAATAATTTTTCACACATATATGTGCTCCCAAAAAGGCAAATGGTGCGCTTGAACATTCGGGAAAGCTCAGGGAAGCTGGGGGGCAATTCACTCAAAACTTCCCCATGCATGTCTGCTTTTCCACTAATCTTCCTGAACTTGGCTTTGAGATCAGAGTTGCATTGCAGGTCAATGAGCTCCATTTGAAGCACAGGAGGGGCATCTTGCACATCAAAGGTAAAGGGGTCCACAGAAATTTGGAAAGTGGCTTTGTGCTTTTTGAAGTCTGCAAATCTGTGATCAAATTCCTTCTCTAGCTTAAAAATAGCATCAACATATTTCTCACCACTGAATGATATGCCTGCATCCACAAGTTCCTCGCATGCTGGGAAATGGCAAAGGTTTGTCTGAGAGAGCTGGGATTTCCATAATACAAGTTTTGTGGAGAATGCTCTCACTTTACCATAGGCAGCACTGATAAGCTGCTCTGGGTCTCATAACATCTTGTTTAGTACATTCAGCCTATGTGTGATGTCAACAAGAAAAACTAAGTCCATGAGCCATTTGTGATCACTCAACTCAGAAACAGCATTCCCATCCTTCTCCATGAAGGCTTTCACTTCTCTCAACTCAAAAACTCTTTTCAGGACATTTCCCCTGCTGAGCCAACGTACCTCGATGAAATAGAGCACATCTCCATATTCTAACTCCATTTCTTCTAAAAAAGCATGGAACCTCCTGTGCTTTAAGCCCCTGTATCTGATTTGGTTGATGCATTTTACAACAGACATCACATTGTCACATGCAGGCATTTAATGCAAAGGGCCTGCTGATGGATAATGCAGTGAAGAGCAATGGCCTTCTCTACACCCTCCTCTTCAAGTTTTTTTGAACAAGTGCCACCAGTCCATTTTTCTTCCAACAGTCCATTTTTCTTCCCTGTCATTGATGGTGCTCCTTTGGTTATTATTCCAGCAAACCTCTTCCATGGCAAACCTGCATTCTCAATGGCATCACACAGATGCCGAAATATCTCATTATCAGTGGTTTGGCCATACATTGGAATTATTGTGAGCAGATCCTCTGTCAATTCAAAATTGCAATCAACACCAGGGACATAAATTGTGAGCTGCACAGTGTCTGTTATATCTGTGCCCTCGTCAAGAGCAACTGAGTGTGCATCAAAACATTTGGCTTTCTCACACAGTTGATGATAAATGTCACTTGACATGTCAGAAATGCACTCTGCCACAGTGTTGGCAGAAAGGCTGATTTTGCTAAACTGACCTTTCTTTTCCAGACAGATAATACTTGCAGCCTGTAACATGCATTTTTTAAACAAACTCTCCTTCTGTGAATGGTTTCCCTGCCTTAGCAAATATCTCACTAACCATTTAACTAGCTTCAACTGATGCAACATTCTCTTTGGTTGCTTTCTTGAAGAAATCTTGTTGCCTCATTAGACATGCTTTAAGACTGGCAACCCACTTGGCTCTCTCATTTCCTTGATATTTTGAACATTCCTCAGCATGTTTAGTTGAGTAATGGTGTTTCAAGTTGTATTCCTTGTGCACTGCAACTTTCTCTGAGCAAATAAGACATGTGGGGATGCCACTGTGCTCAACAAAGAAATACTGCGTTTCCCACTTTTCCTGAAATTGTCTGTGCTCGTCATCAATCTTTCTCTTCACTGCAGGCTTTGATGAAGTCATGATGAATGTATGACAAAATCTAATTCTGTAATAAACTTCTCTCCCTTAGGCTTCTGATAATGCAAGGAACAGCGGGCAGGAGCAGCGGAAATGACATCTGTGCTAGGCGCAAAGTATTCACAATTATTTGCTTATCAAATATTCACAATAAAAAAGGCATTAGTAAGAAAAAAATTGCAAAAAAATCTCATTAAACATTTGCATACCCCGAACGAAACTGCTCAGGGTATGTGAATGTTTAATGTGATTTTTTTCTTACTAATGCGTTTTTTATTGCAATTATTCAGTAAGTGAATAATCCCGAATACTGCAATATTTGAAGGTCGGCCGTGGGCCACAAAATGTTGTAAGGAGGGCTGCAAACGGCTCATGGGCCACGAGTCTGAGACCCCTGTCCTAAAGAGTTATTACTATAATTTTTCTGAACTATCCATAAAGTTAAAATAGCCTACTAGAAAAAGTACTTAATGTTTCACTTAAATCTCAATGTTTAAATTTTGATTATAGTTGCAGAATGCATAGTTCATCTCAATGATCTAAACAGCCAGATCCAGGCCCTATGTTCTATCATTTCTACGATTCTCTTACTCATTTCTATAAATTCTTTTGCCAGACAGAATTCCCAAATTTCTATCACTTATCTTATGTTTTCCTCAAGAAAAGTATATTTCTTTATTTAATGAAACCAAATCATCATATCTAGAGCAACATTGTGAACCTACTCAATCTAATTGGTGTAATCCCATCTATTTTATTCCATTTAAGTTTATGGAACATAATTTTGGTGAGGATTCCTCATAGAAAGGCCAGAAAGATAGTACAAGTAGTAAGACACTTACCATTCATGCTACTCATCAGGTTTGGTCATGACACCATATGTGCTTTTCCTGAGAACCACTAGGAGTAACACTTTAACAATGAGAAAGTTATATGAGGACAGCTGTGTGGCTCCAAAACCATACATAATAATGTATAACAAATAAATAAGTTCTGGTACTACTTCACTTTGTTCTGTTTGTTGTTATTATACAGTACTGTCAATTTAATTTTACCTTATATAATCCTGACATTTTTCAATGACAATCCAGAACAATAAGAGCTAGTTAAATTTACATTAACATTAGACTAGACTAAATTCTCATAAATTCAATAATATTTCTTGATTTTACTTATAGTTCTATAAGCTAGTATATTGATTAAGGTGCTTGTCTTCTATGCCATCTATCTTGAGTCAACCCTACCAATATATATCTCCTGAGCACTACCAGGAGTGATCAGGCAAGAATAAACCTTGAGAGAACTGCCAGATGTGAATACAACATTACATATATATGTTTCTCTATTTCTATATTATTTTCTGCTATCTAATATAATTCAAACACTAAGTTCCTCCCATTTCATTCCCTTATTAGAGTCCTCAGTTGAACCTCATGGAGTAAAAAATACTTTGAAGGTTTGTTGTGATATTTAAACATTAATGTTCTCTTTTCAATGTGCCCATTTTTACAAACAATTGCATATGTCTCTAGTTTCAAGTTTTCACAGTGCTACAGTAACTCTGATATTAGGTCATTTTCAAGTATCATTCTAAAATGAATTTCAGTTTTAAGATATTTTAATGATAAACATAACTGAAGGGTTCATTAACTACAAGATTAGAAAGGGCAAAAGAAATTTATATCTAAAAGGAAAAATAAGAAAGGTCAAGTTTCTTCATATCTTTAAGTGATGGCTATATTAAAATTTAAAATTATGATGTACTTGTTAGATCTAGCTAAAATAAGATCAAGAATACATTTTTGTTTTTGCATTTTCTTTTACTATAAAAATTTGTAAGTACCTTTAAAAAGCTATCAACATAAGTTAATTACTGCCCCCATTAAGACACTATGCCCCATTTACTGATTTAAGAATTGAAAACTAGCAGGGCAGGAGTGATGGTATGGTGGGTAGACCACTTGCTTTGTGCAGCCAACCTGGAATGAACACCCCATATAGTTACCCAAGCCTATCAGGATTGATTCGTGGGTGCAGAGTTGGGAATAAGTCATCAGTACAACAGCAGGTTTTGGCAAAAATTGCAAACTATAGTTAAATTCCTAAATTCATGCAGTTTTCAGTAGTCTTAGGGCCATTCTCAGCTATTTTCAGTCAATTGAGTGAGTGGCAATGAAAGAACTTGAAATTCTGCTGTTTCTTGGGTCCTGTAGTAGTGGTGACTACCTATGTCATCCCAAGAGTGCTGAGGGATTTCTAAAGTTACAACTGGCAAGGTTAAGGAAACTTGTGCTGAGAATAGAAGTAGAATCATATGAGAACAAAGTATGCACTTTAGATTTTTAACTATTTCTTAGACCCCCAATACCATTTTATCTATATTTTAATACATAAATCTATATGGAATAATGATTCTCTTTATTAAACATTTTAATACAGTTGTCAGAATTTATTATTTATTTATTTGTTTTCTTTTGGGGTCATGGTAGGCAATACTAAGATAGGTCTTGGGTGGTGCTCAGGAGGTCCTGAAATGTTGGTCTTTTGATATATTGCATGCAAAATATTGAGCCCATTGAGCTCTCTCTCTCTCTGCTTCTACCTTCCAGATATGACTAAGAGTACTTAGAATTACTCATTGTTTATATTGTTATCTCAAAACAACACATTTTATTTATATTTTATCTAAAGCTTGACCTAGACAAGGGTCAATATGTTGTAAAAGAGAAGTTTCTTGATGTTTTTTTTCACTGGTAGATTAATCCTATTTCCTTTCCCCCATATAACTACTTTGTTGAAGAAATGGAACATATTTTGCTTATACAAATGAGATTGATGAGCACTGAACCTGTTCTAGTTTACAGAAATTTCATTTAGATATACTTATTGTTTTTACACTTACTTTTATTTATCTTGGGTATGTAGTATGGTTAGTGAGTGAAATATGTGTACATATAAATGTATATGTAAGTAGGAATCTATATTTTATAAATAGTATTATTTTGTATTTCAGCAGTATATGAAATTTTAGTTGCTTTGCCTTCTTACTAGGAGCTAGTATTATTTTTTTCAATTTCAATGAGTTATTAAATTTGCATTATATATCTGTGTCAGATGTGAGAACATTTCCCCTATAATTATTTATGTTTTATAATTTGCATGTATATTTATAATTTATTTAGATAAATTTATTGTTATAAACTTTCAAAATTTTTATTTTTTTAATTTATTTTGATAAATTTTTATTTTTGCATGTCAAATTTTAATTTATTTTGTTTTTTTTTTGCATGCAGATTTGGAATGTATTTTGAGATATTTTAAGCATAATGTGAAAGATAAGGGTTTAGACTTAATTTGAATTTGAGTATGCAGTAGCACTGCTTATTAGAATATTCTTCATTTTCCCACTGTATTTTACAAATAACTTTGCAAAAACTTAATTATGTGCTTTCAAATTTTGGAAATCTGATTCAATTTCATTGAGCTGTGCGCTTGCCTTTAAGCCAATAATATACTCTCTTGATTACTGGAGCTTCATAATTAATTGTGAAATCAGGTAAAATCTGAGTCTTCCAACTTTGACCTTGTTTTTCAAAATTACTTTGTCTTTTTAGTCCTTTGAATGTTGTAATATGTTTTAAAATTAGCTTCTACCTTTTACAAATATCCTGCTGGGACTTTGATTAGAGTTGCTTTGAAGCTCTAAATTAATTTTGGAAGAACTAACACCTTAAGTAATATTGAAATTTCTACTCTTTGAGAACACTATTTCTCTGTCTCCTTATATATTTCTAATTTAAATTTATCAGCACTGTTTTATAACTTTTAGAGTACATACTTTTCATATTTAAAAACTTAATGCAGGGCTGGAGCAGTGGCGCAAGCGGTAGGGCGTTTACCTTGCACGTGCTAACCTAGGACAGAACGAGATTCAACCCCCAGCATCCCATTTGATCCCGAAGCCAGGACTGATTTTTGAGTGTATAGCCAGGAGTAAAGCCTGAGCGTCACCGGGTGTGGCCCCCAAACAAAAAACAAACAAACATTACTCTATGGTCCTTTCACAATAATGTGAATGTTTCTTTAAATTCAATTGAAATAAATTTTTATTAATATAGAAACACACTTTAGTTTTGTACATAAAGAAACTTTTTATATGTTATGACTGCTAAATTCACTTACCACAGCAAGCTTTTTAGAGTGACTGTTGCCCAAGACCATAGCTGCAGGTTTTGGGACAAATCCTGCCCAGAGAGTCTGTAGAACCCACGTGATTGAAAGTGAGCTGGTTCCTCCAAAGAAGGGCAGAGCCAGAGGAGCCTGGCCATGGAGTGAAGTAGAGAAGGATCTTGCACATTTTCTAGTCAATGAACCCTAGCACAATAGACAGAAAACACAAATGCTTTGCCTAGAAAAAAAATAAATGCTTCACCTAGGATAGTGCACCCAGCCAGACTCGCTATCAGGTGTAAAATTATAAAAATGATCAACAAAATAAACCAAAAATAGGTAGGTAGGCAGAAGGAAATAGCAAAGCTTAGAGTAAAAGTTAATAAATTGGAAACAATTCAAATGATCAATAAAAGTAAAAGTTTTTTTAATAAATCAACTAGACAAAACACTAGCAAAATTCACAAAGAAAGGGAGAGAAAGTTAATCAACTGAGCTTTAAATGAAAAGGGAGAGATCACTACAGATACTACAGAGTTTCAAAGGATAAGAGACCACTTTGTGAAACTATGCCACACACAGACAAAAAGAATATGGAAGAAATGAGTAAATTCTTGGACTCATAATCTTCCACAGTTGAATCAGAATAATCTACCATATCTAAACAGACCCATCACTATTGAGGAAATTAAAATGGTAATCAAAAGTCTTCTCAAAAACAAAAGCCCAGTACCAAATGGATTCACTAACAAATTCTTTCAAACCAATCAAGAGGACCTACTACCAATCCTTTTCAGGATTTTTCAGGAATCTGAAGAAACAGAAACACTCTCAAATACTTTTTATAAAGCAAATATGCTGATACCAAACCAGACAGAGTTGCTGCAAAACAGAAAACTAAACACCAATATCCCTGATGAATACAAATGCAAAGATCCTCAACAAAATCCTAACAAATAGTATCCACACTTCACAAAGAAGGTCATACATCAAGACCAAGTAGGTTTTATTCCAGGAATGCAAGGATGGTTTAACATTAGCAAATCAATCAATAATACACCATATCATCAAAAGAAAAAAATAAAAAACTTATGATCATATCACTTGAAGCAAAGAAAACATTTTATAAGGTCCAACACCCATTCATGTTAAAAACCATCAACCAGATGGGAAGGAAGAAACTTTTCTCAATGTATCAAGGTCATTTACCACAAGCCACTGGCAATCATTATACCCAATGGGGAAAAAAACTGAAAGCCTTTCCCCTAAGATCTGATACAAGAAAGGCTTACCTCTCTTCTATTTAACATAGTACTGGAAGCATTTGCCATTACAATTAGGCAATAAAAAGATATCAAGGACATCCAGACTGGAAAGGAAAAGGTCAAGCTATCACTATTTGCAGATAACATATTATATTTAGAAAACCATAAAGACTTTACCAAAAAGCTTCTAGAAAAACTATATTCATATAGCAAATTAGCAGACAAGGTTTATCCTAAAAAAATCAATGCCTTCTTATACACAAATAATGATAGAAAAGAAAAGGACATTATGAATACTTCTCATTCACATTATTGATACAAAACCTCAAATACCTTAGGGTCACTTAACTAAAAACTGAAGGACCTATACAAAGAAAACTACAAAATTCTGCTTCATAAAATAAAAGAGGACACAAGGAAATGGATACATTTAATCTTTTCATTGATTCATTAAAATGTCAATATTCCTCAGCATTATACAGATTTAATGTAATCTCTCTAAGGATACCAATGACATACTTCAAAAAAGTGGATCAAACACTCCTGAAATTCATGTAAAACAATAAACTACCCATGAATATCTAAAGCAACCCTTGGGAAAAAGAAGATGGGAGGCATCACTTTCCTAACTATAAATTGTACTACAAAGCAATAATCATTAAAACAGGATTGTATATAAAGACAGATTCTCGTATCAGTAGAATAAACTTGAGTATTTGGAGACATACAATCAATTAATCATTGATAAAGGGGCAAGAAACACAAAATCGAGCAAGGAAAGCCTTTCAACAAGTGGTGCTGGGACAATTGGTCAGCCATATGCAAAATAGTGAACTTTGATCTCAATCTAATACTATGCAAAAGGTCAAATCTAAATGGATTAAAGTCCTTGATATCAGACCTGGAACCATAATGTATATAGAACTACCCATAGGTAAAACACTTCATGACATTGAGACTAAAGGCATCTTCAAGGAGGAAATAGCACTCTCCAAACAAGTCGAAGAAGAGATGAATAGATGGGACTATATTAAGCTGAGAAGCTTCTGCACCTCAAAGGAAATAGTGCCTAGGATACAAAAGCCACCCACAGTGTGGAAGAAACTATTCACCCAACACCCATCAGATAAGGGGCTAATATCTAAGATATACAGGTACGGACAAAACAAGAAAAGAAATCTACCCCCATCAAAAATGGTGAGAAGAAATGAATAGACACTTTCTCAAAGAACTACAAATAGCCGAAAGGCGTATGCAAAAATGCTCCACATCACACACAGTCCATTAGGGAGATACAAATCAAAACATCAATGTGGCACCATCTCATGCCACAGAGAATGGCACACACCACAGAGAACAAGAACAATCAGTGCTGGCGGGAATGTGGGGAGAAAGGAACTCTTATTCACTACTGGTAGGAATGCTGTCTAGTCTAGCCTTTATAGAAAACAATATGGAGATTCCTCAAATCTCCAAAAAACTGGAATTTGAGCTCCCCTATTATTCAGTTATACTAGTCCTAGGGATATGCTCTAAGAACACAAAAACACAATACAAATTTGCCTTTTACACTTCTATATTCTTTCCAGTGCTTATTACAATAGCCAGAATCTGGAAACAACACAGATGACTGACAACAGATGAGTTGCTAAAGAAGCTCTGGTACATGTACACAATGGAATACTATGCAGCCATCAGGAAAAATAAAGTCATACATTTCCCTATATTTTTATGGACATGGAATCTATTATGATGAGTGAAATAAGTTAGAGGGAGACAAATAGACATAGAATAGTCTCACTCATGTACGGGATTTAAGAAAAATAAAAGACCCTTATTGTAATAGTACCCAGATACTATGGCAATTAGGGCTGGAAGGACCAGCCCTTGAATTAAAACTTACCACAGGAGTGATGAGTGCAGTTAGAAAAATAGCAACACTGACAACTATCATGACAGTGTTAGTGAGTGAGAGAAATAGAATACCTGTTTTGCATACAGCGGAAGGGGGAAGGAGGAGATGGGGTCCATTGGGAATGTTGCACTGGTAAAGGGGGTGTTCTTTCTTTGTTTTGTTTTTGGGCCACACCCAGTGATGCTCAGGGGTTTATGCCTGGCTATGCACTCGGAAATTGCTCAATTAAATATTGTTTTGCATACAGACAGGGGAAGGGGGGAGGAAGAGATGGGGTCCAGTGGGAATGTTGCACTGGTAAAGGGGGTGTTCTTTTTTGTTTTGTTTTTGGGCCACACCCAGTGATGCTCAGGGATTTACTCCTGGATATGCACTTGGAAATTGCTCCTGGCATGGGGGACCATATGAGACGTCGGGGGATCAAACCGCAGTCTGTCCTAGGCTAGTGCAGGCAAGGCAGATGCCTTACCACTTGTGCCACTGCACCGAACCCTGGGGGGAGTTTTTTTTAGGAGAGAAACCCAAATACAAGCATGTTTGTAATCATGGTGCTTAAATAATTATATTATTTAAAAATTACTAATTTGTTCTTTGGAGGGGATGCTCTGTGATTTCTTTGCGTCTGATCATGTCATCATTTAATACAGATTAATTACTGTCTTTCAATTATCTATCTCCTTTAATCCTATTTTCTTTGTTTTTTGATCTTTCTCTCAATGCTTAGGGGTTCTTCCTTGATCTGCACTTGGGGAACACTTCTGGAAAAGCTGTAGAACCCACCTGGAGTGATGGGAATCAAACCTGAATCAGCTATGTACAAAACAAAACCTCTCCTGCCCCTTACAAGAGAGATTTTTCTTTGCTATACAGCTCTCAGGATTTTATTTTATTTTTGCTATTTACCATATTAATTTTAATATCATGTTATATATTTAATTGGGTATATTTTGTTTGTAATTTTTAGCTTCTTGGATCTTGATATGCTCAGTGTGGGAAACTTCTGTTCTATACTTTCCTGCAACAAAGATCACTTCCCTATTATTTATTACCTTTCTTACTAGAATGACTCTGATGTGAATGCTTGCATTGATTATGTAATATGCTTTCTTGTGTTTTCTTTATTTTCATTCATTTTTTTTTACTTCTTTTTTTCTAAATGTTTCATGTACCTTACTTTAATCACACATATATATTCCTTTGTGTATTTATTTTCTCTATTAAGGCCCTCCAAGTTTACCTACTATATTCATAAGTTCAGTGATTTTTTTTGGGGGGGGCTCACCTGGTGATGCTCAGGGGTTACTCCTGGCTCTGTGCTCAGAAATCACTCCTAGTTTGGGGGACCATATGGGATGCTGGGGGATCGAACTGTGGTCCATCCTAGGCCAGTCTCGTGCAAGGCAAACTCCCTATTGCTGCACCTCTGCTCTGGCTCCTCCTTTAATTTTCCTAACAGTTAGCAAATTAAACTTCCAAATGAGCATTAATATGGTTATTCTTTAATTTCTTGATACTCAGCACATCCCTTTCCTATATTCTTGACATTACTAGTCAAATAGAATTTATAAATATGTTAGCAGTCCAAAACCCAACTTTACTTGGAAAGGTAAAAATAAACTACATTAATATCTTATTTATGTCCTTTTTTGGCTTTTTACTAACTCCAACACAGTTCCCTTTAACTTTGCTTCATTTTTTATTACTCTATATTGTCTTCTAAAAAACAGTATGTTCTTTCATTGTGCACATTTCATCATTATGCTCATAAATTAAGTGAAAGGAGTTTAAAGATCAGAGGCCTCTAATTTAGGAAGATAATCTGAGAGCAAAATAAATAAAGGATGATTAATTCATGCTGGCATTTGCAGTTTAAATTGCCTAAAATGATGATAGGTTACTTGTGACTCAGCTGATGTTATAATCTTTACTAGGCAAATAATAGATTTGAAATAATTTTAGAAAATAAACTCTTAAAAAAGAGTGAAAGGGTAGATGCTATATTTTTATAATTAAACAATAGAATTTAAAATACAATCTCTGACTTTGGACAGTAGAAATTAACTATCTTTTTTACTAATTATTATAATTACTAATATGATAACCCTAATTTATTACGTAGTTGTCTGGATGCTCAGAATAGAAGATCTTACATATGTTTGTTATTTTGTATAAACTTCTTTATAGTGTTGTAAAGAGATAAGGCATTTGTGTATTTGTTAGGTATGTCCTGTTACTATAATAGAAACTATATAATCAATTTGAACAAATTTTTTGTGCCATTTATTAAAACAGACTTTTTAAATAAATCCATGGTTGTCTAAGATACTAAATCTTCTAATATGGCCTAATTAAAACATATATACATGTATATATTTATATATATTGAGGGGTTTGTGATTCTATACAACTTGCTTAGCTAAGCTATCCACTCATAAAAACTCTGGGGTTTTATTACTCATTATAGGAATAGATATAAATTTTATATTTATTTGTTTTTTAAATAATATCTTTAAACACTGTGATTAAAAACATAATTGTAGTTGCATTTCAATCATAACAAGAACACCCCCTTCACCATGCAACCTTCCCATCACTATGCCCCCATCTTTTCCCTCCCCATCCCCCACCTGTATTTGAGACAGTTTTCTACATCCCTCACTCACTGACATTGTTATGATAATTTTCAGCATAGTTATTTCTCTGACTGCACTCACCACTCTTTGTGGTGAGCTTCATATTTTGAGCCGGTCCTTCTGGCCCTCATCTGTGGGAATTATTTCAATGTCTTTAATTTTTCTTAAAACCCATAGATGAGTGAGACTATTCTGTGTGTCTCTCTCTCCCTCTGACTAATTTTACTCAGCATAATAGATTCCATGTACATCCATGTATAGGAAAATTTCATGACTTCATCTTTCCTGACGACTGCATAATAGTCCTTTATATGAATTAATTCCTCCATCTAAGTCTCATCAGGGTTTTGAGAATGGACAAGGGAGTGACGTACACCATATGCATTTTTGTTAGAAAGCATTCATTCTATGTCTTCTGAAGAGACATCAATCTAAGTCTGCTCAACTCCACAGGAAACCCATCCACGTTGCTGCAAAATCCATGATTGTATCATTTCTAGCTGCTATGTAATATTCCATTATGTATAAATACCACATCTTCATGGTCCACTCATATGTTGTTGGACATCAAAGTTGGTTCCAAATCTTGGCTATTGTACTGAGTGCTGTAATAAATAGTGGAGTGCACACATACTTTGGGATGAATGTCCTTCTGACTTGGAGATAGATATCCAGGAGGGCAATTGCTCGGTAATATTGGAACTCAATTCTGAGTTTACTGAGCACTCTCCACACTGTTTCCATAGGGGTTGGACAGGCAGTATTCCCACCAGTAGCAGATGAGAGTTCCTTTCTTACCACATCCCCGCCAACAGAGATTGTTCCCATTATTTTTTATGTGAGCCATCCTCACTGGTGTAAGTTGGTACCACATTGTTGTCTTGATTTGGATTCCCCTAATGATAACTGAAGGTGAGCATGTTTTCATGTGTCTGTTGGCCATCTTTTGTTCTTCCTCAGAGAAGTGTCTATTCATTTCTTTTCCCTATTTTTCTATGACTTTCTTAGAATTTTTGAAGCTCAGCTTTCTGAGTGCTTTGTATATCCTAGATATCAGCCCTTTATCTGATGTGTTGACTGCAAACCTTTTCTCTCATTTCATTAACTGTCTTCTATTATTAAGTAGGCTTTCTTTTGCCATACAGAAACTTTTTAGTTTGATATAGATCCATTTATTTAGATGTAATGCTAAAGTTCTTGCCATTGGCATTCTATCCTCAAAGACTTTTTAAATATATATGTCTTCAAGTGTTCTGCCTATTTTTCCTCAATAAACTTTATAGATTTAGGTCTGATTTCAAGGTATTTAATCCATTTTGAGTTGACTTTTGTGTAAGATGTGAGGTATGGATCAATTTGTAATTTCTTACAGGTAGTTATCCAGTTGTGCCAATACCATTCTTGAAGAAGCTTTGTTCCTTTTTAAGTTATTGACTCTTTTGTCAAATATTTACTGACTGTATATTTGGGGATTTATCTCTGGATATTTCATTCTAACCCACTGATCTGAGACTCTGTTTTTGTTCTAGTACCATGCTGTTTTGATGACTACGGCTTTATAGTAAAGCTTCAGGTTAGGTAAAGAGATGCCACCCATCTTCTGGTTTTTCAGTATGTACTTGGCTAACCTGGATCTTTTGTGGTTCCAGATGAATTTTATAATTGATTGTTCTAAGTCCTTAAAAATAATATCTGAATTTGGATAGGGATTGCATTGAATCTATATAGAAGTTTAGGTATGATAGTCATTTTGACTATGTTGATTCTACCTACCCATGACCATGGGATGTTCTTCCATGTCCTTAGATCTCTTCAATTTCTTTCTGAAGTGTTTTGAAGTTTTCATGGTATAGGTCCTCCACTTCTCTTTTAAAATTGATACCTAGGTACTTGATATTTTTGGATACTATTTTAAATGGGTTTGTCTCCTTAATCGTTTTCTCCTCTACTTAGTTATTTTTATAGAGGAACACTACTGTCTTTCATATATTGACTTTGTAGCCAGCCACTTTGCTGTATTGGTTAATTGTTTCTAGGAGTTTTTTGTGGACTCTCTAGGGCTTTCGATGTATATCATCATATCCTCTGCAAATTGAGATCAATCATTTTCTCAGAATATTATTTTTAGAAAAATGTCAAAGGAGGGGCCAGAGTGATAGTGCAGTGGTAGGGTATTTGCTTTGCATGTGGCTGACCCAGTACGGACTGCACTTTGATCCCCTGGTGTCCCATATGGTCCCCCAAGACAGGGGCGATTTCTGAGTTCATAGCCAGGAGTAACCCCTGAGCATCACCAGGTGTGGTCCAAAAACCAAAACCAAGAACAAAAAAACAAAAACAAAAACATAAACAAACAAAAAGAAGTCAAAGAAGCTAGGAGATCTGAGTTGACAGCATTGTTAATTCTAAGCACTAATGACAATTTATAAGTTCACTTTGAAGAAGTTTTTGGTGAAATAAAATAGTTTCCTTGTTAGTTGAATGTTCTCTGATTCACTTGAATCAGACTTGAATTCTGACTTCCTCTTGAAGTCCAAACAACGTTTTTCTCACTAATTTCATGGAACATCTTTAAATCATTTCTTACAAATTATGGTGTTTGACTCCTTATACTAATAAACCAGTTGGTTATTCCTTTATTTTTCAAGCATAGTAGATGCCTCAAACCTGCTTTCAATGTTGTAGATTATATAAATCCTGAATTGAGTACCAATTTTATACCCCTTTATACCATATTGATGTTTGACTACTGTAATATAATCTGCTCATTTTGTGGTGTATAATATAATCTCTACTTTAGGGATAATTCAGTTTAAAAATGGGAAAAGCATATTAGAACACATAGTTATTACAACACAATCATTTTTCAATAGAAACTGTAGCAGATTTAGGAAGCTCTAGATAGCAAACCTGTTTCAAATTATATCACAGATATGTGAAATTTTCACCCTTCTTTGTCTGGGGTTCTCTGAACCAAGTTATTGTTGAAACTGGAGAGAAAAAAATTGTTCAAAATCTCCTTTACTTAATATAACAGTAAAAATATTTAGTCTGGGGGCCGGAGAGATAGCATGGAGATAGGGTGTTTGCCTTGTATACTGAAGGACAGTGACTTGAATCCTGGCATCCCATATGGTCCCCCGAGCCTGCCAGGAGCGATTTCTGAGTGTAGAGCCAGGAGTAACCCCTGAGTGCAGCCGGGTGTGACCCAGAAAACAAATAAAATAAAATAAAGTAAAATAAAATAAAATAAATTTAGTCTGATATTTAGCAACCAGGGGCTGCTCTAAACATATATGTCCTGAGTTCAGGCTCTGTTCTCACACTAGTTTGTTGTAAAAATAGAAAAGCCACTAGTTCTTTTTGAGCTCAGTTTTCCAAAAATAAAATTAATGCAACTTTTTCTTTATCTTTATTCTTTTGAATATAAATTTACAAGACCAGAATTAAGTATTAATAAAGGCTTAATCCTGTTATAATTAAATGGTACAGGCTAAAACTTGGTTGATTAATTTGACTAATAATTAGCAAATATTTAATATTTCTCCCAGTTAGACAACTAAGATCAATATCACATTGTCACAGTAGTTTATATCTTCTTTTTCTTTCAGAATTTCGACTTTTTTGACAATAGCTTGCTCTTTCCTTTTCTCTTCCCTTTTCCTTCTTCCTTTTCTTCCGTTTATCTCCCTCCCTCCCTTCCTCCCTTTCTCTATTTTTCTGTTTCTTCCTTCCTCTTTCTTCCTCCCTCCCTTTCTTTTCTTTCTTTCTTTCTTTCTTTCTTTCTTTCTTTCTTTCTTTCTTTCTTTCTTTCTTTCTTTCTTTCTTTCTTTCTTTCTTTCTTTCTTTCTTTCTTTCTTTTTCTTTCTTTCTTTCTTTCTTTCTTTCTTTCTTTCTTTCTTTCTTTCTTTCTTTCTTTTTCTTTCTTTCTTTCTTTCTTTCTTTCTTTCTTTCTTTCTTTCTTTCTTCTTTCTTTCTTTCTTTTTCTCTTTCTCTTTCTTTCTTTTCTTTCTTTCTTTTTCTTTCTTTCTCTTTCTTTTCTTTCTTTCTTTCTTTTTCTTTCTTTCTTTCTTTCTTTCTTTCTTTCTTTCTTTTCTTTTTCTTCTTCTTCTTTCTTTCTTTCTTTCTTCTTTCTTTCTTTCTTTCTTCTTTCTTTCTTTCTTTCTTTTCTTTTCTTCTTTTCTTTCTTTCTTTCTTTCTTTCTTTTCTTTCTTTCTTTCTTTTCTTTCTTCTTTCTTTCTTTCTTTCTTTCTTTCTTTCTTTCTTTCTTTCTTTCTTTCTTTCTTTTCTCTTTCATCATTGAACCCAAGACCTAAGATGTGTTTTACATTTTATTTTCTTCTTTAGGAGATTGAACTTTCTAAACATTATGTTTTGTATAATCTCTTCAATTTCACTAATTCTACTTTGTGATAAATATAGGAGAACTAAGCATTGACACATCCAGAACACTATAACAAATATATGCTCTCTAAGCAAAAGACTACTGGACACTGTGTTTTTAATTTTTTGTAATTTATAACAGTACCAATATTATTATGTTATATAAAGAATGCTGCTCTACTTTGCCTACTACCAGCATGTGTAGATATCCCCAAAAGACTCTCTCAATAACCACCCATACTTATTTAGAATTCTCAGAATATAGTTCATTGGTTTAATTTAATCACATTTGTTAAATTTGCTTTAGGTTTCTTTGTTCATTGGGTTGCATCACTGAAACCCCTCTATGGTCAAAATTGAGGAAAGTACTATGTTTTCCTCAGTGGGTTTTCTAATAACTGATTTAATACTTTAATATATTTTAATTAATTTATGTATGTAGCATAAAGTAACCCATAATTATAGTTTATTTTTGCATGTGATTTTTATTTTTCCCAGAACTATTTATGGAAAAGGAAGAGGATTTTCTTGCTCCACTTAATGCATATGACATGTCAACACCACACCCACTATCAATGTAAGATTCCCTTTTTCAATGAGTTTCTATTTATATTTGTATTTCTTTTTTTTCCCAAATTACCTTGAGATTATTTTTTCTTCTGTTTTTAGATCTAAAGTTAAGTCATATATTTGAACTTTTTCTTTTTTCCTGTTATAAGACTGTGATGCTGTGCACTTTCCCCTTCTAATTTAGTACTGCTTTTTCCACTGTGTTCTATCAGTGCTGATATTATGTTTGCAATCCGATTCATTTTAAGGAATCTTTGATACAATTTTTATTTAATAGTGTATTGTTCAATCTCTAAATATTAGAGCTTTTTTGAACTTCCTTCTATGGATTTTTACCTTCATAGTACCATGGTCTGAAAGAATTTTTTTTTTTTTTTTTTTTTTTGGTATTTCGGTCACACCCCGTGACACTCAGGCGTTACTTCTTGTTACCCTCTCAGAAATCGCTCCTGGCTTGGGGGACTATAGGGTGCAGGGGATTGAATCCAGGTCCATCCTGGTCAGCCACATGCAAGGCAAACTCCCTACCCCTTTCGCTATCGCTTCGGTGGCCCCCTGCACTATTTCTCCGTGGCTTGTAAATATTTTAATTCTGTCTGAACATGTGATCTATCCTGGGGAAAAATTTCATGTCT
Source organism: Suncus etruscus (assembly GCF_024139225.1). NCBI lineage: Eukaryota > Metazoa > Chordata > Mammalia > Eulipotyphla > Soricidae > Suncus > Suncus etruscus. Next base: position 51,078,976 of record NC_064852.1, read on the forward strand.
CTCTTCTTTTGATACCAGGATACTGTTAATCTTAAAATTTTTTTTGTTTTGTTTTGGAGGGCACACCCAGTGATGCTCAAGGATTACTCCTGCTAAGTGCTCAGAAATCGTTCCTGACTTGGGGACCATATGGGAATCTGGGGATAGAACCGAGGTCCGTCCTGGGTCAGCCGCATACAAGGTAAATGCCCTACCGCTGTGCTATCGCTTTGACCTCCAATCTTAACATTTTTTTAAAAATATTTTTTTCTAATTTTTGGAAGAACTTGTGAAAATGGGTAGAAAGTCCTCGTTGAAGGTTTGTGAAAATGTCACTATTAAGCTCATCTGGCTTGGTCACTTGGAATGAGATTATATTTAAAATAGTCTAATTTTTTGGGGGGGGCATGATGCTTAGGGGTTATTCCTGGCTATCTGCTCAGAAATCGTTCCTGGCTCGGGGTCCATATGAGATGCTGGGGATCAAACCGAGGTTCATCCAAGGTTAGTGCATGCAAGGCAAATGCCCTATCCCTTGCACCACCACTCCTCTGTCCCCCAAAAATAGTCTAATTTTTGATGGACATATATTTATTTAAATTTTATTTTTGAAAAAAAGAATTTCTTCTATTACAGGATTCATTTCCTTTTATAACCCTGTAGAAATTAAGTATTTAACACAAATGATGACTTCAAGGAATCAGACTATGAATATTGTAGCTAAAGATGGGAGTAAAATATGACACAGGTGAAACACATGTAAAAGTCACACTCCAGATGTTCATGCCTAATAGCGACTTCTATTCAGATTATAGAATGTTAACCTCCTCCATTCCTTATCTCATGCTAAATAATGGTTCTGTATAATGTAGTGAGTTGCAACAGGAAGACTTGCCAGATGGATACTTTCTCTAATGATAAATATTTAAGAAAAGTTAGAGGAAAAAGCATGGAGGTGGGGCTGAACAGGGTGGCAGGTGGGAAATGAAAAGGATATTAAATTTATGACTAATATTAGACACAGTGCAATTCCCAGCAGGGTTAATTAATACACTCACAATAAAATACTATATTAATTTAAATCTCAATATAATAAATCAAGGTTTCTACTAAAATTTGAAACATAATCAAAACAAGTAAAGTCAAAACCACAATGTGAAGGCTAAACTAAGCAACACAAGTAAACAAAAACATTAAATGATCACAGTACGCAAAATACCTATAACTAATTTGCTAATGATAACAATGAAAATAATAAGAAAACATCCAAGAGCTGATGAATAACACAAAAGTATTAGTAAAGTATAAATAGAAAATGCTATGCAAAAATAATGAATGTTATGTACTTATTAATACATTTTTCATAGCTAAGGAAATAGTATTGTTGAAATAAAGCAGTAGAACCTGCATGAATGTTAATAGAGAATATATAAGAAAAGCAGAGCATGATCAGAACATTAATAAGAGGAGGCGCAATGTCAAAAGGTATAACAAGAGTAAGTTAGAAAGTCAGAAATACATAAAAGAAAGTTAATAGAAGAAATACTTTGAGAAAATTTAAATATGTAAAAGAGCATTGGGTTAAGTATTTAAATAATAAACTTTATGATAAAAATATAGATACAAGACATTAAGAATTTCAAACAAAATAAATATCTTACCAAATTAAACATACCTAGGAATATATATTTAAATTGGAAGAAAAAAGAAAATCTTGAAACCAGAGGATCATGTTTTCTCTTTAAGGAGCATGGGTAAAATCTAACTTCCAATCAGGTGTCATATGAACCAAAGAGAGAGGAAGGAAATATATAGTGTCAAAAGAGAAAAACTACCTACCTAGCATTCACTATTTAGTAAAATTATTCTTTAGAAGTAAAGAAGAGATTTTCTATGTTCACAACATTTAACTGCTCCTTCTTGGTTGGATCACTTACAAAAACCAACATCTGCTTTCTACAGTTTAAAAGCATTCCTACCGGCTAACTTGCCCCCTTCAGGTGAGTGGAACTGTCCACAGACTGATTCCTGCGGATTTCTGCTGGCTGTCAGAGTGGCAGCAGAAATCTTGGTCCTTTGCTGTTCCCAGCGGCCCGAACTTGGATTCCTGCAGCATTCCTACCTGCATACTTGCCTCCTTCAGGTGAGTCGAATTGTCCACAGACTGATTCCTGCTGATTTCTGCTGGCTGTCAGAAACGCGTGGCAGTCATTTTGGGCCTTGCTGTTCACAGTGGCCTGAGACTGGATTTCTTTGGCATTCCTGCCAGCAGACTTTCTGCTAGAGTGGACTTACCAATGAATACCCCCACAACACGTAGAAAAACCCAAAATACAAATGTCACAATGGGAAAACAATGCAGGCCAGCACCAGGCAAAGAGAATGAACATGGCAACTCTGATGGCCCAAAAATGGCCAACCACCTAGTTAGTCTTCCAGATATAAAATTTAGAGAAGAAATATGGAGGATGTTCATAGAACTCAAGGAAAATATAGAACAGAGCACTAATAAGAATCAAGAGAATATGAAAATAGAAATCAGAAAACTCCAAACTGAAATATTAGGTCAAATATCAGGTCTGAAAAACTCAGTAGATGATTTAAAAGACTCATTGTATAAGCTCTCTGAAAGGGTAACAGAAGCTGAGGATAAAATTAGTGAGCTAGAAGATGCAATGCATAACAACTCCATACAGCAGAAGAGATGGGTAAAAAGCCTTAAAGCAAATGATCAGACAATGGAAAAATTACTCAAAGAATGTGAACAGATGAAAATAGAAGTCTTTGATAAGGTCAACAGAAACAACTTAAGAATCATTGGAGTCCCAGACCCAAGAAGAAAATCTCCAGGAAGAATCAATGGTCAAGAACATCATTAAAGAGAATCTATCAGAGTTGAAGAATACATGTGACCAATCCTCCATGCCCAAAGAGTATCAGCTAAAAGAGACTCCAGGAAAGACACATATCCTAGTCACAATGATGAATCACACAGATAGAGACAGAATATTGAAAGCAGCAAGATCAAAAAGGGAAATTACATTCAAGGGAGCATCCTTGAAATTTACAGCAGATCTGTCACAAGAAACACTCAAGGTCAGAAGGCAGTGGTGGGACATGGTGACAAAACTCAATGAAATAAATGTTTAGCCTAGAATACTGATCCCAGCAAAACTCACTTTCAGGTTTGAAGGAAGAATACATGGCTTCACAGATAAAGAACAGCTCAGAAACTTTACAGACTCAAAACCAACCTTAAAAGAAAAACTGAAAGATCTACTTTAAGACAAGACTGACCAACAGACACACCAAACTTCTACACAAAGATGGCACTAAGTCCCATGACAATTTTTTCTCTCAATGCCAATGTACTATTGCACCAGTTAAGAGACACAGAGTGGTTAAATGGATCAAATCACTCAATCCAACCTTCTACTGCCTTACAAGAAACACACCTGAATAGTCAGAACAAACATAGACTCAAAATAAAAGGCTGGAAAAAATCATTCAAGCAAACAACACCCATAAAAAAGCTGGAGTGGCCATACTAATACCAGATGATGCAAACTTTATACTCAGAAAATTTGTAAGGGACAAAGATGGACATTTTTTATTAATCAAGGGATATATACAGCAGGAAGAAATCACTCTCCTAAACATGTATGCACTGAATGAGAAGCCATGAAAATATTTAATACAATTGTTGACAAATCTGAAAAAGGATATCAATAACAACACAATAATTGTGGGAGACCTCAACATGGCTTTGTCAACAATTGATAGGTCAACCAGACTGCAACCCAACAAAAATATACTAGACCTGTAAGGAGAAATGGAGGAAAGAGGCCTAGTAGATATATATAGGACACTCCACCCCCAGAAACCTGGATACACATTCTTCTCCAATGTACATGGGTAATTCTCCAGGATAGACTACATGCTGTCACAAAAACATACCTCCATAACATCAAGAGGATAGAAATTTTGCAGGCTACCTTTGCTGACCACAAGGTTCTGAAATTATATATGAACTACAAAGGAACACAGAAGAAAAACTTTAAAACTTGGAAATTAAAAAGTCTAATACTGAACAACAATTGCATACAAGATGAAATCAAAGAGAAAATAAAACTTTCCTGGAAACAAATGACAATAAAGACATAAACTATCAGAACTTATGGGAGACAGCAAAAGTGGTATTGAGAGGAAAATTTATAGCTTTGCAAGCACACATCAGGAAGGAAGAAGGGGCATACCTAAATAGCTTAATGATACAGCTCATAGAATTAGAAAGTGCTCAACAAAAGGAACAAAAAATAGGGAGACAGAAGGAAATAACAAAGCTGAGAGCAGAAATTAACAAAGTGGAAATCCATAAAACAATCTGAAATATCAACGAAAGAAGAAGTTGGTTCTTTGAAAAAAAAAAAAGATTGATAGACCAGAGGCAAAACTAACAAGGAGGGAGAAACTTGATAACTCATATTAGAAATCAAAAGGGGGAGATCACTACTGATATTGCAGTGATTCAAAGGGTAATCAGAAACTACTTTGAGAAACTCTATGCCACTAAAAATGACAACCTGGAAGAATGGATAAATTCTTAGACTCTTATAACCTTCCACAGTGGAATAAAGAGGAGGTAGTATATCTAAATACCCCCATCACTATTGAGAAAATTAAAAGAGTAATCAAATGTCTGCCCAAAACAAAAGCCCAGGCCTAGATGGATTCACAAATGAATTCTTTCTAACCTTTCAAGAGGAACTACTACCAATCCTGGCAAGACTCTCATGAAATTGAAAGAAAGGGAACACTTCCAAATAGCGTTTATGAAGCCAACATCACCTTGATACCTAAACCAGACAGAGATGTTACCAAATAAGAAAATTACAGACCAATATCCCTGATGAACAGAGATGCAAAGATTCTCAACAAAATCCTGGCAAATAGGATTCAATGCCTCATTTAGAAGATTATCCACTATGATCAAGTAGGCTTCATCCCAGGAATGGAAGGATGGTTTAACATCTGTAAATCTATCAACATAATACAAAACATCAACAAGAAAAATAACAAGTCACGTGATCATATCAATAGATCCAGAGAAAGCATTTGATAAGGTCCAACACTCATTCTTGATAAAAACTCTCCGCAAGATGGAATGAATGGAACCTTTCTCAAATTAACTATAGTTAAGGCCATCTACCACAAGCCAGTGACACATATTTTCCTCAGTGGAGAAAAATAAAAGACCTTTCCTCTAAATACTTGTACAAGTCAAGGCTGTCCTCTCTCATCACTCCTATTTAACATATCACTAGAAATACTTGCTATAGTGATTCCACAAGAAAAAGATATCAAGGGAATCGAGATAGGAAAGGAAGAAGTCAAGATCTCACTGTTTACTCTTTAGAAAACCCTAAAGACTCTACCAAAAAGCTTCTATAAACAATAGAATCATATAGCAATGTGGCAGGCTACAAAATTAACACACAATAATCAATGGCCTTTTTATACACCAATAATAATAGGGAGGAAATGGACAGTAAGGAAACAACCCCATTCACATTAGCACCACACAAACTCAAATATCTTGGAGTCAACTTGACCAAAGATATGAAGGGCCTATACAAAGAAAACTATAAACCCTGCTCCAAGAAATAAGAGAGGACACATGGAAATGAAAATACACACCCTGCTCATGGATTGGCAGGATTAACATTATTAAAATGGCAATACTCCCAAAGCATTATACAGATTTAATGCTATCCCTCTAAAAATATCCATGACATTCTTCAAAGAAGTGAATCAAACATGGTTGAAATTCATTTGGAACAATAAACACCCTAGAATAGCTAAAGCAATCATTTGGAAAAAGAATATGGGAGGCATTACTTTTCCCAACTTTAAACTGTATTACAAGGCAATAGTTATCAAAACAGCATGGTATTGGAATAAAAACAGGCCCTCAGATCAGTGGAATAGGCTTGAATACTCAGAGAATGTTCCCCAGGCATACAATTACCTAAATTTTGATAAAAAATCAGGGAATAAATTTTGATAAAGAAGCAAAGATAGCCTCTTCAACAAGTTGTCTTGGCACAACTGGCTAGCCACTTGCAAAAAATTGAACTTAGATCCCCAGATAACATCATATATGAAGGTAAAATCCAAATAGATTAATAACCTTGATATCACACCTGATACCATAAGCTATATAGAACAACACATAGGTAAAATACTTCATGACATTGAGACTAAAGGCATCTCCAAGGAGGAAACTGCACTCTTCAAACAAGTGAAAGCAGATTAACAAATCGGAATATGTTAAGCTGAGAAGCTTCTGCACTTCAAAGGAAATAGTTCCCAGGATACAAGAGCCACCCACCATGTGGGAGAAACTATTCACCCAATGCCCATCAGATAAGGGACTAATATCCAAAATATACATGGCATTGACAGAACTTTACGCGAGAAAATCATCTATTCCCATCAAAAAATGGGGAGAGGAAATGGACAGACACTTTGATAAAGAAGAAATACAAATGGCCAGAGGGCACATGAAAAAATACTCCACATCACTAATAATCAGGGAGATGCAAATCAAAACAACTATGAGGTACCACCTCACACTGCAGAGATTGCATACATCACAAAGAATGAGAACAAGCAGTGTTGGTGGGGATGCAGAGAGAAAGGAACTCTTATCCACTGCTGGTGTGAATGCCGTCTAGTCCAACCTTTATGAAAATTGATATAAAGATTTCTCCAAAAACTGGAAATTAAACTGCCATATGATCCAGCTATAGCACTCCTAGGAATATGCCCTAGGAACACAAAATTAGAATGCAAAAATCCCTTCCTTACACTTATATTCATTGCAGCACTCTTTACCATAGCAAGACTCTGGAAACAACCAAGATGCCCTTCAACAGATAAATGGCTAAAGAAACTGTGGTACATATACACAATGGAATATTATGCAGCCGTCAGGAGAGATAAAGTCAAGAAATTTTCCTATACATGGATGTACATGAAATCTACTATGCTGAATGAAATAGGTCAGAGAAATCAGAAAGACACAGAATGGTGTCACTTATCAAGAACATCATACACCATGACAAAGTATGTTTTATTCCAGAGATGCAATAACACAGAATAACACCACAGAAATTCAAATATCTCTGAGTCAACTTAACTAAAGAAGTGGACATGTATATATAAGAAAACTATAAAACATTGCTTAAAGAAATAAAAGAGGATACAAGAAAATGTTGACATATAGCATGCCCTTGAATTGGGAGAATTAATGTCATTAAAATGGCAATACTTCCCAAAGTATTGTACAGAATTAATGCAATACCACTAAGGATTCTCATGAATTTCTTCAAAGAAGTGGTTAAAATACTCCTGAAATTGATCTGGAAGAGTAAACACCCACGAATAGCAAAAGCAACCCTGTGAAAAAAGAATATGGTAGGTATCACTTTCCCTAACTTTACATTGTACTACACAATAATGTTTAAAATAGCATGGTACTGGAAGACAGACCCTCAGACCAATGAAATAGACTTGAATATTTAGAAAATATCCCTCATTCTTACAACCAATTAATCTTTAATAAAGGGGCAAATGCAAATCGGAGTAAGGAAAGTCTTTTCAACATGTGTTGTTGTGAAAACTGGTCATCTTCATGAAGAAAAGCAAACGTGGACCTCTATTTAACACAATGCACAATGGACAAATCCAAATGGTTTAAGGACCTTAATATCAGACCCAAAGAGTATGTAGGCAAAATACTCCATGACATTGAAACTAAAGGCATCTTCAAAGAGGAAACATCACTGTCCAAACATGTGGAAGTAGAGAAAAACAAATGGGAGTACATTAAACTAAGAAGTTTCTGCACTTCAAAGGAAACTGTGATTAGGGTAAAAAGGTCAATCATGGAATGGAAGAAACTATTCATACAACACCCATTAGATAAGTTCTAATATCTAAGATTCACAAAGTACTGACAGAACTTAACAAGTAAAAAACATTTAACCCCCTCAAAAATGTGTAGAAAAAAATGAACAGATATTTCCTCAAAAAAGAAATACAGATGGCTAAAAGACACATTAAAAAGTGCTCCACACCACTAAACATCTGGGAGATGCAAATCAAAACAAATCACTCCACAGAGACTGGCACGCATTGCAAGAACAATTACTCTTTGTGTGGTGCTTTGGGTGATAAAGGAAGTCTCATTCTCTGCTGGTGGGAATGCCATTTAGTCCAGCATTTTTGGAAAACAGTATGGAGATTCCTTAAAAACTGGACATTGAACCCCCATATGTTCCAAGAATACTAATCCTAGGGATATACTCTAGTACCACTAAAACACAATACAATAATTACCTCTGCACTTTTATTTTCATAGCAGCACTATTTATAATGGTCAGAATTTGGAAACAACCCACATAACCTACAGCAGATGTGTGACTAAAGAAACTGTAGTACATTTGTACAATGGAATACTATCCAGGTGTTAGAAAATGAAGTCATGGGGCCGGAGAGATAGCATAGAGATAAGGCATTTGCCTTTTATGCAGAAGGTCGGTGGTTCGAATCCCAACATCCCATATTGTCTCCTGAGCCTGCCAGGAGCGATTTCTGAGCATAGAGCCAGGAATAACCCCTGAATGCTGCCGGGAGTGATCTAAAAACAAAACAAAACAAAAGTCACAAAATTTGCTTATATATGGATAAATTGGGATACTATTATGTTGAGTGAAATAAGTCAGAGGGAGAGAGATAAGCACAGAATAGTTGTACTCATCTGTGGGATTTAATAAAAATAAGAGTATAATCATAGCACCCAGAGACAATAGAGATGAAAGCTGAAAGGATCAGCCTATTATTACAAGCTTATCACGAAGAGGTGTGAGTGCAGTTAGAGAAATAACTACACTAACAGCTACTATGACAAAAATAGAGAGAGAAATAAATAGAATGCCTGTCTTAAAGACAAGCAGGGGGGTATGTGTATTAGGAAATGAGGGACGATGGTGGCAGAAAAGTTGTTGTCCTGGTGAAGAAGTGTGCATTTTATGGCTAAAACCCACAAAACCTTGAAATGCCAAACATGTTTGTAACCATGGTGCTTAAATAAAGAAATTATTGAAAAATTAAGATCCAAGTTTCTTGTATTAAGATATCATTATAGTATACTATCTTTGCATATAAAGGTTAGATATATTAATGGGAAAAATGCTTCATGACAACACTAATTAAAAAGGGTTTGGTGTAGGCATATTTATTTGATGTTGTTTGTTTATTTGTAGTGAGAAGTATTCAACTTATAAGCCAATCACAGTATATATCATTAAAGTACATTCTAGACTATATTTATATAGAAAACACACTTATCAGACTTCAAAAATATCATTTACATAATGATAGAGGTAAATAAAGAAGATAAGATAGCTCTTAATATGTATATATAAAACCAAAGAGCAACAAAATAAAGAAGACAAAAAACTTAATAAAATGAGAAATATACTATTCACTGTTATAATTATATATTATATATTTATATTTATTGTATTTATTTAATATATATCTATATATTATATAGCACCCAGTTGTGCTCAAGGGTTCCTTCTGGCTCTGAGTTCAGAAATAGCTCCCAGCAGGTTTGTGGGACCATCTGAGATGCTGGGAATCAAACCTGGGTATGTCCCAGTTGGCAGTTTGCAAGACAAATGCCCTACCACTGTGCTATCTCTAGCCTATATATTTTTATTTTATATTTATTTACTTTGGGGTTGGGGCAACACTTGACAATACTCAAATATTAACTCTCACTGTGTACTTGGGGATCAATTTTGGTAGATTTATGGGTACCATAAGTCTTCCACAGATTAAACTTGAATCTGTCACATACAAGACATGCATTATGATGTTTTAACATGCACTACAACTTTACAGCCCTAATTAGAGATTTTATAACTATCTGTCAATAGTTGATATCAAATAGGCAAGTAACAAGTAAGGATACAGTTGACCTGAAAATTACTATGTATTAGCTTGATATAACTCTCATTATAGAATATTGCATTTAACAATACTAGAATGCAATTTTTTGTTTCATATAAAACATTCACCAAGGTATAACACATTCTAAGTAATGAAAGGAACCATATACAATGTCAAGAATAAAAATCATACAAATATCTCCTCAAATCATAATGGAATTAGATGATAAATAGGTATACCAATAAGACTAGAAAATCCCAGTTCCTAAAAATTATTCCAAAACAATTCCCAACACATGTATCATAGATATCTCAAAAGAAATATTTGACTGTTTTTAGCTAAATGTAACCAAATGCATAATTTATCAAAATATGTGATTAGTATGAAACAAGAACTCAGAAATAATTTAGTAGCACTAAATATATGTTTTAGAAGAGTTTGAATATTAATAATCTGGCCCAAGTTATAATACAGTGAATAAGGTGCCTGCTTTATATATGGCCAACCAGTACCATCCCCAATATTCTATATATTTCCAAGAAAACTACTAGGAGCAGTACCAAAACTTACCCTTGAACATTTCCAGGTATTACCTAAAATTAATAATAATTATAAAAATGTTGATTCAATATTAATAACTTAAGAGAAAAAAGATATACAGAAATTTTTATCATTAAAATTTACCAACAATTAATATTAATGTTCTATTCTTTTTTCACTAAATTAGGCAAAACTTCAAAATTCTCTAGGCTTAGAATTTCCTAAGTACAAAAATCAGAGCAAGATCTTACTTCCAAACCAAACACCTCCTCAACAAAATACTAGTTAATAAAATACAGTGATATAAAAAAAGAATATATATGTGGCCAAAGATATGTAGTCCACATGTTCAAGACTTACTCGGGCTTCAAAAATATCCAATGTATTCTCCAATGTCAATAAACTAATGACAAACTATGATAAAATTATATCAAATGATGCTAAAATTTTAATTTTATTAAATACAATGATCTACAACATTGTTCATAGTTTAGTTTTAGTCACACAATCCCACCACCTGTGTTTCCAGGTTTCAAAGTATGAATGTTATAGTTTGGGTTTCATGATTTCAGTGTTGTTGCGACTGTGGTTTGGATATTTTGCTAAACCACTCTTTTCAACCACCCATATACTCAAAATCCTCTTGATTCCTGCCCCTCTGTTTGCTTCTAGTCTGTATCTTCTTATCCCTTTGATTTCTTTCCTTTTATAGTTTTCTCCTCCTTATACTTGAGGGTCAAGTTAATCTAGACAAACCTCCTTTAAAACATTCTATTCCTTCATTTACATAGTCTAAGTATCACAAAAATATATTGTATAAGTGAAAGTGTCATTCTTCTGGCTTACTTAGTTTAACATGATATCTTTTATTTCCATTCATGTTGCAGCAAATTGCATGATTTCATCATTGTTCATAGCTGCATAGTATTTCGTGCTATAGATTTATGCCACATCTTCAAGATCCACTTATTAATCATTTTAAACTAAATTGTACATTGATTTTTGGAAACCTTCAACAAATAGGAATAGAGGGTTGAAGATAATTAAACGATAATTAAACAAACTATCAAATTACTTGGCCCAGAGAAATAGTGCAGGAGCCTTGCATCCACCCAGCCTAAATTATAGTCTTAGTACAATATATTGTACCCTAAGCACTGCCAGGATTTATCTCTGAACAGTAGCAGAGCTGAGCGTCACCCAAAAATCTCCCCCCTCCTACCTCCACAAGACACACAAATAAAATGCCCAAGGTTAATAAAATACTAATATTGAAAAACACTTTGCCAAAACATGGGAATGTTAGAAGGATGTCATCCTTCACTTCTCTTATTGAAAATTGTGGTAAAGTTCCTAACTTATTCAGAAAAAATTGTATATACTATAAAGAGGAATAAATAAAATATTCATTGTTTTTGACAATCACATGGTTAAATAGAAAATTCAAATGAGCTTGGGCCATGCAGTTTCCAGCTGCCTGAGACTGGAATTCATCAGCATTTCTGCCTGCAATCCTGCCTGCTACAGAGAGTTCTTGGCCCTGCTGCTGTTTCTTGGATGACCCTGAGGACTTGAAGGGAACTCTTTGCTTTGCTTGTCTGGATTTCCTGAATACTTGAAGCTCTCTTCAGAGGCCTAGAAAGCGCACCCCCAAAAAACTATCACCTACAGCGTGGCCACCTTGCTTTGCTTCGTGGCCGCGCACTCTTTCTAACCAATGAAGCCCACCACAAAACGCACGCAGGCAAACACCATGCACAGAGAATGAAGACGATAGCTCGGATGACCTAAAAAATTCCAACTATCTGATTATCCTCACGGATAAGGAATTTAGAATAGAAATATGGAAGATGTTTGTAGAACTCAAAGCGTAGATCAATCTGAACAAAATACAAAGACAGAAATCATAAAACTCCAAACTGAAATAATAGATCTGAAAAACAGGATAGCTCAACTGAAAAACTCAGTGGATAGCCTCTCCAGCAGGTTAACAGCTGCTGAGGACAGAATCAATGTGCTGGAAGATGAGAGCAAAAAAAAAAAAAAAAAAAAAAAACATAGCAGAAGAAATTGGAAAAGAAACTTAAAATAAACGATCAGGCAATGGAAAAAGTACTCAAGGAATGCGAACAGATGAAAATAGAAATCTTTAATAAACTCAACAGAAACAACATAAGAATCATTGGAGTTCCAGAGGCCCAGATACGAGATCCCCAGGAAGAATCAGCTGTCAAAACCATCATCAAAGAGATACTCCTAACAGAACTTCTAGAACCACAAAGACTGACTTCATCATAGTCCCACTCCTGGACCTGTGCAGATACTGAGATCTCTAGATACAGAGGTCTGATTTTATCACCCAGGATGGAGCAGAAGTCTTCCAAACACCACGAAAGCACCATCAGGAGAGTAAATGATCCTGAACAGAGTCTATATTTAATCCCATAACAATATACTCCAAGGGTGGAGAAACCCCATATCTCTTAGGCCAAGTGAATTCCTTTTCGAATGACCCCAATATTTACTGTGCCAGGGCAGGAGGGGAAAAATAGCAAAAAGCACAAAACATTGTTTATTTTTTATATATTATTTTTTCTTCATAATACTCTACTTAGAAAACCCTAAAGACTCTAGCAAAAAGCTTCTAGAAACAGTAGATTCATATAGCAAGGTGGCAGGTTACAAAATTAACACACAGAAATCAATGGCCTTTTTATACACCAATAATGATAGGGAAGAGATGGACATTCACTTTAGTGCCACACAAACTCAAATATCTTGAACTCAACTTGACTATAGATGAGAAGGACCTATACAAAGGAAACTATAAAGCCCTGCTCCAAGAAATAAGAGAGGACACATGGAAATGGAAACACATACCCTGCTCAAGGATTGGCGGGATTAACATCATTAAAATGGCAATAATCCCCAAAGATTATACAGATTTAATGCGATCTCTCTAAAGACACGCATGGCATTCTTCAAAGAAATGGATCAAACACTGTTGAAATTCATTTGGAACAATAAACACCCTGGAATAGCTAAAGCAGTCATTGGGAAAAAGAACATGGGAGGCATTACTTTCCCCAACTTTAAACTGTACTACAAAGCAATAGTTAACAAAACAGCATGGTTTTGGAATAAAGACAGTCCCTCAGATCAGTGGGATAGGCTGGAGTTCTCAGACAATGTTCCCCAGACATACAAGCACCTAATTTTTGACAAAGGAGCAAGAAATCCCAAGTGGAGCAGGGAAAACCTCTTCAACAAGTGCTGTTGGCAGAACTGGTTAGCCACTTGCAAAAAAGCGAATATAGACCCCAGTTAACATAATATATGAAGGTAAATCCAAATGGATTAAAGACCTTGATATCAGATTTGATACCATAAGGTATATAGAACAAAACGTAGGTAAACACTCCATGACATTGAGACTGAAGGCATCTTCAAGGAGGAACCTGCCAAACAAGTGGAAGCAGTGATCAATAGATGGGAATACATTAAACTGAGAAGCTTCTGCAACTCAAAAGAAATAGTGCCCAGGTTACAGAGCCACCCACTGAGTGGGAGAAACTATTCACCTAATACCCTTCAGATAAGGGGCTAATATCCAAAATATACAGGGCACTGACAGAACTTTACAAAAAAAAAAAACATCTAATCCCATCAAAAATGGGGAGAAGAAATGAACAGACACTTTGATAAAAAAAGAAATACAAATGGCCAAAGGCACAGGATAAATGCTCCTCATCACTAATCATCAGGGAGATACAAATAAAAATAAAGATGATATACCATCTCACACCACGGAGATGGCACACATCACAAAGAACGAGAACAATCAGTGCTGGCGGTGATGTTGAGAGAAAGGAACTCTTATCCACTGCTGTTTGGAATGCCGTCTAGTTCAACCTCTATGGAAAGCGATATGGAGAGTCCTCCAAAAACGGGAAATTGAGCTCCCATTCGACCCAGCTATTCTACTCCTAGGAATATACCCTAGGAACACAAGAATACAATACAAAAATCCCTTCCTAACACCTATGTTTATTGCAGCACTATTCACAATAGCCAGGCTCTGGAAACAACCATGATGCCCTTCAACAGATGAATGGCTAAAGAAACTGTGTTACATATACACAATGGAATATTATGCAACCATCAGGAGAGATGAAGTCATAAAATTTTCCTACACATTGATGTACATGAACTCTATCATGCTGAGTGAAATAAGTCAGAGGGAGAGAGATAGACGCAGAATAGTCTCACTCATCTATGGGTTTAAAAAAATAAAAATCATTTTTGCAACAATCCTCAGAGATAATGAGAGGAGGGCTGGAACTTCCAGCTCACTTCATGAAGGTCACCACAAAGAGTGGTGAGTGCAATTATAGAAATAACTACACAGAGAACTACCATAATCATGTGAATAAATGAGGCAACTGGAAAGCCTGTCTAGAGTACAGGTGGGGGTTGGGTGGGATGGAGGGAGATTTGGGACATGGTGGTGGGAATGTTGCACTGATGAATGAGGGTGTACTTTACATGACTGAAACCTAATCACAATCATATTTGTAATCAAGATGTTTAAATTAGGATATTATAAAAAAGAAATATATATTTGAAAATATTTGTTTACTGAGTTGTACCAATGTTTCAAATGATTACACTTTTATTATATAATATTTGGGGGTTCCACACTATAACAAGTTAATCACAACATATTTTCAGTCTTAGAAAGCTCTAAGTATTGGCTGGAACAATAGTGTAGTAGGTATAGGAACTCTACTTAGATACATCTGTAGGCCCCAAATATATTTTAATTAGTAAGTATTTGTGAACAATACAATGACTACTAATACAGTTTGGTGCCTCTACATAACCATAACATCTTTAATAAAGTGTTTCAATAAAAGAAAATTCAAATGATGCACAAAACACTCTGAAATAAGCAACTACAGCTGGATTTCAAGATATGTTTATATATTTATAAGGATTAATGATTGTATGTCAGCAGTTAACTATTAGAATTTAAATTTAAAAAGCAAATTTGTTTTGATAATATTTTTGATTTGGTGTGGATATTGAACTTGTCTCAATTTTTATTTATTTATTTATTTATTTATTTATTTATTTTCTTCTTTTCTCTTCTTTTTCCATTTAGTGCTCTGTCAAGATTTTTATTTCAAGATCATGGCTATTATGTGGTGCCTATCTTTATTGCTGTAGGGCTCACTGGATATTTTATTTGATACTTATTTTTATACTGTTGTGGTGTTTCACCTTCCTTTTCCCTTTCGTCTCTCAAACCGAGGATGAGAGCCTCTAGAAGGACTCCGCCCACCTTTGGTGTATTTGATTTTACCCCATTTTTTTACTTTCCTCTTCTTTAAACAAAACCACATAACTTGAACTATCCAGTCCCGCCTCCCAATTAGAGAGGGATATAATAGAGGTACCATGACCATACAGTTGTAAGATCACTATGGAGTAAGCTAGGCACAGAGGGGACCACTCATTCTAGCAGCCACGGGTGTGAGGGTGGAGGCTATGGGAGGCAGGACTGGAACGGAGGTGAAGGGAGGACAATTCGGTGATGGGAATTCCCCTGATTCAATGTTAATATGTACCTAAAATATTATGTATGATATGTAACCCACTACGATTCAAATAAAAATTAAATTAAAAAAAGTAAATTTGGAGGGATGGATAAATAGTACAGTTGGGTAAAGCATTTACCTGCAACATAACAGGATTCAATCTTTCACACCCCCCAGATGGTCCACCAACCAACTCAGGAGGAATACCTGAGAACAGAGCCTGAAATAAGCTCTAAGAATATCAGGGTGTGGTCCAAAAACAAACAAGCAAAATATAAGACAAGCATATTTATGGTAGAGTAGTAGACATGTCTAGGATCGATGTTAGAAAATATTTTGTTTAGTCACACTACAGCCTATGTTAAACTGCAGAACTATAGATCTACAATTTGTAAAGTGGGGAAATAAAAATAACTATTTTAGCAGCTTCGTAAAATTAACATTTATCACTTGTATAAGTTTTGGCAAATATTATATACTTAATTTTAATTTAAAATATTTGCATTTATTCTTTTAACAGAGATTTAGATATGTGTGTATTCTTCTTTATTAGCTTTCAATAACAATCCGGACTTAACCTTATTATATTACATTTTTCAGAAGTTTAAGAAAGAAAATAAAAATCTTATTCTTTAAACAATACTAGAGATTTCTGATTAAGAAATGGTTAAGGATATAAAAATCACCAAGCATCAATTTACATGTATCTAAATCTAGATGTCTGAAGCAGAAAACTAGCTTGACAAATTCTATTTTTGCTGAACAATGAAGAACTGGTGTCAGAAAGCTCTCTAACAGAGCTAAGTAGTGTGAATTGCCTTTAAAATTTTTTTCTTCTCTCCTTTATATTTGCTGATTTCTCTGGATGAGCCTATTCGACAAGCTCTGATTCTGCTCAGACTTCTCATATAAATCCAGTTTTCAGCTATGAGTGGTACATGCATTGTAAAGGCTAATATTATGTAATCTTTATGTTATTCTCTGTGAAAGGAAGCTTGACTTCGAGAGTTTTTCAGCTATATATCAGAAAAGTCATCGTTCTCTCACTTTCCTTCTTTAAGATTTTAATCTTTAAAGTTAATAAGCAAACTGTCTCAAATAGAGTTTCATGACATTTGACTGGTCACTCATCTCTAGGATAAACTGTTTCTTTACCTTCAATTCTTTATCCACTTGTTTCCTATCATGTCAAAAGATCTTATTCTTGAGTCCTTATTTATTAACCTCTGGACAAAATCTTTATATAGTGTTTAATCAGCAGTCTTTATAAAAGTGCAACTGAATTATAGACCACTTATCTGGGGCAATCATCTTCCAGTTTTTCAGTCAAAACCAATTATACTTTCTGAAAATGATCATTGGGTGAACGAGACTCTACAGGATAAACTTACTTTTGCCGCTTACTTTTAGTTGTTCTTATATTACCAGTATGAATAGTATACTCAGACTGGTGTATATGTTTTTATCTGCTGATGATTGATAATAGTTTGAAAACATGAGTTTGATAAGGGTCAGAGAACAGTGTCTCCTAATTTCCATCTATCAAGAAAGTAATTGGCAACTAAATTCTGTGCAAAGTCGTTAGATCTCTCCTCCACTTCATAAGCTTCTCTGACATTCCATAGAGGAATGCACTGCAGCAGTTTTAAAGCATGAAAACTTTTAAAGCATGGAAAGAAGTGAGTCTTATTGGGGAAGAGAACAGAGGAGATTGACTAAATTCTTCCCCTAATGGAATTTCATTACTTCTATGTGTGCTCAGCACTTTTGATTCTGAAAGAACCAGCAAAATCGCTGTGCTCTAGTTTTCTGACCATATTGGAAAGCTTTGGACTCTCTAAGAAATGTGATAGGAGTGTTAAATATTTGATTAAACGAATTCATACAGGTTCCTCTCCAAGCCTGAAATGCTGAGTGGTTCTGAGTATGTGGGGGTGGGTAAGGATTAATCTAAAAAATAAAGTGTTAGGCCCAGTCAGTTATTTATTTGTTCCATAGGGTTAGTGTAATATGTGGCTCCACCTCCTCTGATCCAAGAAAATGGAATAATTCAGAACCCTAGTGGAATTTAGGGGAAGTTGCTTTTAATTTTTTTCTTCTCTCTCTTTCTTTCTTTCTCTTTTTCTCTTTCTTTCTTTCTTTCTTTCTTTCTTTCTTTCTTTCTTTCTTTTTCTTCTTTCTCTTTCTTCTTCTTTCTTTCTTTCTTTTTCTTTTTCTTCTTTCTTTCTTCTTTCTTTCTTTCTTTCTCTTCTTTCTTTCTTTCTTTCTTTCTTCTTTCTTTCCTTCTTTTTTTCTTTCTTTCTTTCTTTTCTTTTCTTTTCTTCTTCTTTCTTCCTTTCTTTTTCTTTCTTTCTTTCTTCTTTCTTTCTTTCCTTCCTTTCCTTCTTCTTCCTTCTTCTTCCTTCCTTCCTTCCTTCCTTCCTTCCTTCCTTCCTTCCTTCCTTCCTTCCTTCCTTCCTTCCTTCCTTCCTTCCTTCCTTGCTTGCTTTTTTTGCTTTCTTTTCTTTCTATCTTTTTTTGTTTATTTTCTGTCTCTCAGGAGTTACTTCTACTCTTCTCCCAGAAATCACTCCTGGCAGGCTCAGGGTACCATATGGAATGCTGGGAATTGAACTTGGGTCTGCCGCTTGCAAGGCAAAACCCTACCTGCTGTGCTATTGCTCTGATCCCTGCTTTTAATTTTCTTATGAGCAAATAGAAATTCTTGCATGTGACTTTATATTTTATCAAGCTGAAACTGTCAGATATATTGGAGTATTATGACTTAGATCACCTTTTCATTTTAGTGTAATAGTGGTAAATATTTTTTGCATGTACTGTTTGGAAGGAGCTTCTTTTATGAGAAAAATGAGTCTTTCTGCCTTAAATTAGCCTCTGTCTGCTTTTGACTTAATAATAGCATGAAGCCACAATTTTTAGCTGTTATAGTAATTCAAATAATTCATTATATTATGACTAATATTTTGTTGTTGTTGTTGTTATTGTTTGGGTTATACCCAGAAGCACTCAGGGGTTACTCCTGGCTCTATGCTCAGAATTCACTCCTGGCAGGCTTAGGGGAACATATGGGATGCTGGGATTCAAATCACTGTCCATCCTGGATTGGCTGAGTGCTAAGCAAATGCCTTACCTCTGTGCTATCTCTCTGGTCCCATGATATGACTAAATTTTTATGTTTTATCAATGACTGATAGAGGGCAATCAGAGATTCATATCTCATGACCATTTCCAGAGTCTAATTATTGTCTTCTTTAATCTCTCTTTTTCGATATTTAAGTTAGCAAGGAATGACATAGTATTTTAGGCCTCAAAAAATAAATTTAGAGTGCTTACATTTTTGAAACCTATAGGAGAAATCTTACACATTATTAAAGGATCCTAGGTTTGGAGAACAGAATAATAGTACAATGGATAAGGCACTTACCTTGTACAGAGCAACCCAGCTTCAATACCTGGCATCCCATATTGTCTCTCATTGCCCCATATTGTCTTGAGCACTACCAGGTGTGATTCCTGAAAGCCAAATAAAAAGTAATCAGAACATTACTTGATATGTTCCATAAACAAAGCTATTTCTCTATTTTTATCAGCATTCTTTGAATTTACTTTAATTTTTTTATCACCCAAAAACAGAGTTTTTCAGAAATCCCCCTGCTGACACCTTAATTTTGAACTTACAGTCAAAGATTAAGAAAAATAAAACAGAACCCATGTACAATTACTTTGTCCCTCAAGACCCCAGATTGTAGTACATTATAACATTTCTTAGCGGTACACAAAGCAATCTAAAGCCATAAAATTTATGTAACTCCTTAAACTTGAAGGCATAGTAGTTTTTTACATTTCCATGCACATGCATATTAGTTTAAGTTAACCTCAAAAGTTTAAAGTGTTTTTTTTTTTTTAAGGTTTAGAGTCAAAGGAGCACAGTAAAAACGGTATTAGGGAAGCAACTATAGTTTGCATAGGCCCACCAAAGTATGAGGGACATGGAAAGGAAAACCTTTGGCTTAAATCCAAGGAGACTCTACCCCTGAAGTTTCCTAAGACCAACTCTAGGCTCCAGGCAAACTAGTTTGTCCAATCCAGGTCATTGTCTGTAGTGCCAATACAGTTTTATTTTTCACACAGTCTCTGTTGTTGGTATCATGCTTCTGTATTGAAGATCCTGGAATCTGTATATCCTACATTGAAGTCAGGATGGTGCGGAGTGTCCTCTAATTTCAACTCACAATTAAAGGGCAATGCAGAAAGTCCTGTCCAGTAAGCAGGTTGTTGTTGTTGTTTAAGTCTTCTCAGTGTTAAGGGAAGACTCTTTTGAGTAGATCGATATCAGAGCAGCAGTAGGGTCTTCCCTGGTAGAGGATTGCTTCCAGGTGATGTTATAGATAACTTTGGATGTTTCATAGATGGCTTCCCTGGTTTAGGGTGAATGTAGGATGCCCATTCTTCTGAGGCCTGTGCCAGGTATTATCTCAATGTTCAGGGTGTAAGATACCATTGCACTACAAGGTTTGTGTGTTCTTATCTCTATTAGATAAGAACTTATTTGTATGTATAATATGTTCCATTTTAATGTGCCTATAAAAACATATGTGCTGATAATGCCATGTCGCATTATTCCTTGTTCTCATAGGCACATTAAAATGGAATTTGCTTTAATTTTTATTGAATCCTATAAATCATAAAATTAAGATATTTGTCATTATTATAGTAATACAATATCCCAACAATAATTCCTTCACCAGGGTCTACTGCCTTGTTTTCTTTAGTTGTTCTGAAAGATGTTTTTGTGGTGTCCTAACCAGTGGCTGACAGAAGATTAATGTTCCTCAACTATTTCACATGTTTGGTGTTTTTCTTCTTCTCCAGTCCCTTTTCTTGGTTTAAAGGGCATTTTAGCTTTTTCACCTTTAGCTAATGGAGTTACTTCCAGGCCTATAGGCTGATGATATAAAGGTTGGAATAATGCCAGCAGACACATTAGGTTTCTTTCCCCTCTTCTCCACCCCACTCACCCCAACTAATTGTCTCAAGTTTTTAAATGAGAATTTTGAAATTTGAGATCAGTTTTTTAAAAATAGAGGCAAATTTGTTCTAGAGTAAGGAGATAGTTACATCTTTCGATTTTGATGCCTGTCCTTTACAGGGAAGAGTTGCAGATGGGAAAATGTTGCTGAAGTGGACAGGAATTTGATCAAGGCATGAGCATGTTTTCTCAAAATGCATGCATTTTTTAATACTTTAATTTTTAATTTAAGAAATCAATACAACTTTATTAAAGAGTTACAAAGAAAGTAGGATGGACAACTGAGTGTGGAGGTATTGGCCACACAAATGTGAGGTGGGCTTAAGTCCCAGAGATTCAGAGATAGACCGGTAGCCTTAAGAGACATAGACCAGTTCCTGGTAAGAAGCTGAGGTGGTGTCAGACGTTGAGTTTCCAGGTACTGGGGCGATCTGCTGGTTCTGCAAGCATGTAATATGCTGAAGCCCACTATGTTTTATCTGACTAGATCATCAAGTGGTCTTGTCCTGCTTGTTGCCTTCCATGTCCACTTAAATTGACCTCCCCATCATCAGGGGATTCATTATAGTCATTCATCTCATCTATGCCTTGCATCTCCTCAGCATCCTCAGAGTCCTCTTCACTTTTTTCATTGCCATCTTCATCTTCGTCTTCTTCACCATCATAGACCTCTGAGGCCAGCTTGCCAATAGGTACCATGCTATTGTCTTTCTTTGCAATGCTCTGAAGCCAGGCCTGAAACTGCTGTTCCTGTTGCTGAAGCTTGGTCTCCTCCACAAGATTAAATCACAGAATCTAAGTCACCAGGAGTAAGAATGATGGGGGACAAGGTGGACATGGCTCCTAGATATGCCAGTGTGTTTGGTCAGCAGTGACCCCTGCACCTCAAATTAAGATAACCTTAATTTATCTTATGACGTGAATGATACAGCATACATTGACTACTTTTAGCTTTATTATCTTTCTTAGCCTGCTACTTTTTATTCTTTTATTTGTTTATTTGGGGGTCATATCTGGTGGTTCTCAGATCTTTCTCCTGTCTTTGTACTCAAGGATCACTCTTCATGGTGCTGGGTGACCACATGGGGACTGTGGATCCAACCAGGATTAGACATGACAAGCACCTTGTCCACTGTACTATTTCTCAGGCTCTCTGCTAATTTTTTTCATACCAAAATGTCACATAGATATTGCTTATTATTGAACTGTTTAAATCAAACAAAATTAATTTCTGGCTAATGTCCTTTATACCTAAACAGAATGAAATGTGAAACATTGACCTGCAGATTAGTTCTCTAGATAAAGCCATCAGCAAAAATGATATACTATGAATAGTCAGGACATCTCTGAACTGTAAAGAAGAAAGGACAATAATCATATTTCTTTATGCTAAATTTCCATTAAGCAAGGTAGTTTTTCATTTGAGGTTAAGTGAGATTGGTTTCAATAGATGTGCTTGTGACCCTGAGGTTATGACTCTTGAGAAAATTCTCCTCTGGTCACACACACCATGTTATGGATCTGCATGGTGGTTTTCAGCTGTTGGTGAAAAGAAAAGACAAACAGGCACTTTACCCCCTAATGCTAGGGAAGAATGTTAGAATAACATTAACCTTTCATTTCTACTTCAGCACATTTTCCTTCCAAATTAATTCTAATGCAACATAAATTCATGATGCTTTTATGTGTTTAGGAATGAAGAGATTTTCAGTAAAAATAATCTGTGGTGAAAACATAGAAAGATATATTGATCAGAGCACAGACTGAGTTATAAGAGTACAAAACCTAAACTTTAAACAACAACAACAACAACAAAACTAAGCAGACAATATAAAAACCACAAACTCCACTGATACTATTTTAAATACCTTGGAGGCTTCTTAGAAAACATTTATTGTCATTGGTTACATGACATACATGAAGTGAGAGCATTTTGCTACTCTCATTACTTGGTTTAAAGTTCTAACAATGAGAGTTTATTTGTTTTGTTTACAGCTCTCTTTCTTGGGCCATAACCACCATAATGAAAGTCTATAAAATTTAAGGCTTTTTTTTTTTTTTTTTACTATTTTGGAGAATATTACTCTTGCATTTTTGCAAGGAAATTCACTGAGCTCCACAGTGAGTTATATATTGAGAGATGGTTCAACATTCCACTCTTGATAGTGACTCATTTTGAGTTGCTCAAGTGTGAGAGGAACAGGAGAGGGTTGTTACTTTGGTCCTCATCTCCTGAAATGTGTTACTCTTAGTTAGATCTCTTTATGATTTGCTATTTCCAATAGCAATTATTTATTCTGTTAGCATTAATCAACTACTCAGTGCCAAGTAGGCCTACTTCAAACCAATGTCTCTTTGAGACTCTTATCATTAGCTTAGTGATATTGGCCACAGTGGTTTTGGCCACTAGCTAGCATCAGTGATGTATTCCCAAGTAGCTTCTTTTATAAGTATTTCTTTTATTCATGAGGTCACCAATGTTTCTTGAACAGCAGATTAGTTTCCTAGATAAAACCATCAGCAAAAAATATATACTATGGAAATCAGGATATCTCTGAACTGCAAATTTAATTTTTGGGGCCTATAGTATGTTTTAACGTTTTTATTGCTTTATAAATTATAAAATTTAGGTTTCACACAAAAAATATCATGTTAATTTTTCCATTCTTTAAAAATATTAAAACTCCTTATGTATGAAATAAGAAAGTAGCTTGGTTCATGCATTCACAGTGTTTTCTGGAGATGAGTGGTAGCTACTTCTATTTTGTAAATCATAGTAGTCCAGGTGGCCATAGATCATACATATTTTAGGATTACGTTTGAGCTGATTTATTTTTGTTTGTGTTTTTGGTCCCTTGTAAATATTAAAACCTACTTGATTGTTATTTATAACTGTCTTTGTAGAGAGGTTCAATGAATTAATTTTCGCTTTTTAACTTGCATATGAACCAATCCTGGTAGATGTTTTAGACTATTTTGGCTGCTATAACAAAACAGCATAAACTGGATAGAAAAATATATTTCTCATAATTATGGATCAGGAGACTAAAGTCCAAGTCTAGAATGAAGTACAGGAGTATTTAGGATCTGCTGAGCATCCAATTCCATGTTGATAATATCACCATAACCTAACAAAGGAAGGTGTAAAAGTCTTTATCATGCTTTAATTACCAACCCAAATTCCTATCTTCTAATTCTATCATATTGGAGTTTATGTTTCAATAGATAATTTGAGAAGACACACAAATAATGCATATTATGCATATATAAAGAAACTTGTTTATCTCACATTTAATTCTATTATGTGCATAAATTACTATTTATTTAGATATGTCTGAGAATTATATTTATTTATTTACTCAGGTATTGTTAGGATGATGTTTTTACTTTTTTTGGGGGGGGCACACCTGTTTGATGCTCAGGGTCAACTCCTGGCTAAGTGCTCAGAAATTGCCCCTGGCTTGGGGAAACCATATGGGACACCGGGGGATCGAACCGTTGTCCTTCTTTGGCTAGCGCCTGCAAGGCAGACACCTTACCTCTAGCGCCACCTCACCAGCCCCAGGATGATGTTTTTTTAATACTAAGCTACCTACTTTAATTGTTATGAGTTAATATAAAAAGACATTGGCAGATTTATAGTTGAATGATAGATATGTACAAGATGAACATTAGGTATCATATGCTTTATGTATAAGGTTTCACAATATCTTAATTGAAAGAGAGTATGGTAGAATTGAATTATTACATGATATTAGGATTGTGGACCATTCAAGAACATGCCTTGAAGAGGTTAATTAATATCATTTACATATTGAAATAAAACATTTTTAACAAAACATTAACTGTCACTTTATAATGTTTTTTCTATGCAAATGACATTTGTTTTGTTGTTTCTATTCTAATTTTTAATAAATGTTTAATAAAGGATACAAAGAAGTACATAAAAATTATACTCATTTATGCCATAATAGTTTATATTGACATGACGACTCCTATAAGTATGGTAAAAATCTAGGTAGTACATTGATAGAGCTAATCTTTACCCCAAGCTTCTTATTCTTCTTTGAAAAGTAATCAGTATCCTACTCATAACTAATTTATGCTATTCCTTTACCTGTATAAATTAAACACTAGCCAATCTTGAGAATGCCTGCCTGCACTCTGTTGTCTTACTTAGAAACAAAACCGCTAACTCGTTCAGCATACCACTATTCTGATTCTTGAGAACACACTATTACTAATAATTTTTTTCTATTCTTTATTTCTCTGACTTGTGATTGATTATTTTGCTGGTTGAGTCCCTTCAGATGAGAGACCCAAGAACTGTGATCCTGACTAAGCACTTCTAGTATAAAATCATCTTTAGCTGTTGTCCCTTATTTTGATTCCATGTACAATTTTAACTGCAGTAATAATTCTTCAAATGTAAGAAGGTGCAAAATACAAAAAAGTGAAGGATTAGATTGTGTTAAGTTAGATAATTGATTTGAATGGTGCCAGACAAAAAAAATGGCACTGAGTGCTGCTTCATTGTCTTTGACTAGAGTCATTTTTTTTTTTTGGTTTTTGGGCCACACCCGGTGACGCTCAGGGGTTACTCCTGGCTATGCGCTCAGAAGTCGCTCCTGGCTTGGGGGACCATATGGGACGCCGGGGGATCGAACCGCGGTCTGTCTCCTAGGCTAGCGCAGGTAAGGCAGGCACCTTACCTCGAGCGCCACCGCCCGGCCCCCTAGAGTCATTTTTATGGATTTAATTAACCTGTCTCTAATAAAATTGCAATTTAACCTGTTTTTCTATTGTGTCCAAAAAGATGACTCTCAATATGATGATTCAATGCCACACATTACAAATGATATCAATGATATTCATGGCTATTATAATTAAATATGATCATTAAATGTTTCTGAAGAACAACCATTGGTGCAGAAATATTTTATATTGTTTAAAATCATATCTGAAGACTATAATGGCTCATAAAGGTGTCACTTGAAAGATTATACTAAACTATTCTGCTTTCAATGATTGTCACAGGAAGGTGAAAAATTTTCAATTAGTTGTCTCAATTGGAGAACAATTACATGCCATAGCTATTAATCAAATATGAGTGTTTATGTTTAAATTACATATTTTCAGATTCATATTTTATATAATATTGAATTAAATTCAATTTTCATTATCTTTTGGGGGAAGAACACACCTGCAGTGCTCAGAGTATACTCCTGATTTTATGCTCAGAAGTTACTTTTGAGAGGCTTGGTAGACCTCTCAAATGTGGATCAAATCCACAATGGCAGCATGCAAACACCTTACTTTTACTATTGCTCTGATCTCAATTCTTTTCTTTATTATAGCTAATAGTTCTTGAAATAAGCAGTAGGATACCATGAAGAATAGGCCTATTATTTTCTTTTTTCATACAGCTTCATTTTTATTGCTAATCACAGCATGAATTCTATAGAGACTGTGGATGAATGTTCAGCAGGATTATCTATGGTAATTCGCATATGTTAAAATAATTCATACCTTTCAATCATGGTTTGTCTGTAATTATGTAAGTCTCAGTTTTCTAGTTCTTAAAGCAATCTATAAGCAGCCTGACAAGAAAAGTATGGAACTTTGGTAGCTGAGTAATTATGATTGCTCCACAATATTAGATTCTCTATATCAGGACAGAGAGAGTACAGAATGATCTCAGATGACTCGCAATTCCTGTGTTGAGAAAATAATTCATTTGAAACTCTTCATCTTATCAAAACATTCTAGTTTTCACGAAGTAGGCACTCTGGTGGGAGTGGTATAGGTTGTGTGCCTGAAAATCTATGATTAATTATAAACCGTATCTTTATTATAAATGAATGGTGCTTTAAATAAAAATTTAAAAAAATCCTCTCTTTTTCTATTGGTAGTGGTATTTATTTTTCTGTCATATTTAAAGTTTTATTTATTATTTCAATTTGGGGCCATACCTAGTGGTGCTTATACCTTACTTCTGGCTCTGCAACCAGGGATTAGTCCTGGTGAGACTTGGGAAACTATATGGGGGTCTGGAGGACTGAATCCTCTATACTATTGCTCAAGCCCAAGTATTTTTTAAATTTTAGTTTATGCTTACAATGACTTACAATATTAATAATGGCAAGGATTTTTTTTTTTGCAAAAAGCATATTCTTTACTGGGGAGGTTCAACCTCTGTTCCGTTTATACAAAGCAAAAGTTGGAATATTTATATTCAATTTCTTGATAAGTCATAATTTTCAGACAAAGCTAGTTTACCAAAAAAAGGCACAAGCGCAAATTGTTCAGGACAGTTTCTCTTTTGAAGCTATCAGAAGTTTCTTAGTAGCAAGGTCAGCTAGAATTGTTTTGGTTTTATGCGTACTAAACTGGGGCTTGAAATGCTAACCCCTAACATGACTGCATGTAGGCTAAGAGCAAAGCTAGATCTGAGGGTGAGTATTCTGTAAGACTAAATAAAAATACTAGAATCTAAGCAAATGTTCTTCATAAGGTGTGCTTATATATCTGAGTAATTTTTAAGAAAGGCTCTAAGAGGAGTAATAATTATTAGATAAAGAATATTTGAATCCATGTAAATGTTAAATCTGAGTAATCTTTAGAATGTCGGTGGAAATTATGTCTTAATATTTATGGCATATCCCCTTTTTTTCCCAAATGCCTAAAAAAACCAAGGTTTTTAGGGCCCTAATGCCTGTAAGTACAGATAATTTTTTCAAGCATTTTTTTCTTATAGGTTTCTTTTTTTTTTTTTTGTGCTGCCCTCTTCAGCAGAGTAGACTGCTTTGAAAAAAGTTCCTGTAATAGCAGACAGCTTTGAAAAAACCCTCCCTCAGTTAGTTAGTTAGTTAGAGCCTTTTTAAACTTGGTGCCTTCCTAGGTCTCAGGGTTTGTTAACACAGAGGATATTGCAAGTCCCTTTATGGGTAAAACTGGAAAAATAATATTTGCCTGCTACCTCTCTCTACAACTTAGGAAACTTGAATTTCTGTTTTCTATTGTTCTTTTCTGTTCCATCACTCCCGCATCTTTCTTCATACTATTTTGTTCAGTACTAAAGGCATAAAAAGACCTCTCTATGGGCCGGAGTAGTAGCACATAGTAGGGTGTTTGCCTTGCATGTGGCTGACTCAGAATGGACCCTGGTTTGATTCCTGAAATCCCATATGGTCCCCTGAGCTAGCGATTTCTGAGTGCAGAGCCAGGAGTAAACCTTGAGTGCCACCGGGTGTTTCCCAAAACACACAAACTAAAGACCTCATTTTTGTTTATAGTGAACTTGCAAGTAAGAAATGGATAAACTCATCTTAATATAATAAAATACACACAAATATTTATATAGGTTATTATATGTTGACTGTTATGTGCTCATAGTGTTTTTGGATTTATAATCAAACAGCTGCATGTCCTAGGTTTGTAAAAGGTGAAGGATTTTAATTTCCAACTCTGCTACTCAATGCTGTCTGTTTTAGAGCTAGTCATTTAACTGCTTTGGATTTTGATTCTAGCTTTATCTACTTTAAACCATTATTTTGAAGTTTAGAAGAGATGTTTGAAATGTAATCACATTATGTCTATACATAGTGTGTATAAAAATGGACTGCAGTTGGTAATTCTTTTAATTATATAAATTATTTAATGGTAAATAAAATAGTTTGCATTAAGAGTAAGAGTTTTATGCCATTAGTATCTGATTTAAAATAAATTATATTTCCATGTGTAAAGGCAAATTAAATACAATATATAAAACTATTTACTCTATTTAATTATCTCTATTTAATCACAATAAGTTAATATCTTTTTGTTTGTTTGCTTTTGGGCCACACCTGGTGATGCTCAGGGGTTTCTCCTGACTATGCACTCAGAAATCACTCCTGGCTTGGGGGACCATGTAGGACCCTGGGGGATTGAACCTCTGTTTCTCCTATGTCAGATGCATGTAAGGCAAATGCCCTACCACTGCACCATCTCTCCAGCCCCCATTTTGCATTTCTTGCCCTTTCACCTAAAATTAATTGGTTGTATGTCTGAGGAGCATTCTTGAACACACAAGTCTATTCCACTGATCCCAGCGCCTGTCTTTATTACAATATTCTGCTGTTTTAATGACTATTGCTTTGTAATACAATTTAAAATTGGATCCTCTGTGTGCAAGTAAAGTGCCTTACCTGCTATACTACTGCTCTGGCCACTTGCATTTGTTATCTTTTACACACTGAGTATTTATTCTCACTTGGTGGGGGTGATAGTTCATTATCTTTTAGATTTTTATTTCCCTAATAATGATCTTAGGGATGATGAATCTTTTCAAGTGATGTGTCTTTTATGGAACGTGTCTTCAAATCATTTGTTAAATTTTTAATTATATTTTTGTTACTATTTAAGGGTTCTTTATGATTTTGGTATAGTAGTCTCTTGTCAGGTATAAAATTTGTAATTATCTTCTCTCATTTAGTAGGATACCCTTTAATTTAGCTTTTATAGTTTATTGTAGTCCTGTTTTTCTAAAATTTTACTTTTATTTCTCTTGTCTCTGCAGTCTATCCCCAGATGCATCTTCAGGATTGATATCAAAAAATAAATCTCCCTTAGTATCTCCTGTTTTAGAGTATTACATGCAAAATTTTAATCAAATTTTAATTAATCCTCTTATGTAATAGTAAATAGTCATGCAATTTATTTTTAATCTACTTTATTTATAAACCATGTTTCACATAGTTGATCATTTTGTATTTCTTTCCAGATAAGTGAGAGCAAAGTTATTTTTAAATTTAAAATTTAAAAACAGAGGGGGAAAAAAAGTACAGTGACAAGCCAAATTTTGAGAATTATTGTATCTCCAATGAAGTCAGTAATTCATTGTCAGAAGTTTAGTAAGCAAGCTCTTGTAGCTGACTGAAGACTCTTTTATTCATTCGTTTCTGAGCAATAAATGACTTACTTCAGCTACACATTGTATCTAAATTGTTGTCTTCCTATGAGATGGCAGTATTAAACAAAATGAAGTTGTCACGTGCTGTGAATGCTGCGGTACGGTCCAGGAATTTCAACCACTACAGCTGATACTGTGGCGTTTGTGGGGTGTTTTTGTCTGCAGACCTTCCAGAAGTAAGAGACTGTGGGGGAAGGTGTCCACATTCACTCCAAAAATGTACTGGTAACATCAGCCCAAATACTAGCATTCCTCAAGTTTGATCATATTCATGTCTCTGCAGAGAGTCATAGAAGAGTCACAGTGAGGCAGGGCCAGAGACAAGGCAGTGATTATGGGTGATGGACTTTGATAGGGTTGGGGCTTTTACAGCCCTCTTCTCCCAAGAATACAGGCTTTCAGATGTGTGCCCAGTGTACCCATGATTTTTCATGGCTTGATTTATATCTCCTTCGAGAATGGAGCTGGCTGATTGCAGACTTGGCAACTGCATTTGTAGGCATATTTATGGCTTCCAGGTCTTCCAGAGTACAAAAAGAAGGGGAGGGCATCCACGCTAACTCCAAAAGTATTACTGGTGACATCAGCCCAGATACCAGTTTTTATGGAGTTTGTTCAGATTGGTCTCTCTGTAGATAGTCTTAGAAGAGTTATCTGTAGTTTCTTTTTAAAACATTTGGGGTTTTGTTTTCAGATTGCATCTAGTGGTGCTAAGAGCTATTGGCTTTGTGCTCAGGGAACACTCCTTTTATTTTTTTCTGCTATTTTCATTTTTGTGGGCTTTTCAGAGGCCTTTTTTTTTTATTATTTTATTATTTATTACTTTGGAAATGGATAAAACTTAGAAATGCATGAAAAGCTAAAAATAATGTGATTTGACGTTTTTTTTTTAGATATAAGACTTTTATAGTTGAATTTCAGGCATAGAGTGACAGTGAATTAGGGCCATTCCCACCACAAGTGTTGACCACCATCCATTATAGTTTTCTGCATGCATCCCATAGCTCCATCCTTAGACCCCTGGCCTATGAGTGTAATAGGTCCATTTTGTGTTTAGCTGGTTATAGTTTTGTTCTCTTGATTCTATTATTGTTGACTCTGGCATGGTTATTAGATCTTAACATTTTGTTTTTTCACTCTATGCTACTGAGACCACTTGGCCCAGGGCCCCATTCCCTTTTTTTTCTTTTCTTTATTTGTAGGAAGACATAGAAATATGAGGCAGAATAAAATTATTCAGGTTCTAAGGTTCTATGAAAAAGGCAGGAACCCCTTTCTAGAAGATATAAATAAAATTAAAAGAAGAACAAAAGGGAGGTAGATAGGTCAAGTTTTTTGTTTTGTTTTGTTTTGCATAGGCACATTAAACTTTGGGAGAATTAGAAGGAAAATTCCATCTGCCTTAAAGCTACAGGGTGTCTCCATCCATGAAGCACACTGTCCAAAAACCAACTATAGGCTCCAGGTATGTGGTTTTCTAGCCTCAAGATCTTTCTTTATTGCCTCAGGAAAAGTTCTGCTCAGCAGTGGTTGTTGTAGTCAGTCTTATGTAATTAGAGATCTAGGTTTTTGCATAGATCTTAGGATAGAGTGTCTTCTGATTTCAACCTAACAAGAGAGTGAGAAACCTATACCACAAAAACTTCACAACACTTCAAAAGAAATTGAAGAGGACCTAAGGAATTGGAAAAACACCCCATGCTCATGGGTTGAAAACATTAATATCATTAAAATGACCACTTTATCCAAACTACTATATAGATTCAATGCAATTCCTATTTAAATTCAGGCATCATTCTTTAAGCACTGAGAAATATCAATTATAAAGTTGGTGTGAAATCATAAAAGACCTAAATTAGAAAATTCATATTAAAAAAACAAAAAACTGAAAGGCTTCTCTGTACATAACTTGAAACTCTACAATAAAGCCATAGTGATAAAAACAGCATGGTATTGTAATAAAGACAGAATTTGAGACCAGTGGTCAGAGAGAATACCTAATGACCTACTCCAAGTATATGGTCAACTAATCTTTGACAAAGGAGCTAAGAATTTAAAATGGAACAAAAATAGTCTCTTCAAAAGACTGTGTTGGAACAATTGTATAATCATGTGTAAGAAATTAAATATTTATCCATATCTCACACCTTACATAAAATAAATTCAAAATAGATTAAAGATCTGAGATAAGACCCAAGTCCATAATGTTCATTGAGAAAAACATAGGAAGACTAATCCAAGACTCACACCTTAAAAAGTCTTTGATGATGAGATGCCAGTGGCAAGAACTATATCATCAAACCTAAATAAATGGGATTACATAAAATTAAAAGGTTTTTGTATGAAACCTCATAAGAAACATGGTCTAAAACTAGAGCACAGCTAACTGATTGGGAAACATTTTTTGAACTCAACACATCAGATAACAGTTTTTTTATGTAATGTCTTTATATAAGCACCATGATTATCAAAATGTTTGTAGTTTATTTTCATTTTCAAAAAATAAAACAAGCAAAACCATTGACCAGTGCAACCTTCCCACCACCAATTCTTCTCATCTTTCTCCTCTCCTACCCATTGCCTTTATTAGAGACAGACATTCTGTTTCTCTCGCTCACTACCATTTTCATGATAGTTATTAGTGTAGTTATTTCTCTAACTGTATTCATCACTCTTTGTGGAAAGCTTCATATCATGAGCTGGTCCTTCCTGCCCTTATCTCTATTGTCTTGGGCATTATTACAAAAATACCTTTTCTTTTTCTTTTTTCTTTTTTTTTTTTTTTGGTTTTTGGGCCACACCCGGTAACGCTCAGGGGTTACTCTTGGCTATGTGCTCAGAAGTTGCTCCTGGCTTGGGGGACCATATGGGACACCGGGGGATCGAACCGTGGTCTGTCCAAGGCTACCGCAGGCAGGGCAGGCGCACCTTACCTTTAGCGCCACCGCCCGGCCCCCCTTTTATTTTTCTTAAAACACATAGATGAGTAAAACTATTTTGTGTCTTTATCATTCTCTCTGACTTTCACTTTTTCACTGATTTCCACTCAGCATAATAGATTCCATGTCCATTCATGTATAGGAAAATCTCATGACTTTATTTTTCCTTGTGGCTGCATACCATTCCATTGATTTTCGCACTACAGTTTCTTTAGCTTCTCATTTGTGGTAGGGCATCTGTGTTGTTTCCAGATTCTGGCTATTGTAAATAGTGTTGCAATGAATATAGGTGTGCAGAAGGCTTTTTTTAATTATGTTTTTGTGTTCCTAGGTGTATCCCTAGGAATGGTGTAGCTGGTAAAACAGCATAATATTCAAATAAAGACAGACCCACAGATCAATGGAATAAACTTGAGCATTCAGAGAATGCAATTAATTAATCTTTGATAAAGAGGCAAGAAATGTAAAATAGAGCAAGTAAAGCCTCTTCAACAAGTAGTGCTGGGACAATGGTCAGCCACATGCAAAAAAGCAAACTCAAACATCCATCTAACACCATGCACAAAGGTCAAATCCATAAGGATTAAAGACCTTAATATCAGATCCATTACCATAAGGTATATAGAAGAACATGTAGGTAAAATACTCCATGACATTGAGATTAAAGGCATCTTCAAGGAGGAAACACTACTGTCCAAACAAGTAGAAGCAGAGATAAACAAATGGAACTATATTAAATTGAGAAGCTTCTGCACTTCAAAGGAAATAGTGACTAGGATATAAAGACTATCCACAGAATGGGAGAAACTATTCACCCAATACTCATCAAATAAGGCTAATATCTAAAATCTACAAGATACTGACAAAACTTAAGTATAAATTATATCTAACCCCATCAAAAATGGAGAGAGGAAATGAACAGACACTTTCTCAAAGAAGAAACATAAATGGTTCAAAGGCATATCAAAAATTGCTCATCAATAATTGTTATGGATATTCAAGTCAAAATATCAATGAGATACCACATCCCAGATACTGGCACATATCACAAAAGAACAAGAACAATCAGTGCTGGTGAGGATGTGGGGAGAAAGGTACTCTCATTCACTGCCTATGGGGATGCCATCTAGTCCAGCATTTATGAAAACAACATGGAGATTCCTCAAAAAACTGGAAATTGAGCTCCAATATGATCCAAATAAAGGTTTGATATTTAGGATATACAAAGTGCTCACGAAAGGTAGCTCCACAATACCTAAAAATAATGTTCAAAAATGGGGAGA
Source organism: Suncus etruscus (assembly GCF_024139225.1). Taxonomy (NCBI): domain Eukaryota; kingdom Metazoa; phylum Chordata; class Mammalia; order Eulipotyphla; family Soricidae; genus Suncus; species Suncus etruscus. The sequence continues at coordinate 51,113,322 of NC_064852.1, forward strand.
GAAAATGAACAGACATATCTTTGAGGAAGAGCAACAGATGATCAACAGACACATGAACAAATGTTCATCATCACTTATCATTAGAGAAATTACTATAAAGACAACAATGATTATATCAGTGAGTAAGGCACATATCAAAAATTATGGGAACAGTCTCTGTTGGGGAAGATGTAGTAAAAAATGAACTCTTCATTGTTAGTGAGAATGCTGCCTGGTCCAACCTCTTTCAGAAACAGTATGGAGGGCTCTCAGTATTGAGCTACCGTTTGACCCAGTAATCCCTCTCTTAGATATCTACCTCAGGACAGAAAATTTTTCTTTCAAAAGGATATATGCACACCACTATTCATTGCAGCATTCAGTACAACAACTATGATTTTAAATCAACCTAGATAGATGCCCATCAACAGACGAGTAGATCATGAAGATGTGGTACATATACACAATGAAATACTACATAGCAATAAGACCTGATACAATCATGCAATTTGCAGCAACATGGATGGATCTAGAAGATATTATGTTAAACAAGATAAGCCAGATGAAGAAGGATAAATACAGAATATTATCACTTATATGTGGTATTTAGGATATCTTCATGAAGAAATAAAATGATCTGATAGATATCTTGATCACTGTAGGTGCCAAGAAATAGTAAGGAGAAGGAAAAAAACTCAGTGGAAGAGGAGAAACATATACTTCAAAGAAACCTGCAGCATCAGATACAGTTGTTTAGAATGAACAGGTGTTCAATCAACTGCTCATCATAGAGATCTATAATAATTTTTTATTATTTTTATTCATATAAACAGGTGCAGTATGCATTTGGAAACCAAGGACTCACATTTCAGAATTCACTATTAGAATATTTCAATGTTTTAATTTTATTATGTGTATAATAACTCTAACTTTTTTTTCATCCACAGGGAACACTCTTCATAGTTTTTGGAGAAATAGGTTCAGCTGTAAGGATAGAATTAGAGTCAGCTGTATGTAAGACAAGAATGTTAATGCCATTTTCTATGTGTATAAGTGATTGTGAAAATTTCCACCTCTATTTACTGAAAAGACATTTCTTTTTTCATTATATGCGCCTGGCTCTAAATTAGTTTCTTTATGTGTGATTTTATTTCTTAGCCTCAGTTCTGTTCCATTGAACTGTTTTCTTTTTTATTCAAATGCTATAATTACTATCAGCATAGTAACATAGTTTGATATCTGGGACCATAATTTCCCCACTTTTATTCAGGAGTGTTTTTGCTATGTAAATCTTTTACATTTTCAAATGAAGCATTGTTTTTAATTTGTGTGTTTATTGGGAAGAAGGGGACTATTTAAAAGATTTCTATTGAATCTGTAAATTATTTAAGGAAATGTGTACATTTTAAATGATGTCTGAGGCAGCTGTCTCCCAAGACCCGAAAACGACCCCCTGAAAGAAGGACATGGACAGTTGTTTATCTTGCAACTGACAAATCTTTATTGTGAAGCAAGCTTTTCTTATACTAGTGAGAATGGAGGCTATGTGTAACAGAGCAGGGAATGAGTTCAATTAAACATTACTTAGATTAAAGAAAGCACCTTACACTAAACAGGTCAGTAGAACAAAAGGGAAGGCATTTGGTACAAAATGTAAATCAGATAAATAGAAAGCAAAAAAAAAACAGACATGGGGGTGGGGGTTGAGGCGCTGCTGTTAATGCAGGCTTCAGCAGGAATATATTGATGTAGCCTTCTGCTCAGTCTCTTGAGAATTTTCTTCTTCTTCTTCTTCTTCCTGTTATTGCTCCGTCCCCACAGCCCCTCTTTTGGCTGTGTTCCCACAAAGGCAGTTCTTCTAACTTAAGAGAATGGGTTATCTTACTACCTCTTTTGTGTCTACTATTTCAACAGTCTCATAGTTTATGTGTACTGTTCTTTCATATAACGTCTAGGGTAAATAGTTTTATGTGATAATAAATGAAAGTATTTTTCTGAGTTCTGTATCAACTACTTATTTGCATATATAAATGCCACAGATTTTACTTCTAAATTGTGTAGCCTGCCACTTTGCTGTTTTCATTTATTATTTTAACACTTTATTTAATATTTTATATGTGTATTATCATGAGAGAGCAAATATTTTCAGTTTTATTCTTTTTTTTTAACTTTTTTTTTCTTTTGGTTTGTATGTCACACAGGAGGCACTCTGGGGTTACTCCTGGCTCTGTGCTCAGAAATCGCTCCTGGCGGGCACTGGGGACCATATGGGATGCCGGGATGCGAACCACCATCTGTCCTGGATCAGCTGTGTGCAAGGCAAACACCATACTGCTGTGCTAATCTCTCTGGCCCCTGCAGTTTTATTCTTCTTCTTCATCCTCAATTTAAGTTATCTTCATATTATTTTCTTATTTAATTATTTGGTAAGAACTACCAACACCACATTTAATAGTAGTGGTAGGAGAGATTTTCCTTGCTGAATTTGGCTTTATACCTGTACTTAGATAAAAAGCTTTCAGTTTTTATTCATTATGGTGGTTTCTATGATTTTGTCATATATCACCTAAATTATGTTGAACTGTATTTCCTGTTTGCCCATTTTGTTGATAGCTTTTAACTAAACTAATAAGTCAAATCTTGTCAGTGTTTTTTCGTCTATTGAGATAATATTTTTTCATTATTTCTATAGATATAAAGTATTACATTTATTGATGTATATCTTTTGATTTACCCTTAAATCCCTAGGGATAATCTACTGGAACAGCTGCGCCATTGCTTTTAATGCACCGTTGCTTCATTTTTCTGGTCTTTTATTAAATATTTAAAGGTAGAGAAGAAAATGTTCTTGTTTGGTGGTCTAGGGGACACTCCCAGTAATATAATGTTCTGTACCTACTGCTCAGGGCTAGTGGTACAATGATGGATGGACCCAGAAATGTAGAAGGACATGGTGGTGCTCAAGAGAATTATGTGGTGCCAGGGATCAAACTCATTCTTTATGTTTGAAAAACATTTTCATGTGCTTGTGTGGTCTTTTGAGCTATTCTTCCTGCTTCTGTTGAGGGCTTTGCCTCTATTTATAAAAGATGAAGATGTTCAATTTTCTGTGATATCCTTGTATGATTTTAGATTCAGAGCAATGACTTCACAGAATATATTTGTAAGTTTTTAATTCTTTCAATGAAGCAGAGTTTGATAAAATTTTTTGAAAATTAAGGAGGTCTTGAGGTTTTAGTTTAAGAAAAATTTTTAATTAGTTTTCATTTTGTTTCTCCAGGTTTGTTCAGTTTTTCTATTTCTTCTTGATGTGATCTTGTAATGTTTTATCTTCTTAAGATCCAAGATTATATGGGGGTTTTGGTGGCAAGAAAGTTGCACTGGTATGTGTGTATTTTATGGCTAAAACCCAATTACAAACACGTTTGTAACCATGGTGCTTGAATAAAGAAATTATTATTAAAGAAAAGATCCAAGATCATAGAACATACTATTCAAATATTTATAGTATTCTTATGATCTTTGTATTTCTGTTGCATCTGCTAGCTTATCTTCTTCAAAAAGTATACAACTAATGCACTTAAATTTCTTTTCTATTTTCAAATTGAAGAATTTGAGAGTGCATAAACACTCATGTACAAATTAGGAGGACAAAGCACTTTTTGGATTATAGCTAGTAAAACTTTCCTTAATTGGGGCCAGAGCAGTAGTGCAGCATTAAGGTGTTTGCCTTGCATGTGGTTACCTAGGACAGTTCAATCCTCCTGTGTTCCCATATGGTCCCCCAAGCCAGGAGCTACTTCTGAGCACAAAGCCAGCAGTAACCCCTGAGCATCACCGGGTGTGGCCCAAAAACCAAAAACCAAAAAATAAAAAAAAAACAACAACCAAAAAACCAAAAAGTAACCCTTTCCTTAATTAATAAATCATGCATCATTTTAGAGTTCCATATATATATAAAATATTTGTTTATTATATCATTTATAGTAGCTATAGTAGTTTAAATATCTAGAAAAATCCAATTTAGTTATACACAATTATAAAATTATAGTTACTTTACATATACAAGTCAATTAAATATTATTGACTATATAAATAATTATATATAAATATTGATTCCACTTTATATTATACACTATGATAACTATCAGAATTTAAAAAATATAGATAAACTGACAGTGATTATTTTTGCTATGATGTTGGAGCCTTGAGTTTAGGAAAGCTTATACCTTTTGGTGCTTTATTTATTTATTTATTTATTTTGTAATCTAGCATTTTACTGGAGTCTTCGAGGAGGGTTGAAATCTGACATTCTCGGCTAGCTTGGTTGCCCTCAGCCATTCACTAGCAGAAAACAAAAGGCTTATAGTTTTAATATTATTACTTTTTGGTTCCTTTCTGTAGTAATTTTATCATAAGTAAACTAATTTTTATCACTTTGAACCTAGTTAAATATTGAATTTCTTTTCATTTAGCATAAGAATATATTGATCATGTCCTTCAACTTTAATTAAGATGCTAATTCATATTCATCATCTAGACAGTATTACACTCTGGATTGAGAGAATAAAGGATCTTTATTATCTTATCTACAATTTCATTTCTCATACAATACTGACATAGTCCTCAATCATTAAAGAGAGAAAAAATAAACTTCGTGGTCAATTTGTTAGATGATTAAGAGGTTTTACACATGTTGTTGAAGGATATATTTATATAATGAAAGTTTAAATATCATTATGTCTTGTGGAAATAGTAATATAAACCTCATTTTATAAACAATGAAAGGTTTTGAGGGGCCAGAGCAATAGCGCAGCAGTAGGCATGTGCCTTGCACAGGGCAACCCAGAATGGACTTGAGTTCAATCTCCAGCGTCCCATGTGGTCTCCCAAGCTAGGAGCAATTTTCGAGTTCATATCCAGGAATAAGTCCTGAGAGTCATTGAGTGTGGTACAGAAACAAAACAAAACAAACAAACAAGAAAACAAAGGTTTTGAAAACTTGTACTAAAGTAGTTGTAATGTATATCTTTATCAGAGAATTGGTGCTCTTCTCTCTCCTTTCCAGTGTCCTCTGAGATTAGTAACCTCAATTTTCTGGAATTCAGTCCATATTCACTGAAGCCCTGCTGGACTTGCTGCCCATATATCAGAAAAACATTAAAGTTCACTCATCAGTTTTACAAAGGAAAGGCTTTATTGATTCTGAAGTGCAATGGAGGTAGAGAAATGTTTGAATCTAATCCAATGTTCCTTTAATTCCAGGAATATTTGTCAGGTACAAAGAGGAGTCTGATATTTTTTTATCTTGTCTACAGTTAAAAAAACAAGAAACAAGATATGGGTTTGAAAATAAATAGGACTATGAGGGTATTTGGTTATCTGATTTCCTAGATGATAATGTATTCTTATACATTCCCTTCTAAAATATAACCTGACAGGTCTTACATTCCTCAGGCTGTTTTTCAAATAAAGGGCAGGCAAAAATGGTAAGGCATGGTCTTATTTTTCTACTTGTTTCTTTTCATAAAGCAGTTGCAACGTACTGAAAATTTCTGCTAAAGTTATTCTTGAAAAATAGTGTGAATGGTGTTCTTTTTTGTATAGGCCAATTTATCAGAGTCCTATAGCTTCATCAGCTTAGGGCTATGGGATTTTTATGGAGTCCTTTAAATTTGTGATTTAGTTTTGCCATCAAACTTAACATAGGGATGCAATTTGCAAATAATTTGAAATTCAGACTATATTACCGCAGTAGTAGCTAATCAAATATCTTTAAACTGTGTAAATAAATGAAATGAGAAAGAAGTAAACTGCAAACCAAATGAAACATATCTAAATTTGGTATCATGTTGCCATGGGGAATTTTACACTAAGCACACAAAGTGAAATATTATCAAATAATGTTCCAACACCACATTTTTGAGATGTCTTTTTAAAAAAACTTTGAAGTCAAAAATTGCATATGATGCAGCATACAATTATAATATCCCAAACATGAAATCAACCTAAATGCTCATCAATAGCTAAAGAACCTGTGCTATCAATATTCAATGAAATTGTACTCTGCCATGCCAAAGATTAAATTGTCTTTGAGAACAACATGGCAGAATGTAAAGTGGGTCTGCTATGAATATGTGAATAATTCATTAATATATGTATTATATGAACTAAAAAATCTAGCAAAAACTAAAGATAAACTTCTTGATTCAGTGAAAACTATGGTAACTAGGGTATGGAATACAATGAGTAGGGCACTTGCCTTGCACACAGCCAACCAGAGTTCCAACCTGGTCATCCTTATGGTTCTCTGAGCACCAGCAGGAGTGATTTTTAGCACAAAAATTTGAGTAGGCTCTGAGCATTGCAGAGTGTGGCAAAATAAAACACACACACACATTCTCCAAAAAACAAAACAAAACAAAACTATATTGACTAATGGAGAGGGAGTGCAGGGAGAAGAAGGAAAGAGTAAGTGAAATAATTAGAATAATTTTGCTGGTTGGAAGGCATTGGGAATTTCATAGTGGTTTTGGTAAATTCTATATAAAGAGACAAAAAACTAAACCCCAGAATTTCTAGACTATTGTAAACCAATAATAAATTAGTGGATAAAGACTGGAGCTACACTCAGCTGTACTTTGGTGTTACTCCTGACTATATTCTCTGAGATGGGATCATTCCTGATAGTGTATGGAGGATCAAACAGAGTTTCAGAGATTGAAGCAGGGTTGTCCATGTGCAAGGCAAATTCGTCTCTTAAACCCTTAAAAATAATGTCTTAAGCTTTCTCTAAGTTATCCTACCATGAGTGATGGATATGGGAAAAAAGTTCTTCCACATAAAGTCACGAAAGTGCAATAAAAACAGAACATGAAGTTTGGGATGGTGCATTAGGCCACAGCAGGTGCTTTCTAGTAATAGTTCAATGAAATGAACTTCTTTGACAATAGTGATATTTTGGTATTTTGGCATTTTGATATTCATAGTCAAATTTTAATAACTATTACAAATATGGAATAAGTAAATTGTTTAATAACTATAAAGTTAAAACTTACATATTTTATACTCAATTTAATAGACATGAAGAGAAATATAGGAAATAGTTCTCAAACTTTCATTCTAAACAATTATCAATGTGAAATTGCCAACTATATAATCTTTGGGGTTTTAAACTATATACTGAGATAAAATTCATAACTGCTGTAATTTTTTATTAAAATTACTGTATTTTTGTTTATTTATTTATTTTTTTATTATGAGAACAAAGATGCAAAGAAAGAAGACAAGGTAAAGTTACAGTGGAAAGACAATCACCCATAAACAGAATTCTCAGAATAAATTCTCTTGCTGACACCTTAATTTTGAACTTTTAGCCAAAAAACATTAAGAAAAATAAAACAAAACACATGCACAATTACTTTGTCCATGAAGTCCCTAGATTATAGTACATTATAAAATTTCTTAGCAGTACACATAGCAATCTAATGCCACAAAATTTATATAACTCATTTAACATTGAAGGCATAGTATTTTTCTTTTACAGTTCTATGCACATGTATATTAATTTCAATTAACTTCAAAAGTTTAAGCGGTTTTTTTTTAAGGATTAGAGTTAAAAGAGCACAGCAAAAATGGTGTTAGAGTGGCAATTATTGCTTGCATAGGCCCAGCAAAATATGGGAGACATAGAAAGGAAAAGCCTTGGCCTAAATACAAGGAGACCTTATCCCTGAAGTTTTCTGGCATAAGATCAACTCTAGGCTCCGGGCATACCAGGTTGTTCAACACAAGTCACTTTTATTTTTTCACACAGTAGCTGTTGTTGGTGTCAGGTTTCTGTAGTTAAAGATCCTGGAATCTGTGCATATCATACATAGAAGTCAGGATAATGTGAAGCGTCCTCCTCTAGTTACACCTCACAATTAGAGGGCAATGCAGAGAGCCCTGTACTGAAAGCAGGTCTTTGTTGTTGTTAAGTCTTCTTAGTGTTAAAGGAAGTCTCTTTTGAGTAGGTCAATGTCAGAGCAGTGGTAGGGTCTTCCCTGGTAAAGGATTGCTTCCAGGTGATGTTATAGACAACCTTGGTTGTTTCGTAGATTGCATTCCTGGTTTAAGTGTGAATGGAGAATTCCCATTCTTATGAGGCCTGGGCCAGGTCATTATGACAATGTTCAGGATGTAAGGTCCCATTGCATTACAGGACTTGTGTGTTTCTATTTCTATTATAAGAACTTGTTTATATGTATAGTATTTTCCCATTTTAATGTGCCTATGCAAAAGAGGAACAATGCCACGTGGCGTTATTGGTGCATATGAGGGCCAATAGAACAAAACTGTTGTAATTTTTAGTAAACAATTCTTAGCTAAAATATCTGTAACCGTAAATTACTATTATTTTAATAAAAATAGCATTTTAATATTTTTAATTATTGAATTTTGCTTTAAATTCTAGAAAATTAAAGTCACCTTTATTAATTTTTATTTGGGGAGGGTGAAGTCAATTGTGCTCAAGGATTACTTCTCTATGGCAGGTTTCAGGAACATTTGGGCACTATTTCTTGACCTAATTCTAATCATTATGATAAAATGCTTCCCTGGTGTGTGATGATACTAGAGTTTTAATTTGCATTTCCTGGATAGTATGTGATATTAAATATTTTGCATGTTCCTGTAGCCCATTTGTTAGTCTTCTTTGGAGAAGTATCTATTCAAATCTTCACCCAAGTATTAATTAGGTTGCTTGAATTTTTTTTATTTTGGTGAGATTCTGAGTTAAGTATTTTTATTGTTAGATGTGTGGTATGCTATTTCAATTATTTTCTCCTAATTACAGGTTATCGTTTTGTTTGGGTATTAAGTTTGTAAGTTTATTGTGTTGCTGTTGTATTTTTTTTGTGTGTGTTTTAGGGCCACTCAGGGCTTACTCCTGGTTATCAGTCCTGTCAGACTCAGGGACCTTATGGGGTACCAGTGATCCAAATTGGGTTGGTCTCACATGAGGCAATGTCCTACCCACTGTAGTATTACTCTGGCCATGAGTACTTTATTCTGCTATATACTAGATTATTAATTTGTTGTTGTAACATTCATTTATTTTAGATTTTATTTCACTTGCTATTGGAGTTGAGTCTCTAAGCACATGTCAATGTTGAGGTGCTGGAGTATATTTTTTTATTTATTTAATGAATTGGTATCTAATACCTAAGGCTTTAATTGAATTTGTGTTAATTCCTGCATATTGTTTATTGTTTTAAATAGTCATATAGTCTTTATTTTCATGTGTTTTTCAATTTTCCAAGGCAACTGATTAAAGGTGTTTTCCTTTTTTCACTGTAAAAACAAGGTACTTTAACACTTATATCATAGATGTCCATATATTTATTTATTTATTTGTAGGTTCTTTATTCTATTCCTTTGTTTATTTTTATTCCAATGTCACACCATTTTTATTACTTTTCTTTGTAATATGGTCTTAATTCAGGGAAAGTGACATCTTAATGTTTTTTTTTTCTCAGAACTGCTTTGACTTTTAGTTTGAATTCTGGCATTCTAAGCCCCTGAAGTATCATCTGTATTACATTGGCATCCCTCAAGCATTGTTTAAATGGTACTTGTGTTTTCTTGTGATTCTTGAAACAGAATCTGATTAGCTCTACGTTCTTAAATCCTAGCAATAAACTTTTGGCCCATTGACCAACTATTGTGAGAGTGGCACATGGCAGTTCTCATCCACAAAATTAACAAAGGAGACAGAAAAACAACTTATAAACTTTTCATACTTACTATGTCCTCATTCCTGTGAAACTCCACTTTGTGCCTTGCATGAAAATATTCGTAAATAATCTATTTAGAAAAATGGTGAGTAAATCTATGGTTTATCTTACTATTTTAAAAATGCTAATATTAGATGTAGGTAATTCTTTACATTCATAAAACATAATGTGACATTAGTTATTTATATAGTATACTAATATCCACATATTATATAATATTGCATTTATTTAATGAGAATTTCTCTATTGTAATTATGACATTTATAAAATCTAAATCTTGATATTGTTTTAGATATCACTAGCCTTTTCAACTTTTTTTTAAACGAACTTCCTAAATAGCTTAAAAGATGTTTTTCCTTGGTGTTTTCTTAGGACAGAAACAAAATTGTTTCCCTAGTATTTATTTAACAGAGTTTTTAGGATATATTAATGCTAACTACAACCAACAGTGTTAGTCTTGTTTATTAATCACACGATACTGACAGAATTACCAAGACCAAACTAATATATACAGTTAAAGAATGACATAATATCTTACTGAGTTCTAAAAAGAGCATAAATGTTTTTAATTATACTTTTTTTTATAATATGTGACTTAAATTTTAGGTTGAAGAGATTTTAATATCTTTACCATGAAAGGAAATATTACTCAAAGCATTTGTTTTATTCTGGTGTAGAAACACTGTATGCCTCAAGCAGAAATATTAATACTTGTAAACCATGTACCTAAAAAAATATTTATTTTCTCACTGACTCATCAAAGATAGGGTATCTGATTTATTTTTCATTTTTAAACTATAAAATTTTAGGTCACATAGTAGTCTATAAGTAGTTTTGCAACATTTTTTATTTCACATACAAGCATTTCATTCTTCTTATTATATCTAGTGTCTAAGCTCTACCTTCCTAAGTCACCACCCATACTGATTAATATGTGACCTTGGAGTTATCCAAAAATATCCCTCTTCTCTAGCTTAAATACAAGCATTTTCCTTCTCTGCTCTGTAGTTTTTGGCAGATGGTTCAGTCTATAAAAGTGTGAGATCTTAATTGATATTTTTGCTAGACTGCTGGTATTCAAAAAGGAATAAGATAAAGTTTAGTGAACAAAGCACAAAAGTTTCAAATTTTAATTAAAAATTTTGATTGTCAAGAGATTTATTGAAAACTCTCTGCATTTTATTGTAGTGAATCTATGTCTTCATACTTATATGTAACTCCCTACCTACTAATTCACTGTTATAATGACAATAACTTTTCTTGAGAGTAGATTACTAACAATACTAGAAAATATTTTTCAAAAAGAAATCTAAGTATGCCACTACAGAAAAAAATGCTCTCTTAAAATTTCTATCTATATAAGATATATACTTCTGGTGTTTGCTTATATTACTTATGCTTTTCATCATTGTGAATATGGTTTGTAGATAGTCAAAAAATTTTAAATATCTAGTCTATACCCAACAGTATTATAGAATTATTACTGGTTCTGTGGTCATAAGGTGCTTGCCGTTGTTCTAGGAGGCTATGTAGTGCCAGGGATCAATCCAGGTTATGCAAATGCTACAACTACTGTATTTCTCCAGGCCATAAAGAGTAATTTTTATACTGTCACAGTAATTAGTTCTCTGTAGGTCAACGAATACATTATAGACTGATGATTATTTGTCTCTGACTATATGGTTCTCTCCTTAAATGAGTTGTAGAGAAGCGGGCTCCTGGCTAAAGTAAAAGTACCCTCTTAAAGATTTAGATTAGAGGGAAAAGTATCTATTAAAAAGAAAAGTGTCTATTGAAAACAGCATATTTCCTTTTAAAGGACACTTGTAGAAATTTTCCCTTAAGCAAGAGATGATGTGAAAGGCTGGTTGTAGTCATCCTACTTACGGAGATAATCATCTAGAGAAGTTTCAATGCTAAGAAAGAACAGGAATGGGTCTGCCTTCAACACTCATTAAGAAATTCATGGTGGCTATGTCAGAGTTTGAAAAAAGCCAATAAAAATCAAAGGTTTCAGAAGCAATGACAGTTAAGTTGATAGATGCATGATTTGAATGACATTTTCTAATTATATTTGGAGAAGGGATTAAAGTAAAATATATCAAAATAGAGACCATTTAAAGAAAGTGAAGCAATCCCAATGAAAAGAGCTGTGAATTGAGGTGTGCGGCAAAAGGAGTAAAGAATAGTTTGATGACAAAACAAATGTACAAAAATATAGAAAAAGAAAAATATATCAATAATAACTCCATAAACAACAGCTATAATTACAATAAATATGTATTTATGTGTATATATGTACACACATATACATACATATATGAATATAGATATACATATAGTTATAGATTTTGTCAAGGTGGAGGGTAAGAAAATTTAGAGGAGGCGGAGGGAGATATATGAGATGTCTATGCTACTGACTAAAAAATATAGAAATAGTGCAGGAGGCAAGAAATGTGGGCTTCTACAAACTCGACATTTTCAAGAACTATTTCTTCCCAAGAGTTTAGATAAGTAACACAGTTATGACACTACTTTAATTTTAGCCTAGTGAAAGCTTTCATACTTATAAGTTTGGGAATTCTTAGATAACCAGTTTATGTTATTTTAAGCCAATTAATGAACTTATTAATTTTTTTTTAAAAAATAAAAACCCTGAATTTTGTTTTAGGTCAAAATACTGTTTCCAAGAAAGAATTTAATTCATGTGTTTTTTGATTTATGTTTTCTCTCAAAAATGAATTTTCTGAGTTTCAAATAAATGATAGATGCTTAATGTGAGGGAACTTGCATAACAGAAGATACATTTAGGTGTTAGAATGTTTGATGTTTGAATTATGATTTTGAAGAGAAGTTTAATGAAATGGAAGAAATAAAAGAGGTAGAGCTATTGTGTCACCTGACATTTGCACTGTTTTTAATTTTATCAACAACACTATCTTCCCTTTACTCAGAGACATATCTGATTCAAACCTAAAGTCACCGAACCGTTCTTCTAATGGTCAGGTAGAAAAAAAGCTTGTAACTATAGTGTGAAAATCTATGAACCAAAGCTTTGGATTCCAAGACAAAAATAATTTAAATCATAATGTTGGAGTTTGAAGAAAAATGATCTCTTAAGGAAATAAGACACCAGATATCCAAATTTGCCAAATGTTTGTTGCTAACCTGAAATAAGCCAAGTCTAGTAGACACAGAAATAATCTGAGTTTCTGCTGTCTTCTTCTAAAAAGATGATCTGCTGTATTTCTTGGCATCTGAGTCCTCCTGGTGCGGTTCTATGTCTCCGTCAAAGTTTATCACAGTAGTATTTGCTTAATATTTCAAAGGACAGAAAAGTGGGATTGGATTATCTCCATCAGTATAAGGTGTTGATATCTGGCTATCAAATAACTCTAGAAATGATTAGAGCAGGTCGACAAACAACTTACATGTGTACTACTTACAAAAATATGTGATATCATTAGAACTTCACAGCAATATTGGGACACCATTAAAACACAATAGCTCCAAAGCTGTTTTAGCCTTGGGAACTCTTCTTAAAAGACATTTAATTCAAACGAACTTATTTATGCACACTATTACATATTGCTGCACTTAATACAATAGTGAAGAATTGGGACCAACCAAAGGTGTGCCATACTAAATTAATGGATCATAAAATTGTGGTGTATATAAATAGCAGAATATAATGCAACTGCAAGTAATGATGAAATTGTGCAATTTGCTGCAACCTGCTTGGAATTAAAAGATACCATGTTGAGTGAAGTAAGCCAGAGAAGAAAGACAAACACAGATGGTCTCACTTATCTATAGTATATAGAATAATTGAATGAGAAAATGTAAGGTCATAAAGAGGTAAGTGCTTAGGCTGGCTTTGACTTCAGAATCTAGGGAGGATAAGGACAGAGAAGGAAAGAAATCAAGAAGAAATCAAAAGAGAAGTAATGGGAGAAAAAAGGTCAGGGATCTGGTTATATTGGTGATGGGGAAGAGTGATATAGCTATCCATCCAAAGCTCAGACTCAACAATGCTGAAAATCTGAGATGTAAGCTACAACTTCCAAACTTTGTAATGTGCCTGTCAAGGTGGGAATAGGTGGTAGAAGAAGGATGACATGGGATCAATGGTGATAGGTTTGATCTAGTGATGAACTTGGTGTTGAAATACTATATGCCTAAAATCCATTTATCAATAACTTAGTAAATAATGGTTCTTTAAATATTTTTTAAAGAAAAAAATCTCTAAGACTCTGCAGTGTGCATTACCCGGACTTTAGAAGTTCATGTCAAATCCAGGATCTGCTATTTCAGAACATATATTATAAAAAGATTCTCAGAGAGTCACAGACACATTAACATCAGAGAAATTCCTTAATAAATCTCAGAAGTAAAGAATATATATATATATATATATATATATGTTTATAAAATTGGATTGACATAGTTGGAAGTTAAGTGTATTGACTTCTGCTTTTTTTTTAATGAATAAAGCCTGTGTCAACTAATTCTTATTTCTTTGCTTGACACAGAAGGAACAAGACCTATATTAGAGAACTGACTGAGTTTTTAATGATACACATCATACAAGTTTATGGAAAAATGCTCCATTGCCCAGACTGTTGAAACAATGAAGTCCATCTGATACCAAAATTTTATCTTGTAATCTCTGCATGCAGTCTGCTACATAAAATTGAGCCTTGAGATAACAGTCATTAAGAATTAAAACTTGAGAAAGGAGAATTTGAGCACTTGGAAAATTTGAAAAGGGAACTCTGGATAGGAATGAGATGAGCATCAGTACAAGTGTCTGTACATACCTCCTATTCCTTGTAAAGTTCAGCTTTCAAAGCTATGATAGTGAAGATAAGGCTATCCACTAAGATTAAGTTCCCTGAGGAAGACCAGATAATTGCTAAACACTATTCAAACATGACACTGTTTTATACTTTCAGGGGATTTAATAGTATTTGTTTAAAAATCCCAGTTTTTTCCATCCGTGGAAACCTAGGTTTTAATGTTGTTAGTAAGTTCATGATAAAGAAAAGCTCACAAATTTACCTAAATTATTTCTAAAATGTGGATAATATTAAATTATCATTAAAATCTTACAGAATTGATGCATTCTGGACTGATATAGAGTGGAAGAGTAGTATTTAAAAGACCAGCGAAAGAAACAAGCTGGTCCTAGCAAACATGTATGGAAAAAAACAGGTGACAGCAAAACATATGAATGAATTAAATAAAATCAGAAAGGGAGAGAGTATAAAAAATGAACAACTACAATAACAATAAAAACAATCTATCTAATTGAAATAATTATATTTGACAATTCAGTTTATTTCTCAAATAATGGAGTAGCCTCCATCCCAATTGAATCAGCTGATTGTGTTTCCAAAGGATCAACGGATTTATATTTTATATAAATATTTTTCTATATTATGTTATTTTATATTAACTTTATATTTATTTTCAAGTGACTTGAACTTTTGAGGTTGTTTTAGAGTTAAACTTAACGGACAAATATGGGGTGTGTGTGAAGTATGTATTAAATCTATTTTGAGTGGGGGAAATCCTAACAAAGCAATCAGGGTGCAAGATGATTTTAACATACCTCGGATAATTGAAAACAGATAGCATTAAACTTTTAAAAGCTTGCTTTGATAGAATGTGGAATTGGTTAATATCATTTTAGTCAGAAGGAAAGGAAGAGACTGTTACATTATTTATCTCAGGATCTTTGAAGGCAGTTTTTTTTTCCCTCAGCTGTTTCATTTTGGTGTTAATGAGCATTAAACTCATATATCAAAGAGAGAATAATAAACCTTTAAATGTCACCTCAAAGGAGGTTCTTATTTTTCTACTTGCAACTGTGAGGCAGGAAGGATAATTTCAGATATGAAAACCGGAACAATTACATGAAAATTTATAAAGAGGGAACTGAAAAAGGCATAAAATTGCAGAATACTTGAACAAGAAAGGATTTTACCTGTATATCCACACAATAGTTAGAGAAAAGTATTCCCCTTTAAGAAATTGACAATGTGGAATTTAAAACTTGCACCAAACATTTAGAAATGGTTCCATTTGTCTTAAGAATGGCAGATGTGAATACTTAAACACTAAGTATATCATAAATTATAAGAATGAGATAGTGAGAAATTTGTAAAGCAAGATGTTTTTGTTGTATGTTATCCAACTTTAAAAAAAAATGGAGGGAAAGAAAGATTCAATGTTATGGCACATTTGTTAAGCCCAACTCAACTGTTCTACAAAATTGAGCTTACCCTAGTGAGTGATGAGGAGATTGAGGTGGAGTTGCACTCTGTTAGAGAATAGGGTCTTGGGTTTTGCATGCATGAAATCTCATTTATTAGCAGTATTGTAAATTAACAGTGCTTAAATTTTTTTATTAAAAATTAAATACCATGTGGATTGGGTTGATGCACAGTTAAATATTCCTTTTAAAATGACCTATAAGAGAACAATTTTCTCCATTGTGATATCACAATAGGCAAACAAAAAATGAAGTCTGAAAAATCCTTCACGTTGGGTGATTCAACTGATGGCAACAAAGAGAATAGAGAACAAACCTGAACGTAGTGGAGTTCTCATATAGGCACACATGCATCTAGAACAGGCAGGTTGTGAGCTTATTGTTGAGAAGTAAAGAACGAGTATGCTTAGTTTTGCTCAACATTAAAGGCTGAACTTCATTTATCCCTGAAAAGAGATTTTGTGGGTTATTTTTGTTGTCATTGTTGTTGTTTCAAAATAGCTGTTTCTGTCATGTGATTACTTATGACATAGCTCTTTTGTGCTTCTAACATCTAATAACTGTCTTACTTTCTCGACTATCTTTTGTTTTATTTTCTTGGGGGAGTGAAATCATAAACCAGAGAAAAGTTGAAAGTTTAGATTTGGAATTTTGCAAAGGAGTCATGCAGATAATCATTGATAATCATAGATAATCACAGATAATTATTGTTAAGATAGACTTACCTCTTTATAGGCTTTCAAAATGAAAGTATATCTAAAACTTCCTAATTTCAAACTTATCTGTATTTAACCATTAAATATTTTGTTTAGATACATTTTTAAGCCTTGAAATTTAACTAAACGCAGATTAAAAGTTATAAAGATGGTGACTTGTGTCATAATAAGCTCAAGCTTGAGCAAGGTGTTAGTAAACAATATTGGAACATAGGTAGGAAATAGGAGGATTCAGATACTATTGCATAACTTTGATTAAAACAAGTTGTCTGTGGATCATTAATGAATTTAGTGGAAGGTTAGTATAAGACATTAAAAGGCTTATCTTGAGGCTGGAGCAATAGACAGCAGTAAAGTATTTGCCTTGCATGCAGCTGACCCAGGATGGACCTGGGTTTGATTCCCTGCATCCCATATGGTCCCCCAAGCCAGGAGTGATTTCTGAGTGCATAGCCAGCAATAATCTCTGAGCATCACCAGGTATGACCCAGAAACAAACAAAAAAGGGCCTATCTTATTTGTGTTTCATTTTATTCTCTTTCCCCTCTGTCATTTTCTTTAGTACTTTACATAAAAAATTGTGCTGTCCACCTGCAGAGACATGAATTATATAGTGTGTTAGTTATAAGTCATGTTAAAGAATATCTATTCTGATTTTTTGAACTGTCTTTTACTCTAACAGTTCACATTTATAAAACCCTTGTTTTCTTAACATAATGTCTTGATAGCTTAGAGATCTAAAGAAAGTTTAGTCTGGCTGCTAATTATTCTAATTATTACTGTATGATTTCTGCCTATGGATAAAAGTATCTGCAAAGTTGCAGACATTAGAAAGAAATAGTCAGTACTTAAATAAATCCAAGGCATAACTGATGGAAACCTCTCAAGTATTTGCAATTGTCCTAAACAATCTCTCTTAAGTCTTGGGAAAGAAAAATGACCTGAATTTGAGGTACCAATCATGTGTTTATTCAAATTCTAGAATTTCAAAAAATGCTGTTTACTTTTTCTCATGAATTTGGTAAATGGAGATTTCCAATTTTAAATGATGGTATAATTTGATGAAGTGGTTTTTAATGAAAATGAATCTGAACAAAAATTAAAAATATTTATTGGCAATGAAACCTAACAAGAATATACAAGCTCTAAAAGGAGAAATGGAAGAAAGTGGACTAGTATATTATTTATAAAATATATAGGGCTCTCTGGGACAATATTAAGCTGAAAAGCTTTTGCACCACAAGGAAATAGTGACTAGGATACAAAGGCCATCCACAGAATGAGAGAAGCTATTCACCAAATACCCATCAGATAAGGGACTAATATCTAAGATACATGTACAAGGTACTGACAGAACTTAACAAAAAAAAAATCTAATTTATCAAAAAGTGGAAAGAAGAAATGAAGAGACAAGTTCTCAAAGAAGAAATACAAATGGCTAAAGGGTACATGAAAAAATGCTCCACCTCACTAATCATTGGGGAGATGCAAATCAAAACAACAATTAGGCACCATCTCATACCATACATACACATCACAAAGAACAAGAACATTCAGTGCTAGCAGAGATGTGGGGAGAAAGAAACTTTCATTTACTGCTGGTAGAAATGCGGTCTAGTTCAGCCTTTATGGAAAACAATATGGAAATTCCTCAAAAAACTGGAAATTAACCCCCAAATAATTTAGCTATACCACTCCTAGAGATATACCCTAGGAACACTAAAACACATTACAAAATTGCCTACTGCACAGCTATATTTTTTTACAGCTCTATTTATAGTAACCAGAATCTGTAAACAGCCCAATTTCCCTGCAATAAATTAGTGGCTACAAAAGCAGTGGTACATATACAAAATGTAATATTATGCAGCTGTCAGGAAAAATTAAGTCATGAAATTTTCCTATTCATGGATGGACATGAAAACTATTATACTGAGTGAAATAAGTCAGAAGGAGAAAAATAGAAACAGAATAGTATCACTTCTCTAAAGCTTTTCAGAAAACTAAGACATTGTAATAATACCTAGATTATAGAGATAAGAGGTGGAAGGACCAACCCATGATATGAAGCTTACCACAAAGAAATAACTACACTAACAACTATCATGACAAAGGTATTGAATGAGAGAAATAGAATACCTATCTTGAATATAGACAGGGAAGCGGTGAGGAAGAGATGGGTGCACTGGTAATTGGAATATTGCACTAGTGAATGGGAGGTTCTTTTTATGACTGAAATCCAATTACAAGAATGATTTTTTAATGGTGCTTAAATAAAAATATTATTATAATATTTACTGGCATGAAATATGGGGAAGTTCATCAAGAATTCTCTCTTATGTCCATCTGATTCCTTCCTAGTCATGGTATTTGAATCTTGTAAGAATTTTTTACTCTTTGCTACAGCTTTTACTTGCTATGTAGTCCCTATTCATATATTTTGTACATTCTCATCAAATTCCATTGCAGTTTGATATAACTTGATGTATTACCTTTTTATTAATTAAAAAGAATGTATTAAAAGGAGAAAAGAAGGAAACAAAAATTGATGCATTTTTATAGGATACTGGAGAGTGAACAGCTTAAGATCTACTAACAGTGATTCTTGTAACATTACTAGTAGAGTCCACTCTAACATTTTTTTTTTTTTTTTGCTTTTTAGGCTATACTGGTGACACTCAGGGGTTACTCCGGGCTATGCACTCAGAAATAACCCCTGAGTTGGGAACCATATGGGACCCTGGGGAATTGAACCGTGGTCCATCCTAGGCTAGTGCTTGCAAGGCAAACACCCTACTGCCTATAGCACCAATTCAGCCCCTAACATAGAATTTTTAAGAAATACGTTTTTTGTCTTTATTTATATGTTCCCATCAATAACCCACCAAATTTACCTTGTTATCCTGAAATCTAAATAAGTGTAATTTTGAAAATATTGCATGTCTTATAAAGTCTTCAAATTTTAATTTCAAATTAAATTAAAACTTCAAAATTTAATTTCATTAATAGAATCTAGAAATAGCTTATCTTACCTCTATTTAGAATAGTCAACAATCATATTCATTCTCAAATCTAAGATGGTGTTAGCAGTTTGAAAGGCAATCAAAAATCTTATGATATTGTTGGAAGTCAAAGTTAAAATAATAGAAATAATATGAAAACTCAAGGAAAATACTGTATGCAAATGATGGAGAAGCTATAACAAGAATAGATTTGAAAGTGGAAAGTCAACAACTTAGTTATTAAAATGTAGTTATTAAAATTGAATAATGTTGGTGGGATGACAATGGGTAATTGTGTTGGATGTCGTCCACAAGAGTTTTCAAGCATCCACCCTCATATTTCCACTAAATTTTGATTTCCTAGAGACTCAGATACATTTATTGCATATACATTTTTCTTGCATTTTGATTTTCCTCAAAATAATTGATCAAAATAGCTGAATGGAAACATCAATAAACAACATAATGTTTGCATATTTCTATTTTCTATAATATTAACAATATTTGCTTGCTTCAACTCTAGAAGGATCAGAGGTCACTAAGATAGCTCTGATCATGCAAGTTCTTATTGGTTGCATCCATACCCATTTTTGTTAGCTCTTTACCACAGCAATATCCATTATTTATTTTCCTAGAAACCTAGCCATTTTTACAAATAATTTTTTGTGAAAATCCCCTAAATGACTGAATCCAAGTATGCTTGTTTTTTCATAATAAGTCAACTCAGAATTCTTATTCTTTTTAGAAGTTTAGCATGAAGATGCAACATTGTAAGTGATTTTCCAGAAAGTTATTTTATTTTATTCTGCAACATATTTTCCATTCAAAATTCTGAATTATATGATACTCTGGAGACCAAACAAAAGGGAAAATTCTATTGCATAAAATAATTTTTTCCTTCTCGTGCTTACTCCTGGTTTTGCACTGAAGGATAATTCCTGGCTGTGCTTAGGGTATCATTTGCAGTGCTAGGGATTGAACCAGATTGGCAAAAAAAAAAAAAAAAAAAAACAAGTGCCTTACTGGCCTGCTATACTGTCTTCCCACCCCCAGATTATAATTTTCAAATGAAATATGAAACATTTCTTGCAAAGTTATCTTTGCTAAAAAACTAGTTTCAATTTTTTGCCCTCAATTCAATTAATTCCAGATAGGGCTTGAAAGTGAGATAGACTTTCTGAAATACTACTTAATTTTATAAAAAGTCTATTCTGTAATAAAAGTATGACAAATTAATTCTAATTATTGAGTTACTTATGTGTGTCTTATGAACTTCCTTATAAGTACAAACTAAGTTAGTCTCAAATAGAAATAAATTTATATAACGAATATGATGACCTTTACTAATTCCATGTTGTTTTATTGTTGCAATTAATGGAATTCTCTAAAATATTTTCTGTTTCTGAATTTTCAAGGAAGATTGACACTACTCAGAATGACTATGGTAGGTTGTATCATGGTGCAGAATCAAATGCCACAATGTTGGTAAATATTTATGAATGAGGGAATATTGTTTTGTTTGCATTCAGATCATAAGAATTGCTATGACATATCAGCTGCCAAGAGATACTATGAGAAATAAATATGCAAAAGAAATACCCATGCCAATTCATATGAGGGCTATTTAAATAAATTAGCAAAAATGTGTCTGCATCTCTACTGGGCTCACAGATTTCATGCTGGTAAAATCAACAAGCTAAGTTAGAAAAGAAGTCAAATTCCCTGATTCTCGGTTAATAAGACGAAATCCAAACTTGAAATGCTAATATAAATGTGTGAAGTCAAAAAAGTATCAAGTATTCATCTATTGCTTGACTCTTGAACTGAATCCCATTAAGAAATCTGCTCGTCTTAATTAGAAGGTGACCCCAAAATAGGATCATGGAGACTAAAAATAATAGTAAGTTACATGTGCATTTTACCATAATATTTTTATAAAAATAAAATCTATATTTATTCACATATATTTAGATAAAAATTCAAAAAAATTTCAAATATATATCACCAGAATGATAAGTTTATGCACAGATTATTAAATAAAGACAAAATAATACATTTGGTATAGGTGAAAGAGGTGGATCGAAGAAGTGGTTTGCAGGACAAGAGTATAGTACAGCAGGTAAGATACTTTCCTTGGATATAGCTAACCCAAGGTTGTCCTTGGATACAGCTAATCTAAGTTTAATCTTCAACATGCCATATAGCTTCTTTGGCTTTGACCCTGCCAGAAGAGATCCTTGAGTACAGAGTCAGGAGTAAGCCCTGATTAGTGGCAACAGTGACAGTACCCCCTTAGGCCCCAAAACAAAAGAAGTGGGATATAGTCATAGTTCGTGAATTATTTTCCAGGTCACCTGATTGCTAGCTGTCTTGCCAGTTATGTTGCAGGTAACTGAATAACTGAATTGAAGTGGACAGTGATAGAGGTAGCCTTGAGAAAATGGATTTCTCTTCCCTACTTAATGCTCTTTAGTTTCACTGAGATTCTTTGGGATGAGCTAGGACTGGTAAAGTATATATTTGGCTTCACACTAGCATCCCACCAACCCACACGCCAGCAAATCAGCAGCCAACCTATATCTGAATTACATTTTATCTATTTGAACTGGAAACTAGTTCCTTACTACTTGAATTTGGGGCAAGCCGTGGATTAAGGGGGGAGGGAGAGATCCATAGACTCAGAATAGAGAAAAAATTATCTTTGAAGGAAAAGAAAAATCAGAACTAACATATACACAGGTTTTCAAGAAATATTGCCTTCCCTTTCAGGAAAGAATTTAAAGAAGAAATATAGAGAAGCAAAATAGATTATTTAATAAAATTTACTTAGAGTAGGGAGGAGAGAGAGTAAAGAGAAGAAAAGGGATATTTAAGAAGAATATGAGCTTCTTAAGAAAAATATGGGCAGAGGGAAAAGAGTAAACCATGTATATCTCAGGTGAGATATGGATCTCCAGAGTGTAGCATGTGCCCTATATGCTTTTACAGGATTAATTTTATAAAGCAGAAGGATGGTATTGTAGATAAGAACTTCCTTGCATGTAGATACTTCCTTACATATAGAAGACCTGGGTTAAAATTCCATCATTACATTTATTCCTGGTCCTCAAGCTTTTTAAACAGGGGGCCAGTTCACTGTCCCTCAGACCATTGGAGGGTCTGACTATAGTAAAAACAAAACTTATGAACGAATTCTTATGCACACTGCATATATCTTATTTTGCAATGAAGAAACAAAACAGATACAAATACAATATGTGGTCCGCGGGCCATAATTTGAGGACCACTGCGCCATTGCAGAAGTGACTCCTAAATGTAGAGAGAAAAGTAAGTCCTGAGCACAACTGAGTGTGATCCTCCTCAAAGAAACAAATATGTTTGTTTTATTGTAAGTTTTATCCCAAATTGGGGCCGGATTGGTGGAGCTAGCGGTGTCTGCTTTTCCCGCGCTAGCCTAGGACTGACCGTGGTTTGATCCCCCGACGTCCCATATGTTTCCCCAAGCCAGGAGCGATTTCTGAGCACATAGCAGGAGTAATCCTGAGTGTCACAGGGTGTGGCTGAAAAAACAAACAAACAAACAACAAAAAAAAAAAGATGGTCCCAGAGGTGGCACAAACCATGAGGCGTCTATCTTGCTTGCGCTAGCGTAGGACGGACTACAGTTCGATCCTCCAGCGTCCTATATGGTCCCCCAAGCCAGGAGGAATTTCTGAGCTCATAGCCATAATCCCTGAGCATCACCAGTGTGGCCCAAAAACAAACAAACAACAAACAAGATGTATCTCAAATTGCCTACACTTGGAGCTACTAGGTTGCCTGGGGTGTTTGTTTGTTGTCTAGGTGGAGAACTTTGGGTTCTTGAGGGTCATTTTATATTCATATTATGACCTTTAGGTTCTTTTGAAGTGACTCCTTTTCTGAAAGGGTCCATCATTTTTGTATGTATATCAATTTCTACATGGGGGTTTATGTGTTTTCTTCATCCACAGAGAGCTTAATTTGCAACCAAAAGAGATGCCGTCATTCTGCCTTTAGGCTACTTCAGTTCTGATGATTATTTTCTCAAAAGATTATTACTGAGTCTCTCCTATATAAATATCAAAAATTGTGTTATAAATGATAAATTGATGACAAATTACATTTCAAAATATACTGCAAGAAAATAAGCTTTAATACTGTGAAAATATAATAGAATATGTGATAGTGTACAAAATATCAGGAATTCATTTAAAACCGTTGTTATTCATAGTCATAGCTAATTGTATGTGTAAAAGTACTTAATTTATTTTTATTTTCCTGGTACATGTTTTGTAAGAGTTGTTATTGCAAGTAATCAGACTTTTCATATACAGACCTGGGGAAAACTCGATATATTAGAATTTGTGTGGGTGAAAATCAGAGGTAGCTATTCAGTATCTCATTTGGAAAACAAGACAAAAATAATCAGAAAAAGATACTGCTTATGAAACATGCAAACACAGGGGCTATTTTTATTTTTAGTGCTAGAGGAACACTTTATCATTCTGACATTGCTGAATATTGAATTAATTTTTATTCAACTTATTTTAAGTGATGAGGTAAATAAATATTAAAAGGTATTTTTATGTGAAACTTTTAAAATCTATTACCCACTTTTCTTCTAAATTTTCCACTAAATTTAGCTGACCTATTTTGGGGGTAAATGATATATTTGACTCTAGACTTTAGAACTTCCGTAGTTCAGATTTTGTAGTCCCTTTTTATTCCCTGTGATCAAATGTTATCTCTAACAAATAGCAGAAATGTCCAAAGACAGATCTTCTGTGGTTACAAATTCCATTTGAATTTCCTGGATATAGTATTTAGGTAATGGGTGAACTTTCTAATAAGCTTTATGTGGTATATATTATGGTATTAACAATTCAAGTTGTTTGAACTGTATACAGAGTTAAGGTGCTTGCCTTGTGTCCAACAAATTCTGGTTCGATTCCTAGTACCTCATATTGCTTCACTGGTACTTTATATAGCCTCCTGGGCATTACCAAGGGGGATCTTTGAGCCAGGACTGAAAACCACAAGGTTTCACAAAAATAAAAAATAATACATATTATTTGGTATTTTTTACTCAAAGAGTTTGAGTATGTGACACTTTCTTTTTGACATCTTGACATTTCAAATTCTAAATTTATAGCCATATTCTGGACAGGCATCTTGAAGACTGACTTCAGGATAAATGTAAAATCAGAACTATTTTTATAAGTAACAACAATGGAAAAGCTGCTAAAATTTTTTGATGACCTGCTAGTGGATAGAAATATCTGCTAATGGGTTGAAGAAAAATAACCCAGAAATGAATTCAGGAATTGGAAAACCAATGAGTAGAAGGTAAGACATGGAATATTAAGAAATCAAGGAGTTTTCTTTTTTGTTTGTTTTTGTTTTTGGATCACACCTGTTGGCACTCAGGAATTATACCTGGCTCTGCACTCAGAAATCACTCATGCCAGACTTGGGAGACTATATGAGAAACGAGGAATTGAACCACCAGTTGTCCTCGTGGCTGCGTGCAAGGCAAACACCCTATCTCTGTGCTATTTCTCTGGCCTCCTCAATTTTTTTTTATTATTAAACCTTCCTTATTTGTTTGTTAAGTCCAAATCCGGAGATGGACTTCTGTATGTACAATATGTGGTTATCTACCCAACTAATCATTAGATCTTTCAATATTCAGTAAATAAGCTTTTATCCATGTGTTTTGTCCTGATTTTCCAGAAGTCTATACTTGAAGAAACTTTAGAGACTAGTTTCTTTAAATTAAACTAGTGTCAGCATTAAACTTATTTTTATATTCCAAATACATAAAGTTATAAAACTGCCCAAATTCAGAAAAATATATCGACCATATCCATTTTAAACAGAACAAAACTCAATTCACAACTCTTAGTCAACAAATAAAAGCACAAAATTGTATTTTGTTTGTTTGGGGGTCACTTTTGTTGCTGCTCAGGACTTTTTCCTGCTGTGATTAGGACCATTATTCATGGTGTTCAGGAAAACATTTGTAGTTCTCCAGATAAAACCCAGGGTGGTCACAGACAAGGCAAATACTTTACCTGTGGCATTATCTCTCAAGAACCAAAATATATATAATTTAGTGAAGAGATCCCTTCTATGATTATTAAAATATCTAAGACATAGTTCCTGAAATACATCTATGTAAGATACTACAATTAGTTTTCCTTTCTTGAGTTTTGTATTTCTTTTAATATCAGCTTTAAAATGAGGTATGAAATAGAACATAAACGAACTTTAAGAATTCAAATAGAGGGGACGGAGCGGTGGTGCAAGGGGTAAGGCATCTGCCTTGTCCGAGCTAGTCTAGGACGAACCACAGTTCAATCCCCTGCATCCCATATGGTCCCCCAAGCCAGGAGAGATTTCTGAGCTTATAGCCAGGAGTAACCCCTGAGCATCACTGGGTGTAGCCCCCCCCCCAAAAAAAAAACAAAAAATTCAAATAGAGAGGCCAGAGCAGTGGCTCAAAAGGTAAGGCATCTGCCTTGTGCATACTAGCCTAGAATGGACTGCAGTTCAATTCCCTGGCATGCCATATGGCCCCCCAAGCCAGGAGCGATTTCTGAGCGCATAGCAAGGTGTATTCCCTGAGAGGCATCGATGTGGCCCAAAAACAAAAGCAAAAAGCAAAAAAAAAAGAAGGAGGAGGGGAATGAGAAGGAAGAAGAAGAGGAAGAGGAAGAAGAAAAAAGAAGAAGAAAAGGAGGAGGAGGAGGAGAAGAAGAAGAAGAAGAAGAAGAAGAAGAAGAAGAAGAAGAAGGAAGAAGAAGAAAGAAGAAGGAAGAAGAAGCAGAAGAAGAAGAAGAAGGAAGAAGAAGAAGAAGAAGAAGAAGAAGAAGAAGAGAAGAAGAAGAAGAAGAAGAAGAAGAAGAAGAAGAAGAAGAAGAAGAAGAAGAAGAAGAAGAAGAAGAAGAAGAAGAAGAAGAAGAATCAAATAGAAGTTCATCATCTGCAGTTTGAGTGGTGTGATTGGTGCTGAAATATTGTATGTCTAAAACTTAACTGCAAATAACTTTGTAAATCACAATGCTTTAAAATTTTTAGTTATTTTGAAGTTGCTATCAGTATAAATGCCCTTCAAAATCATAGACAATGATTTCAGATTAAAAGAAGGTGTGAATTAAATTCCAAGCCATAAAGTCAAAACAATGACATCACATGAGCCAAACTAACAACCAAACTTAAAAGGTGCCTATTTAGATGGCAGGCTGAGGCAGGGGTGGCCTGATGGTGGTATGAATGGACTCTGGAAATATTGGTCCCAGAAAAAAAATGGACACAAGCAAAAAATTTTTTTTATTAAATATATTTTTTATTTAAGTAACATGATCATATTTGCGGCATTATGGAACCCTATATTGTCCTTGAACTAGGGGTTTTCCTGCAACCATATGGTTCCCAAGGCCATAGAAAGGTTATAGAAAGGTTCTCCTGCATGCAGAGCCAGGAATAACCCATAAAAATCGATGGTTGTGCTCTCTAAACCAAATCAAAACAAACCAAAACAAAACACCCCCCAATATGTTTACATATATTATGTAGAAGTATGATTTAGGCCAACTATAGCATTGCTAAAGAAAATAGCATATCTGTGTCAAATTATCATGTTGTTTTATATCATCAGAAAAAACTGGAGATTTTTAAGACATTAACTTAAAATATGTTAGAAATTCATATTTTAACTCATAGAGGTTAATTATGAATTGCAGTAAAGAATAGACAATTAAATACTTTTAAATATTTAATCCATAGAAAGCAATAAATGTATTATAGAAAGAGACCAAACACCAGATGGAACATACAGAAAACAAATATTAAGATAGCACACATAAACTTCAATATGCAAGTATTTTATCATAAATAAATACCATTTAAATTAAAGATAAGAGGGTAAGTAAGATGACACAACTTTTTAAAATATAAATATGCAGAGTAGTAAAAAGTAGAGCATATGCTCTGAATGTACTAATTATACAATGTTGAACAAACATATCAATTTCAGGGAAATAGTTATAAAACTTACAATTATAAAAGGACATTTTATAATGGGAAGGAGTTCATTTCCAAATGACACTTCAAATATTTGAAGGAATTACTCTCAAGTGAGATAAATTGTTAAAACCCATAAATAGAAAAACTTTTAATTTTAATCTCAAATATTCATAGCTAACATAATAACAGATAAATATAATAGTAATCAATATAAATAATATTAGATAAGATTTGAAATTTTCTATTTGCTTGTCTTAATTAATATCTAGATCATTTAGAACTAAAATAATGCAGAATACACATTCTTTTTTTTTACTTTATTTAAACACCTTAATTACATACATGATTGTATTTGGGTTTCAGTCATGTAAAGAACACCACACATCACCAGTGCAACATTCCCATCACCAATGTCCCAAGTCTCCCTTCTCCCCACCCGACCCCCGCCTGTACTCTAGACAGGCTCTCCATTTTCCTCATACATTCTCGTTATTAGGACAGTTCAAAATGTAGTTATTTCCCTAACTAAACTCATCACTCTTTGTGGTGAGCTTCCTGAGGTGAGCTGGAACTTCCAGCTCTTTTCTCTTTTGTGTCTGAAAATTATTATTACAAGGGTGTCTTTTACTTTTCTTAAAACCCATAGATGAGTGAGACCATTCTGCGTTTTTCTCTCTCTCTCTGACTTATTTCACTCAGCATAATAAATTTCGTGTACATCCATGTATAGGAAAATTTCATGACTACATCTCTCCTGACAGCTGCATAATATTCCATTGTGTATATGTACCACTGTTTCATTAGCCATTCGTCAGTTGAAGGGCATCTTGGTTGTTTCCAGAGTCTTGCTATGGTAAATAGTGCTGCAATGAATATAGGTGTAAGGAAGGGGTTTTTGTATTGTATTTTTGTGTTCCTAGGAGTGGTATAGCTGGATCGTATGGGAGCTTGATTTCCAGTTTATGGAGGAATCTCCATATCGCTTTCCTTAAAGATTGAACTAGACGGCATTCCCACCAGCAGTGGATAAGAGTTCCTTTCTCTCCACATCCCCGCCAACACTGTTTATTCTCATTCTTTGTGATGTGTGCCATTCTCTGGGGTGTGAGGTGGTATCTCATCGTTGTTTTGATTTGCATCTCCCTGATGATTAGTGATGTGGAACATTTTTTCATGTGTCTTTTGGCCATGTGTATTTCTTCTTTGTCAAAGTGTCTGTTCATTTCTTCTCCCCATTTTTTGATGGGGTTAGATGTTTTTTTTCTTGTAAAGTTCTGTCAGTGCCTTGTATATTTTGGAGATTAGCCCCTTCTCTGATGGGTATTGGGTGAATAGTTTCTCCCACTCAGTGGGTGGCTCTTGTATCCTGGGCACTATTTCCTTTGAGATGCAGAAGCTTCTCAGCTTAATATATTCCCATCTGTTAATCTCTGCATTCACTTGCTTGGAGAGTGCAGTTTCCTCCTTGAAGATGCCTGTAATGTCCTAGAGTGTTTTGCCTATGTGCTGTTCTATATATCTTATGGTTTGGGGGCTGATATCAAGGTCTTTAATCCATTTGGATTTTACCTTCGTACCTGATGTTAGCTGGGGGTCTAAGTTCAATTTTTTGCAAGTGGCTATCCAATTGTGCCAACACCACTTGTTGAAGAGGTTTCCTTGCTCCATTTAGGATTTCCTGCTCCTTTATCAAAAATTAGGTGGTTGTATGTCTGGGGAACATTTTCTGAGTATTCAAGCCTATTCCACTGATCTGAGGACCTGTCCTTATTCCAATACCATGCTGTTTTGATAACTATTGCTTTGTAGTACAGTTTAAAGTTGGGGAAAGTCATTCCTCCCATATTCTTTTTCCCAATGATTGCTTTAGCTATTCGAGGGTGTTTATTGTTCCAAATGAATTTCAAAAGTGTCTGATCCACTTCTTTGAAGAATGTCATGGGTATCTTTAGAGGGATGGTATTAAATCTGTATAATGCCTTGGGGAGTATTGCCATTTTCATGATGTTAATCCTGCCAATCCATGAGCAGGGTATGTGTTTCCATTTCCGTGTGTCCTCTCTTATTTCTTGGAGCAGAGATTTATAGTTTTCCTTGTATAGGTCCTTCACATATTTAGTCAAGTTGATTCCAAGATATTTGAGTTTGTGTGGCACTATTGTGAATGGGGTTTTTTTTCTTAATGTCCATTTCATCCTTATTACTATTGGTGTATAGAAAGGCCATTGATTTTTGTGTGTTAATTTTGTAGCCTGCCACCTTGCTATATGAGTGTATTGTTTCTAGAAGCTTTTTGATAGAGTCTTTAGGGTTTTCTAAGTAGAGTATAATGTCATCTGCAAACAGTGAGAGCTTGACTTCTTCCTTTCCTATCTGGATTCCCTTGATATCCTTTTCTTGCCTAATCGCTATAGCAAGTACTTCCAGTGCTATGTTGAATAGGAGTGGTGAGAGAGGACAGCCTTGTCTTGTGCCAGAATTTAGAGGGAAGGCTTTTTGTTTTTCTCCATTGAGTACAATATTTGCCACTGGCTTGTGGTAGATGGCCTTCACTATATTGAGAAAGGTTCCCTCCATTCCCATCTTGCTGAGAGTTTTTATCAAGAATGGGTGTTGGACCTTATCAAATGCTTTCTCTGCATCTATTGATATGATCATGTGGTTTTTATTTTTCTTGTTATTGATGTTGTGTATTATGTTGATAGATTTACGGATGTTAAACCAGCCTTGCATTCCTGGGATGAAACCTACTTGATCGTAGTGGATGATCTTTTTAACGAGGCATTGAATCCTATTTGCCAGATTTTGTTGAGGATCTTTGCATCTGCATTCATCAGTGATATTGGTCTGTAATTTTCTTTTTTGGTAGCGTCTCTGTCTGGTTTAGGTATCAAGGTGATGTTGGCTTCATAAAAGCTATTTGGAAGTGTTTCTGTTTGTTCAATTTCATGAAAGAGTCTTGCCAAGATTGGCAGTAGTTCCTCTTGGAAAGTTTGATAGAATTCATTAGTGAATCTATCTGGACCTGGGCTTTTGTTTTTCGGCAGACATTTGATTACTGTTTTAATTTCATCAATGGTGATGGGGGTGTTTAGATATGCTACATCCTCTTCCTTCAACCGTGGAAGATTATAAGAGTCCAAGAATTTATCAATTTCTTCCAGGTTCTCATTTTTAGTGGCGTAGAGTTTTTCAAAGTAGTTTCTGATTACCCTTTGAATCTCTGTCATATTAGTAGTGATCTCTCCTTTTTCATTTCTGATACGAGTTATCAAGTTTCTCTCTCTCTCTTTCTTTGTTAGGTTTGCCAGTGGTCTATCAATCTTGTTTATTTTTTCAAAGAACAAACTTCTGCTTTCGTTGATCTTTCGGATTGTTTTTTGAGTTTCCACTTCGTTGATTTCTGCTCTCAGCTTTGTTATTTCCTTCTGTCTTCCTATTCTTGGGTCCTTTTGTTGAGCATTTTCTTGTTCTATTAGCTGTGTCATTAAGCTACTCAGGTAAGCTCCTTCTTCCTTCCTGATGTGTGCTTACAAAGCTATAAATTTTCCTCTCAGTACTGCTTTTGCTGTATCCCATAAGTTCTGATAGTTTGTGTTTTTATTGTCATTTGTCTCCAGGAACCTTTTTATTTCCTCCTTGATTTCATCTCGGACCCACTGGTTATTGAGCATGAGGCTGTTTAACTTCCAGGTGTTAAAGTGTTTTTTCTGAGTCCCTTTGGAGTTCACAAATAATTTCAGAGCCTTGTGGTCAGCGAAGGTAATCTGCAAAATTTCTATCCTCTTGATCTTATGGAGGTATGTTTTATGTGCCAGCATGTAGTCTATCCTGGAGAATGTCCCATGTACATTGGAGAAGAATGTGTATCCAGGTTTCTGGGAATGGAGTGTCCTATATATATATATATATATATATATATATATATATATATATATATCCACTAGGCCTCTTTCTTCCATTTCTCTACTCGGGTCTAGTATATTCTTGTTGGGTTTCAGTCTGGTTGACCTATCCAGTGTTGACAAAGCCGTGTTAAGGACCCCACAATTATTGTGTTGTTGTTGATATTATTTTTCAGATTTGTCACAGTTGTATTAAATATTTTGCTGGCCCCTCATTCGGTGCATATATGTTTAGGAGAGTGAATTCTTTCTGCTCTACGTACCCCTTGATTAATATAAAATGTCCGTCTTTGTCCCTTACAACCTTCCTGAGTATAAAGTTTGCATTATCTGTTATTAGTATGGCCACTCCAGCTTTTTTATGGGTATTGTTTGCTTGGATAATTTTTCTCCAGCCTTTTATTTTGAGTCTATGTTTGTTCTGACTATTCAGGTGCGTTTCTTGTAGGCAGCAGAAGGTTGGATTAAGTTTTTTGATCCATTTAGCCACTCTGTGTCTCTTAACTGGTGCATTTAGTCCATTGTCGTTGAGAGAAAGAATTGTCCTGGGATTTAACGCCATCTTTATTTCAAAATTTGGTGTGTCTTTTAGGTAGTCTTGTCTTAGATTAGGTCTTTCAGTTTTTCTCTTAAAACTGGTTTTGTGTCTGTGAAGTTTCTGAGCTGTTTTTTGTCTGTGAAACCATGTATTCTTCCGTCAAACCGGAAAGTGAGTTTTGCTGGGTATAGTATTCTGGGTGAAGCATTCATTTCATTCAGTCTTGTCACAATATCCCACCACTGCTTTCTGGCATTGAGTGTTTCTGGTGACAGGTCTGCTGTAAATCTCAGGGAAGCTTGCTTGAACGTGATTTCACCTTTTGATCTTGCTGTTTTCAGAATTCTGTCTCTATCTGTGGGATTTGTCATTGTGACTAGGATGTGTCTTGGGGTGGTTTTTCTGGGGTCTCTTTTGGTTGGTACTCTTCGGGCATGCAGGATTTGATCACATATATTCTTTAGCTCTGGAAGTTTCTCTTTAATGATGTTCTTGACCATTGATTCTTCCTAGAAATTTTCTTCCTGGGTCTCTGGGGGCTCCAATGATTCTTAAGTTGTTTCTGTTGATCTTATCATAGACTTCTATTTTCATCTGTTCCCATTCTTTGACTAATTTTTCCATTGTCTGCTCATTTGCTTTAAGTTTTTTGTCCAATCTCTCCTGCTGTATGGAATTGTTATGTATCTCATCTTCCACAGCACCAAGTCTATTCTCAGCTTCTGATACCCTGTCCCAGAGCTTATCCATTTTGTCATTCACTTCGTTTACTGATTTTTCAGTCCTGTTAGTTGACATGTTATTTCAGTTTGGAGTTTTGTGATTTCTGTCTTCATATTTTCTTGGTTCTTATTAGTGTTCTGTTCAACTCGATCCATGGTTTCTTGGAGATCTTTGAGCATCTTCCATATTGCTAGTCTAAAGTCCTTATCTGAGAGGTTGATTTGTTGGTTGGTCATTATCTGGTCCTCAGAATTGTCATCTTCATTCTCTATGTCTGATGCTGGCCTGCGTTGTTTCCCCATTGTCACACTTGTATTGTGGGTTTTTCTATGTGTTGTGGTGGTATTCATTGTCTATATGATGCAGGCAGCACACTCCTCTGGCTCCTCCCTTTCTGGATGGGCTGACTTGCCTCTAAGGGAGGGGAGTCCTCCGTGGATGAAGCCTCACACTGGGTCAAATCTTAGGCCCGAGCATGCAACAGAGAAGACAGTCCAGAGAGAAATGTTTGCTTTTGTGATATAGCGCCGTTCTTAGTGTGATTTTTCCTTCTTGTTGCAATGGTGTTCTTTCCTTAGAAAGAGTGCACGACCACGTAGCGAAGCGGAGCGGCCGTGCTCCGCTGGAGCCTCTTTTTGCCCCACTTGCAAGAGTTTCACGCAAGAGGACAGTAGACAGACATAGACAGGTCACACTCACAGTTTTTCACTGTTGGGCCCCACTGAGCCCGTGTACTTTCGCGGATTTTCCCCGCCTGGTGTCACACACAGGGAGCCGGCTTTTGCAAAGCCTTGCCGGTTTTCATGCTCTGTAGTCCCTCCCTCACATTCTTTTAAATTGCACATTCAACTTTGATTGACCTGAAAACAAGACTCAAATAAATTAAAAAAACTAAAAATTATTTCCCAAAATACTATGAATCTTTAAAAATAATTCTTAATAAAATGAGCAGGAAAACTAAAAATCAGAAGCAAATATTCACATTATTTTTATATGGCTAAGAATATGTACATAGTCCACACAGTATATGCCAAAAATTCATTATTAGGAGGAGAAACAACTGCCTAGAGTGCGAAAATTTAAATAGACAGTTCATCAAAGATGCTTTATGTAGTCAAAAAGACATAAAAATACTTACCATTTATCATCAAAAAATATGGAAATAGGGTACAAAGAGATCGTGCAGCAGTAGGGCATTTGCCTTGCATTCGGCTGATCCAGGACAGACCTCTGTTCAATCCCCAGCGTCCCATATGCTCCCCCAAGCCAGGAGCAATTTTTGAGCCCAGAGCCAGGAGTAACCCCTGATGTGTCACCTGGTGTGGCCCAAAAAAACCAAACCATAACAAAACAGAACAAACAAAAAAGGAAAATATGCAAATAAAATAACATATATTTATTTAAAATATTGGTATTGCAAGTTATGATGAAGATATGGAAGAGCTAGAGCTCTCAATAATTGCTATAGGGATGTAAGATGGTAATATTACTGTGGAAAGCCATTTGAAAATGTCTCCCAAATTCTGGCCTCCATTCTGACCCAATACTCCAACTCAATCATTTCTCTAACAAAAATAAATATATCCAAAAACATAACCATAAATTACTTGTATTTTAATATTACAACCATGTTATTCACAAATTCCCCAGTGTAAATAGTACCAATATCTATTACATGATAATAAAAAACATGACATATTACTCAGCAATAAAAGGAACACACTGAGAATTAAGAGACATGGTGGGAACTGAGTTGGTATTTTTTATCTTAAAATATTTGTAATAACATCAATATTATTTATTTTGTTAGGTATGGGATTACATAGGTATATACATTTTATGAAATTAATTAAACTTTACTCTGAAAATATGTACTCACTATAAATAACAAAGGAGAATTTCTCTTAAGATAAAATAGTTACGAATAAATGTAAACTCCCCAGTAATTTTTTTTCTCATTTAGTGGTTACCATTAGAGACAATAAAAATTTAAAAACGCTTAGTTAAAAAAATTATATTAAATGGTTTAGAGATCTTAGAAATTCAACATTATACTATGTTCCTTTTGAAGTTCTATAGTTTTATGTTGCAAAAATGAAAATTAGGGTTTATTCAATATACTTTATGTTCTTAAAATGCCTGGTTATTGAAGAGATACTTATCTTCATCTCTCGACACCTGCAGAGGCTGTAACCCACATATTTTGTATCTTTAAATTTCCTGGTGGGTAAGCAGAAAGTTGAAATATTTAAAAGCTCCTTGGCTTCCTACCTGCTGATTTGGAGTATATGAAAAATCTTTAATCAAACAAACTAATTCTTTGGGGGAAATATTTTCTGTTTTTAACTAATACTGAAACTGTTTCATAAAAGTATTATATTTTTAAGTGAATGCTGACATTTTAAATTATCTACAATATTCTATAGGATATTAATTATTGATAAAACATTTCTTATTAAAACAAAGACTAGGATCCCTGAAGTTTTTATTCGGGTAAGGGAATCTCTTGCCATTTCTACACTGACTCTAGTGATCTATTTCTCCCTCTGCCTAAAGTTTACAGTAAAGAAAGGGTATAGACACATACTCTTGATATTTCAGTACAACTGAAATACACTATAAATTTCTTCTGGAACACAAGGGGAGTAAATTTTAAAAGGATTTGTTAATCATGTTTGTAACTATGGTGTTTAAATAAATTATTTTTATATACAGATAGATAAAATAATCAATGGGGAGTTAAAAAAAAGACCAGAGAATACAAAACGTGGAAATCAGTAATAAATAAAGATTTGAAGCAATCCTTGGAAAAAGGGATATGGGAGGCATTACTTTCCCCAATTTTAAATTGTATTACAAAGCAACAGTTATCAAAGCAGCATGGTATTGGAATAAAGACAGATTCTCAGCTCAGTGGAATAGACTTGAATACTCAGAGAATGTTCTCCAGACATGCAATCAACTAAGCTTTGATAAGGGGTCAAGAAATTCAAAATGTAGCAAAAAAAAAAAAAAAGCCTTTTCAACAAGTGGTGTTGGCATAACTGGTTAGACACTTGCTAACCCTTGACTCTCAGGGGTTACTCCTGGCTATGGGCTCAGAATTTCTTCCTGGCTGGGGGGACTGTATGGGATACCAGAGGATCGAACCGTGATCCATCCTAGGCTATCACGGTCAAGGCCTTGTGCCACTACTCAAGCCCCATATAATTATATTTCCCTATGGTGAAAACATTTAAGATCTAGTGTCTCAGCAGCTTTGAATTATATAATGCAGTGATGATTCAGCCATATTATAATTAAATAAAAGTTCAAAGTGGAACTCTCTTAAAGAAAGCATGATGATAAGTTTGAAATTTTAGAGTAGGCTGAGATGTAATAAAAATAATGAAACAATAACATTTTATATTTATGGAAGAGACTTGAATCTTCTTTTATGCTTTAAATAAAAGTGAATTTTAATAGGAAGAATCACCATTGGGGCCTCACAAGCAATGCTCAATTTTGAGGGCTACTCATGGTCATTATCAGCCAACTGGGACAGGTAGTTCAATGCTTCATTAAGCAAAATGATGCTGTTTGGACTCAGCAGTGTTGGAGATTACAAGGGAAACATTTAGCAGTGTTCTTGATGGTGTTAATGTGGCCATATGTTGCCAGGGATCAAACTCAAAGCTTGTTTCAAGCAAGGCACATCTTGTAATCCAGTCTTTTGTTCTATCTCGTCAACCTAGACATTACCATTATTATTTTAAAATATTTAAATATTTAAAATATTTAAATATTTAAATAATTAAATATTTAAAATTTCAGCTTCTTTCCACTCTTTACTTGTGTCCCTTGGCTGGAGGCCTTTCAGAAAGTCTAGAAGTGGACCTATGAAATATAGCGATGCAATTAGTTTAGCCTATTGTCTTGTCTTCATTTGATTTTTTTTCAAAGAACTGGAGATCAATCATCTGTACAAATCAGAGAAAAAGAATTCGCAGACTTTTTGTAGGTAGGTTTGACTCAGTTTCCAAGTTCCATAAGCTCTGACAGTCATTAGTTAACCAGTGTTAACTAATTTGTACATTTATTCACTTTTTCTTTTTACATTTATTCATTCATTCACTCATTCATTTATGTGTGTGTGTGTGTGTGTGTGTGTGTGTGTGTGTGTGTGTGTGAGCCTGTGCCCTCATGTTTGTTTCCATAACCAACAGCTCTAAGAGGCTACATCTGACTACAGTTGGAGCTGCAGTCCTGTGGTACTCAGATCATGCAGCATCTGGACTCAAAACTGAGACTTTCACATGCAAAGCAATTTCTTAGTCCTTTGATTTATCCCTTTGACCCCTATTCAACTATATATGAATATTCAAAAACAATCATGAATATTCATTCAGGAATTGATTTATTTGTTCATTTTATCATCCATTGATTTAGGATTATTTATTCATTTATTTTGTGGTTTTTGGTTTTGGGTCCAAACCAAGCTGCGCTCAGGAGTTACTCCTGGCTCTGCTTTCAGAAATCGCTTCTGTCAGGCTCGGGGACGATATGGGATGCAGGAAATCAGGCCCAGAAGAGCCTGTGCAAGTCCAATTTCCTACACGCTATGCTATGGATCTGGCCCCCTGAATTAGGATTATTTATCAATTGGGGTTGGAGAGATAGCACAGTGGTAGGGCACTTGCCTTGCATGCACTGATGCCGGATAAACCTGGGTTCAATTACCAGCATCCCTATGATCTAGCCTGCAAGGAGTGATTTTTGAGCACAGAGCCAGGAGTAACCCCTGAGCGCAGCTTGATGTGGTCCAAAAAAATCAAATAAATAAGTAAATAAATAAAAAAATAAATAATGGATTATCAAGAAAAGAACCTACTAATATTTAGCCAATGCTAAAGAAAAGTTCTTGCTTCTGGAGATACAGAAGTGAGTTAACATGTCAGAAAAGGTCATTGCTTTCCAAAGTCACCTCTTGGTTATGGTAGTTTATGTGGAGAAATTTCTGTAGTATGCTTTGCTTATGAGCTCATTCTGAAATTCTGAATAAAAAATTTGTGTTTTTCTAAATAATTTTTATTGTGATCATTGTGAATTACAAGTCTTTCACAATTTTACACATATATTTAATATATAAAATCTTCATTTAAGCACCATGATTACAAGCATGATTGTAGTTGGGTTACAGTCATAAACAGAACACCCCCCTTCACCAGTTCAATATTCCTACCACCAAACCCCCTCCCTCCTAACCCACCCTTGCCTGCATTTGTGACAGTCATTCTACTTCTCTCACTCAAAAATTTGTGTCTAATGTCATTCTTATATCATGCCATCATCTTGGCATTGCTGACAACATTTAAGAATATGTGAAATTTTTGTTTGGTTTGGTTTTGGTTTCTGGGCAACACCCAGCAGCAATCAGGGGTTGGTCTTGCTCTGCACTCATAAAACACTTCTGGCAGGCTCAAGGCACCATGTAGGATGCCTGGGATTGACGTTGGTCATCCACATGCAAGGTAAATGCCCTATTCACTTTGCTATCATTCGGGCCCATGATATGAGACAGTTTTACATCTTAAAGATGCACAAAATGACTACAATACCAGTTTATTTTTAACCACTTTTCTATTTTCAAATATTTATGATGTTTATAAAATTTTATTTTACAATTATCTTCTAATATCTTCAGTTACATTTTCTCCCACCATATCAAATATAGCTAAATTTTAGACTGAGATGTTTTGTTTTAATTGCTTCACTGATTTACATTGCCTTAATATAGATCACATTATAGAGTTTATGGTTGCTTTTATTTTTGATAGTGAGAACAGAATATAAGTAATGCATAATTATTTTATTTTTCTCACTTGAAAAAAGCCCAAGACTATTAGGAAAGAATTACACATAGAATCTGTACTGAAAGCGATACTTGCATTTAACTTTATTTGAATATTTTAGTTTTGGATTCATACCCAACAGTGCTTCTTTTTTGGTTTTTGGCACACAGAGATCAGTCTTGAGAACTATATGGAGTGCCAGGGAATTAAACCCATATCATCCATAAACAAGGCAAGTGCCCTACCACTATACTATTTTCTTCAGCCAAATTTATGTTTAAAAGGGTTTTTCTGTTTCATAACAGATCAACAATGTCCAAAATATTTTACACACTGTAGAAGTCTTATAATTCTCATAGATTATATGCAATTTCTTTCACTAAGATTTCCAAAATGACTTGCTATGAAGGTTTAGTAGCGATCTTTCAATTGAGCACCTATGCTATTTAAAAGTGTTTTTGGTTTACCTTGCCTACAGAAAATAATTTGTAAGTATAGTTGTTAAATTACCGTATCACAAGTATGTTTTCAAGTCATAATTTTCTTTAAAAATGACACAAAAGAATATAAAAATATTTTGTTTTCTCACTACCAGTACCATGTCCTAAAGGCTGAACAGTATTGTTTCTTAAGATGCCTATACTAGGTGACACCAGGCGGGGAAAATCCGCGAAAGTACACCGGCCCAGTGGGGCTCAGGTGTGAAAGACTGTGAGTGTGACCTGTCTATGTCTGTCTACTGTCCTCTTGCGTGAAACTCTTGCGAGTGGGGCAAAAAGAGCCTCCAGAAACCTCGCTCGCCCAGACGCCATTTTCAGGGAGGGACTTCAGAGCATAAAAACCGGCTATCCTTTGCAAAAGCTGGCTCCCTGTGTGTGACACCAGGCGGGGAAAATCCGCGAAAGTACACCGGCCCAGTGGGGCTCAGCTGTGAAAGACTGTGAGTGTGACCTGTCTATGTCTGTCTACTGTCCTCTTGCGTGAAACTCTTGCGAGCGGGGCAAAAAGAGCCTCCAGAAACCTCGCTCGCCCAGACGCCATTTTCAGGGAGGGACTTCAGAGCATAAAAACCGGCTATCCTTTGCAAAAGCTGGCTCCCTGTGTGTGACACCAGGCGGGGAAAATCCGCGAAAGTACACCGGCCCAGTGGGGCTCAGCTGTGAAAGACTGTGAGTGTGACCTGTCTATGTCTGTCTACTGTCCTCTTGCGTGAAACTCTTGCGAGTGGGGCAAAAAGAGGCTCAGAGGAGCACGGCCGCTCCGCTTCGCTACGCGGCCGCGCACTCTTTCTAAGGAAAGAACTCCATTGCAACAAGAAGGAAAAATCACACTAAGAACGGCGCTATATCACAGAAGCAAACATTTCTCTCTGGACTGTCTTCTCTGTTACATGCTCGGGCCTAAGATTTGACCCAGTGTGAGGCTTCATCCACGGAGGACTCCCCTCCCTTAGAGGCAAGTCAGCCCATCCAGAAAGGGAGGAGCCAGAGGAGTGTGCTGCCTACATCATATAGACAATGAATACCACTACAACACGTAGAAAAACCCACAATACAAATGTGACAATGGGGAAACAGCGCAGGCCAGCATCAGACATAGAGAATGAAGATGACAATTCTGAGGACCAGATAATGACTGAACAACTAATCAACCTCTCAGATAAGGACTTTAGACTAGCAATATGGAAGGTGCTCAACAGACTCCAAGAAACCATGGATCGAGTTGAACAGAACACTAATAAGAACCAAGAAAATATGAAGGCAGAAATGACAAAACTCCAAACTGAAATAACATGTCAACTAACAGGCCTGAAAAACTCAGTAAACGAAGTGAATGACAAAATGGATAAGCTCTGGGACAGGGTATCAGAAGCTGAGAATAGACTTGGTGCTGTGGAAGATGAGATACATAACAATTCCATACAGCAGGAGAGATTGGACAAAAAACTTAAAGCAAATGAGCAGACAATGGAAAAATTAGTCAAAGAATGGGAACAGACGAAAATAGAAGTCTATGATAAGATCAACAGAAACAACTTAAGAATCATTGGAGTCCCAGAGACCCAGGAAGAAAATTTCCAGGAAGAATCAATGGTCAAGAACATCATTAAAGAGAAACTTCCAGAGCTAAAGAATATATGTGATCAAATCCTGCATGCCCGAAGAGTACCAACCAAAAGAGACCCCAGAAAAACCACCCCAAGACACATCCTAGTCACAATGACAAATCCCACAGATAGAGACAGAATTCTGAAAACAGCAAGATCAAAAGGGGAAATCATGTTCAAGCAAGCTTCCCTGAGATTTACAGCAGAC
This sequence comes from Suncus etruscus, assembly GCF_024139225.1. NCBI lineage: Eukaryota > Metazoa > Chordata > Mammalia > Eulipotyphla > Soricidae > Suncus > Suncus etruscus. Next base: position 51,154,433 of record NC_064852.1, read on the forward strand.
CTGTCACCAGAAACGCTCAATGCCAGAAAGCAGTGGTGGGATATTGTGACAAGACTGAATGAAATGAATGCTTCACCCAGAATACTATACCCAGCAAAACTCACTTTCCGGTTTGATGGAAGAATACATGGTTTCACAGACAAAAAACAGCTCAGAAACTTCACAGACACAAAACCAGTCTTAAGAGAAAAACTGAAAGACCTAATCTAAGACAAGACTACCCAAAAGACACACCAAATTTTGAAATAAAGATGGCGTTAAATCCCAGGACAATTCTTTCTCTCAACGTCAATGGACTAAATGCACCAGTTAAGAGACACAGAGTGGCTAAATGGATCAAAAAACTCAATCCAACCTTCTGCTGCCTACAAGAAACGCACCTGAATAGTCAGAACAAACATAGACTCAAAATAAAAGGCTGGAGAAAAGTTATCCAAGCAAACAACACCCATAAAAAAGCTGGAGTGGCCATACTAATATCAGATAATGCAAACTTTATACTCAGGAAGGTTGTAAGGGACAAAGACGGACATTTTATATTAATCAAGGGGTACGTAGAGCAGGAAGAATTCACTCTCCTAAACATATATGCACCAAATGAGGGGCCAGCAAAATATTTAATACAACTGCTGACAAATCTGAAAAATAATATCAACAACAACACAATAATTGTGGGGGACCTAAACACGGCTTTGTCAACACTGGACAGGTCAACCAGACTGAAACCCAACAAGAATATACTAGACCTGAGGAGAGAAATGGAAGAAAGAGGCCTAGTGGATATATATAGGACACTCCATCCCCAGAAACCTGGATACACATTCTTCTCCAATGTACATGGGACATTCTCCAGGATAGACTACATGCTGGCACATAAAACATACCTCCATAAGATCAAGAGGATAGAAATTTTGCAGACTACCTTCGCTGACCACAAGGCTCTGAAATTATTTGTGAACTCCAAAGGGACTCAGAAGAAACACTTTAACACCTGGAAGTTAAACAGCCTCATGCTCAATAACCAGTGGGTCCGAGATGAAATCAAGGAGGAAATAAAAAGGTTCCTGGAAACAAATGACAATAAAGACACAAACTCTCAGAACTTATGGGACACAGCAAAAGCAGTACTGAGAGGAAAATTTATAGCTTTGCAAGCACACATCAGGAAGGAAGAAGGAGCTTACCTGAGTAGCTTAATGACACAGCTAATAGAACTAGAAAATGCTCAACAAAAGGACCCAAGAACAGGAAGACAGAAGGAAATAACAAAGCTGAGAGCAGAAATCAACGAAGTGGAAACTCAAAAAACAATCCGAAAGATCAACGAAAGCAGAAGTTGGTTCTTTGAAAAAATAAACAAGATTGATAGACCACTGGCAAACCTAACAAAGAAAGAGAGAGAGAGAAACTTGATAACTCGTATCAGGAATGAAAAAGGAGAGATCACTACTGATATGACAGAGATTCAAAGGGTAATCAGAAACTACTTTGAAAAACTCTACGCCACTAAAAATGAGAACCTGGAAGAAATGGATAAATTCTTGGACTCTTATAATCTTCCACGGTTGAAGGAAGAGGATGTAGCATATCTAAACACCCCCATCACCATTGATGAAATTAAAACAGTAATCAAATGTCTGCCGAAAAACAAAAGCCCAGGTCCAGATGGATTCACTAATGAATTCTATCAAACTTTCCAAGAGGAACTACTGCCAATCTTGGCAAGACTCTTTCATGAAATTGAACAAACAGAAACACTTCCAAATAGCTTTTATGAAGCCAACATCACCTTGATACCTAAACCAGACAGAGACGCTACCAAAAAAGAAAATTACAGACCAATATCACTGATGAATGCAGATGCAAAGATCCTCAACAAAATCCTGGCAAATAGGATTCAATGCCTCATTAAGAAGATCATCCACTACGATCAAGTAGGTTTCATCCCAGGAATGCAAGGCTGGTTTAACATCCGTAAATCTATCAACATAATACACAACATCAATAACAAGAAAAATAAAAACCACATGATCATATCAATAGACGCAGAGAAAGCATTTGATAAGGTCCAACACCCATTCTTGATCAAAACTCTCAGCAAGATGGGAATGGAGGGAACCTTTCTCAATATAGTGAAGGCCATCTACCACAAGCCAGTGGCAAATATTATCCTCAATGGAGAAAAACTGAAAGCCTTCCCTCTAAATTCTGGCACAAGACAAGGCTGTCCTCTCTCACCACTCCTATTCAACATAGCACTGGAAGTACTTGCTATAGCGATTAGGCAAGAAAAGGATATCAAGGGAATCCAGATAGGAAAGGAAGAAGTCAAGCTCTCACTGTTTGCAGATGACATGATACTCTACTTAGAAAACCCTAAAGACTCTATCAAAAAGCTTCTAGAAACAATAGACTCATATAGCAAGGTGGCAGGCTACAAAATTAACACACAAAAATCAATGGCCTTTCTATACACCAACAGTAATAAAGAAGAAATGGACATTAAGAAAACAACCCCATTCACAATAGTACCACACAAACTCAAAAATCTTGGAATCAACTTGACTAAATATGTGAAGGACCTATACAAAGAAAACTATAAAACTCTGCTCCAAGAAATAAGAGAGGACACACGGAAATGGAAACACATACCCTGCTCATGGATTGGCAGGATTAACATCATCAAAATGTCAATACTCCCCAAGGCATTATACAGATTTAATGCCATCCCTCTAAAGATACCCATGACATTCTTCAAAGAAGTGGATCAGACACTTTTGAAATTCATTTGGAACAATAAACACCCTCGAATAGCTAAAGCAATCATTGGGAAAAAGAATATGGGAGGAATTACTTTTCCCAACTTTAAACTGTACTACAAAGCAACAGTTATCAAAACAGCATGGTATTGGAATAAGGATAGGTCCTCAGATCAGTGGAATAGGCTTGAATACTCAGAAAATGTTCCCCAGAGATACAACCATCTAATTTTTGATAAAGGAGCAGGAAATCCTAAATGGAGCAGGGAAAGCCTCTTCAACAAGTGGTGTTGGCACAATTGGATAGCCACTTGCAAAAAATTAAACTTAGACCCCCAGCTAACATCATGTACAAAGGTAAAATCCAAATGGATTAAAGACCTCGATATCAGCCCCAAAACCATAAGATATATAGAACAGCACATAGGCAAAACACTACAGGACATTACAGGCATCTTCAAGGAGGAAACTGCACTCTCCAAGCAAGTGAAAGCAGAGATTAACAGATGGGAATATATTAAGCTGAGAAGCTTCTGCACCTCAAAGGAAATAGTGCCCAGGATACAAGAGCCACCCACTGAGTGGGAGAAACTATTCACCCAATACCCATCAGATAAGGGGCTAATCTCCAAAATATACAAGGCACTGACAGAACTTTACAAGAAAAAAACATCTAACCCCATCAAAAAATGGGGAGAAGAAATGAACAGACACTTTGACAAAGAAGAAATACGCATGGCCAAAAGACACATGAAAAAATGTTCCACATCACTAATCATCAGGGAGATGCAAATCAAAACAACGATGAGATACCACCTCACACCCCAGAGAATGGCACACATCACAAAGAATGAGAATAAACAGTGTTGGCGGGGATGTGGAGAGAAAGGAACTCTTATCCACTGCTGGTGGGAATGCTGTCTAGTTCAACCTTTATGGAAAGCGATATGGAGATTCCTCCAAAAACTGGAAATCGAGCTCCCATACGATCCAGCTATACCACTCCTAGGAATATACCCTAGGAACACAAAAATACAATACAAAAACCCCTTCCTTACACCTATATTCATTGCAGCTCTATTTACCATAGCAAGACTCTGGAAACAACCAAGATGCCCTTCAACAGATGAATGGCTAAAGAAACTGTGGTACATATACACAATGGAATATTATGCAGCTGTCAGGAGAGATGAAGTCATGAAATTTTCCTATACATGGATGTACATGGAATCTATTATGCTGAGTGAAATAAGTCAGAGAGAGAGAGAAAAACGCAGAATGGTCTCACTCATCTATGGGTTTTAAGAAAAATGAAAGACACCCTTGTAATAATAATTTTCAGACACAAAAGAGAAAAGAGCTGGAAGTTCCAGCTCACCTCAGGAAGCTCACCACAAAGAGTGATGAGTTTAGTTAGAGAAATAACTACATTTTGAACTGTCCTAATATTGAGAATGTATGAGGGAAATGTAGAGCCTGTTTAGGGTACAGGCGGGGGTTGGGTGGGGAGGAGGGTGATTTGGGACTTGGGTGATGGGAATGTTGCACTGGTGATGGGTGGTGTTCCTTTTATGACTGAAACCCAAACACAATCATGTATGTAATCAAGGTGTTTAAATAAAAAAAAAAATTAAAAAAAAAAATAAATAAATATTATTGTTAATAAAAAAAAAAAAAGAAAGAAAGAAAGAAAGAAAGAAAGAAAGAAAGAAAGAAAGAAAGAAAGAAAGAAAGAAAGAAAGAAAGAAAGAAAGAAAGAAAGAAAGAAAGAAAGAAGAAAGAAAAAGAAAGAAAGAAAAAAGAAGAGAAAGAAAGGAAAAAAAGGAAGGAAAGGGAAGGAAGGAAGGAAGGAAGGAAGGAAGGAAGGAAGAAAAAAAAAAAAAAAAAAAAAAAAAAGATGCCTATACTAATTTTGTATGTAAATAATGTTGCAATCTAAATTCTCCTATTGATCAAAACTTTATCCAACAAATGCCTTTACAATTAGTTGCATGTTTGAAGCTAGGAGTATTTTTTTCTGAGAAAGTCTGAAAGCAGAATAAAAAATATGCTTTGTTGAATATTAGCTTAAAATTAGCTTAAAATTTTCTTTCTCCTGGCCTTCCAACAGCCTCCTCTGGGTTCCAGTGCCACCACTGATCATCTGCCCTATGGGCCCAGACAGGTCTGTATCTGGGAGGGAATTGGGAACATCACTTCTTTTTTTTTTTTTTTTTTTTTTTTTTTTTTTTTTTTTTTTTTTTTTTTTTATTTAAACACCTTGATTACATACATGATTGTGTTTGGGTTTCAGTTATAAAAGGAACACCACCCATCACCAGTGCAACATTCCCATCACCCAAGTCCCAAATCACCCTCCTCCCCACCCAAACCCCGCCTGTACCCTAAACAGGCTCTACATTTCCCTCATACATTCTCAATATTAGGACAGTTCAAAATGTAGTTATTTCTCTAACTAAACTCATCACTCTTTGTGGTGAGCTTCCTGAGGTGAGCTGGAACTTCCAGCTCTTTTCTCTTTTGTGTCTGAAAATTATTATTACAAGGGTGTCTTTCATTTTTCTTAAAACCCATAGATGAGTGAGACCATTCTGCGTTTTTCTCTCTCTCTCTGACTTATTTCACTCAGCATAATAGATTCCATGTACATCCATGTATAGGAAAATTTCATGACGGAACATCACTTCTTAATCCTCTCCACCAAACGCAAACAGGGCTGTCTCTATGGGTCTTTTCTCAGCCTCCTTCTGGATCTCAGCACAAATGCTCATCCTTTGTCCCCTGGAGACAAGCAGAACTGTGTCTGGGGGAGCAGGGAAACTCCTGTCCTAATCCCCTCCAACAATTGTGTATAGGGTCTTCTTCCCAGCCTTCCTTCAGTCTCCTTCTGAGTTCCAGTGCCATTATTGAAATGCCTCTCCTTCCCATCAGCACTCATTTTCCCAAACCGTGTGGATGCTACTGCGTCCACACCAAGTAATTTTAATTTATATCATAGAGTTCCTGACAGAATGTATCTAGCACTTCTTTCTCTTAGAAAATGTATAGCTCAAAACCCAGCTGAACAAATTAATAAACTAGTATGCAATATTTTTATCATATTTAGATAATCTTGTTAGGTTAGAAAAATAACCTCTAAAGAAGATAAACCTCAAGCCAAATTTCATACATTCAATTCAATATATCACTTTCTTAAATACCTTGATACTCCAGCATTCCAAACCACTAAATGCAAAGGTCACTGTAGAAGCTAAGGAAGACACCTACTGTTGGGGATATGGAGAGAAATCTTAGCAAACCTCCAAGTCCAAAAAATGCCTGAGCCATATAGATAAGGAATTAAAATCAACCTTAATGGTATAGCAATGGAAATGAAGGAGTCACTAGACTGTGAAATTAAGAAAACTATAGATGAACCAACCAACTCAACTCAATTCAACCAACTCAAAGAACTCTTTCAGAAGATTAAAGAATCCATACAAATGGAACAGAAGGAACTAAAAACATGTTAGCAAGCAATAATAGTAGAATTATACAGATAGAGAATCATGTGGATGAACTTGAAGACAAAATATAAGCAAGTAGTAATAAAGAAGTCAAAAAAAAGGAGAGACAAAATACTGAAATAAAATGTAAAGTAATTAATAAAAAGACAAGATAAATAATTTAATTATAGAAATAACAGAAGAGGAAAACAATGGGAAATAGATAGAACAAGTAGTGAGGGAGATAATAGCAGAAAAATTCCACATTCTTGGGAAAGAGGTTTCTCTACAAATCCAAGAAGCCAAAAGAGTACCAAACATAATAGAACCTAACAAAATAACACCAAGTCATTAGTAATCCAAATGGAAAAAATAGAGAGATGAACTCTTTAAAGCAAAAGGGAGAAGAAAAAAGTCTAGTATAAAGGAAAAATACTAGGAACAAAACCAGATCTTCCATTTCTTTTTTATTGTAAGAATTTATTCAAGAGACAAAATTGATTAACATATTGAGGTAAACTAACATAACATAATATAGTAACTTAACATAACATAATATAATTAATATAATATAATAATACATGTAAGTCAAAGAACATTTCTGATTAAAACAATTTTTTTGTTCATAATGGCTTACATATCTTTCAAAGTCATATTTTAGGTACATATTAATATTGAATCAGGGGACTACCCATCACCAAATATGTTCTCTCTCCATCCCAGTTTCCTTTCTGCAACCCATATACCCCACCATCACCATTCGGGCTGCTAGAGTAGGTGGTCCCCTCTTTGTCTAGCTTACTATTAGTGATCATATATCTGTTTGGTCCTGGTACCCTCCCTTGTTTCCCCCTCTATTTAAGAGGTGGAGCTAGATAAATCGTGTTATGTGGTTTTGTTTGAAGGAAAGAAAAACAATAGATTAGGGTACAAAATAAGAGAAAAAAAGAAGTCAAATATGCTGAAAATGGGCAGAGTCCTTCTAGAGGCTTTCAACCTCAGTTTGAGCGAGGATGTGAAAAAGGTAATTGAAACACCACAATAATACAGAAAAAAATATCAAATTAAATATCTAGTGAGCACTACAGCAATAAAGACAAACACCACACAATAGTCTCGGTTCTGAAATCAAATCATGCTTGAGTGCAAAAAGAAAGAGAAAAATAAGATAAAATAAACTAAATAAAATAAAATAATATTGGAGACATCAACTTCAATCTCTACACCAAAATAGAGATGTCAAAAAATCGATCAATCAATAAATAAATCTGTGGAAAAATGATTGTTTTGTGCTTTTTTTTTCTTTTCTTTTTCCCCCTGCATAGGCACAGTAACTATTGGGGATACTGTAGAGGGAATTCCCTTGGCCTAGGAGATACAGGGATTCTCCACCCCTGAAGTATACTGTCATGGGATTAACTATAGACTCCTTTCATAATCATTTACTCTCCCCTTGGTGCTTTCGTGGTGTATGGGAGACTTCTGCTTCGTCTTGGATGGTAAAATCAGACCTCTGTATCTAGAGATCTTGGTGACTGTGCAGCTCCAGGAATGGAGCTTATAATGAAGTCTCTCTTTGTGGTTCTAGCAGTTATGCTTCTTCTGTGTCATTTTAATCCATTTTCTGTAGTTGGTGGTCTTGGTCATTATGTTGCTCCTAGGATGGAGCCTGAGATAAGGTCTTTCGTTATGTTTCCGGAAGACCCGTTCAGTTGCAGTTGTCTCAGTCAGACCTCTGGAATTGGAGATCTTGTTTGTTGAACAGATCATAGACCAAAAACTAGGCTAGAGCTTTCTGTTGCTGTTGGTGTTGGTGTTGGTGTTGGTGTTGGTCCCTGGGTGCATACTGTCCTGTCCTGGTTGTTACAACCTGTCATCTGTATATAGCAATCTTGGCTTTTGCACAGATCAAAGGGTGACATGTTTTCTGATTTTGTCTTATCGTTAGCTGATGAGGAAGGACAACTTGTTCTTAGATCAAGTTGTTCCCATTTCCTTGTTGTCAGGTTATCAATTTAGAACTGGCACATGTTGGCGTCAGAGCAGCCTTGTGAATGCCCTGGAGAAGATTTGGCTCCTGGAATTGTTGTGCAGAACTCTGTCGTTTCTAAGTCTGGGATCCAGGAGTCAAGGCTGGACAGTTGGTGTCTAGTTCCCTGGAGCCTAAGTTGTTTCCACATGACGTACGTTCAGGGTGGAAGATGTCCCTGTGTTGTAAAGAAGTATGAGTTCTTATCCCAAGTAGATAAGAGCTTGTTTTTACACGTACAATTTCCCCTTTGTTTAATATGTCTTTGCAGGCGGAAGTGGTGCTACATTATATTGCTGGTGGATTTGGGGGTGGAGAGAAAAGAAAAAAGATACCTGACAAAAACTAAGAATATATATGCTCACACATATCTACAGGGAAAAAAGTTTCTTTTAAAAAAAGATTAAATAAAAGACGTAATTAAAAGACGTAATGAAGTGGGGCCTTGAGAGATAGCATGGAGACAAGGCGTTTGTCCTTCCTGTAGCAGGACGGTGGCTCAGATCCCAGCATTCCCTATGGTCCCCTGTACCCCTCAGGGGCATTCTCCAAGCATAGAGCCAGGAGCACCCTCCAAGTGCCGCCAGGAGTGACCCAAAAGAAGCAAAAACAAATCAAATAACAAAATCTAAAACAAAACAAAACAAACAAGAGAAACTAACAAGAATAAAAAAGAAAAAAGAAAACAAAACAAAGAAAAAGGGAGAAAGTAATACAGGAGATCACTTACATTTGGGAAGAAACAGGATAAGAGGTTGTGTTATATAGGTCTATACTTATGATGAAAGTATAGGCTTCCACATTGTCTTTTGAGATTTCCTTGTGAAGTGTGGAGTCCAGGCAGGGAGGTATTGGGTGGAGTTGGAGGTCTTGGGTAGTCTTGGAGCTAGTCCCGGTATTAAACCATTAAGTCCATATTAGGGAGAGGTGATTAAAAGGGCCACACTGTATGGGTCAGTCGGGGTGTTGGTTGTATTTTCTTGCCAGGAACAAGGTGAGAGTTTGAGTGGGTGTCTCTTCACTTGGGTCGTGGGTACTGGTTCGTTGGGGGTAGAAAGTGTGTCTTGATGCCTACTGAATTAAGAACTGAGGGTGAAGAGTTATAGTGTGGTGGGGATATCGGGGGTGGGATTGAGTGAAGGAATAGTCGGATTTCTGGAAGAGGGAGAGGGAATAGTATATGGGAGAGGTTATGTAGTGTATAGGTATGAGTTGTTTGTAGTTTAGGTTTGTCCCTTAAGGAGGATTCCTATCTCTGTGTGCTCCTGCCCATATATAAACATATAGAAGCTAGCTTAGGTGTATATTAATGTAGAGAGATGTGGAGGGCAAGAGGTGTGCTGAGTACTAAGTATAGTACTTGTAAGGAAAGGAAACTAATAGATAAACTTTTGGGTATGTATAGGTTTCGTGTCTTGAGTACTAACCATTGTGTTAGTGAAGTCTATCTATATAGATATTTACCCTTTTCAGTGTTGTCCACAGCACCCTATATGTCAGCTTTCCTTTCCTATAGTGGAGGTAAGCATGTGGTTTTTATTGGACATAGATTGAATTGATAATAGTGAGGAGGAGAAGGTAGAAGAAGAGGGAGACAAGAAGAGGGAATAGGAAAAACAAAACAAACCAACAATAAAACACCAACAACAACAAAAATACGAAGTAATGAGAAGAGAGGGTATAAGAGCAAGAGCATGTTAGTTTGGTTGAACATGTTCGATGCTTAGACCCTGTGATAGAAAACTGTAGGTCTCGGTTGTTGTTTTGGTGATATGGTTGGTCATGTGCTTCAGGTCCTAAAAGAAAGCATAATATAGAGATAAAGAGTATGTTAAAGAGTTTTATCTGGCCATTTTCATGATTCAAGCAGAGTATAGTGCCTCGTGTGACTGAGCACTGAGGTACCACCATAGGATGTTCACACTTTGTATCCAGAAATCCCTATGGCCAGAAAAACTGAGAAGTTATTTTAAATGTGGTAAGGTTAAGGCATTCAAATATAATGTTTTGAAGTGTTTCCATTGGACTTAGTAATTTCCCATCAGAATCTTTACCTGTAATCCTGTATAAAATCCCTAGTAAATTATTATGGGCCTTTGTAGTAAAACGATAATTACATACCTGTTCTCTCTACGCTGCTGTTTCTGTTGTTGCTGGTTTCTTTATAATATAATATGTAGTCGGGCTTTGTGTTGTTTCTCTCCCCTTTGTTTTGGGCTCAACTACCCAGCATATAGTGATTATTACAGTGTTTGAGGTTTCTATCCTGTTTCACCCTGTTATTTAATCATGGGGTATTGGTTGTATATCTGGTGTATATTCTAGGTACTTCAGAATAGTGCTATCATTCTGTGTTTATCTTTTGTCTTCTGGCTTGCTTCATTTAACATAATATGTTCTAAGTCCATGCACGTTGCTGCACAGTCTGTGATTGTATCATTTCTGATTGCCATGTAGTATTCCATTGTGTACAGATACAACATCTTAATGATCTATTCATCTGTTGTTGGACATCGAGGTTGGTTCCAAGACTTGGCTATTATACTGAGTGCTGCGATAAATAGTAGGGTGAACACATACTGTGGGATGAATGTCCTTCCGACTTGGGGGTAGATATCTAGGAGAGCAATTGCTGGGTCAAATGGGAGCTCAATTCTGAGTTCCTTGAGCACACTCCAGACTGTTCTCCATAGGATTTGGACTAGGGGGCATTCCCACTAGCAGTAGATGAGAGTGCCTTTCACACCACATCCCTGCCAACACAGATTGTTCCCATTATTTTTTATGTGAGCCATCCTCACTGGTATAAGGTGGTACCTCATTGTTGTCTTGATTTGGATTTCCCTAATGATGACTGAAGGTGAGCATGTTTTCATGTGTTTGTTGGCCATCTTTCGGTCTTCCTTAGAGAAGTGTCTATTCATTTCATCTCTCCATTTTTCTATGGCTTTATTTGGTTTTGGGGGACTCAGCTTTCTGAGTGTTTTGTATATTCTGGTTATCAGCCCTTTATCTGATGTGTTGATTGCAAAATATTTTCCCATTCAATTAGCTATCTTCTTGTTTTAAGTTGGGTTTCCTTTGCCATGCAGAAGCTTCTTAGTTTGATGTAATCCCATTTGTTTATGTTTGATGCTAAAATCCTTGCCATTGGTGTTCCATCCTCAAAGACTTTTTTAATATATTGGTCTTCGAGTGTTCTGCCTATTTTTCCTCAATAAACTTTATAGATTCTGATCTAATTTCAAGGTCTTTAATCCATTTTAAGTTGGCTTTTGTATAAGGAGTGGGGTATGGGTCAATTTTCAGTTTCTTACAGACAGTTTTCCAGTTGTATCAACACCATTTGTTGAAGAGACTTTCTTTGTTCCATTTCAAGTTCTTGGCTCTATTGTCAAATATCAGTTGACTCTATATGTGGGGATTTACTTCTGGAAATTCTGTTCTAACCCACTGGTCTGAGGCTTTGTTTTTGTTCCAGTACCATGCTGTTTTGATCACTATGACTTTATAGTATAGCTTCAGGTTAGGTAAAGAGATGCCACCCAACTTCTTCTTTTTCAGTATCTGTTTGGCTATCCTGGTTTTTTTGTGGTTCCAGGTGAATTTTATGATTCATTGTCCTAAGTCTTAAAAGAATGATACCTGGATTTGGATGGGGATTGCATTAAATCTATACAGAATTTTGGGTAGGATAGTCATTTTGATTATGTAGATTTTACCTACCCATGAGCATGGGATATTCTTTTATTTCCTTAGATCCTCTTCAATTTCTTTCTGAAGTGTTTTGAAATTTCCCTGGTATAGGTCCTTCACTTCCCTTGTAAGGTTGATTCCTAGGTACTTGATATTTTTGAAACTATTTTAAATGGAATTGTATTTTTAATTTCTCTCTCCTTGGATTTGTTAGAGAAATGCTACTGTCTTTTGTGTATTGACTTTGTAACCAGCCACTTTGCTGTAATGGTTAATTGTTTCCAGGAGTTTTATTGTGGACTCTTTAGGATTTTTATGTATATCATCATATTGTCTGCAAAAAGAGATAGATTGAGTTCCTCTTTCCCAATTTGGATCCCTTTGATTCCCATCTCTTGTCTGATTGCTTTTTCAAGGACTTCTAAGATTATATTGAATAAGAGTGGAGAGAGTGGACAGTCTTGCCTCATTCCTGACCTTAGTGAAAATGCTTCTAGTTTTTCACCATTAAGGATAATGTTGTCTGTGGTCTTTTTCATAGATTGCTGTAACTATTGAGGAAGGCTCCTTCTAACCCTATTTTGCTGAGTGTCTTCAACATGAAAGGGTGTTGGATTTTGTCAAATGCCTTCTCTGTATTGATTGATACGATCATGTGGTTTTTGTCTTTCTTGTTGTTGATGTGATGTATGATGTTGATTGATTTGCGTATGTTGAACCAACCTTGCATTCCTGGGATAAAACCCACTTGGTAATGGTGTATGATCTTTTTGATGAAGTGCTGGATTTGGTTTGCTAATATTTTGTATCTTTGCATCTATGTTCATTAGTGAGATTGGTCTGTAGTTATCTTTCTTGATGGTGTCTTTGCCATTTTGGGAATGAGTTTGATATTAGCCTCATAAAAAGAGTTGGGGGAGAATTCCTGTTTTTTTTTTCGATGGTTTGGAAGAGCCTGTGGAAAAGTGGCAGTAAGTCTTCTCGGAATGTTTGATAGAATTCACCTGTAAATCCATCTGGTCCTGGATTTTTGTTCTTAGGGAGTTTCTTAATTACATCTTCAATTTCTCTGAAGTGATTGGTCTGTTTAGGCTTTCTAGGTCTTCCTTTTCCAGTCTTGGAAGATGGTAATTTTCCAGGAATCTGTCAATTTATACTGGGTTCTCTAGCCTAACTGAGTATAGTTGTTCATAATATGATCTCATGATATGTTGTATTTCTTGGGGTTCTGTTGTAATCTCTCCCCTTTCATTTGTGATCCTACTGATTTCGATGTTTTCCCTCTTTTTTGTGAGTTTTGCCAGTGGTTTGTCTATCTTGTTTATTTTTTCGAAAAACCAACTCCTGGTCTCATTGATTTTTTGTATTGTTTTCTTAGTTTCTATGTTGTTTATTTCTGCTCTAGTTTTTACTATTTCTTTCCTTCTGGTTGTGGTTGGATTTCTTTGCTGCTGTTGTTCCAATCTCTTGAGATGATCCTTTAAACTGTTGATTTTGTCATTTTCCTCTTTCTTGACATAGGCCTGTATTGCTATGAGTTTCCCTCTAATTACTGCTTTTGTTGTGTCCCACAAATTTTGACAAGTTGTCTCTTCATTATCGTTTGTCTCAAGGAATCTTTTTATTTCTTCCTTGATTTGCTCTTTGATCCAGCTGTTGTTGAGCAGTGTGTTATTTAATCTCCAGGTATTAGTTTTTCTCCATTACTTCTTCTTGCAGTTAATTTTGAGCTCTGTTGCATAGTGATCTGATAGGGTGCTTCTAATGTTCCTTACATTTGTGGTCTTATTTAAGTTAGATTTGTATCCTAAGACATGGTCTATTCTGGAGAGGTTTCCATGAGAGCTTGAGAAGAATGTGTATTCTGTTTTCTGTGGGTGGAGGGCCCTATATAAGTCTATTAGCCCTAGATCTTCTAATTTTTTATTTATGGCTCTTATATCTTTGCTATTTTTCTGTCTGCTGGATCAATCCAGTGGTGATAGTGGAGTATTGAGATCTCCTACTATTATAACATTTCCTTCATGTGTTTCTCCAGGTTACAGATTTTCCATTTTAAACAATCCAGGCAAGGAAAGTATGGAATGACATATTCAAACTACTAACTAAAGGAAACTTTTTTGGGGGGGCCACACCCATTTGATGCTCAGGGGTTACTTCTGGCTAATCGCTCAGAAATTTCCCCTGGCTTGGGCGGACGACACGGGATGCCAGGGGATCAAACCGTGGTTCTTCCTTGGCTAGTGCTTGCAAGGCACCACCTCACCAGCCCCTGAAAGAAACTTTTAACCTAGAGTCCACTCCCAGAAAAACTCTCATTTGCATGGGAGGGAGGCTTAAAAACATTCTCAACAAGAAAGAACTGACAATATTTCCCCAACCAAACCAACCCTAAATTAAATACTCAAAGAGTGATTACACAAACCAAATTCCCAATTGTAACAAAAACAACCCTACACAATATAATAGCACAACTGCTCTTACTGTCAATAGTTTCTTTAAATGTAGATGGACTAATATCTCCCATGAAAAGGCACAGTGTAGCAGGTTGGATGAAGGAATAAAACCCAGATATCTGCTGCCTGTAGGAAACACACAAGTTTAGGATAGACAAAGGCTAAGAGTAAAAGTATAAAAATCAATTATACAAGCCACTGATAAACAAAAAAAGCTGGGACAGTGATACTCATATCAGACCAAATTGAATTCAACCTCAAATGTACTGAGACAAAGATGGTCACTGCTTATTGATCAGGGAAACTATAGATCAACATCTATGGACCAAATGTTGACCAACAAAACATGTAAGGCTTTTGCTTACCACTTAGAGAAACATATGGAAGGAAAAATGATAGTAGAGGTAGATTCCAACACCTGATAATCACCACTTGACAAATCCACCAGGCAGAAGACTAGCAAAGACATGAGATCTCTAAATGAGAAGCTAGATTTTAGGGTTAATTATAAATTAATTCTACAGGTGTTTCATCCTCAAAAAGGAGAGTACACATTGTTCTCACGGAACTTTCTCTAGCACAAACCACATTCTAGGACATAAGTCTAACCTACATAAAATGACAAATATAAGAATTATATCAACCCAAACCACAATGACACAGAGATCAAAATTGACTGTAAAAAGAAGATGTAAAAAATCTAACAACTGGAGACTAAAGAACATGCTGCTCAACAATACTTGGATCAAAGAGGAAATAAAAGAATAAAGAGATTCCTTGAAACCAATGATAATGAAGAAACAAATTGCTAAAATCTATGGTATACAGAAAAAGCAGTAATTAGGGTGAAACTCATAGCAATACTGGCCTACATTAGGAAAGAATGAAATGACAAAATCAACAACCTACATCAATCAACATCATACACCACATCAGTAAAAGGAAAGATAAAAAACACACGATCATATGAATTTATGCAGAAATGATTTCAATAAAATCCAACACCCACTCATGATGAAATTCTTCAGCAAAATAGGTGTGAATGGAACCTTCCTCAAGATAGTAATGGCTATTTATAAAAATTCCACAGCCAACATTATTTTTAATGGTGAAAAATTGAAAGCATTTTCACAAAGTTTGGCACAAGGCAAGGATATCCACTATCTCCACTCTTATTCAACATAGAATTAGAAGTTCTATCAACAGCAATCAGAAAAGAGAAGAAAATCAAAGGAAACCAAATTGGAAAAGAGGAAGTCAAACTATTTCTACTTGCAAACAAGATGATGATTTATATAGAAGACCCCAAAGAGTCAACAGAAAAGCCCCTAGAAACAATAAACTAATACAGTAAAGTGGCCAGCTACAGAGTCAATACACAAAAGACAGATTCAATTCTTTATACAAATAATAAATCAGAGGAGAAAGAGATCAAAGAGTTCATACCATTTAAAACATGGTCCAAAACTATCAAATAGCTAGGAATCTACCTAACAAGGGAGGTGGAAAACTATCTGAAGAAAACTTTCAAACACTTCAGAAAGATATTCAAGAAAACCTAAGAAAATGGAAGAACATTCCATGCTCATGGATCGGAAGAAATAATATCATCAAAGTGATTATTTTATCTAAACTACTATATAGATTCAATGCAATCCCTTTAAAATTCAGAAAATTTCTTCAAGGACTTGGAAAAATTAATTATAAAGTCCGTGTGGAACCATAAAAGACCTAGAATAGCCAAATCAATACTAAAAATAAGAAAGTTGAGCAGCTACTGATTACTTTATTTGAAGCTCTACTACAAAGCCACAGTGACCTGAACAGCATGGTATTGGAACAAAGACAGAGTCTCAGACCAGTGGGTCAGAATAGAATGTTCAGTGACAAATTCCCAGGCATCTGGTTAGCTAATCTTTGACAAAGAAGCCAAGAATGTGAAAGAGAATAGTATGTCCAGAGCCTGTAGTTGTTCTTATGCCTGGATGCTTCAGGAATAAGTTCTTACTGTTTTTAGGCCAAAGTTTTCTTTTTCTGTTTTTCCCATAATTTGTTGTGCCTATGCAAAAAAAAAAACACAAAAAAACAAACACACACACAAAATAACACAACCTTTCAGGCACACATCTTTTTAAAATTATTTATTGTGTTTTAATTTCTTATCTTTTAATTCAGGGCTCCCATTTTTTTTATAAAATCTTGGGACACAGATTACTTTATTTTGCCATATATTTCTTCATTTTTTTAAATAAAACTAGCTGGAAAGAAATAAAGAAAGGCTGGGGCCAGGGACCAAGTGGTTTCAAATGCATTGGCAGAGGAATAAATAAGGATAAAACAGAACATTCAAGTCAAAGTCAACGATAATAGAATCCAGGAACCTAAACTCTAACAATCTAAACTTAGAGACCTGTTAAACTGGCAGGCCAGGGGCAAATTGTAGTGGGATAGGATGTACTCTGGATTCATTGGTGGAAACAGGTTGACACTGGTGGTGGTGGGAAGAACCCTGACTCATTGTATATCTGAAACTCAACTATGAAGGACTTTGCAGATCACAATTGTTTCAATAAAATAAAATTAAAAATATTTCTTTAGCCTTGGTGAAAAATTTTGTACTTTTGCCTAATCAGATATTACTAAATAAAGAGGTGCAAATGATTGTAAACTGGTGTTACTATTGTGTGACAATTTTTAATTTTAAACTATATATAGATTAATCTATATATAATATTGTAGTATTAATTAAATTTATCAAAGACTTTGATGGTGGTGGATGATGGTGGATGTATAGTTAGGCCTTTCTTGGCCTGCTCAGCCCCTGCACCTTCTTTGGTCTGGTGGGTCTGAGGGTTCAGGGTGATGGCAAGGAAATAACCCACAACAATCAGGTTGAGGAGACATCAGCTTTATTACAAGGCTCTAACCACAATGTGTGTATCTTTTTTTTTTATTTAAACAACTTTATTACATACATGATTGTGTTTGGGTTTCAGCCATGTAAAGAACACCACCCATCACCAGTGCAACATTCCCATCACCAATGTCCCAAATCTCCCTCCTCCCCACCCGGCCTGTACTCTAGACAGGCTTTCTATTTCCCTCGTACATTCTCATTATTAGGATAGTTCAAAACGTAGTTATTTCTCTAACTAAACTCCTCCCTGTTTGTGGTGAGCTTCATGAGGTGAGCTGTAACTTCCAGCACTTTTCTCTTTCGTGTCTGAAAGTTATTATTGCAAGAGTGTCTTTCATTTTTCTTAAAAACCCATAGATGAGTGAGACCATTCTGCATCTTTTTTTCTCTCTCTCTCTCTGACTTATTTCACTCAGCATAATAGATTCCATGTACATCCATGTATAGGAAAATTTCATGACTTCATCTCTCCTGACAGCTGCATAATATTCCATTGTGTATATGTACCACATTTTCTTTAGCCATTCATCTGTTGAAGGATATCTTGGCTGTTTTCAGAGTCTTGCTATGGTAAATAGTGCTGCAATGAATATAGGTGTAAGGAAGGGATTTTTGCATTGTACTTTTGTGTTCCTAGGGTATATTCCTAGGAGTGGTATAGCTGGATCATATGGGAGCTCGATTTCCAGTTTTTGGAGGAATCTCCATATCACTTTCCATAAAGGTTGAACTAGATGGTATTCCCACCAGCAGTGGATAAGAGTTCCTTTCTCTCCACATCCCCACCAACACTGCTTGTTCTCATTCTTTGTGATATGTGCCAATCTCTGGGGTGTGAAGTGGTACCTCATAGCTGTTTTGCTTTGCATCTTCCTGATGATTAGTGATGTGGAGCATTTTTTCATGTGTCTTTGGCCATTTGTATTTCTTCTTTGTCAAAGTGTCTGTCTATTTCTTCTCTCCGTTTTTTGATGGGATTAGATGTTTTTTTTCTTGTAAATTTCTGTCAGTGCCTTGTATATTTTGGGGATTAGCCCCTTCTCTGATGGGTATTGGGTGAATAGTTTCTCCCACTCAGTGGGGGCTCTTGTATCCTGGGCGCTATTTCTTTTGATGTGCAGAAGCTTCTCAGTTTAATATATTCCCATCTGTTAATCTCTGCTTTCACTTGCTTGGAGAGTGGTTTCCTCTTTGAAGATGCCTTTAGTCTCAATGTCCTGGAGTGTTTTACCTACGTGTTGTTCTATGTATCTTATGGTTTCAGATCTGATATTGAGGTCTTTCATCCATTTGGATTTAACCTTCGTACATGATGTTAGCTGGGGGTCTAAGTTCAATTTTTTGCAAGTGGCTAGCCAGTTGTGCCAACATCACTTGTTGAAGAGGCTTTCTTTGCTCCATTTAGGATTTCTTGCTCCTTTATCAAAAATTAGGTGATTTTATGTCTGGGGAACATTCTCTCAGTATTCAAGCCTATTCCACTGATCTGAGGGCCTGTCTTTATTCCAATACCATGTTGTTTTGATAACTATTGCTTTGTAGTAAAGTTTAAAGTTGGGGAAAGTAATCCCTCCCATATTCTTTTTCCTAATGATTGCTTTAGCTAATCTAGGGTGTTTATTGTTCCATATGAATTTCAAAAGTGCTTGATCCACTTCTTTGAAGAATGTGATGGGTATCTTTAGAGGGATTGCATTAAATCTGTACAATGCTTTGGGGAATATTGCCATTTTAATAATGTTAATCCTGCCAATCCATGAGCAGGGTATATGCTTCCATTTCCATGTGTCCTCTCTTATTTCTTGGAGCATATTTTTATAGTTTTCTTTGTATAGGTCCTTCACATTTTTAGTCAAGTTGATTCCAAGATATTTGAGTTTGTGTGGCACTATTGTGAATGGGGTTGTTTTCTTAATGTCCATTTCTTCCTTATTACTATTGGTGTATAGAAAGGCCATTGATTTTTGTGTATTAATTTTGTAGCTTGCCACCTTCTATATGAGTCTATTGTTTCTAGAAACTTTTTCATAGTGACTTTAGGGTTTTCTAGGTAGAGTATCATGTCATCTGCAAACAGTGAGAGCTTGACTTCTTCCTTTCCTATCTGGATTCCCTTGATATCTTTTCTTGCCTAATCACTATAGCAAGTACTTCCAGTGCTATGTTGAATAGGAGTGGTGAGAGAGGACAGCCTTGTCTTTTGCCAAATTTAGAGGAAAGGCTTTCAGTTTTTCTCCATTGAGGACAATATTTGCCTCTGCTTGTGCCTTAACTATATTGAGAAAGGTTCCTTCCATTCCCATCTTGCTGAGAGTTTTGATCAAGAATGGGTGTTGAGCCTTATCAAATGCTTTCTCTGTGTCTATTGATATGATCATGTGATTTCTATTTTTCTGTTGTTGATGTTGTATATTATGTTGATAGATTTACGGATGTTAAACCATCCTTTCATTCCTGGATGAAACCTACTTGATCGTAGTGGATGAATTTCTTAATGAGGCATTGAATCCTATTTGCCAGGATTTTGTTGAGGATCTTTGCATCTGTATTCATTAGCAATATTGGTCTGTAATTTTCTTTTTTGGTAGCATCTCTGTCTTTTTTAGGTATCAAGGTGATGTTGGCTTCATAAAAGCTATTTGGAAGTGTTCCTGTTTTTTCGATTTCATGAAAGAGTCTTGCCAGGATTGGTAGAAGTTCCTCTTGAAAGGTTTGAAAGAATTCATTAGTAATCCATCTGGGTTTGGACTTTTTTCTTGGGCAGACATTTGATTACTGTCTTAATTTTCTCAATAGTGATGGGTGTGTTTAGATAGGCTACATCCTCTTCATTCAACCATAAAATATTGTAAGAGTCCAAAAATTTATCCATTTGTTCTAGGTTTTCATTTTTAATTGCAATGAGTTTCTCAAAGTAGTTTCTCATTACCCTTTGAATCTCTATCATATCAGTAGTGATCTCTCCTTTTTCATTCCTAATATGAGTTATCAAGTCTCTCTCTCTCTCACTCTCTCTCTCTCTCTTTCTATGTTATTTTTGCCAGTGGTCTATCAATCTTGTTTATTTTTTCAAAGAACCAACTTCTGCTTTCGTTGATCTTTTGGATTGTTTTTTGCATTGTAAGCTAACCTTTTAAGCAGCCTCCTTTAGCTGTCCTGCATCTATCCTATCTCCTGTCCTTCCATCCTGTGTCCTTCTCCTGAGGCTTCTCCTGCTAAATCTCTCCCTCAAACCCCAGGCAACCTCTTCAATTACTAACCATAGACCCCTCCAGCTATGGGAGAGTCTCCCTCTCCAGGTGATATTGGAAGATGTTGGGGGGAGGGGTTACATAATATAATTTATATTATATAGAAATATTATCTATATATAGATTATCTATTATATAGAGAACATAGTATGACTTAATGATATTTTAACTTGGAAATAACAAAGAATTTTAATTTTAGAAAATAATAATATATTTAGGTAAATATTTGTGCTGTGAAAAATGCTTCTTTTTCTTCCCATTACTTTCTATTTATTAATTTTTATTTTGACCAAAGTGGATTACAAATCTTTCACAGTAGTATTTTAGGTACATAGTGGAATTGAATCAGGGGCATTCCTACCACCAATTAAAGTAAAAATAAAAAAGTTCAGGAGAGATGGTTCATGATATTTCTAAAAGTTAAAGATATCCCTGTATGTCTGAGATAAAAATCTGTCAAATCTGATCTGCCAGAGATGGGTCCTTACTGCTGGAGTCCACGGAGCCTTGCAGGTAAGACTGACAAATATCACAGTATATTTTCTTTAATTTTAACAATAATCTATTAAACACATATTGCATTTTGCCATTTTGAGTGAGGTTCAAAATCCTGCAGTGACGGTGAGGGTGTGCTGCGTCTTCCACACTAAGAACTAACAGCAAGATGTGACCCAACATGTGACACACGGGTCCCCCTCTCCTCGCTGGCCTGTGCAGTTGTTTCCGAGGGATGGATCTCTCCTTAGAGGTCCTCAAAAACAGCAGAACAAAATCCCAACTTGGCAAAGAGCCACAGGATACAAAATAATGATAAGAGCCACATTCATTTTGGCCGGGAGCCACCGCGTGTTCGCCACACCTTTACAAGAGGATTCCTGGTACATAGGAGCTTTGGAAAGAGAGGAGAGAATGAACGTATATAATGTATGCTCTGTGTTGGACTCTTGAAATCTTTCATGAGTCTTTCATTAGACTTTCATTTGCCTTTTATTAGACCAACAGAATCATGAACCCCACTAAGCTGGCCCTTGGGCAAGCTGTCCATTTCTTTGAAATTTTATTTTCAAATTTATACAATCTTAATGCTTAATTAAATAATCACCATTTTCCCTTGTCATTATTGCAGTTTTGATGTTTGGAGAGATTTCATGTCTGGTTGTGATGTACCAGAGTTCTCACTTATTGTGATAAAATATCACAGTATTTATTAGAGAAGCCTAGGGTCCTATGACAAACCTCTAGGCTAGGAGAGGGATAAAGAGGGAGAGAGAGAGAGCTGGGTTTAGGATCATACAACTGTCTCTTCCAACTGCTCACTGACTCAACTGTCTTTCTAAATGCCAACACTTGGGGGGGGGATTTTAAAGACTCAACAGCCAATTATAATCAGGGTCTTATTTAAAGGGTAGTATCTTATTTAAAGGGAAAAGGGGGTGATTTTTTTAAACTAAAATCCAACCACAGCATGTTTGTAATCATGGTGCTTAAATAAAGAATTAAAAAAAAGGGGGGGGACCTCTTTTATGGCTGGCTGGTGTTGGACTCTAGGAATAGATCTTCCAAATTTAGATATTTTTGAAATATTTTATAACAGGACAAGTCTGATATAATGTTGCATACAAAGTGCTTTGTAGTACCATATTTAAACTCACTTAAAATTAGTTTTTATAACATCCCTGTGTCAATGCCTAAGGTGAAAGGCAATTGATGCTTGAGCTACAAACCAAAAGTAGAATTTGCACCAAAAAGAGAGAGAGAGAGTGCAGGGCTTAACGCACTTGCCTTGCATGCGATCAATTGTTTCGCACAATATGGTCCCTTGAGAACTGAGAATGCAGATTTGAAAGTGTTCTCCCTGGTCAGTGCCATTTGATGTGCCCTTTGATCTACAACTAATATCCCCAAAGTGAGCGATACTGTCCCCAGACGGTCAAAGTAATGGTGGAGGACAATAGATTGTGTGTAGAGGTGTTTTTCTGTTGATGGACTTAAAGAAACTATATGAGGAGTGGCATGCAGTGGGATGATCTTTTCTTCTCTAAATAAAGTGGTATGCTAAATAAGTCTGGGAACCTCTGTAATCTGCAATCTAAATAATCTCTGAAGATTTACATCAGAGCAAATTTACTCCAGAGCAAACAATTGTTGGGCCTGTGATTTTCTTGCTGACTTGGTCAAGTAATTTTTTCCCAAATAATTTAGTATTTTGTACATCAATATTTATCAGTGCACATGCTATAGATGCCTACAATAAGATAATTAAGGTGAGAGAATATGAATACTCTGGGAGAAAAATCTGTTAGTCAAGTAGAAGAGGAGGGAGAAAATTCTCCAGAGAGCGTATGATACCCATTATTTAACCAGCATAAAATAATAAAAGGAAGAGCTAAATACTGAGTACGTTGGGGACTTTCTAGATGGTGTGGTTATTGTTTTTATATCTTTACTGTTTTATTTATCTTACAAAAATTAGAAAAGAAAAAATTACTTGTTGAATGTGTATAACAAATGAGTGTGTATAACAAATTCTATTATTTAGAATTTACCCAATGCCCTTGGTAAATTGGTAGTTGCAGATCACTGTGATAAGCTCTCCTTGATCTTAAAAGAATAGAATACTTATAATAGTGGGAAGAGGAGATATTAGCCTTTATAGAGCTTCCTATTCAATTATTTTAATTATGTTTTGACAGTGACACCCTGTTTTCTATGTCCTTATTTATTTAGGTAGGTAAATAGGAGGATGTAATGAAAAATATTAGCTCACAAAATAATATTTTGTCTTATAATCATGCACAATTTGTCTTAATATTATTACAGTATTAATATTTGTACCAGTAGGCAAATAGTATGGTGAACCCTAGCATCCATCACTTAAATTAAAAAATATGATGGTGGTACATGTTAGTGACATATTATATAAGGAAATGCACATAAAACTATGAAATAGATTGTACATAGCATAAATTTTTTTGAAATGTCGGCTTTCTCTAGTTTTAGTCTTTTCCTTGGCATATGCATATTGTTAGTTTGCACAGCAGCTTAACACAAGAGCAAAGAACTCAAGCTTAAATTATTTATGATCTTTGATATGGGATGGTGATGTGAGCATGTGAGGTTATTGTTATCTCTGGATGTTTGTGAAGTCAAAAATTCCAAAGTCAAAGTAGGACATGGAACAAAAAGTCAGGCTCATCATAAACATGAGACATCAAAGTTATGTCCACTTAGAAACAAAAGAGGTGGTGGAGGGAAGTGAGCAAGAAAATTGAACGCTTTAATTGATTTAGACTCCAGTCATTCCACTACCACCTGTAGTGAGCCAGAGTCTTCCCCCACACCATTGTAATGTGTTTCTTTGGTAAAGTCAAAAAGCTCCTTTAAAATAATTTAATTCCTGTTAATTAAGGAAACCGATTTTAATAGCTAGCTCTCTGATACATGTAGAGCTCACAGATCTCAACATATTGAACAACATTTCTCATTAGGAAACTCTTTAAAAGATCATTTAGTGAAGAGAGTATCATCTGCTCAGCAATTGCAAACCTATAATTCAGACAACACAATTGCATTATTATTTACAATCTCAATGAGAAATATAATAAAAGTCAAAAAAGGTGCTAAGCTGCTTTGACCTATGTTATTTTTTATAAGAACATTAGTAACCAGACTATATCTTTTAAACAGGCAATAGGCAACACTAGCTATTTTATTTTTCTAATATTTGTTAAGAATATATGTGTTTATAAAAATATCTCATTAACTAGAAACTTATAAGTCGGTCTTTCGTTGTTTCTACCCTTGCTAATGAATTTAAATGCAAACATTTATTTAATCGATGAAAATAGAAGTTTAAACTCCAGAAGTGGAAATTAAATTTACTGATTTAAATGTACCAACTATATTTAAATTAAAATTTACTGATTAATTTTATAAATTCCTCTGTCAAGGCTTTGTCTCATCCAGACAGGTTAAAATGAGAGGAGAAGTATTTTATCTCATTACCTTGCTGATGCTGGTGAGTGGTGTTATCACAGATGGTGAAGCTTTTCATCACCAAGCTGTGCAACCCTAGACCCTGAGTAAAGCCCCACCCTCCACCCCGCTCAGCCTCCAGGTGGTCATATCTGGTAATTAATGCCTTGGGGAAAGTTCCCTTCCAAGTCTGCCAAGAAAATGGTCCTTTCCAAAACAATTCTTTTCTTTGTTAGTTTTATTTAAACCTCTTTACTGTCAGTTATATAGCCCTATGCACGAGAGATTTGTTGACTAATAGAGGAGCCAATTAGAAAGTGCATATTCAGTGTAGATTTTCCTCCTTGCCTTACTGACAAAAACTAGTTTTCTTTTTCTATGAAGCGTTCAGTTTTGTTGGTTTGGTTTTCCCTTGGATTGACTTATCCACTTTAAGTAGATAATCTGTGTCTTATACAAAAATAGCATGACTGATCATTGATATGCTTTGAAAAGGAATATTTGCTTAGTACTTAAACAGTAAAGCAGCTTCTCTAGTTGTAAAGAGATCTCAGAAATAAGGTTTCCTAATGAGAAAGCTGTAATAATTGCTAGTCATAAAAATTAATTTGAGTTTAAGAGTTTAATAAAAAATGAGTAAAGGAGAAATAATACTAGAGTTCTAGAAAGTGTGTCAATATATTCTTTATAGAAAACCAGCAAACTAGGTATTGTTATCCTTACTTTTGCAGAGAAAAGTAGATCTTAAAATGATTCTACAAATCTTAATTTTCAGAAATTTACAGGACCAGTTATAGAGTAGAGATAATATCTTGTTACCATAACAGTTCTTATTACCAATAAAACTGCTTTAGTGGTCAAACTATAATATATGATGAAAATTACAAGAAGGCTTATTAACACATAAATCTTTTTTATTTATTTTTGGGTCACACCCAGTGATAGTCAGGGTTTACACATGGCTCTTTTGTTAGGAATCACTCCTGGTGAAGACTGGGTAACCATATAGTATGCTGGGAATTGAACTGAACTACTAAGTCAGGTGCAAAGCAAATTCCATCCGAGGATAAAAATTTTGGGGGGAAGGTCACATCCAACTGTACTCAGGGGTTACTATTGGCTGTGTCCTCACTTCTGATGGTGCTTAGGGATTGAACTTGTTTGCTTGAGCGCAACGCAAGCATTCTAGATGCTGTCACTATCATTCTGTCCCCAGAGCACAAATTTCCTAACCTCACTCCAGGGTTTACCCTTCAATAGTTTTGTGCCAAAACCCAAAATTTTCCTTCCAAACTTCTTGTTCCTAATGTTGTTGTGTTGAACATCAGGAGACCATCCTTTTATGATCCAATAGTGTATACTATCTTGCTTATGCTAAGAAGAAAATTGAATTTAGGGCAATGGTTAATGTATATAAAGGTTTGAATAGCATTATACTAAAAACCAGCTCTAGTTACAATGAATATTAAGAATTATGTTACTATTTTATTTTTAACACTGTTAATAATGAAACATTTTTCTTATGGGCATACAGTTTGAATCTACAAGCATAAATCTGTTCAGTACAGACAGGAAGTATAAAACTTTCTAGTTTAATGTGGAAGAGATAACAATCAATTAGAAATGATACTTGCCTTTCCAGAATTTTCAATCTGAAAGACAGACATGTGTTCACAGTTTAGCAGGCACAGCTCAAGGAGTATTAAACAGTTGTCTGAAACATTAAGTTGAGAGATATTCCAATATAATATTGATTCTTGCAGAAGATTATTTCTGAATACTATTCTAAGTTTCATATATGTTCTATGTCCTACTAACTATAATATTTTCTTGCTCTCAACACATTGTAGGTAAATAATATATTTTATGGGTTCCTTTTAGAGAGTGGTATGCATTACTTAGCAGGTGTTTTTGTATGATATTGTAGTCTAACAGTAGCAACCATAGTACAAAAAACCATGGATCATGCAGAGAATTTATGTGCAGAGTGTCTTTAAAGAATTGCTGACCACAGAAGTTTCAGATGTTCATAAATCATAGATTGATCCATTTCTGAGAGTCAGGTCTATTCTGAATGTCTTTAAATAGAATACAATCTCACCTCTCATGCTCAGTATGTCACAAAGAATGAAAAACATCTAAAATTTAATAAGTGGGTATTTTCATATATTATGTTTGGGGTTTTATATTCATACCCAAATATCTAAAATAGGGAATTAGTATGATTTTTGTTTATTTTGGCTTTGGTTTTTGGGCCACACCTGGCTATACTCAAAGCTTGCTATACTCGATTCTGCCAACAAGGATCATTCCTAGCATGCTCCAGAAACCATATGCGGTACTTTATAAAATATCTTTATTTAAGATATTTATTTATCTATATTTACACTATCTCTGTACTATACCTGTACCAATACTTGCACTATCTCTCTAGTCTCAGAAAATTCTTTTATAACCTTTCTCCCACTGTCTATTTTTGTGGGGATCAGTTACACTTAAAGCTGAAACTTTTTTCTAGAGGGTATTTTAAAAGTGAAGAATGAAAATAAAAATGAAAAATAAAAAGGAGGTGCAGGAGTGGTGGTACAAGCGGTAGGTCTTCTGCCTTGCATGCACTGACCTAGGATGAAGGCACTGACCTAGGATGGACCCCCGTTTGATTCCCCCACATCACATATGGTCCCCCAAACCAGGAGCAATTTCTGCACACATAGTGAGGAGACCCTGAGAATCACCGAGTGTGACCCAAAAACAACAACAACAAAATAATGAAACATAAAATCAAAATAAAAGTAAAGAATAAAGTATATCTTCAAGGCTCAGGCTAAAACCAGTCTTTGTAGCAAATGTCTTCATCCTCTGTCCAGCCAGAGCAGTGTAACCAAAGAGAATTGTTCCTAACAGGTACTTTCTCCTAATTTCTTTCCATATTTAATATATATATATATATATATATTCTTTTTAAAATTATATTCTTTTGTTTTCTTTAGATTCCAATATCTACATTAACCCTGAAAATGTGCATTTAATTTTGTATTCCTCTGCACACCTACTTTATTGCAGCTCTGTTTACAATAGCCAGAATCTGGTAACAACCCAGATGCCTGACAACAAATGAGTGGCTAAAGAAATTATAATGCATATGTACAATGGAATACTATGCAAATATCAGGAAATAATGGAGTCATCAAATTCTCCTATACATGTACAGACATGGAAACTATTATGCTCAGTGAAATGAGTCAGAGGGAGAGAAATAGACATAGAAAAGTCTCACTTATCTGTGGGATTTAAGAAAAATAAAAGATAGTATGGTAATAATGCCCAGAGACAATAGAGACAAGAGTTGGAAGGACCAGCCCATGATATGAAGCTTACCACAAAGATTGGTGAGTGCAGTGGAGAAATAACTACACCAACAACTATCATAACAATGGTGGTGAGTGAGAGAAATAGGATGTCTGTCTCAAATACAAGCAGGGTGTTGGAGAGAAGGGAGTTGGGAGGAATTGATGGCAGGAAGGTCGCACTGATGAAGAGGAGTATACTTTTTATGGCTGAAACCCAGCTACAAACATGTTTATAACTATGGTGCTTACATAAAGATATTAAAAAAGACAGGTATTTTTTAATATAAATTCTGCATCTTATGAGATCCCAAATAACAATTTTGTCTTGAACTTTTCCTGTTGTTCAAAGAAGTGTATAAACTCAAACATGGTTTTGTTTATTTTATAACTTCTGAAACTAATAACTAATGCTAACAATCTACTTGCAGAACTTAATTCTATATGAGTCCCATTATATAACTTATATTTTATTTTATTTTGAGCCACACCTGGCAATACTCAGCTCTTTGCTCTAAATCTATGCTCAGGAATTACTCCTGATAAGCTCAGGGATCATAAGGTTGCCAGTTATCAAAGCTGGGTCAGCAATGCAACTGTCCTACCTGCTGTATTATTGTTCTGGTCCCTTTATGTGCATTTTAAAACATTTCCACCCACTTTAATTCTTTGCAGATTTCATTATTAATTTCATTTTCTAGATAGGGAAACAGGCTTTGTAAAACCTGCATGAATATTTTGTGTTTAATTATACTGACTGGCTATATAACTTGTTTGACCAAATTCAAGATGTAGATGTGTCTGTTAGTCAAAATGCAACAGAAAATGCTCCACTCCTTTTTTTACAGTTTGTATTAAATTTTCATTATGCTTTTTATTTGTGTTGAATACTTCCCTTACTGGGTTTTGAAGATATTCAAATGATACCTTCAAACATTCTAAAGCTTCAGCCACTTATTTCATTGTACATAACCTAAACCTGGCCTCTCATCTAGGCCCCCAATAGGGGCAGAAGATAGCATTAGTCACTACAGAGATTTCATCCAACAAATGACAAATTGAAAGATATTTTATAAACTTTTCTTTTATACATTTTATCTTAATTAATTTCTTTATTTTAAAACTTATTTACAAATTGGCACTAAATGTTCCAAACAAATACCACCACCAGTGTACCATTCCACCATTGTCCCCAGGTTCTAATTTTCCTTCAATCCTTCACCTTAGAACATATAGAAATAAGCAGTAATGTAATTATAAAAAATTTTTATTAAAAGAAAATATGTTAATGTTGTCATATTTTACAGTGGAGTCATTATGTCATTGTCTAAAAGTTTTACTAAGCTGTTTGTAGTAAGTTGAGCATTTTGTTGTTGATTTTGTTTGCTGAGTTTAAGTAGGTTCTGATTATTTTACTTCTATTTTTGTGTATCCCTACTCAGATATCAGTATTAAAATATATAGAGACCACATGATCAAGGACTTTTGAGAATTAATTAAGTCTGGTAGAATGATAGACAGGGTGGCAGCTATAGATTGTGGGCATAGCTACCAGTACTTCTGGAAGTAAGGAGAAATGGGGTAAGTGGCTCATTCTGTCTCCAAAGAAGTCCAAAGGTCTCAGCCCCCAAAGCAGCACACCTAGAGTTTTTAGCATTCATATTTCTCTAGAGAGATGAATGGAAAACTGGTGAAACTGGGCCAAGTGTGTGTGTGTGTGTGTGTGTGTGTGTGTGTGTGTGATCACTGAGATCAGTATATCCATGAGTTTTCAAGTCTCTCTTTGAGAGGTAAATGAATCTATGACACTGGCAGACAAGGAGACCAAATTTATGAACTATTTCAAATAGCAAGTGCAGAGCATTAAAACTGATATTGAACTGAGCCTTCCCTTTGGGGTTCATAAAAGCAAACATCAAAGCCCAAAAAAACAACAACAGAAGTTCATACATTTTAAGTCACTACTCATCAAGTTGACACTGTTAGTAGAAATTTCAGTTTGAAATCCAGCATTATATGTAGAATTGCAAAGACGTATTCCCTTACAATCTAAACATCGAATTATTTAGAAAAGGAAGTCAGACTTACACTAATTCATCAGAAATCAAAGACCTCTGACATTAGAAATGTTATTCCCTCGGATAAGAGGAATCCTTGTGCAA
This sequence comes from Suncus etruscus, assembly GCF_024139225.1. NCBI lineage: Eukaryota > Metazoa > Chordata > Mammalia > Eulipotyphla > Soricidae > Suncus > Suncus etruscus. The sequence continues at coordinate 51,184,510 of NC_064852.1, forward strand.
GTCTGATATTGTGGAAGAAAAGATCAGTATCCACTGTATAGTGGTAGGACGAGACAGTCATTGAATTATTGAATTCTAGTATCATAATACTTTTTGATTAAATTATGCAAAATGCATATTATCTTTGTGAAATCATACTGTATAAATTGTGCTAACACATCATTATTATAACTTTAACAAAAAATGTTTTCCTATTATAAAGACCATGAAACTTTCCTCACTTGCTTACTAATTAGGTTTTCTAGAAGCAATACATCATCTTGACCTTGTCATTTCTGGCTTCAGATGGTGACCACCCAGGGGTGATAGCCACTTTCCCAGGAAGTTAGACTGGAGTCATCTAATTGAAATGGGGGTGACATTCAGTCCCCCACCTATTTTGCTTTTATCATTTAATGACATATTTCCCTGCTAAGTCCGTGTTCAAATTTCAGACAAGGAAAGAAAGCAAATTCACCACTGGACCTGCACGTTTCCCATTACCCTTAATAAAACATATTCCACAGTGAAGAGTGACATTTTGAAAGAACAGACCTTTCAGCAGACTGTCTCTATGCCATTGTGCATAACTGATACCTTCCAGATCACAAAGGGAGATCCTGGGTAAGTGGATTAATATATAAACCAAACTAGGCACCTTGAAATGATGAATTCTAAAACGTACTTTCAGAAATTTATTTTATTTTGAGAGCAATTATTCCCAGAAATGAATTTATATTCACAAGATCTTCCCCTCCCCCTTTTCTCTTTAGAAAAATGACAGTTTTTTCTCTTCTTTAAAAGTTTGCTTTTTAACAATCTGGCAAATTAATTCATAAAATGGATATTTGCAATGAGAGCATGATGTAGAAAATTATGCATAAGAAAATCAAAATATTCCTGCCAAACACATAGAAAGTCCTAGTTCTTGTCTGGTTCCTGACTTAGAAATGCCACTTGTTTGTTTTGTATTTTCCAGGAACATATTAAAATTCATATATGTAAGCCTTGCTTATTTTAACCTGAAAGACATAAAAGCATTATTAATATCTAGAAAAATCACTGTAGCTAAAAGCTTTGGGATTTAATTATAGTCCTGTTCTGAGACCACATCAGTTTTCTACCTTAGATGGGAGCCAGAGGAGCAGAGCTTAAGGGATTTGAGCTGGTCTCCTGAGGATAGGGTTCTGCAATAATCCCACATCCTTTTGGAAGTTTCTATTGTATATCATTGCAATTAGTTTAATTTCCTTCTGGAAGATAACAAAACATTATTTTTAAGAAAAAAAGCAAATATTTAGACCATCTATTACAGACCATCTATTTTAAAGTCTTAGGTTTTAGATCTCATCTAATGGACTGTCAGGAAGAAATATTGAGCTTCATAGGTCATGCATTTATCAGCTGGCAACTGCTTAAGAGCATCTTGAGATTATTGTCTTCAGAAGGGGAAAGTTCATTAAAAAAATAAAACTAAGCCTCATGAATATGCATTTTCCTTTTAAAATATGAATAGAAATGCCTCTAATGAGCCAGGGAGCAAAAAGGATGCAAAAAAGGATGGTTAAGTAATGATGTATATGTTTTGTTAGTGCAATAACTTAACTGTATAATATTTTTGTCCCACAAGGCTTGATTTTATTAAAAACAAATTTCTATAGATTTTGAAATAATTCATTGATTAGAGAAATTTGCATCTTTATGCTTTCAAAAAAAGATGTAGTAAAGAAAATGCTTAAAATTGGTTCCTGTCATTTATCATGTCTGCATGAAAGAGGAAGAATAGCCAGAGGAAGATCAATTCTGAATGACAGTTCTTGAAAATGGTGGCAGAGTCCCAAGAATGATGTTAAGAGTCAAGCTGCATTTCTGAAAGCACACAGAGCTCTCTGCTCTTGGGTACTATCAAAGTAGAATAGCTTATAAATTTGCCTTAAACCTTTCTTCTAGTTAAATGAGATTTTACCTGCTTCGGTGACCACGCAAAGTAAACCCTGTAAACTAGGACAAATAAATATGTTATGGAGGCTATATTCCTCTTTGCAAATGTCTTTGACTTGAACACCACATAATTCTTCTCCAATATTGGGGATGGAAGAAGGAAGTGATAACAATAAAATCCAATTGTATTTAAATATTTTAAAGATGCATGTGTTTTCCCCCAAAATGATCCACAATTTGGACATAATGTTTTAACCAAAATAATCTGAAATTGTTCCAGCACCAATTGTGCACTATAAAGACCACACTTTACATACCAGAATCTTCCTTGCACTTCCTATATCTTCTTTGGCCTGGCTGATGTACAGGCACTCCTTAGTTGGGCCTTTTATTCCTTTTTTATTTTAGCACTTGCATTCTAAGTATGTGGTAGTTGTTTTATAATTTTTACGGTCTGTGATCTTTTATAAGTACATATTTATTTCTTCTTATAAACTCTTCCATAATTTGAAGAGTTTGTTTTAAAAATAAATCGATGGAATAAGCAAAAAAAATTGCGAACATACTTCAGTTAGGAGCTAGAGAAGTAGTATATTGGGTAGGGTGCTTCTCTGGCACACGGACAATTCTTTTTTTTTTTTTTTTTTTTTTTTTTGGTTTTTGGGCCACACCCGTTTGGCGCTCAGGGGTTACTCCTGGCTATGCGCTCAGAAATCGCCCCTGGCTTGGGGGAACCATATGGGACGCTGGGAGATCGAACGGTGGTCCATCCTACGCTAGCACTTGCAAGGTAGACACCTTACCTCTAGCGCCACCTTCCCGGCCCCGGACAATTGTTGGCACTTCATATGGCACCATAAGCCCCTTAGGTACAGAGCCAGGAGTAAGTCTGACTAGCACTGGGTTGTGGCCTAAAAACAAATTAAAAAATTAATTTCCTTTGGTGTATTTCTCTGATTATGCCAAGATTGCTTGCCTCAAAAATATCTTTTCAGGATTATGTTATTACATTCTTTATACCCATTTATAAACAAGATAATATTAATTTATTTAATCCTTATCCATTATTAATATACATTATCTCAGCCATCAGCTAACTGGTAACATTATATATATATATATATAACCCAGAGTATAGACATAGATAAAGAATAAAATGATTGTAATGAAGTGTAATCTAAATTAAGAAGAAATAGACTATTTGTAAAGTTTGCTCTCTATGTTCAAGTGAAGTATAAAAAAATTATGTATTTTTAGGTTAAAGAAATATTTTATTTTACAGATAAAAAGGATTTCTTCAATGTTGCAATTTTAAACTAAAAATTATAGGAAAACAAAAATTTCAAATGATGTGCAGTTTGAAGAGCGATAAATATAAAAACTATAAAGTACTACCTAATGCTAACATATGTAGAAGAGAGAATACAAAATTCCAAATACATTTTAAATATTTTTGATATATGAATATTTGCTTATTAGAGCTACTTAGACAAACATTTGTAAAAAATTTTCAACCCTGTTTTTAGTGAGTTTGTCTGAATAAGAAGTGATTGCAAAGATGGAACTTTTTGAGTGTTTCAAATATCAAAAAAAAAATGTGACTACTTTTTATCTCATGGTTTAAAAGAGTTTGACCAATAAAGTTTGAAACAATGTCATCCAAGTAATTAATTCTCAACCAATGTGGAACATTTTCTCTTAATACCCATTAAAAGGTCTCTCTTTAATTCTGCCAGGCTTAAATTCTGCCATTCTCTGCTATCTTGCCAAGGTGGTATAATGTTAAACTGGATTTATTGGTATGTCAGCAGTAATTTGGCCTTCTAACTCAGGATAAAATATTTTCTACATTCCAACAATTAATTAACTGAAGGATAATATTTTGTTTTTGAAGAAAAAAATATTTATATACGCATTAAGATTACAATAAGATGCTAAAATGTAATGCAGAAGTTAGCAAGAATGTAATAAACTTAGAGGGCTGCTACTTGTCTTTAGCAAATCTAGAGGTATCTATAAGTAAGTGATTATAATTCATTCTTGGTTGAATTAGCAGGACAAGAGATTATTCACATTTTACCTGCCTTAGATGGACCAGACAGTATGTTTGCGAACTCATCTTGCTTACTGACTGGCCTGCTTAAATTTGATTGATTATTAAATTCCCCTCATTTTAACTGGTTCAGTTTGTATACTATAGCCAAAGTCCTACACCTTATTTTTCTATTCTATTCCATTCTCCTTGAGGATTAGACTTGACATTTTAATATACCTAAGATAGTTATGTCCTAATGTATATTGGTAGTTGCAGCTTTTCGGTCTGGCCCATCCATTTGACAAGAAGAAGATTGTGCTCATAATAAAGTCTGCTTCAATTGCTGCAACTGAAACAAGAAGAACAATATAATATGTCCTGAACTGATATTCCAAATATATTGAATTTCTCTATTTTCAATCAATCAAATAAAGAGGATCCTCAAGAGAAGGGTGAACTGACAGCTTCCTCTAATACAGCATAGTCCAGACCAAATATCACAATTTTAGTAGAGTAAAAATAAGTTTATTGATATTTTTTCACAAGATATAAAGTGAGCCAATAATTTAGCTCAACTTGTCAGTTAATCTGAACAAAGCTAGTATTTCCAACTTATTCCTTTTAAATATTTTATCAGAGGAGTCTAGTAGAAATAATAGAAATGTTGTAAGTATATAAAATATACTACTTTTTAATAACAGAAGATACTATGAAAATATTATATGTCTTTTTCAGCTTATATCAACAGTATCTATTGTAAAAATAATCTATATTTTCTTGTAATGAATTAGGTACACCATTCATTCACAATTAATTTGTTTATGTCTATCATTTTACATTTTTCTTTACAAAAACACTTAATAGATATTCAATATAACATTCAATAGAACAATACATTTTATATACCACAGATACTTTAGATTTTTACTTTCTCTGTGACTATGGCATAGTGTCGTATGTAAAGTCTCATTTAGAAAATAAATATACTAATAAAATATTCAACATTATGAGAAATGATGTAAAATCACAGTTTATCTTATTTCCACTTAGTGACTAAGATTTTGAGTTTCTTAAAGTATATGTAAAAAACATTAGCTATTAACAATATGACCTTATAAGCATTAGTTTTTAATATGTAGCAGAAAGGCAATTATAGTATTTTCTGGGTATTTATAAGACTTAAATACACAAAGATTTTCTTCCAGAATTTCAGAAAAATGCCTGACTCATAGCAAATGCTCAGTAAATATTTGTTATTAATATGGGTCTTTGAAACACCGATTATCTCTTGAAGAGTATAAAGATCTTTGACAATGCCTTTTAGCTTTGAATTCTAACTCTGCCTTTTCTAGATATCAGAAGACCTCTTAAGTTTTCGTCTCTGTATATTTGATTGAATAAAGATATTAAAATAAATCAGGGGCCAGAGCAATGGCACAGAGGTAGGGCATTTATGCCTTGCAAGCGGCTGACCTAGGACAGACCAGGGTTTGATTCCGAGTGTCCCATATGGTCCCCCAAGCCAGGAGCAATTTCTGAGCATATAGCCAGGAGTAACCCCTGAGCATCACCAGCTGTGGCCCATAAAACAAACGAACAAAAAATCAGGTTTATTGTAAGAAGACAATGAATGTTATTTGAAAATGCCTAAAGCAGTGTAGTAACACAATAAATAAGTCATTTTCCATTTAGCTAACTTAATTATTAATTTAGTTTTGCTTATAGAAAATATATACAATTCACCCAAAAGGCTTTCAGAAAAAGTAGATTTAAAGACCACGAGTGATAAAAAACATTCTATTGTTGAGTGCAATGACTAAAACCTGATATTATATAGGTCCCAAATATACCTGTCACTTTTTCAGGTCATTTTATTTTTATGGAAAATATCTTTGGGTGATATATGTCAATATTAATTTTCAGGCCCCTATTTATATGGGAAGCTAGAGAGTTACAGGCAGGCAGATCAGAAAACTGCAAATCTCATAATAAATGCCATATATTCTCCCACTATTTATTTTTTCCATGACATTGTTAGGACATTATATTAGAAAACATTTATTAGGAAAGGAAGCCCAAGAAGAAATGCTCGTAGTTCATGTGACCTTTGTCATAGATATACTTGTCTGCCTATTTTTTCTGTTTTTGAGTAAAAATTCTCTTTGGATTTACTATTTGATTGCCTTATTTAAGTCAATGAATAAAAGAGTGTGCTTGATAATTTTATTTTATCATTTGAATTTGTCTGCTTTCTTGACTGATACATAGCAGGTAACCATAAGTATTTATCCATCAGTGACTGGCTGATTCATGTTTTATAATCGAGAGTTGCTGAAATGAGAAACTACCCAACATGCATAATAAGCTACTGTATTAAAGCATGTCAGATTTTATAATGCTTAAAGTTTGGTGCGGTTTTTATGACATACAATACTTTGAAAATTGATATACTAACATTTTTATAAAGAAATATGTGGCTGGAGATATGTTTATGGAATGCTTTATCACTCTGCAGATTGCCTAGAACAGAGAATGAACCTGGAGTTCTGGAATTTTTCCAATTAATTTGATTATTGTAGAAAATAGATATTTATCTTTCACTTTTCTGTAAGCATATTCCCATTATGTTGAAATTTGATGCATTTGCCATAGGCAATATTTAATTTAATACTTCCCATTTCTTGAACACATCATCTTAATTCAGAATTAGAAATCCATTTAATGGAAAAATCATTTCAACTTAGCACTGTACCTCAGAAAGTAATTTGGGTAAAATTTGATTACTGTAGGTGTTTATTTCTACATGATTATTCTTTATTATATTGCTTTATCAATTTATACTGATTAAAATGCTAATTTTATGTTAATAGCAGATCAGAATTAAATTTTTTAATTTTCCCAAATTAGGAAGGCTAAAACATTTACAAGAAATTCTTATCGCTGTACAATAATGAAATATGAGCTTTCAAAATAAGATGACCAGAGCAAGTTGAGTTTGTACATTCTACTGACAATTTTTTAATAATATATTTAGGCACCATGATTACAAATATGTTTGTAGCTGGGCTTTGGTCATAAAAAGAAGACACCACACCAGTGCAATATTTCCACTACCAATGTCCCTCAGTTCCCTCCTCTCCCACCCCCTGCTTGTATTTGAGACAGGCATTCTATTTCTCTCACTCATTACCATTGTCATGAAAGTTGTTCCTGTAGATGTTTCTCTAACTGCACTTAACCAAACTTTGTTCTTCACTTAAAAACTTTGTGCTAAGCTTCATATAGTGAGCTAGTCCTTACAGACCTCATCTCTAATGACTCTTGGTATTATTATAATAATGTCATTTATTTTTCTTAAATGAGTGAGACTATTCTGTGTCTATCTCTCTTTGACTTATTTCACTCAGCATAATAGAGTCCATGCCCTTCCATGTATAGGAAAATTTTATGACTTCATTTTTCCTGATGGCTGCAAGGTATTTCATTATGTATATTTACAACAGTTTCTTTAACCACTCCTTGTTTAACCAATCTTGTTGGGCATCTGTGTAGTTTTCAGATTCTGGTTATTGTAAATAGCACTGCAATGAATATAGGTGTACAGAAGACATTTTTGTGTTGCGTTTTTGTGTTCCTAAGGTTTATCCTTAGGATGGTATAGCTGGAACATGTGGGAGCTCAATTTCCAGGTTTTTGAGGAATCTGCTTATTGTTTTTCAGAAAGGCTGAACTAGATGGCATTCTTGGGAGCAGTGCATGAGACTTCCTTTCTCTCCACATCCAGGCCAGCACTGATTGTTCTTGTTCTTTAGGATGTGTGCCAGTCTCTGTGATGTGTGATGGTATCTCATTGCTGTTTTGCTGTTCTGATTTGCATCACCCTGATGATTGGTAATGTGGAACATATTTTCATGTGCCTTTTGGCTATTTGTATTTCTTCTTTGTGGAAGTTTCAATTCATTTTTCTTCCCATTTTTGATAGGGTTAGATAATCTATTGTTATTATGTTCTGTCAGTATCTTGTATATCTTAGATATTAGTCCCTTAATGATAGGTATTAGGTAAATAGTTTCTCCCATTCAGTAGATGACCTTTGTATCAATATTTCCTTTGAGGTGCAGAAGCTTCTCAATCTCATCTTTATATCTCTGCTTCCTCTGTTATGGATAATGATGTTCTTTCCTTGAAGATGCCTTTAATCTCAATGTCATGAAGTATTTTACCTATGTGTTCTTCTATATACCTTATGATTCTGGGTCTGATATCAAGGTCTTTAATCCACTTAGATTTGACCTTTGTGTATGGTGTTAGATGAAGATCTGAATTCAATCTTTTGCATAGGACTGAATAGTTGTCCCAACACCACTTGCTCAAGAAGCTTTCCTTACTACATTTTGTGCTTCTTGCCCCTTTATCAAATATTAATTGTATGTCTGGGGAACATTCTCTGAATACTCAAGTCTATTCCATTAATCTGAAGTCTGTCTTTATTCCAATACTATGTTATTTTAAAAATTATTGCTTTGTAATGCAATTTAAAGTTGGGGAAAGTGATGCCTCTCATCTTATTTTTCCTAATTCCAAATGAATTTCAGGAGTATTTGTTCCAGTACTTTAAAGAATGTAATGGATACCTTAGAAGAATCACATTAAATCTCTGTACAATGCTTTGGTGTGTATTGGCATTCTAATTATGTTAATCCTTCTAATCCATGAACAGTGCATGTGTCTCCATTTTATTGTATCCTTTCTTATTTCTGGAAGCAGTGTTTTGTAGTTTTCTTTAGTTAAGTTGACTCCAATATTTGAGTTTATATGGCACTACTGTGAATGGGATTGTTTTTGTAATGTCCATTTCTTTTCTATAATTATTTGTATATAAGAAGGTTATTGATTTTTGAATATTAATTTTGTAATCTGTCACTTTGCTAGATGAATTTATTGTTTCTAGAAGCTTTTTGTTAGAGTCTTTAGGGTTATTTTAAATATAGTAGCATGTCATCTGCAAACAGTGAGAGCTTGACTTCATACTTTTCTATCTGGATGCCCTTGATATCTTTTACTTGCCTAATTGCTATGGCAAGAACATCTAGTACTATGTTGAAGAGGAATGGTGATGGAGGTAACCTTGTCTTGTAACAGAGTTTATAGGAAAAGTTTTTAGTTTATCCCAATTAAGAATAGTATTTGCCACTAGGTTGTGGTAGAGATCTTGACTATATTGAGAAAGGTGCCTTCCATTCCTGTCTTTTTGAAAGTTTTTTTTTATCATGAATGTGTGTTGGACCTTATCAAATGTTTTCTCTGCATCTATTGATATGATCATATTTTTTCTTTTGTTGATATGTTATAATATGTTGATTAATTTACATATGTTAAATCATCCTTGCATTCCTGTAATGAAACCTACTGGTAATGGTGAATGACTTTCTTGATGAGGCATTGGATCCTATTTGCCAAGATTTTGTTGAAGATGTTTGCATCTGTGTTTATCAGGAATATTGGTTTGTAGTTTTCTTTTTTTGCAGCATCTCTTTCTGGTTTTGGTATCAGAGCAGTAGTAGCTTTTTAAAAACTATTTGGAAGTGGTTCTGTTACTTCAATTCCTGAATGAGTCTGAAAAGGATTGGTAATAGTTCCTCTTGAAAGGTTTGAAAGAATTTGTTAGTGAATTAATCTGGGCCTGGACTTTTGTTTTTTTGGAAGATTTATAATTACATTTTAATTTCTTCTATATTGATGAATTTGTTTAAATATGTTTAAATAAATCTGTTTAAATAAATAGATTATCCTGATTCAAATCTGGAAAATTATTAGAGTCCAAAATTTAATCCATTTTTTTAAGTTCTCATGTTTTGTGACATAGAGTTTCTCAACGTAGTCTCTGATTACTCTTTGGATCTCTTGAATAATAGTAGTAATCTTCCTTTTTTCATTTCTATTCCAGTTTATTAAGTTTCTCCCTTTCTTTGTGAGTTTTACTAGTAGTTTATCATTCTTGTTTATATTTTCAAAGAAACAACTTTTGCTTTTATTGATCTTTCAGATTGTTTTTTGAATTTTCACTACATTGATTTCCACTCTAAGCATTTTTTTCTTTCTGTCTACATGTTTTTGGTTCTTTTTGTTGATCATTTTCTAATTTTATAAGCTGTGTCACTAAGCTATTTATGTATGTCCTTTTTTCCTTTCTGATGTGTGCTTGCTAAGCTATAAATTTTCCTATTAGTACTGCTTTTGCTGTGTCCCACAAATTCTGATAATTTGTGTTTTCAGTTGCATGCGTTTCCAGGAATCTTTTGATTTCTTCTTTGATATTATCTCTGGACCACTGGTTGTTCAGTATTGTGCTGTTTAATTTTGAGGTATAAAGCTTTTCTTCTGTGTCCCTTTCTAGTTCACTTTTAATTTCAGTGCATTATGATCTGAGGTCGTCTGTACAATTTCTATTTTCTTGATTTTATGGAAGTATATTTGATGGGCCAGCATGTGGTATATTCTGGAGAATAACCGATGTGCATTGAATAAGAATGTTTATATAGTTTTCTGGGGATGGAGTGCCTTTCAGGTCTAATATGTTCTTGTTGAGTTTTAGCCTTTTTGACCTATAAAATTACAGTGTTAGAACAGAGCTTCTAGAAACGTAAAGAAAGACTTCACTCTAGTCTCCATCCAATGACCTGTGTAAATACCAAGATCTCTAGCTACTGATGCCTAATTTTATCATCTAGGACTGAACATAAAGTTTCCAGACAGCACAAAAGAACCTATGGAAGAGAAAAAGAGGATGTATGGTGCCTATAGTTATTCCCATGACAGTATGCTTCAAGGGTGGAGAAACCCTTTATCTCTTAGGCCAAGGGAATTCTCTTTCTAATCTCCCCAATATTTACTGTGCCTATGCAAAAAAAATCACAAATTAATTTTTGTTATTGTTGTTATTATTGCTGTTTTTCTTCTTTTGTGTGTGTGTGTTCTTTATTTTGTTTTTATTTCAAGATCATGGGTATGGTTTGGTTGTTGTCTTTATTCCTGTAGTGCTTTTCAGGTTCTTTTGGTTGATTTTTTTTGTATAGTTTTATATTTTTTCTTCCTTTTTCCCATTTTTCTTAAATTGATACTTATAACCTCAAAGACTCCTCCCATTTCTTTCTTGTTTGATTTTTACCCCTTCCCTTTTTTCTCTTTCTTTTTTCTTCCCCTCCAAACAGAACCACATAATTTGAACCTTCTTGTTCTGCCTCACAAATTGAGGGGGAAATAATGGAGGGTACCAAGACCAAACAGCTGTATGAACATTGAGTAGAAATAAAAAATGACCATACTTAAATACCAAATCCACAACCAACGACAATGTAATCAAAACCCAATCTACAACAAGCTAGACACAAAGGGGATCACTTAGCAGCCTGGGGGTCAAAGGAGGGGAATATGAGATGCATGCTGGGAACAGAGGTGGATGGAGGACAACACTGGAGATGGGAATGCCTCTGATTTAATGTTACTATGTGCCTAAAATATTGTGAAATATTTGTAATTTACTTTGGTCAAAATAAAAATTATTTAATTAAAAAATAAGCAAACAAAAAACAAAAGAAAAAAGTGACAGGTCAGTGTTGAGGTCTCCCACTATTATTGTGTTACTATTCAAGTCTTCTTTCAGATTTGTATTAAATATTTTTCTGGTCCCCTCTTGGATGCACATACATTTAGAAATGAGATTTCTTCCTGTTGTACATATCTCTTGATTATTACAAAATATTTATCTTTGTCCCTTATAACATTTATAAGTCTAAAGTTTGTGTCATTTGATATTAGTATGGCCATTCCAGCTTTTTAAGGAAGTTATTTCCTTGAATGATTAGATTGTCCTCCATACTTTGATTTTGAGTCTATGTCTGACTATTCAGATGTGCTTCTTTTAGGCAACAGAATGTTAGATTCATATTTTTGATTCATTTTGCTACTCTGTGTTTCTTAACTGGTCCAGCTAGTCCATTGCCATTGAAAATTGTCACGGGATTTAGTGTCATTTTTATGTAGGACTTTAATGTGTCTGTTGATCTGTCAGTTTTTCTTTTAAGTCTGGTTTTGAATCTTTAACGTTTCTGAGCTATATTTTATCCATGAAGATATGTATACTTCCTTAAAACCTGAAAATGAGTCTGGCTGTGTGCATTATTCTAGGTGAAGCATTCACTTTATTTCATAGTGTTTTGTCACTATATCTCAGCACTGCCTCTGGACTTGAGGGTTTTTTATTGACAGGACTGCTGTAAATCTTAATGATGCTCCTTTGAATGTATTTTATCCTTTTTATCTTGCTGTTTTCAGCATTCTATCCTATCTGTGGGATTTGTCATTGTGACTAAAATGTATATTGGGGTGCTTTAATTCGGGTCTCTTTTAGCTGGTTTTCTTTGGGCATGCAGGATTTGGTTGTATGCAGTATTTAGCTCTGGGAGTTTTTCTGCAATCATGTTCTTGACTGTTGATTGTTCCTGGGTTTTCTTCCTGGGTCTCTGGGACTCCAACGATATTTATGTTCATTCTCTTTAATTTATTAAAGACTTCTATTTTCATCTGTTCACACTCTTTGAGTATTTTTTCCATTGTCTGGTTATTTGCTTTAAGGCTCTTTTCCAATCTCTCTGTTGTCTGGAGTTGTTATATATCACATCTTCCACCTGACTGATTCTGTCCTCAGCTGCTGTTATGCTGTTGGAGCAGCTTTCCACTGAGATTTCCATTTCATCTACTGAGATTTTTAGTCCTATTATTTCAGTTTGAAGTTCTCTTATTGCTATCTTCATGTCCTCTTAATTCGTATTTGTGGTTCATTCAGCTTAATCTATGCTTTCTTTGATTCTATGAGGATCATCTATATTTCTTCTCTAAAGTCCTTAGCTGAGAGGCTAGGTGGTTGGCCTTTTCAGGTCATCAGAGCTGCCATCTTCATTCTCCATGCATGGTGTAGGCCTGCATTGTATCTCCATTGTCACACTTGTTGTGCGGTGGTTAACACTTGTTGTGCTGGGGTTCTTTGGCTAGAAGATGTGCCCAGCTGCGAAGCAACATGGAGAGGTTGAGGTCTTCTGGCTCTGCCTTTTGTGGGTGAATGCAGACTACCTCTGCTGATGTGCCCTCAGGAGATCTTCTGGATGGATTAGTTATGTCCACCTCATGGAGCAGAGCAGAGGCCTTTTAAAATTTTCTCATTTACAAAGCACAGGGCAGAAATTCCTACTGGCAATTTTTTAGACATTTGCAAAGCTTTTGTCTCTGGAATTTTTTCAGCTATCATATAAATATTAAATATAAATATTTAATATTTATCAATTAATAAATATATTATTTATATATTTTATATATTATATAATATATTAATATAAATATTAATAAATATAAATATTAAAATATACAGTCCCATTTGTTTATCTCCACTTTCACTTCTTTGGACAGTGTTGTTTCCTCCCTGAAGATGCCTTTAGTCTCAATTTCATGGAGTTTTTTACCTATATGTTCTACTAAATAACTTATGTTCTGGATCTGATATTTAATCCATTTGGATTTGACGTTTGTGCATGTTAGGTGTTATTTGGAGGTCTGAGTTCTCTCTTTTGAATGTGACTAACCAGTTTTCCCAGCACCACTTATTAAAGAGGCTTTACTTGCTCAATTTTGCATTTATTTCCCCTTTATCAAAGATTGATTGTGTATATCTGCTGAATATTCTCTGAATATTATATGTAATATATGTTAAGCTGAGAAGATTTTGCATCTCAAAGTAAATACTGACTAGGATAAAAGCACCATCCACTGAATGGGAGAAACTGTTCACCCAATATCCATTAGATAAGGAACTAATATCTAATATATGCAAGGTACTGACAGAACTTAAAAAGATAAATTATCTAATCCAATAAAAATATGAGGAGAAGAACTAAACAGACAATTCCTCAGAGAACTACAAATGGACAAAAGAAACATAAAACAATGCTCCATATCAGTAATCATCATGGAAATGCAAATCAAAACAACAATGAGGTACCATCTCACACCACAGAGATTGGTATACATCCCAAAGAACAAGACTATTCATTGGTGGCAGGGATGTGGAGAGAATGGAACTCTCATTCACTTCTGGTGGGAATGCTATCTAGTCCAGCCTTTATGAAAAACAATAAGGAGACTCCTCAAAAAACTGAAAATTGAGCTTTTATATGATCTATCTAAATCACTTTTAGGTATATACCCTAGGAAGTCAAAAACACAGCACAAAAATGCCTTCTGCACACCTATATTCATTGCAGCACTATTTACAATAGCTAGAAACTGGAAATAATGCAAATGCTCAACAACAAATGAGTGGCTAAAGAAGCTGTGATATATATACACAATGGAATTCTATGGAGCTATTAGGAAAAATGAAGTCATGAAATTTTCCTATACATGGATTAACATGGAAATTATTATGCTGAGTTAAATAAGTCAGAGGGAGAGACACAGAGGGGTTGGAGAGATAGCATGGAGATAAGACATTTGCCTTTCATGCAGAAGGTCATTGGTTCAAATCCCAACATCCGATCTGGTCCCTCGTGCCTGCCAGGAGTGATTTCTGAGCGTGGAGCCAGAAGTAACGCCTGAGCACTGCCGAGTGTGACCCAAAAACCAAAAAAAAAAAAAAAAAAAGTCTCAGTCGTCTGTGGATTTAAGAAAAGTAAGACAGTATTTAAATAATACCCAGAAACAATAGAGTTAAAGCCTGGAAGGACCAGCCCATCATATGAAGTTTATCACCAGAGTTGTGAGTGTAATTAGAGAAGTAACTACACTAACAGCTAACATGACAATGATAGTCAGTGAGAGAAATAGAATACCCGTATCAAATATAGGCAGGGATTGGCGGAGGAGGAGATGGCATTGGAAAGGTTCCACTTGTGAAGGGCCTAATTTTTTTTAATAATTTTTATATATTTTTATAAGTTTTATATAATTTTATACACGTTTTATAAATTTTTATAAAACCAACTACAAAGATGTTTGCATACATGGGGCTTAAATAAAGATATTACATATATAATCAAGGTTATTTACCACAAGTCTCCTTCCCCCACTAAAATAGAATGAAATGCAGTTGGTAGGGCATTTGTTCAATCCTGGACAACCTATATGGCCCCCTGATGCTGCTACAAGTAATCCCAAAATATAGTGTCAGGAGTAAATCTTGAGCACCACTTCACCCAGGTTGCCACAACTCCACCCCCCAAAAAAAGAAATTGAATAGCTTTAATTCTGAACTAGAAAGAGTACTACATTCAAAATGATTTTTAATATATGAATGGAAAACCTCAACCTATCAAATACAGAAAAACTAATTTAATCGACACTCTTCTTTGTATTTCTGCTAGAGATATCTTTGAAGAGACTATGTGAACTCTAAGGGATGTGAAAGCAAAAATAAATAATAGTGGCTAGAATAATCTTAAAAATTTGTCTACAGTGAAAGAAATTATTAACCAAATGAGAACAGAAAAACCTATTTGAATTTCATACATTTAAAATAATTTATTACCTGACTTTCATTGATGCAACTAAACAAGAAAACAAAATACTGCATTTTTAAAAATAGGAGATAATATATGAAAAAAAATACTGCTCCAAAGGAGATACAGATAGCAAACAGATAGCCAATGAACACATGAAAATATATTTTTCATCACTTAGTGTTAGGAAAGTGAAAACCAGGCCACAATGAGAACCCTGAGCACTGCCAAATATTTCCTCCACAAAAAGACCCTGAGTAATATATAGAGGAGAAGACACTTAATTGGCAAGCAGTTTAATCCCTCGCTCCTTATAGGATTCTACAAGAACAGAATTCTCTGAACACAGAGGCAGAAATAAAACCTGAACACTGACAGATGTGGCCAAATAAACAAAAATTCATAATTACTCTCATATATATATATATATAAATAAATATATATAGGCCACACTCAGTGCTGCACTCAGAAATTGCTCCTGGATTGGGGGTGCCATATGGGATGCTGGGGATCAAACTGAGTTCTGTCCTGAATCAGCCACGTGCAAGGCGAAAGCCCTACCATTATGCTATCACTCTGAACCTATTATTTTGGTAGTTACTCTATATTTTAAAGTAAACAATATTTGATGAAATCAATAGGAGTTCATGGTGAAATTTAAAGCATTTCTTAGAATCCAAAGACAAGAATTTCAATAGAAAAATAGTAAAACAGCATCAACTTCCAAGGGCAATGAGAGAAATATTAGGTCCTGCAATTAGGAAGTAATGCCCAAAATGCATTTTCTTCTGTCCAGCAAATTCACCATTATGCAGCCTAAATCAACTGAGATATTTAACCCCAAGTTCATTTAAGAAAATAATTGGGATTGTTAGAGAAGATATGTTTGGCTTCAGCTTTTTGTGGATAATGAGAAGAGCATGCTGACTACTAGGTGTCTTTAGTGTTACAGCTTTTTATTTCTTCCAGATCCTATTACTTGCCTGGAGACCTGAAGGCAAAGTGAAATCATTTCTCTGAGAAAGACAAGCTGATTCGGTAATGGTTGCATTTCCACTCAGCATACTCACACAAACCCACGTTCTGACACAGCATACCCACACAGAGAAGCTTTAGCTTATCTGCATCATTATGTTCTTTGCTCTTTAATCAGTTTCATCATCCTATTGGCTATTTCCTGAGTGGATGAAAAAGAGCAAAATTAACTAATACTATTGCAAGGCTGGTTGCTTGGTATGTTTAAAGGAACCAATGCATTCATATTCTAACTATTCAGGATTCATGTAGGTCTGATTTTACGATATATCCTAACTCTTTTAAGTTTCTGTCTAGCATAATAGTGATTTTTATATTTTTTCTAAACTTATTTTAAAATTATTTTAATCTTTGATTTTGTACTGTTGGCTTAGAGATCACCCTAGGCAATCATAGGAAAACATGTGAGATGCCAGGGAACCTAGGTAGGCATTGTGCAAGGCAAGTGCACTATCCTCCGTACTGTATCCAGCCTCTGAACTTATTATTTTAGTTTAGATAATATATTTACAACTGTTTTAACTTTTATCATTGTTTTTATGGACGGTTATCAAACCTTACCACCACTAAAGTTCCGAATACCTTCCACCATGGAACATCTGGGTTGTTTTTATTCTTGGCTATTGTACTAAGTAGAGCAAAAGATATATTTTTTTCAAGTTCATGTTTTTGAATTTGGAGGACAGATGAAAAAAAAAAACCATAGAACTTCCTCCACATAAATAATATGCACATGAATCTATTTACAAAAATGTAATATAAACTGATAATAGACATTAGATATTAGAACACAAACAGAACACCAAATAGGGGGGCAATAGGAAGACTAGAAGTCACACAGGTTCACTAGTGGCTATTATTAGGTAAGATAACTGTGTACACCAAGACCATAGTGTCAACACCATTGTAAATGAACTACCAAATCAGAATAAACTAAATTTAAAAGTGAATACAAAATTACAGTACTTTGTTCTGTAGGAACAAAATCAGACATATTCCCCTTTTTAAGGGAAAGCCTACCTCAGAGAAGCATTAGAACTCAATACAGGTAGTGCAGGGGGTAGGGCACTTGCCTTGCAAGCACAGACACAGGTTCTAACTTACCAACTCATAAACCTGCTAACCTGCCAACCCAATCCTCAAGATCACAAGTTGTTATCTGTGGTGGAGGGGCGTTACTCCCAAATTTTACCAAGAACTGAATACATATGATTACCTCACTTTATAATAAAATCACTTTTAGTTCATAAAACATAAATTTTTTTGTTTTCCTTGCTTCAACTTTTGATCCAAATGGTTTTGGGTGGGCTTTCAGAGTAATAAGTTCTTAAATGATATTGATGTTTCCGGTTTTGGAGTTACATTCTACATCTTAAAAAAAAAAGTGAAAATAAAAATTAGACAAAAATTAATATTTTTATTTGAAATGGGAAGTGTATATTTTTATGCTAACACCTTTAATCTTTAAGATAATTTAAATATTAGAGAACATAAAATTCAACCTATGCATTCAATTTAAATGAGTTACTGATTAACTTATAAATTAAGGTTAAGGGGATAAAAGTGTTTGACTAAGTATAAAAATAACTTTGGAATATTTAAGAGATTTTAAAAATTGTTGATATTTAAATTTTAAATATATTTATCATAATTAGAATGGCAAGATATGTTTGGAAGTTTGCTTCTAGACAAAGTGCTAATATATTAAAATTGTAAATGCAGATTAAAATGCTTAATTAAGTTGTAGAATCTCCTTTAAGAGGTATATCAAAATTTTTTACAAAGATAAACATCTAAATAAAGACTAGAGAGATAGTTCAGCAGGTTATGTGCTTGCCTGTGAAGTGACTGTAGTTGATTCAATCTTCTGCATAATATATGATTGTCTGAGGCCTTACAGGAATGATCTCTGACCACAGAACCAGAAGTAAACCCTGAGTACTTCTAGGTGAAAATAAATAAATGAACAGAAATTTAAGTAAATAAAGTCTTAAAATTTTCAATCTTGACTTTGTAATTTTAAAATGGACTAAAAATAATCTGAAAAAATCAATAAAACAAGTTATTTTTAAGTAACTTCTGAATAATTTCTTGTTCAAAAAGTCACTATTGAACATACTTTGCAACTTTCCCCAAATTGTGTTCAATATTATTTTATATTTGTTTCTACTCCAATATAAAATTATAAACTTGGGGAAGAATTAAAATTCTTCTGAAATTGAGAAAGAATAAAAATTCTGCTTGAACACTGAGCAGAATTTAACTATTCCCTTCCAGCAATTTTCTCTTCTCAGTTCAACTAGTTGGTTATATTACTTGTTAGTTATATACTTCTCTTCCTAAAAGTGTACCAAAAGTTCAGAATACTGTAAGCGTGGGTCTCTGCTCTTGATTTGTGTCTAATCTGCTCATGTCCCAGAGGAAACTCATAGTTTAAGATACAAAAAAAAGATTGAGATAAATACATAAAAAACATTGTGCATAATTTATGCCCATGTTTTTCAACTTAAAATATAAAAATATTGCATTTATATTAGTGCTTCAAAATCTACTACATCCTCCTTAACTAGCAAACTTCAGTATGTTTTGGAGGGTGGGGAATTGGATTACACCTGGCTGTGCTCAAAACTTCTGATTCTATGCTCTGAGATCACTCTTGGTGGTTTTCAAAGGACTATATGCAGTGCTGGGGATAGGAGTGTGGTTGTCTGTGTAAAGCAAACATCTTAAACTATATTCTATACCTCTGGTCCTCAATATTTTCTTAGGAATTTCATTTTGAAGTATTTCTGAGAAATAACATTTATAAATCATTCTTTTTTTTTGTTTCTTTTTGTTTTTGTTTTTGTTTTTGGGTACACCCGGCAACACTCAGGGGTTACTCATGGCTCCATGCTCAGAAATCGCTCCTGGCAGGCTCTGGGGACCATATGGGATACTGGGATTCGAACCAATGACCTTCTGCATGAAAGGCTAACGCCTTACCTCCATGCTATCTCTCCGGCCCCTATAAATCATTCTTAATGCTGATTTAAAGAGTGAAAATTCAGTATTGACTATGAGATTGGATCCAAAATACTAGCCTCAAAGATAATTGCATGAGAAATTGATCAGCCCTATGTAACTACTGACGTTCATCCTACAGGACATTTTTGCTACTGGAGAAAATTAACTTCATTGAGGTGTGTCCTCCAACCAAGCTGAATGAGCCTGCTAAATTCATACATAGGCCACATCCATAGGAAACTAAGTATGTATACATGTACAAACCCAGTCTCACAAGCTATTTTCCTTAGTTGTACTATTGCTGCAGTTAGATTTAGCCACTGTGAGTTATGTCAGCGTTAAAAAAAAATTGGAAAATTCTAATCCTTATTCTTATGCAGAAATTCACTGTACTTTTTGCATCTGTATACGAGCAGCCACTCAAACCAGAATGTATTTTGTATATAACAAACAATGGAATCAGTTTTCCAGAGCCTTTTGTTCCTATATGTAACATACGGTATACATAACAGCACTTGGAGGTTAAAGTTAAACCAAACTCAGCATATTTTGATGCATTGAAGCAGCAAAATGCAAATGTATATCTTAAAGTAACATGATCCACCAGATTCAGCAGTCTTTTTGTGCTATTTGTATGAGTTCTGAGCCTATCTGTCAACTAAAATGAGCATCACATATATGTGTAAATATTTTTATGGAAGGCTTCATTTGTCCATGGGAAAATAAAATTTCATCTTGAAAACAATAAAATGTAATGTTTATTAATCTTGTTTACTCGATTTTTTTCAATTTTTTACAATTCTGTACATTTATTAGAAAATGTTATTTTATCATAATTATTACCAATGTAACAATAATTGCAGATACTGATCCTAAATGGTTTTTCATCATCTAACTATGAGAAATATATTATTTATTTCTTGGGTCCAGACTGATAGTACAGCAGATAGGGTGTTTGCCTTGTATAGGATCAACCTCAGTTCCATCCTCTGCACCCCATATAGATTCCTGAACCATAAGGGCTGAGAGTAAACCCCTGTGCATTGCCAGGGGTGGGCCAAAAAGCAAGAAATAAAATAAATTATTCATTCCTAGCTACTATTTAGTATCAGAGATAAATGATATACACTAACCATTGTTAAAATGTTACTTGATAATAGATATACAAAAAATAAAACTCTTAGATCTTTCTTTTTCTAATGACAGATAACTGAAATAAATTATGACAGTAGGCTATCAATTAAAAAGCTTTTACCTGCAAGGAGCAATTTGATTAACACAAATAAAGATATTTATTGTCACATAAGAAAACCTCCAGAGGTAGGACAGGCTTCTGGGTTAGCTGATTGATGATAACTCAGTATGTTTTAAGATCCCTAGCTCATTTTTCCCCTCTGCTCTCACAAACACTCCTTGGTTTTATCTTCAGCATTATTAACCTCACTTTAGTAAGAAAGCTGCCATCAATTGGGATCATATGTCTCATTGTTCAGAAAAACAGAAAGAATATCCTCTCTAAAATGCGTGGAAATAAAAGATTTTCTTATAACTCAGCTTGGACCAATTTAACTCATCAGCTCATACATGGGATTATTCAAGCACCAGGATTTTGCACTGCACTAAGAAGCATAAATCAGTATTTACTGCAGCTTCCCCAGTGACAGAAAAGATTCTCAGTATTGGATAAAAAAAAATTAGACTAATTGACTCTGAATTTTAATAGTTTGATAATATTTTTATCTCATAAAGTATTCTTCAAAACAGATAAATTTATGAAATATGTAGATATAGAAGAATGTATAACTAGAGTTAAAATAAGAACAGATCTCTGAGTCATATAAGAGAACATAGATAATCTAGTAAATTGAAGATCTATTAGGATGGAAGAAGACAGACTATCTGCAGGAAAGAAAATATTATACATAAATGCACTCTCATATATATAAATATATTCTTTACTCTGAGATTGTATATCAAGTTGCTACTCTGCCTTTAATCTGCAAGTGCAAAGATGAATTTTCCATCCTAATTTCAATTGTGAGTGCCAGGCAGGGAGCATCCATTGAAAATATTGGAGTCTCAGGGTCATCATTGGAGAAAGGAAATTTTTCTTTGGACTTTATAGCTTGAAAATGTCAGCTCATAGGTTGTGACCTATTTGACTTTCACAGAACCACAATTGTATGATTTGGTGACAAAAATTATACTGTAGACACTATTATCAGTTTTTTTTTACTTATTAAGTCATAGGACATTGCCACCAATAAAATAATAATAATAAAATAAAATATGTAAATCCTCCTGGGGTTAATACATATCCAACGTAATATGTATCTATGTACTTGTTTATACTTTTAGATATACATCCTTTGAAGATTAACTGAAGTAACAAGGAAAAAATAAGATCCAGCAGTTTAAAAAAGCTTTTACTCTGTGACCTTAACAAATTTAAGAAGATTTTTAATTAGAGCAGGTGCTGGTTACAGAATCACTGGCAGAATGTTTTAGATATAATTAGCTATGCATTACTAGCAGAAATATTATTAAGTGTGGTTACGTTCTAAATGTGGCTTTGAGGATGAAAACAAGTAATCAAACCAACTAGCAATTCAGCTTCTGTCCTCCATGTCACAGCTTCTTATTATTCTCCATGGTTATTCTTTAGTACACTCACTCAACACATGTTATAGTTAGAAATCAAGATTTTATGCTACTCAGTGTGAGCTGCCTCTCCTACTCATCCAGATAACATGGAGATAACAGGCAGCCAGATAACATGGAGAATTGGCAATAGTCAGCATAAAAAGAGGAAATTTAATACTCCTAATGAACTATAAATGACCTCTTCATATTTACAATAAAGAAATAAGAAATCATTTAGCCTGTCTTTAAAAGTTGCCACTTGACCCAGAGGAATGACTTTATGCTTAACATCTTTGGAAAAAAACATTCATTTTATTATTCTTTGCTGTATGGCTCTTGTATAATTCACTGTAGTGTCTCATTATTCATCCTTGTACAAGATTAAATATTTTAGCTGAGTATCCAAACTATTTGCATGAAAATATTTTCTTATATATGACAATGTTCTTATTACTATATTAAGCAGAAAACAAAATATAACATATGTTTATGAGAAAATTAATAAACCAGTGTGTAAATGAGGAGCGTACCATTAATTAATATATTTTTCATAATGCTTAACTAGCCGGAATGAACATTTGTAAACATTTGTAAACATTATGTAAATTTATGTAGGCCCTTTTCTATTACTTTATTTTTTTTCCTTGTTAATAGATGTACTACATGGTAGAATTTATGTATTTAAATTTTCCTAGAATGCCAACTATTTGGGAATAATTTTTTTCTATTTGTTTTATTTTTTTTAAACTGCATGTGTCCTATGCCTTGAGAATACTTAGCCCAAAATAGGTCAGCAAAACCTCTATAACTAAGCCCATCAACTCTGTTTTTTTTTTTTATTGTACTCTCATGGCTTTAGAGCAGTAATGATTTAATACTGGGTCAACTATATCTTGTGGTCCAAATTCTCTGTGCTGCCTCATTTGGAAACAAAGTTGTATTGAAAAAGAGCTGCATGGGCACCCTCTTTTAGTTTTTGTTTTTGTTTTTAAAACTATGGTTATTTGCCCTTAACAACAGAATTGAACTGCGGTGATAATGATAACTTTTTATCACAAAATCCAAAATACTATAATGTTTCTTAGGAAAAATATTTACTGACCACTTGCTATTATTTATAAGTAAATTTTATTATTTGGTAGCACTATCTTCCTTCTACATAGATTTCTACCTCAGAAGCTTTTTCATTGTGCCTAAAGAAAGAATTCCAAATATAAATAGGATGTTTTTATTAATGATTTTTTCCTAACTATTTATTAGTTGATCTTTTCGATAGATATATAATTTTTCTCAGTCTTCAATTACAAAAATTATTCTAAATGATTTTAAGTCTGCTCTAACACACAGTCACAAAAAGCACCTCATTCATATTGTATTTTTCTCTACAGCAACTTAGGCTGAAACTGTTAGATATAAGTTTAAAAATGACGGGGAGGGGCCACAGTGGTGGCGCTAGAGGTAAGGCATCTGCCTTGCAAGTGCTAGCCTAGGTTGGATCTCCCGTGGTCCCATTTGTTCCCATCAAGCCAGGAGCGATTTCTGAGCGCATACGCAGGAGTAGCTCCTGAGCATCAACGGGTGCTGCCCCAAAAAAACAAACAAAAAAAATTAGGGGGAAAGGAGAAAATGAGAATGAATTAGTGTATAAGAAAGAGGAAATAGATTTAAGAATAATATCCTAAGAAGTAATCCTTGAACATACCTGATTATATCCTTGATGTACCTGAAGATACTTGTATTAAAGAGAAAGGGACCATAAATAGCAAGGGATACCTCATGATCCATTGCTATAACTCCCTGTCAATTCTCTACAAGTATTGTAGACTTAAGTTACACAAAATTCTTTTTTATTTTGTTTGGTTTTGACTTTCCAGAGATGCTCAATATTAAAGATACTCCTGGATTTGCACTCAGGAATCACTCCTGGTGGAGCTTGAGTGACAATATGGGATGCCTCGGACCCCATTAAGTTAGGTATAAGGCAAGCGCCCTAACCACTGGACTATCTTTGCAGTCTTCTGTATTGGTCAGAATTTTAGATGACTCCCAAATTATTCATTTTCTATTTTTATACCATGTATTGAATGTGAATAAGACTTATAAATATGAATTTAGTCTTTTATCTAACTTCTTTTATATGGCAAGTATGATTAAATAGTAATATATAAATATATAAAATATATATGATATAATATATATCATATATTATATAATATATAATATATATAAAATATAAAATTCACTTCAATTTTATGGCTCTTTTAAAATACTAGAGAGAAATAGGTAGTATGAGAGCATCTCAGAAAGATGTCTTGGGGTCTGGAGTCACAGTACAGTGGGAAGACCTAGGATGCCATCTAGGAGTTGGGTGACAACTTAGCTGCCAGACTCAAAAATTGATTATGTTAGTAAACCGAGGAAGCTGTATGGCTATCTTTCTCTTGTAGATCTTAAAATGTATATGTTAATACATTCATTTTATCCCTGAAAGATCTGAGTTTAGGGAGATTCTTGTAATCCTGATAATACAGTTATGCACCAGATTCTTGAGTTATGCACCATAACCCTGAGAAAGCACTTATGAAATAAGAAATTTGGGCTGAGCAGCAGGTAGGTCATTAGCTTTTCATGAGGCCAACCTGGGTTCTGTTTCCTGCAATCCATATGGCTCCCCAAGTTTGTCAGCTGTTGTCCCTGAGTGCAGAGCCAAGAGTATGCCCTAACTACTGCTGGGTGTGACCCCAAAACAAAATCAAATAAAAGAAATAAAGAACAAAATATTGATGCTATAAAGCTTGAAAAATATTTTATATAATAACAAAATTTAAAATTATTTATAGAAAAATTAATTTTTTAAGATTTTCCTTAGGGTTGGAAGGATATTTATTTGGAACAAAAGTATCTATAATTTTATTTTATTTTTCTTTATTTTTTGTTTTAGGGCCACACCCTGTGGTGTTCAGGAGTTAATCTCAATTGTGCTCAGGGATCACTCCTGGTGGATTTGGGGTACCATATGGGATGCCAGAAAATTGAATTTGGGTTTGCTACATGCAAGGCAAATATCCTAACACAAATGCCCTACTGGGTCAGCCAGATGAACAAAAGTATATTTTGTTTACTACAATTGGTGCAGCCTCTGTTCAATTTTCAGTGTAGTAGCAAAAATAAGCTCATAATTAGGTTATAGAGTGATCAACTTAAACATTATTTAATTCTCCCATTCTTCCCCCTTTCTACTATTGTGTTGGCCACTATGATGATGAAAATACTGAACTGAGGTGCTTTTATACTTTTGTTATGGTGCTTACACATGTTCTTTTTCATTATACTGCTCACAATCAAAACATGGGTCCAACATTTGGTGGTGTGCTCTCACATTTTTAGTTGCAGTTCTTTCCAGTGATTAGTTGCACTTTAGTTTCAGTGTGAAATCTCTGGATTTCATCTGGCTGCAACCTACTGAAGTACAATGCACTTCAATTCATTGCACTAATTCCAGTGCACTGAACAAGCCTGACTGCAATGCACTGAAGATAGATGATACTTTATTGCTCCTCCAAAAATCCCAAACAGAAGAGAAACCTGAATCATATTTGGTACATAGGCTCAGTATAGTAGCCTCATGCTTGTAAAGCAGAAACAATTGCCACTGAGCCATCCCTGAACTCTTCTTAGACTCTGAAAAATGAGAGCAGATTAGCATATGTTTCGCTTGAATTAAATATCTCTACATTTTGAGAAAAGCTTTTTTAGAATCTACTGGACAATTAAGTAGTTCAGAGATTTTCATGAACCCAAGTTAGATTCCAGTAGCACCAAAGTTAAAAATAGTCTTGTTGAAAATTGTAAAATCACAGAAAAGTATATTATGACAATGACATATAAATTTTGGAGTGTTTATAGTAGTCAATAAAATGTTGGTTACATCTCATTGATAAACTTTACCCAGTTCACAGAAATATATGATTGATTTTGGCCTAAAACATTTGTCCATAAGTTTCTGGGGTTTTTCTTATTTTTATTTCTTAATTTCTTAATTTTTCTTAATTGATTTACTCTCACATTATGTGAGCAGACATGAATGTGACAATTTCCGGTGTTTACATTATATTTGATGTTTACATTATCACTTTCACCATTTTATTGTTTAAAATTAATATGAGGCAAATATTTAAGATGGTAGAAAACAGAACCATTGGCACACATATGTACTCGCACGTGTGTGTTTACATGCATGCATGTGCACAAGCAGATTTACCTAACTAACTAGTTATTATAATTGTGGGGCTGACAATTCCAAATATGCATGTTTAAGAATAGAGAGCATGGAAGAACAAATGTTGAAACTCAAGTTCAACTGCCAATTGCCAGAGAATTCCTTGGTTATTTGGAGCGATTCATATTTTCTCTTGAGACGTTTGATTTTGAGGGCAAGGTCCATTCCATTCACATCACAGAAGATTTACCTTACTAAGGGGATGGTAATTTAAATTTTAAAAATACCTTCACATAAATATTTAGAATCTTGTTTGATCATGTATCATGAAACTATTATCTAGCTTAGTTGTTACCTAAAATTGACCATTACAAGACCATGCGTAACATATGAGGAAGCATAATGCTACCATAAATTTGATAGTTGAGAAAATATTTGGTGAATATTACTAAAGGAAATTAAACCTGAAACTGAAACTGGAGATCTACATTTATTGTATATATATTTCGCTAAATAGTACACAAAATAAGTGACTGCTGATCGCTTAATTGGGATTAAGACTAGAAGTTTATATGTAGCATATTGTATTCTACACAGAACACAAGGGGTGCGAGAGGGATAGTATAGTGCGTAGGGCACTTGCTTTGCATATGGTCAAGCTGGGTTCAATACCACAAATCCCCACCAGTAGTGATCCCCAAATACAAGGGGAGCCAGAAGTTAGCCTTGAGTACCACTGGGTATAATCCAAAATCCAGGAAAAAAAACTTAGATCCCAAGGAGAGATAAAACTAAAAATTTATGATTATGCAGTACAAATTTTATTTGAAGATCTCCAGAGAAAATTGGAAAAAAGAGATAAAACATATTAGGATTCAGTGAGTTTGCCTAACATCATAATTCTTGCCTAGTTTGGAAACCCTGTCAACAAATTCAGTGACTGTAACATCTTTCTAAGAATTCATAAATATACTCAACTAGGTTTAGTTTACTTTGAGAAGAATAATGCCTCTTTGCACATTTGTTTTACAAAAGGAAAAGATTGTCCTACATTATGAATATCAAAGGTTTATAAAAGTTTTTTGATCTTTTTCTCAGTAAAAAGATTAACAATGATAAATTTAAGCACTCCAAAAGATGTCATAGCTTCTAAAACCACAAAAAATGTGGCTAATGCTTAAAAACTTGGGTTATATCATGAAATTTATGAAGTAGTATAATAACTATAATTTAGTAATTTTTTATTTCACAGTAATGCAAGTTGTGTATGTTAAACATAATTTATATATTTTAATATACATCAATCTATTTTATCAATATTTTATTAATTTGCTAAATATTAATATTATTTAATTAGTAACATTCATTGTTATTAAATATTATTATATTTATACAATATTTGTATATATCTGGTGCCATAGGTTTTTTTTCAGTAGTGAAGACGGGGCTTGAAAGTATGATTTTTTCATTACAAATTATTTGAAAATAAATAACTATGTTCATCAAGTCCCAAGAAACTGAGGAAGAGTGGAAGCAGAATTCTCTTTGTGACTCAAAACCATCATTTTTGCACCCATATAAGTACTCCAAGAAGACTGCTTCACTCTGTGGCCACATGTTTTTCCCAGTCATTCAGCTATACCACAATATACCAGAAACATCTCCAGATTGCAAAAGGAATAGGAATAGGAAAGTAATGCAGCACCCAACCATGTTTACTTAGTGAGTAAAGATGATACTTCTGAAGCCCCAACCTAAATCAGTCAGCTATATAACTTCTCAGATAAGGACTTTAGAGGGGAAATGTCAAGAATGTTAAAAAAAAAACCTCAAATATATCATGAAAAAGACAGCCAATGAGAGCAGAAGTGAGAAAACTCCAAATATAATTGATAAAACTGAATACCTTGGTAGGCAAAATAAGATACTCACTGGAAGGCCACAGCAGAGTAGCATTTGCTAAAAACAGAATCAATGAACTTGATAACATTATATAACACTGATGAGCTGTATAACACCTTCAAACAACTGCAGAAGATGGAAAAGAGGCTTAAAATAAATGAACAGCTAAGAAGGGTACTTTGGGATAAATTCAAGAGGAATAACACAAAAATTATCAGCATCCCAAAGAGTCAGGAATAGAATCCAATAGGGAGAAGCAATAGTCAAAGATATCACTGCTGAGAAGTTCCCAGAAATGGAGAGCACATGTACCCACATCCTGGACATGTGAAGGTATCAGCTAAAAGAGTTCCAAGTATCCTTAAGATTTATGCAGATTTACCAAAGGAAGTCCTCCAGGCACTAAGGCAATATTGGGATATAGTGAAAAAATGAAACAAATTCCTCACCAAGGATATTTACCCAGCCAGACTATCATTCATATTTGGATAAATAATACATACATTAATGGATAAACAACAGTTTAGGAACTTCATAGACACAAAATCAACATTTTTGGGGGGTACCCAGCCACGCTCAGGGGTTACTCCTGGTTCTATGCTCAGAAGTAGCTCCTGACATGTTCAGGGGACCATATGGGATGCCGGGATTCGAATCACTGACCTTCTGCATGCAAGGCAAATGCTTTACCTCCATGCTATCTCTCCGGCCCCAAAATCAACTTTTTAAGAAGAACAAAGGGCAGAGTGGTTAGCACAGTGGATAGGAGTAACTCCTAAGCCCTGTCAGGTGCACCACCCCCAAAACAATAAAATCAAAAATATATAAAAAATAAAAGAATTGAGGATATTGAGGACAAGACAGATTCAGGATTAACGCCTAAGCTCTGTCAGGTGCACCACCCCCAAAACAATAAAATCAAAAATATATAAAAAATAAAATAATTGAAGAGGATATTGAGGACAAGACAAACCCCACAGACACACCAACATTATATAAGAATATGGTATAAAATTTCATGACGATAATCTCCCTTAATGTCAATGAACTAAATACACAAATTAAGAAAAAGAGTGGAAAATTAATTAAAAATTGAATTCAACATTCTGTTGCCTTCAAGAAACACATTTGGATAGTCAGAGTAAACACAGATTCAAAGTTAAAGACAATCCTTTGCTACATGCAAAACAATGAATTCAGACCTCTTTTTAATGACATGTACAACAAGTCAAATCAAAATGGATTAAAAATCTTGCTACCAGACCTAAAACCACAAGGTACATAGAGGAAAATGTATGCAGAACTCTCCATAATATTTAAGTTAAAGTCATCTTTAAGGTTGAAACATCACTGACCAAAC
Source organism: Suncus etruscus (assembly GCF_024139225.1). Classification (NCBI taxonomy): domain Eukaryota; kingdom Metazoa; phylum Chordata; class Mammalia; order Eulipotyphla; family Soricidae; genus Suncus; species Suncus etruscus. The sequence continues at coordinate 51,214,176 of NC_064852.1, forward strand.
AAGTAGAAGCAAAGATAAACATGGAGCTACATTAAACTAAGAAGATCCTGAACTTCAAAGGAAAATAGTTACCAGGATATAACTAATCATGAATTGGGAGAAATTATTTACCCAATAACTTTGTTAAAAGGGGTTAAAAAATCTAAGATAAATAAGAAACTGATAGTGCTTTAACAAGAAAAAATATCTAAGTTCATCAAAATATAAGATGAAGAAATAAAATTTTCTTAAAAAAGAAATAGAAATGGCAAAAGGGCACATAAAAATGTTCATTATTAATAATCAGAGAGACATTAAACAACAAAGTGATATTATTTCACATTACAGAGACTGGCACATGTCAAAAAGAACAAAATTAGCCAGTGGAGATCTGGATGTGGAGAGAATTATTCTCATTGACCGTTGGTCAATGAGAATAACTTGCCAGCCTTTTTGGAAGAAAATATGAATATGCCTAAAAATAGAAATTCAGTTCCCATCTGATCCAGAAATAATGCTCTAGGAAATTCAAAACAAAACTTTACTTTGAGTGACACAATGATGGTGGCACGGTCTCAGATAAGGTAATACAATCTTATTCAGAGTCCCAAAGTTACCTTTTAATTAGTATTCCAGTCACTATCCTTGTCTTTCTAGGGACATTTCTGAATAATGGTCAGAGATATTATGTTACTCCTGTGCTTAAATTCACTAATGTCTCCTCATTTTCCATGGAATAAAATTTCCTTTAAAACTGCCTAAAAGTAGCCTTGAGTCCCACAACTAGAATCTTTGTCTTGAACACTACACATCTGGGTTTGATCCCTGACAACCATCATATCAAGAGTGATCCTTGAGTTCTGAGCCAAGACTAAGCCCTCAGTACTGCTGGATGTAGCCCACACAACAACAAAACTTCCTATAGATTTTACATCTACTTTTTAACTCTTCTGTCTGGAATGTTCTTCCACAGATAAAAGAATGCCATATTCTCTCATCAACTCTATTCTCTCCTCAGATATTATCTTCTCTATAAGTTCATCTTATAACATCCTGTTTTAAAATTGATCCCATGCCAACTCTCCCAATTTTTCTTACTTTTTTACATTTTTGCCCCTGTAGCACTTACCTTTGTCAAATAGGTCTTAATTTTATTTTATTTATTATGTGTAAGATCTTTCTCCTACCTTCCAATATGCTACCATGTAACACAATGAGGGTCTTTGCCTGCTAGACCTGTAAATTGTGACAACTGTCTAGAAAAGAGAAAAGAACAATTGTATTTAATAAGACAGATATTAAGCGATTTTTCATAGGTATAATAATTATATGATAGTGGATATTAAAAAATAATAACAATATATTTAATAATAAATTAATCTAATGGTAATAAAAATGCTGAGATTCAAACCACCACCCATCCTGGATCAGCTGTGTGAAAGGCAAACGCCCTACCGCTGTGCCATCTCTCCAGCCCCAAGATGATTTCTATTGACCTAAGTAAGTTGCCAAGGACTGTTTTAATTCTCATGTTTGAAAATGAACTCACTTGTTTTCAGCTTTATTGAGGTATGGAACTGAGATAAAAGATCATGAGATATTTGCTAATAAAACTAAGTATTTTGTCTAATTCACTTCTTAATTTTTCACTTTGGTTTTTGAAGCAATACTCAGTTCGAGCTAAATTTAACCTGCCCCCCATCAACTGTTAGAAAGCAAGTAAAAGTGAAATTACAATAGTGGAGAAATGTTTGAGGATGTCAAAGAAGAAAAAACCTGTATTACCACAACCTTCCTTCTTCCCTCCCTCCCTCCCTCCCTCCCACCCTCCTCCCTCCCTCCCTTCCTCTCTCCTTTTCTCCCTCCCTCCCTTCCTCCCTCCCTCCTCCCTCCCTCCCTTCCTCTCTCCTTTTCTCCCTCCCTCCCTCCCTCCTCCCTCCCTCCCTCCTTCCTTCTTCCTTCCTTCCTTCCTTCCTTCCTTCCTACCTTTCTTCCTTCCTTCCTTCCTACCTTTCTTCCATCCTTCCTTCCTACCTTTCTTCTTTCCTTCCTTCCTTCCTTCCCTCCTTCCTTCCTTCCTTCCTTCCTTCCTTCCTTCCTTCCTTCCTTCCTTCCTTCCTTCCTTCCTTCCTACCTTTCTTTTATTCTCCTTCTCTCCCTTTCTCTTAACCTCCCTCCCTTCTTTCTTCTTTCCCTCCGTTCCTCCTGTTCTAATTTACTTACTTTTGTGGGGAAGAATTCCAAGCTGTGCTCAAAAGATTGAAAACTTCCACCCTCAATTTGCTGCCAACCAGTTCTGTTGTTCAAATCAAAACAATTCTGGAGAGTACAACTCTATTATGACCTGGGTACACCTGGACCACCTTAATGTGTTGGGAACAGGCAGGACTGTGCCTGTAGATGGTTTGGAAGAAGTGTGGTACCAGAAATTGATTCTAGTAAAGAGCAGCTAGGTATGTTCCTTAAGTACTATACTATATCATGTCACATCCTTATTAATTTATATGCTACTTTCGACATGCAATATTCAAATATTATTATTAGATTTCATAACATTTTTGGAGGGTACATTAATTGGTACTCCAGTATTACTCCTGGCCTTAGGAACTCAGGCATAACTTTTGGTGGGTTCAAAGGACCATATGGGATGCAGGAAATTGATCCTGGGTGAACTCCATGTAAATCGACCACTTTGTGCACTATACTCTCTTTGCTCCCATGATGGTATGTTTAAGGATAATATCTCACTTCTAAAAACTCATCTGTTTGGATACATAAGTAAAGAAAATAGTTGAAGTGTATAGCTAGGAGGACATGAAACTAAAATTTTAGCATCTACTTAAAAGTTGTGTTGAGTGACATTTTCATTTATATAATAAGTAAAAATAAACGTTCCCCTGCATTTTAAGCAGTTCTGAATGTCTTAGAGAAAGCAAATAAATTCAGCGGGTTACTCATGCATAAATTTACCAATAACTTTTGGTAGTCATTTCTATAGAAATAAAATACTAAAATATTAAAATGAAACTATTTTTTAAAATAAAATCAGCTATCACATGAACGAAGGCACACTTTGGATACACATTTTCAAAGCACACCTGTAGTTGTATATATATACTTAAATATGTATATAGTATATGTATATAATATATGTATATAGTATAGTATATAGTATATATCTTATGTATAATATACACATATATTGCTATGTGTCTCTTTGTGCATTATGCCTTTTGACCACTCCTTCTCTGTCTTATTAGGTTGAGCATGATGGAGTAAATGTGATATAATATATTATTTTCACTTGTTAGAAAACAAAACCACTAGACAAAAATCTTACAGAGAAACACTTATTTCTCTTTGTTTTTGTCTCAGTTAAAAGGTGTTCCTTTCAAGGAAAGTATAAATCTTTATTTTTCAGTCTTGGAACAAAATGTCAAAACCAACTGCTTTGAAGTAATATCAATACGATCATTTTTCTTTTCCTTGTCATATCAGAATTTCTAAGATCAGATTTTTAACAGTGAGATATTTGAGGCAGGGTACAGGAGAAAACAAGTTTATTTTTTTGAAGTTTTTCAACACTTGAGCTAGTTTCTAGGCCCTAGTATTATAAGTAATTTGCATTTAGCATTCCAGACTTGATAAGAATAAGGCTGCAAGTATTAAAACAATAGAAAAAGGCCACAGTTGTTAAGAATCCAGGACCAATCATTTTCCCCCAGAGACCCAACCAGATAAATACACAGGTCTATGTCCAAGTAGAAAGACTACAAGATATGAGTATATGAAAATGCAGAGTGAAACTGGAATTTATCAGTTTTTATAAATTTGTCAGTTTCCAAGTTGAGTGAGAGGAGAAACTACACATTTTACTTTCCCCTTAGTAACACCGGGGATGTTTTCCTCTTTTTTATTACTCTAAGCCCCTCAGTTCTCATATCTCCACAAAGCACTTCTGCTCAAGCCAGCTTTCACTCACCTCTCATTTCTAATCCTCACAAAGTTAGAGTAAATTTGCATTTCATTAAATTATTTTTATCTTCTATTATTCTTTGTTGCTTTATACCACCACCCTTAACATTTTATATTGCCTATAAAGTATATTGTGACTCTTGACATCATTTTACTAGACCTTGTACAACACTTAGCATATACCAGATATTCAACACTTAATTATTAACTTTTTATCTGATGGGTTTTTACAATAGTTCACAATAATGGACTTAAGCCCAAATATGCTTCAGAAAATAATTTGAAGCCAGAATAATTAGAGGTATTTTGGGGGTTACAGTTCCTCAAACCTCTCTAAAATTTCACAATGGTCAATTTCAAAATGGTCATTGGAACAAAGCTTTTCCTTTCCCCAAAATATCCAGCAGCAAAACAGGAAAGGAAAAATAAAATTATCAAAAGGAAAAGGGAAGGAAAGAGAGTTTGACACTACAAAACACTGGACCTTGTTAAATTTTATTCAAACAAAAAATTCTTTAGATGTGTATATCTTCTTCTCAGGTAGATCCACAGAGGACTTTAGATGAAAGACAAGATAGAATTGTTACTCAGACAGAGTGAATGGGAGTTTATTTTTGGTATCTGGGAAAACTAAGTTATCCTTGTGGAGTAAGAGAGAAAGAGAAAAGAGGCTAGGTGCATAAGAAAAGAGGTGTTATAAAAACAATTGATATGATAGTTGGATATCTGTTACTTTGACCCACCTGTCCACTGTCCCCAATATTGTTATAGGATGTAGATTTATTGCTCTGGTTGAGAAATTAAAAAAATTAAATCAACAAATTTTTGCATAAAATACTATCTCTTTTAGTAAATTGAAAAATTAACTAGTTTAAACAATATAAAGAAAATATCAATATTTTTTATTTCCCAGAATTTTCTCTTATCTTCTTATAATTCAGCCATCTTCCTTTGGCCTCCATCCTGGTTAAAGACCAAAAGAGGCAAAGAACCTAAAGCCAGCGAGCGCAGCAGGGCAGAGAGACCCTTAATTCCCTGGCTTCAGGGTTTATCTACCTATTCCAAGACCCCTCCCAGGAATGGGCGGGGTTTTGCAGATAAGGTATCTGGTTCCCAAGACCCCTCCCAGAAATGGGTGGGTCTTAGGTAGCTACACCCAAATCCAGGGTCTCAGATAGGTACACCAACATGTATATATATGAATTATATAACAAATAAAGAACCAGTGTAGTGTAATAGAACTAATAAAAGGAAGACTATATTTTTGCATACTCAAGAAAGCTCTGCTTTGCAGTCATACCAATTCAGAAGAAAATCTCCCTAAATGTTTAGAATTATTTATGGAACACAAATACTTACTGAAGTTTTTATGCACAAATATTGAAATCTTTTTCTAAAAAGATACATTATTTTATTTAGTTTCTGAAAAAGTAAAAATTATCAGAATCAATAAAATCTTCCAGGGTACTGAAGCAGCTATTTGTTTCCATATGTTTTGAATTTAATAAACCATTCTATAGTTAGTTTACCACATCATCAGTGGACTTTAAATACATCATTTTACCATATAAAGCAAATCTCTAATTGTTGAGTGCTACATGAGAACTGCTGATATTTAAATGTAACATCTATTGACCTGTCCCCATGTGAAGTTTTTTATTTTTGTGTTCATGCATTAGTCATTTTTGTCTATCTACAGTGCATGTGAAATGAAATTTCCAAAGTTAATTTAGTTAATAAGTATCTTTGGAACCAATTTTAATATAAATCAATTTTTATTACTCCTAAATATTAAAAATATGAAACAAAATAGCGTTTAAGCAGAGACTTTAAACTAGCAAGACTGTGCACAAACATTTTTTTTAATAGAATGATACAGATTTGAGAATTTCTTCTTCTCTTAAGTCTTTTTTTTTTTTAAGGTAAAGGTCAATGTGTTTGCCTCATCTCTAAAAATTGGAAGATCTGACAGGATTGAACCTTAATTCATATGGTAACAATCAGCTGGAGTGAGGTGGGTCTCTTTTCAATGAAGACACTCTGCCCAATTGACTGCAACCCACAGCTTCTATTGTCCTGTATCTAGGCTGTTTCCCTGATTTATAATATCCTTCTGATTAAACTTCCCTGATTTGAGAAATAGCCTATTTTTATAACCTAAAAAATAAATTTTAAAATGTACTCTGTATTCAATATTTTTCCCAAAATAGCTAACATAGGAAAAGCTTTACAGAGAAATAAAAAAAAATCTACAGACTTCATTTGGTCAAAGAATTAAAAACCTATCTATGAGTACAATTAACTCTAAAATAACCAAGGTCTTATAAACAGAGAATTAGCAAAGGAAATGAATACACTTGGAATGGGGATCAAGAAACAATAAGAAAAAAATCCATACATTTTAAAATATTTTCCACAAAAATGTGTCAGAAAATTAACAAATGAAGAACAAAGGTGTTTGCTGTCTCAAGAATCTAAAATCAAATTATTTTCAAAGTTTTGCAGGTGAATTTTAAAATGACAGAGACTAATGAGATAGTACTGGGGGTAAAGCACTGGTCTTGCATATGACCAACCAGGATTCAATCTCTGGCACCCCCTATGGTCCCCAATCTTCATCAGGAGTGGTCCCAATTGCAGATCCTTGAGCAAGACCTAAAAACGAGAAGAGGTGGCCCCCAAATAAAAAATAATAATAAAGTGGGAGCAGCACAGATAGTATGCATGTGGCAGACTTGGGTTCAGTCACCAGCATTCCATATGGCCCTTCAAGCATGACACAAAATTCCTACAAAGCCAGGAGTCTGTCTTGGCATAACCCCAAAGCAAAGCAAAACAAAAGCCTACTTAGTAATTAATGAAATTTTAGGCCCTGAAGTGCATCTTAATACTTTATATTTTTCATTTTATATGTTTTTATTTATCCACTTTATAATGTCCTCAATCCCAATAACATTTAGTTTCTAATTAGACACAGTTTAGGTTGTTTTCAGGAATCAGTTAGGTTCCAGGAACAAAACATCTTTGCATTTGGATCACATTTGATTTCAGCTCAATATATGATTTGTTTCTTTTTTAAAACATACATATATCTCAGAGATCAAATATTTTCATTTAGGACATGCATTTACTGTAACAACTACTACATCAAATATTGATAGTTCAAAATAGAAATATTCAGTGTAACTGAACCTTGCTATTTAGATTTTTCTATGTGTGATCATTACATATGTCTGTGAGTCAACATATGTGTTCTCTTAACTATAGAATCCATGCGATGTGGACATCAAGAATCGAATTCCTTAGCAACGGTTACAAAGTACTTGAAAGATGGGAATTCCCTGTGCTTTGTGTGTTGTAGTTTTCTTTTACTGTACATCAGTATTTCTTACAAGGTAAAATTTCTTAATTTATATTTGTTTTAAATTAACTAACAAAACTGGTTTATGAATTCCTGTTAAAATAAACTGTATTGAACCACTCTTTAATATATTAAAATACGGATAGCTACAAAAAGTTTTAATTAATTCTTGAAGATTTTTATCTGTGCAATAAATCAGTGATGAAGGACATGGTTCAGTGCTTTTAATAAAACATATTTTTGCATAAGAGTATATAGTAACTTGATTCACTGATTTTAATCTTTGGCCATTATTAATGATTCATTACACTTCCAATTTTTAACTGGCCATTGATGTTTTTCAGTCTTCGTCATTTACATTGTGCATTATTTTCTTATATAATAAGCACAATTAAAATTTCAATTAGGCTTTATCTATTTCTATGATTCACCCCTATTTTATGCTTTTACTGTTAAAACCATAATACTTCACATTAGGTATAGACTTAGAAAAAATAAGAAAGGCAAAGAAAATAACTGGTCAGAAAATTTACCCTGTGGCTAAATAAAAATTATTTTAATTTGAAGTAGGTGGGTGATCTAAGAGAGAACACAATCTAGAAAGTGAACTGATTCTATCAAGAGACTAACCTTAATAGATGGAGTTCTTTATTAGTCATGCACAGGCTCACTCCAGTCTATTTAGAAGATCAATCTTGGTTACTGCATTGCTTGTTTCTAGGTGTTACTGGATTACATGAGTTTCTACTTTTCTGCCAGTAAATCCATGGCATCAAGTTTCAATACACTATAATCCTACTTTGGTGAAAAGATTAGAAAGTCCTTTGACAACTTTTCTGCCTGTCAATGGAAAAAAAAATTACAAATAAGAGTATACATGAGATTGATTGGTCCAATATTTAATGTAGGTTTCAAATAGATGTTTATAAAGTTTCGATGACTATTCATTAAAATGTTAATTCTAAAATTATATTTTTAGTCCTAATTGTATGCTTCACATCTTCTTAAACATTTTAAAAGATGACTGGGTTCCTGGATATTCCTAATATATTTACCTGTCATTCTCTCATCACCTTTCTAATCACTTGTTCCATCTCTCTCTACTTGTTTCACAAATTACTATAGTCTAGTTCCTGCAACTACTCTACGACACAATTTGCTTTCAGAAACATTTTACATCACTTCTAAAGTTGGCATCAAATCCCTGCAAAATTTCTTGCTGGGTTATGTGACTCAACTCTGCCCTGGATATCTTGCTACTTCTCTGACTAGTCTTTTATACTCTTGCTATAACCTTTTTCTCCATTTCTGTACTTAAATATAATAATCCTCCAAAATCTGACATATGTCTTCTCTATAATACAGGCCAGATAGCCCTACTTCTACCCACTGATCAAAATTATGCATGTTTAGGGACTTAGCTTTAGTGTAACTCAAATTTTAGATCACATTATCAGTACTATATTGCACACTAAAAATGTGAATCCCATGCTCAAGATCTGTAATTAAATGTGTTATTCCTGCCTATTTCCCATTCCTTACTTTTTTATGGTTCATTGACTTCATCACTTTAAGAGATATCTATGCTAAATATTAATGATGTCCACTAATGTTTCTATTTTTTTTCCTAAAAGCATGTATGTAAAAGAAATGCATTCCCTTCAGTTGAGAATGATCATATGATATAATGAAAAACAAACAGTTACCTTTATTGCTTTGTAAAATTTAAATTGGTAAGTTTTGGTTATAAAAATGTAACAGGAGCCAGATCAGTAGTACAGCAGGTAGGGTATTTGCCATACATGTGGCTGACCTGGGTACAATCTTCAGTATTCTATATGGTCTCCCAGGCACTGCCAGGGGTAATTTTAGAGTATAGAGCCAGGAGTAACCCCTGATCACTTCAGTATGTGCCTTCCCCAAAGAAGTAACCAAGAACTCTCAGACATATTCATGTATGTATGTGTGTATATATATATGAGCTTGAATAATAAAATAGTTGAATGTAACTACTATGTGTTTTTGAATGGATCAGTGGATGTGGTTTAAAAGGAGGAGCACTAGGGCTGGAGCAATTGTTTTGAGGGTAAAGTGCTTGCCTTGTACTTGACAGACCCAAATTTAATTTTCTGCAACACATAGGTTCCCTGAGCCCTACCAAGTGTGATCCCTGATTGCAAAGCCCCGTGTGCCTCACCTACCATCAAAAAGTATGTACTTTGAATGTTCTATCTCCAGCATTGCTGAATGTTTAAAATAAATACAAGTTTCACTTATATGACATATATTTGGAAAGTGATTATTTAAAGTGTTTATAGGATATTATGTGTCACAAAGATTATATTATATCCCAATGTAAATATTAGGTCATAGAGTACAAATATTGTCTCATTTAGTTCTTCTATGGCATTAGTAACATTTAAGACATTGACTCTAAATTAGATTCCCAACTCATTTACACATTTATCATTAGTTGGGGCCAGAGAGATAGCATGGAAGTAAGGCAGTTGCCTTTCATGCAGAAGGTAGATGGTTCAAACCCGGTGTCCCATATGGTCCCCTGTGTCTGCCAGGGCCGATTTCTGAGCATACAGCCAGTAGTACCCTGAGCACTGCCGGGTGTGACCCAAAAACAAACAAAAAAAACATTTATCATTAGTTATTTTAAATATTATTATCACCTAAATGAGTTCTAATCAGAGTAAATTAAACAATATTGGCAGAATAAATAGCTTATTTATTTGGAATAAAAATAAATTTGAGTACTATCAAATTGTCAGGATTAGCACCTATAGAAACTATTGCCCTAAAAAAAAAATCTGTGTCAATTTTGATTTTCAGTTGCTTGATTTCAGTCAGCAGGTTTTACTTAGAAAACCGAGACTTACCAGATGGTTTTCTGCCATTATCAAAATAAGCACTGTATTATTAGTGTCAAAAGATAAAAAATATTATGCATATGCTAGATAAAGAATTCTAGGTTATTTTGATACAGAAACTATGCATACCTCTCGGGTGGAGTGGTAGCACAGCGGTAGGGCTTTTGCCTTGCACGCGGTTGACCCAGGACGGATCATGGTTTGATCCCCAGCATCCCATAAGGTCCCCCAAACCAGGAGCGATATTCTGAGCACATAGCTAGAGTAACTTCTGAAAGTCACTGAGTGCCCACCCCCCAAAAAAACCAAAAAGAAAGAAAATATGCAAACCTAGATATATTATTAAAATAAAAATAAAATAAAATAAAAAATATTTGGCTATTATTAGAATCAAATTTGTAAATTACTAAGGTCTTACAAAATTAGCTTTGCTTTTATTTTGTATAAGATATAAAAATCTTGTTCAATCATATTTAATGTTAGAGAGTACTGTAAAGTATCTTTCCTTTGAACTCATTCTAGGAACTAGGCTATTCCTGGTTTTAATAGTAAGTTTATTTGGACCACAGTTTACTTGGTGAGGTCAGAATCTGCTCTGATAATTTGAAACCTAGAAGACATATGGCCAAAGAGCCAAAGGGAAATTGCCAAATGAATCTTACAAATGGGCTAAAAGCCTGATTAATCTGTACCTATACAATACCTACATTCTGGATGTTTCAACATGTGTACCAGCAAATTCTTTCTATTGTTTAAATCACTTAAATTTCCTTCCAAATTAGAGATTTATCCAAATACGAGAATCATGCCTTGTATTGCAAATGAGCCATAATCTTATTTTTCAAGCACTTAGGAGAGATATCAGATGTTTTACAAACAAAGTAAGTGATATTACTTGTAGAAAGTAAATTCACCAGTGGAAAAATATTAAAGCTTAAATCTTGGTATCTGGAACACATAAAGGCAAATACTGCCGGGTAACTTGTATGTTCTCTAGAAGACAAGCAGTGATTGGTAGTATAAAGCCTTGATTTAAGTGTTCTAAAAAGCTACTCTATTTGATCACTTGGCCAGCTTTCTCAGGTTATGGAATTTAAGCAAGTTACCCCTGCAAAAGATTCATTTTATTCTCAAAGAATTATTTTAATATTGATACCATAAATGACATGTTCTAGAAATGTTGAAGTATGAGTTCATTTTCTAGTAATTTTTTAAAAGGCTAAAGAACTGGCATTTACTCAAAATATGCAATACATTATTAGCCTTGCTATTTACCCTTCCAAGAATATTGCCTCAGTGTAATATAATAAAAAAATTTCAAGATAGCTTATTAATGAGAAGTCAATATATTGAAAATATTATCTAATTATGTCATAGTATATAAGAAACACTAACCTGTTCGTGTTTTAGTCTTGAATTTAAATCATACTTGTATAGATATGAAATTCATTTCACACCAAAGAAAATGGCAACTGTAATGAAATAAAAGACTCAAACATTTTAATATTGTGTTAATAAAATATATTGCTAGAATATAAATTTAATATTGGACTCAAATATTTCTTGTATAAGGCACTTCAAAACATTCAAGTTTCGTTGAGGAATTTTGAAGCCACAGAAAGTTGATTAACAATTGATTACTTTATCCTTTTCAAATAAAAGCTTTATTAGGGCATGGGTGTATTGCCAGTTCATGCCTGTGGTGTCTACATGCACATGTCTCTCCCATCTCCTCTCTTGAGATGTGAATTTTTATACTTTAATTCTAGGACATGTATAGGTTTCTGCCTTTGAAGAAACCTATGCTGTTCCTTGAACATGATTTTCTTTTCTCTCCTTTTCTTCTTTTCTTTTCTTTTGTCTTTGGTTTACTATTTCTCTTTTAACTTTTATTGTATTGAAACCATTATGATCTACAAAGTCCTTGATAATTGAATTTCAGTTATATAGTGTATCAGGGCCATTCCCACCACCAGTGTGGATGGACCTCTCTCCACCAATGATCCCATAATGCATCCTATACATCACCCTTTGCCCTTAAGGCCTGCCAGTATAATAGGCCTATTTAAGTTTAGATTGTTTCTTGATTCTATTGTTTACTTTGGCTTGGATTTTCATCTCCACCAAAGCCCCAAAGACCTCTTGGCCCCTGGCTTAATTCTCCCTTTTTTTTTTAACTTTATAGAAAAATGCAGAATATGAGATAAAACAAAGTAATCCATGATTCAAGGTTCTATGAATAAGGTAGGAACTCCTATTTAAAAGATATAAAAAGGAAAATATAAACAAAAAAGAAAAAATAACAAAAGGGTAGTTTGGTTTTTTGGCTTTTGGGTTTTGTTTTGTTTTGTTTTTTGCATCAGTGCAACAAAAGTTGAGGAAAATAAAAAGGACAAATATTTGACCTAAAAAACAGGAAGACTCTATCCATGAAGCATCCTTGTATAAAATCAACTACAGGTTCCAGGCATACTAAGTTGTCTAACCCCAGCCTTTCTTTGTGGTGCCAGTAAACATTCTCAATCACAGTTGTCACAGTCAGATTTCTGTAATTAGAGATCTTGGTTTTTGCACAGATCCTATGACAAAGTCAGGGTTTCATGGAGCATCTTCTGATTTCCTTTCACTTTTAGGTGACAATGCAGGGAACCCTCCCTGAAAGCAAGTTGTTGCTGTTTCCAACTTGGCAGGGTGTCATATAAACCCATTCTGTTACTCTCTTTCTTTTTCTTTCCCTTCCCTTCCTTAGTACCTCCTAATAAAATGTTTTAACTCAAAATAAAGCTTTATTAGCCTTTAAAAAAAGTTCTTTCTAAAGAGTTTAAGAAAAATAAATGCAATAGCTAATTACATAAATATGATCATTTGAAAGTTACCAGAGCTCTTACACAAATTTATTAATATATTGATCTTGATAATAACTCAAAATTATATAAAATATTTACTCTATGGAATACATATCAATATATATGGGATATCTATGGAAAAATATAAGGGACATTAATTATTCTTTCATAGTTTGCTTTTCACTTTAACACTGTTCTATTTGCTGTGTGCATGTAAATACAACTTTTAATTATCAGTCCTTGTATTCATTTATTAGATATGCAAGAAAACTTAACACACACTGACTGGCATAAAATACCTTAAAAAGAGGAATTGTAAATCATTTCTACATTAAAAAGTTAGTAAGAACCACAGAAGAAAAATGGAAAAAATGGAAATGTCAATTGGTGACAATTTATATTTATAAATGTTTCATATTCCTAAAATAACTTATGAATTTATATTTGTTTAATAAAATTACAAGTAATATAATTTTGATGAGATAAGCATATTCTGAAAGTCAGACATAATAAACAAGAAATTCCACAAAAAACCCCAAAACATTCTTCTTTTAACCTTTTGTTTCATAGTTGATGGTGTGGCAATAACATGAAGTTATGAGAAGGAAGATACAACTAAATTGCTTGGTAGGACCAGAAACCACAGTCAGCAATATTTAGGGGCTACTCAGAGCCAGCAATGGAGCCAGGTATCATACATATAAAGTATATGCTCAGCCATTTGTTTCTCATTCCCAGCTCAAAAATTCATTTCTAAGATCACAAAAAATACCAGTAGATCAAATATGGTCTCCCAAGCACTGTCAGAAATGCTCCCTGAGCAAGACCTGGGAGTAAGATCCAAGTATGAGCTCCTCTACCCAAAATAAAGAAAAGAAAATAATATTTTAAAAGTATGTGAACTGGGGCCAGAGAGATAGCATAGGGTTAGGGAGTTTGACTCGAGAGCAACTTAGGACTGATGTGGTTCGAATCCCGGCATTCCATAGGGTTCCCTGAGCATGCCAGGATAAATTTCTGAGAACATAGACAGGAGTAACCCCCTGAGCACCACCGGGTGTGACACCAAAAACAAAAATATAAAAAAAAAATAAGGGGCTGGAGAGATAGCATGGAGGTAAGGCATTTGCCTCACATGCAGAAGGTCGGTGGTTCAAATCCTGGCGTCCCATATGGTCCCCTGAGCCTGCCAGGCGCGATTTCTGAGCTTAGAGCCAGGAGTAATCCCTGAGCACTGCCGGGTGTGACCCAAAAACCAATTAAATAAATAAATAAATAAATAAATAAATAAATAAATAAATAAAAATAAAGTATGTGAAATCATAAACTATTAAATAATCATTTCTTAAATATAAAAAATTGGGGAAGAAAAGCTCCAAGACACAGAGAGAAATTTGTAATTGAACCTGATAGGATCTGGTAGAGCCTGGGAGAACCTGTCATTACAGAAATATATAAACTCTCTGCGGATGAAGGGTAAATAGAATTATACATATGCAGCCCTCACTCCCTTCTTGTCTTTTAGGTCCTACCATTGAGATGAAAGGGATTTTTTTGTTTGTTTGTTTGGGAGCTACATTCAGCAGTATTCTGATTTTACTTTCTGCTCTACACTATGTGTCAATCCTTGTGGTACAATCCTTATGAAAAGAAGCAAGTCCAATAACAATATTTTACAATATTATTTTTAAGATAACATTTTAAGTTACTCATTTATTTTATATGGTCAATGAATTTAAATTTAATTAAAATAGGTGATTACTGCAATTAATAGAAGGAATGCTTATATCAAAATATAATTTTCTTTTCTTTCTTTCTGATTTATTGCTTTACTTTTGTTGGGGTGGGGGGAGGTATGCACCTCTGACCTGTCAACCTGTCAGGGATTACTTCTGACTTTGTTCTGAGATCACTCCTAGAGAGATTGAGGAACCATCAGTGGTGCCGTAGTTAGAATTTATTAGTCCAGAAGGTGGTAAAAAAAAAAAAAAGGAATTTAATTAGTCCAAGGGCAGAAGCTATGGCACATTTGCCTTGCACTGGCTGACCCAGGAACGACCTCTGTTTGATCCCCTGGCATCCCATATGTTCCCCCAACCCAGGAGTGATTTCTGAGCTCATAGCCAGCAGTAACCTCTGAGCGTCACCTGCTGTAACCCAAAAACAAAAACAAAAACAAACAATAAAGGAATTTAGGTAGTTTGCATCCAAGTCTTTTCAGGTGTACTAATTCTCCAACACCTTATCAAAAAATGTAGTTGCATAAAAACATATAACATTTTAAAAATACAATAAGATTAATTAGGAATTTTATGGATGAGTTATCCATTGATACAAAACAAGCAATTTTGAACTAAACTATAAATTCAATGTGAAATATCAGACTAAAATATAAAGAAAAAGTTAAAAATTAGAAAAGACTAAAAAGATACACTGTTTTGCTAAAAGTATTAGAAGAAAAATAGTCTAAAGAGTATATACAGAAGCAATACTTGAAGAAGTGCTGTTTAAAAATGTTCCAAAGCTAGTGAATATTTCAATAAAAGGTATTGGGAAAATCATATTAAAATAAAGTATAAATCTTACTTTATATTACTTATAAAAATTAATTCAAAAACCTTAAATCATAATCTCTTCAAAAGTAAGTATAAAGAAAAGTATAATGATATGAAATTTGAGATTGTTATGTTTCTTCAACATTGCATAAAAATGGAAGCAGCAAAAAATAAAACAGGTAAGTTAAACTATCTCAAAATTTAAAACTTTTATAGATAAAATATACTATAAAAAGGATAAAGTAGTAACTATAAAACCTATGAAAATACCTGTAGATTATGTATGTGATAATGGGTAAATATTTAAGAGAAAGTACTCATTTACTCATTCAACTGAACAACAAAAATTAATGCATATAAATGAAAAAATTATTTAAATTTCCATTTCTTCCAAGGAGATATGGTAATAGCTAATAGACAACAAAAATATTCTCTACTTTGCTAAGTGTTTTGGAGCAGAAGATTAAAACTACAATAAGATGCCATCTTAAACAAATAAGATACTATCTAAACATAAATTAAATGCTAATAAGATTATAGAGAAAGAGAACACTGTTTCATTAGTAGAAATACAATATACTTAATATTTATAACATGTTATATATTATAATAATATAATGTTTTATTATATATATAATAATATACTTCTTATTCTGTATAGTTATTACAGAAAAGAGGCAGGGGATTTTCTCAAGTAGTTGAAAATATAATTATCATATAAACCAGAAATTTTACTTTCAAAAAAATTAAAATCATTCTTGAACAAAATATTTGTATATCTATATTTAGAGAGCATAATAGTCACAAGAAAAGTAGCCCTGGTGTACAGAAGAGTGAATCATCAAAAAAGGTATATGTTAGACTAAAATAGAAATATTATGTTGCCACAAACAGTAAATACAAGTTTGATACATCTACAAAGTGCATGAACCTTGAAAATATTAGCCTAGCTAGTGACATAAGTTATTTGTTTTATTTTTAAATTTAAATTAAGACAATACATAACTAATATCTTTTCTTTATATACCCAATATCATTTAGCAATTAAATAATATATCAATTTTATTTTACGTAATCTACTTTGAATATTTATTATTTATTTGTATAGACTGTTTTATATACACATATAATCATTTTCCCCAAACATTTCTTCTGCCTACACCTTTTTAGTAGCGCAAGCTTGCTAAAAAATAATTTCAGGTAATTTATAATGAACTAATTTTCTTTATTGTAATAAACAATAACTTTATTTTACAAGAAGAGTGAGTTCATTCTTTTTTTATTTAAACAACTTTATTACATACATGATTGTGTTTGGGTTTCAGTCATGTAAAGAACACCACCCATCACCAGTGCAACATTCCCATCACCAATGTCCCAAATCTCCCTCTTTCCCACCCAATCCCCGCATGTACTCTAGACAGGCTTTCTATTTCCCTCTTACATTCTCATTATTAGGATAGTTCAAAACGTAGTTATTTCTCTAACTAAACTCCTCCCTGTTTGTGGTGAGCTTCATGAGGTGAGCTGTAACTTCCAGCTCTTTTCTCTTTTGTGTCTGAAAGTTATTATTGCAAGAATGTCTTTCATTTTTCTTAAAACCCATAGATGAGTGAGACCATTCTGCGTCTTTCTCTCTCTCTCTCTCTGACTTATTTCACTCAGCATAATAAATTCCATGTACATCTATGTATAGGAAAATTTCATGACTTCATCTCTCCTGACAGCTGCATAATATTCCATTGTGTATATGTACCACAGTTTCTTTAGCCATTCATCTGTTGAAGGATATCTTGGCTGTTTTCAGAGTCTTGCTATGGTAAATAGTGCTGCAATGAATATAGGTGTAAGGAAGGGATTTTTGCATTGTATTTTTATGTTCTTGGGGTAATTTTCTAGGATTGGTATAGCTGGGTCGTATGGGAGCTCTATTTCCAGTTTTTGGAGGAATCTCCATATTACTTTCCATAAAGGTTGAACTAGACAGCATTCCCACCAGCAGTGGATAAGAGTTTCCTTCTCTCCACATCCCTGCCAACACTGCTTATTCTCATACTTTGTGATGTGTGCCAACCTCAGGGGTGTGAGGTGGTACCTCGTAGTTGTTTTTATTTGCATCTCCCTGATGATTAGTGATGTGGAGCATTTTTTTATGTGTCTTTTGGCCATTTGTATTTCTTCTTTGTCAGAATGTCTGTCCATTTCTTCTCCCCATTTTTTGATGGGATTAGATGTTTTTTTCTTGTAAATTTCTGTCAGTGACTTGTATATTTTGAAGATTAGCCCTGATGGGTATTGGGCGAATAGTTTCTCCCACTCAGTGGGGAGCTCTTGTATCCTGGGTGCTATTTCTTTTGAGGTGCAGAAGCTTCTCAGTTTAATATATTCCCATCTGTTAATCTCTGCTTTCACTTGCTTGGAGAGTGCAGATTCCTCTTTGAAGATGCCTTTAGTCTCAATGTCCTGGAGTGTTTTACCTACGTGTTGTTTTATATATCTTATGGTTTTGGGTCTGATATCTAGGTCTTTTATCCATTTGGATTTAACCTTCATACATGATGTTAGCTGGGGGTCTAAGTTCAATTTTTTGCTAGTGGCTAACCAGTTGTGCCAACAGCACTTGTTAAGTAGGCTGCTCAGTTTTTCTTTTAAGAAAGGTTTTGAGGACACCAGGCGGGGAAAATCCGCGAAAGTACACCGGCCCAGTGGGGCCCAACTGTGAAAAACTGTGAGTGTGACCTGTCTATGTCTGTCTACAGTCCTCTTGCGTGAAAATCTTGCTAGTGGGACAAAAAGAGGCTCCAGCGGCCACTTCGCTACGTGGCCATGCACTCTTTCTAAGGAAAGAACACCATTGCAACAAGAAGGAAAAATTACACTAAGAATGGTGCTATATCACAGAAGCAAACATTTCTCTCTGGACTGTCATCTCTGTTGCATGCTCGGGCCTAAGATT
Organism: Suncus etruscus; assembly: GCF_024139225.1. NCBI lineage: Eukaryota > Metazoa > Chordata > Mammalia > Eulipotyphla > Soricidae > Suncus > Suncus etruscus. Next base: position 51,232,727 of record NC_064852.1, read on the forward strand.
TGACCCAGTGTGAGGCTTCATCCACGGTGGACTCCCCTTCCTTAGAGGCAAGTCAGCCCATCCAGAAAGGGAGGAGCCAGAGGAGTGTGCTGCCTGCATCATATAGACAATGAATACCACCACAACACGTACAAAAACCCACAATGCAAGTGTGACAATGGGGAAACAACGCAGGCCAGCATCAGACATAGAGAATGAAGATGACAATTCTGAGGACCAGATAATGACCAACCAACTAATCAACCTCTCAGATAAGGACTTTAGACTAGCAATATGGAAGATGCTCAACAGACTCCAAGAAACCATGGATCGAGTTGAACAGAACACTAATAAGAACCAAGAAAATATGAAGACAGAAATCACAAAACTCCAAACTGAAATAACATGTCAACTAACAGGACTGAAAAAGTCAGTAAATGAAGTGAATGACAAAATGGATAAGCTCTGGGACAGGGTATCAGAAGCTGAGAATAGACTTGGTGCTGTGGAAGATGAGATACATAACAATTCCATACAGCAGGAGAGATTGGACAAAAAACTTAAAGCAAATGAGCAGACAATGGAAAAATTAGTCAAAGAATGGGAACAGATGAAAATAGAAGTCTATGATAAGATCAACAGAAACAACTTAAGAATCATTGGAGTCCCAGAGACCCAGGAAGAAAATTTCCAGGAAGAATCAACGGTCAAGAACATCATTAAAGAGAAACTTCCAGAGCTAAAGAATATATGTGATCAAATCCTGCATGCCCGAAGAGTACCAACCAAAAGAGACCCCAGAAAAACCACCCCAAGACACATCCTAGTCACAATGACAAATCCCACAGATAGAGACAGAATTCTGAAAACAGCAAGATCAAAAGGGGAAATCACGGTCAAGCAAGCTTCCCTGAGATTTACAGCAGACCTGTCACCAGAAACACTCAATGCCAGAAAGCAGTGGTGGGATATTGTGACAAGACTGAATGAAATGAATGCTTCACCCAGAATACTATACCCAGCAAAACTCACTTTCCGGTTTGATGGAAGAATACATGGTTTCACAGAAAAAAACAGCTCAGAAACTTCACAGACACAAAACCAGTCTTAAGAGAAAAACTGAAAGACCTAATCTAAGACAAGACTACCCAAAAGACACAACAAATTTTGAAATAAAGATGGCGTTAAATCCCAGGACAATTCTTTCTCTCAACGTCAATGGACTAAATGCACCAGTTAAGAGACACAGAGTGGCTAAATGGATCAAAAAACTCAATCCAACCTTCTGCTGCCTACAAGAAACGCACCTGAATAGTCAGAACAAACATAGACTCAAAATTAAAGGCTGGAGAAAAATTATCCAAGCAAACAAAGCCCATAAAAAAGCTGGAGTGGCCATACTAATATCAGATAATGCAAACTTTATACTCAGGAAGGTTGTAAGGGACAAAGATGGACATTTTATATTAATCAAGGGGTACGTAGAGCAGGAAGAGTTCACTCTCCTAAACATATATGCACCGAATGAGGGGCCAGCAAAATATTTAATACAACTGTTGACAAATCTGAAAAATAATATCAACAACAACACAATAATTGTGGGGGACCTTAACACGGCTTTGTCAACACTGGATAGGTCAACCAGACTGAAACCCAACAAGAATATACTAGACCTGAGGAGAGAAATGGAAGAAAGAGGCCTAGTGGATATATATAGGACACTCCATCCCCAGAAACCTGGATACACATTCTTCTCCAATGTACATGGGACATTCTCCAGGATAGACTACATGCTGGCACATAAAACATACCTCCATAAGATCAAGAGGATAGAAATTTTTTAGACTACCTTCGCTGACCACAAGGCTCTGAAATTATTTGTGAACTCCAAAGGGACTTAGAAGAAACACTTTAACACCTGGAAGTTAAACAGCCTCATGCTCAATAACCAGTGGGTCCAAGATGAAATCAAGGAGGAAATCAAACGGTTCCTGGAAACAAATGACAATAAAGACACAAACTATCAGAACTTATGGGACACAGCAAAAGCAGTACTGAGAGGAAAATTTATAGCTTTGCAAGCACACATCAGGAAGGAAGAAGGAGCTTACCTGAGTAGCTTAATGACACAGCTAATAGAACTAGAAAATGCTCAACAAAAGGACCCAAGAATAGGAAGTCAGAAGGAAATAACAAAGCTGAGAGCAGAAATCAACGAAGTGGAAACTCAAAAAACAATCCGAAAGATCAACAAAAGCAGAAGTTGTTTCTTTGAAAAAATAAACAAGATTGATAGACCACTGGCAAACCTATCAAAGAAAGAGAGAGAGAGAAACTTGAAAACTCATATCAGGAATGAAAAAGGAGAGATCACTACTGATATGACAGAGATTCAAAGGGTAATAAGAAACTACTTTGAAAAACTCTACGCCACTAAAAATGAGAACCTGGAAGAAATGGATAAATTCTTGGACTCATAATCTTCCACGGTTGAAGGAAGAGGATGTAGCATATCTAAACACCCCCATCACCATTGATGAAATTAAAACAGTAATCAAATGTCTGCCGAAAAACAAAAGCCCAGGTCTAGATGGATTCACTAATGAATTCTATCAAACTTTCCAAGAGGAACTACTGCCAATCTTGGCAAGTCTCTTTCATGAAATTGAACAAACAGAAACACTTCCAAATAGCTTTTATGAAGCCAACATCACCTTGATACCTAAACCAGACAGAGACGCTACCAAAAAAGAAAATTACAGACCAATATCACTGATGAATACAGACGCAAAGATCCTCAACAAAATCCTGGCAAATAGGATTCAATGCCTTGTTAAAAAGATCATCCACTACGATCAAGTAGGTTTCATCCCAGGAATGCAAGGCTGGTTTAACATCCGTAAATCTATCAACATAATACACAACATCAATAACAAGAAAAATAAAAACCACATGATCATATCAATAGATGCAGAGAAAGCATTTGATAAGGTCCAACACCCATTCTTGATCAAAACTCTCAGCAAGATGGGAATGGAGGGAACCTTTCTCAATATAGTGAAGGCCATCTACCACTAGCCAGTGGCAAATATTATCCTCAATGGAGAAAAACTGAAAGCCTTCCCTCTAAATTCTGGCACAAGACAAGGCTGTCCTCTCTCACCTCTCCTATTCAACATAGCACTGGAAGTACTTGCTATAGCGATTAGGCAAGAAAAGGATATCAAGGGAATCCAGATAGGAAAGGAAGAAGTCAAGCTCTCACTGTTTGCAGATGACATGATACTCTACTTAGAAAACACTAAAGACTCTATCAAAAAGCTTCTAGAAACAATAGACTCATATAGCAAGGTGGCAGGCTACAAAATTAACACACAAAAATCAATGGCCTTTCTATACACCAATAGTAATAAGGATGAAATGGACATTAAGAAAACAACCCCATTCACAATAGTGCCACACAAACTCAAATATCTTGGAATCAACTTGACTAAATATGTGAAGGACCTATACAAAGAAAACTATAAAACTCTGCTCCAAGAAATAAGAGAGGACACACGGAAATGGAAACGCATACCCTGCTCATGGATTGGCAGGATTAACATCATCAAAATGGCAATACTCCCCAAGGCATTATACAGATTTAATGCCATCCCTCTAAAGATACCCATGACATTCTTCAAAGAAGTGGATCAGACACTTTTGAAATTCATTTGGAACAATAAACACCCTCGAATAGCTAAAGCAATCATTGGGAAAAAGAATATGGGAGGAATTACTTTCCCCAACTTTAAACTGTACTACAAAGCAACAGTTATCAAAACAGCATGGTATTGGAATAAGGACAGGTCCTCAGATCAGTGGAATAGGCTTGAATACTCAGAAAATGTTCCCCAGACATACAACCACCTAATTTTTGATAAAGGAGCAGGAAATCCCAAATGGAGCAAGGAAACCTCTTCAACAAGTGGTGTTGGCACAATTGGATAGCCACTTGCAAAAAATTGAACTTAGACCCCCAGCTAATGTCATGTACAAAGGTAAAATCCAAATGGATTAAAGACCTCGATATCAGCCCCAAAACCATAAGATATATAGAACAACACATAGGCAAAACACTCCAGGACATTACAGGCATCTTCAAGGAGGAAACTGCACTCTCCAAACAAGTGAAAGCAGAGATTAACAGATGGGAATATATTAAGCTGAGAAGCTTCTGCACCTCAAAGGAAATACTGCCCAGGATACAAGAGCCACCCACTGAGTGGGAGAAACTATTCACCCAATACCCATCAGATAAGGTGCTAATCTCCAAAATATACAAGCCACTGACAGAACTTTACAAGAAAAATCATCTAACCCCATCAAAAAATGGGGAGAAGAAATGAACAGACACTTTGACAAAGAAGAAATACACATGGCCAAAAGACACATGAAAAAATGTTCCACATCACTAATCATCAGGGAGATGCAAATCAAAACAACGACCTCACACCCCAGAGAATGGCACACATCACAAAGAATGAGAATAAACAGTGTTGGCGGGGATGTGGAGAGAAAGGAACTCTTATCCACTGCTGGTGGGAATGCCGTCTAGTTCAACCTTTATGGAAAGCGATATGGAGATTCCTCCAAAAACTGGAAATCGAGCTCCCATACGATCCAGCTATACCACTCCTAGGAATATACCCTAGGAACACAAAAATACAATACAAAAACCCCTTCCTTACACCTCTATTCATTGCAGCACTATTTACCATTGCAAGACTCTGGAAACAACCAAGATGCCCTTCAACAGACGAATGGCTAAAGAAACTGTGGTACATATACACAATGGAATATTATGCAGCTGTCAGGAGAGATGAAGTCATGAAATTTTCCTATACATGGATGTACACGGAATCTATTATGCTGAGTGAAATAAGTCAGAGAGAGAGAGAGAAAAACGCAGAATGGTCTCACTCATCTATGGGTTTTAAGAAAAATGAAAGACACCCTTGTAATTATAATTTTCAGACACAAAAGAGAAAAGAGCTGGAATTTCCAACTCACCTCAGGAAGCTCTCCACAAAGAGTGATGAGTTTAGCTAGGGAAATAACTACATTTTGAACTGTCCTAAAATGAGAATGTATGAGGAAAATGGAGAGCCTGTCTAGAGTACGGCTGGGGTCGGGTGGGGCGAAGGGAGACTTGGGACATTGGTGATGGGAATGTTGCACTGGTGATGGGTGGTGTTCTTTACATGACTGAAACCCAAACACAATCATGTATGTAATTAAGGTGTTTAAATAAATTAAAAAAAAAGAATGGTTTTGAGTCTGTAAAGTTTCTGAGCTTTTGTTTGTCTGTGAAACCATGTATTCTTTCTTCAAACCTGAAAGTGAGTTTTGCTGGGTGCAGTATTCTAGGCAAAGCATTTATTTAATTGAGTTTTGTCACTATGTCCAACTACTGCCTTCTGGCCTTGAGTTTTTCCAGTGACAGGTCTGCAGTAAATCTCAAGGATGTTCCCTTGAATGTAATTTCTCTTTTCAATCTTGCTGCTTTCAGAATTCTGTCTCTATCTGTGGGATTCGTCATTGTGACTAGTATGTGTCTTGGGGTATTTTTTCTGGGGTCTCTTTTAGTGGTACTCTTCGGGCATGCAGGATTTGATCGCAGGTATTCATTAACTCTGGTATTTTTTCTTTAATGATGTTCTTGACTGTTGATTCTTTCTGGAGATTTTCTACCTGGGTCTCTGGGACTCCAGTGATTCTTAAGTTGTTTCTGTTGAGCTTATCATAGACTTCTATTTTCATCTGTTCCCATTCTTTGAGTAATTTTTCCATTGTTTGATCATTTGCTTTAAGGCTTTTTTCCAATTTCTTCTGCTGTATGGAATTGTTATTCATCTCATCTTCCAGTGTACTAATTCAATCCTCAGCTGCTGTTAACTCGTGTGAAAGCTCAACCATTTTTTTCTTCAATTCATCTACTGAGTTTTTCAGACCTGTTATTTGACCTGAAATTTCAGTTTGGAGTTTTCTGATTTCTATCTTCATATTCTCTTGATTCTTATTAGTGTTCTCTTCTATACTTTCTTTGAGTTCTTTGAACATCTTTCATATTGCGACTCTAAACTCCTTTTCTGAGAGACTGACTTGTTGGTTGGTCATGTTCAAGTCATCAGAGTTGTCATCGTCATTCTCTATGCATGGCACTGGCCTGTGTTGTTTCCCTATTGTCACACTTGTGGATTTTTCTATGTGTTGTGGTTGTATTCATTGGCTTAATGATGGGCACGGCCAGGAAGCGAAGCAGATGAGCCACACACAGGATGAAATTAGGCTGAAAATGGAGCACAGCACAGCACAGAAGACAGGCATCTGAGTTCCAGCAGAGTTCAGCAGCTTCCCCTATCTAAGCTTGTAAAATCAGCATTTATTACTCACTCTCTAGCCTGCTGGGTAGCTTCCGAATGCAGTTTTTTGGGGTTCACTTCCCCGGGCTCTGAGGATAGCTTAAAGAATTCAGAAAAGACAGAGAAGCACAAGACAGGGCTCCCTTCAGGTCCTCAGTTTCCTCAGAAGAAACTAATCAGCTAATTTTAATTAATAAAATTATATGCGTTGGTTTAGGAGGCATTTTTGTTTTTAATTTCTTTAGCTCCTGCTTCTTAGTTTGCTTAATTTCTGAAGAAAAGTTTGCCATAAATTTTCTGTACATAATGGTAATTTTCCCTCCTTTGCCTCATATATTTTCACCTTGCTGGTTTTTTTTTTTTAGCAGTTTGAATATATGGTATGTTTCTATGTGTGTGTAGACATTAATCCTGTTTAAAAGTCTATGATTTTTGTTTGTTTTGGGGGGTGTGCAGTTGGCAGTGATCATGACTTAATTCTGACTCTGTGCCAGGGATTACTCTAGGTAGGCTAGTGGAATCAAATGGGATGCTAGATAGGTCTCATGCAAGATAAGTATCCTAACCACTGTACTATTGCTCTGACCACAATATTCACCAAATTTCTAAGTTTGTAGTTTGATATCTATTATATCATAAATTTTGAAAAAATTTTGCTTATCTCTTTAAAAGACTTTTATGTTCATTTTTCTATTATTTTTATTCCAGTGTCCTAATTACATATATGATAGAATATTTAATTCTATCTATAGCTGTTGAAAGCCTCTCTCTGCATATCTCACACAAACAAGCATGCCTAAGCACTAAGTAAAACACTTTTTGTCTACTCTGTTTTAGTTTGAGTCATTTTTGTTGTCCTGTCTCCAAGTTAACTATTATTCTATCAAATATATTTCTTATGAACATTTTAAAGAATTTTTATCTTAAAGTATTAGAGTGATAAAGTAATTTACCATATTTATATCTAAATTATTTTACTTTTTAAATTTGGTGCATTATCCTAATACTAGACTTTTGCAGCAGTATATTTCAGGTTAAGATTAAAATGTCAAGGTGCAAGAGAAGTCAGATCCATTTTTAAAAGGCCCTTTAAATAGTACTTTTAAGTAGCCTGCAAAACTGGGAATGTCACTTCTTGGTTCCTTTAAATCCTTAAGCATTTCTATTAGTATACATGTATGTGAACAACCAGTGTAGTAATGCTTCTAAATGTCCTTGAAAGCCTAGAGATATTACATTAATTTAATTTAAGTAAAAAGTGAGGCATATTTATGGTGTGATTGAGACTTACTCTCACAAAATGACTACCAAGTCATAATAAGGTAATGAGAACCAATATCTATGACTATCAAATACATTAATTAAACAAAATGATACAATAATAAAGGTCTTTTTCAAAATAACATAATTGAAGACCAGAGTAATAGTATAGTGTGTTGAACATTTGTTTTATCCCCATGTGGTCCCTTGAGGACAGTCAGAAGATATTCTAGAGTACTTATCTGTTGTGATGCAAAAATAAACACAAAATTAATACAATTATGAAACAGTAAACATATTTAACAGACTAAATATTGAGAATTAAGCTTAGAGTAGTTATGTACAGTTCAACATTTTATCCCTATATTTTTCTTACCTATTTTTAATATTTATTTTAAGTTTTTAATAATATATTTATTTAAGCACCATGATTACAAACATGTTTGTAGTTGGGTTTTAGTTATAAAAAAAGAACAACCCCCTATATTAGTACAGCATTCCCACCACCAGTGCCCCACATCTCCTTCTTCCCTCACACTCTGCCTGTATTTGAGACAGATATTTGATTTCTCTCACTCACTACCATTGTCATGAAAGTTGTGAGTGTAGTTATTTCTCTAACTAAACTTACCAATCTGTGATAAGCTTCACATCATGGGCCTGTCCTCCAGCCCACATCTCTATTGTCTCTGTGTGTTATTACAATAATGTAATCATGGCCTTTGGGCCATTTGTATTTCTTCTTTGAGGAAGTGTCTTCATTTCTTCTCCCCATTTTTTGATGGGTTAGAAGTTTTCTTGTTAATTTCTGTCTATACCTTGTATATCTTAGATATTAGCCCCTTATCTGATGGGTATTGGGTGAAAATTTTCTCCCATTCTGTGGATGAGTTTATATCCTCATTACTATTTGCTTTGAGGTGCAGAAGCTTCTCAGTTTAATATAGTCTCTTTTGTTTATGTCTACTTCCACTTGTTTGGACAGTGATGTATTCTCCTTGAAAATGCCTTTAGTCTCAATGTCATGTAGTGTTTTACCTATGTGTCCTTCTATATATCTTATGGTTCTTGGTATGATATCAAGGTCTTTAATCAATTTGGATTTGACCTTTGTGCATGGTCTTAGTTAGATGGGGTTCTGAGTTCGCTTTTATGCATGTGGATGACCATTTGTCCCAATATCACTTGCTGAAGAGTACTTTTTTTGCTCCATTTTGCATTTCTTACCCCTTTATCAAAGATTAATTGATTCTATGTTGGGGGAACATTCTCTAAATACTCAAGTCTATTCCATTGATCTGAAGGTCTGTCTTTATTCCAATACCTATTTTAATGACTATTGATTTGTAGTACATTTTAAAGTTGGGTAAAGTGATGCCTCTCATCTTCTTTTTACCAAGGGTTGCTTTAGCTAATTGTGGGTGTTTATTGTTCCAAATGAATTTTATGAGTGTTTGATCCACTAATTTGAAAAATGTCATGTGACTCCTCTGAGGAATTGCCTTAAATGCTTTGGGAAGTAATGCCATTTTAATGATGTTAATCCATTGTATTTGTGTGTTAATTTTGTAGCCTGCAACTTTGCTATATGAATCTATTGTTTCTAAAAGCTTTAGATAGAGTCTTTTAGATTTTCTAAATATAGTAGCATGTTCTGCAAACATTGAGAGACTGAATTCTTCCTTTCTTATTGGATGCCCTTGATATCTTTTTTCTTGCCTAATTGTTATAGCAAGTACTTCCAGTACTGTGTTAAATAGAGTGGTGAGAGGGGACAGCCTTATGTTGTACCAGATTTTAGAGGAAAGGCTTTTAGTTTATCTCCATCAAGTATAATACTTGCCATTGGTTTGTTGCAAATGGACTTGACTATATTGAGAAAAGTTCCTTCCATTCCCATCTTGTTGAGGGTTTTATCAAGAATGGGTTTTGGACCTTATCAAATGCTTTCTCTTCTACTATTGATATGATCATATGGTTTTTATTTTTTCTTTTGTTGATATGGTGTATAATGTTGATTCATTTGCATACGTTAAATATCATCTCTGGAATGAAACCTAGTTGATCATGGTGTATGACCTTCTTGATGAGACGTTGGATCTTACTTCTTAGGACTTTGTTGAGAATATTTGCATCTGTGTTCATCAGGAATATTGGTCTGTAGTTATCTTTTTTTTTTTTGTGCAGCATCTGTCTCTGGTTCTTGTATCAGTGTGATATTAGTTTCACAAAAACTATTTGGTAGTGTTCTATTTTTTTAATTTACTGGAAAAGCCAGGAAAGAAATAATAGTATTTCCTCTTGAAAATTTTGAAAGTATTTATCTGAGCCTCAAATTTTTTAAGAGAAGACTTTTTATTACCATTTAATTTTCTCAATAGTGATAATCTGTTTAGATATGCTAGACCATCATAGTTCAATCATGGAAGACTATTCGAGTCCAAGAATTTATCCATTTCTTCCAGGTTTTCTTGTTTTGTGGAATAGAGTTTCTCAAAAAAGTCTCTGATTACCCTTTGAATCTGTAGTATCTGTTGTGATCTCCCCTTTTTCACTTCTAATTTGGTTTATTGTTTCTCTCTCTCCCTTTCTTTTTGAGTTTTGCTAGTGGTTTCCTTCTGTCTACCTATTTTTGGTTCATTTCTTATCACATGCTAATTTTATAATGTTTTTCATTAAGTTATTTATGTAGGCCCTTCTTCCTTCCTGATGTGTGCTTGTAATCCTATACATTTTCCTTATAGTTATACTTTTGCTGTGTCCTACAAATTTTGGTAATTTGTGTCTTCATTCGCATTTGTTTCCAGGAATATTTTGATTTCCTCTTTGATATCATCTATGACCCACTGATTGTTCAGTATGAGTTGTTCAATTTCATTGCATTATGATTGTGAAGGTAGTATGTATAATTTTTATCCTCTTGATTTTATGGAAGTATATTTTATGGGCCAAAATGTGCATCATATGTAGACCACTATCCTGGAGAATGACCCATATGCACTGTTTTCTGGGGATGACAACCCCCATATATATCTACTAGTCCACTTTCCTTCATTTCTCTTTTTAGAGCTAGTATATTCTTGTTAGGTTTCATCCTGGTTTGCCTGTGTTTATCATTATGACCCCTCCAATATGTTCTTTTTTTTCTTGGTTTTTGGTTTTGAGGTCACTCCTGGCTCTGTGCTCAGGAATCACTCCAGGAGGGCATAGAGGACCATATAAGGTGCCTGAGATTGAACCCAAGTCTGCCACATGTAAGGCAAGCGCCCTTCCCACTGTGCTATCACTTCAGCCCCATCTATTCATTTTTATTTTGCATGTTAATTCCACAGTATTTTTAACACCATTTTTAGTTCAATGGATGTTTATTTGGTATTTTTGTTTTGGTTTTAGATTGGATGTTAGCTCTGTGCTGAGATTACTCCTAGCAATGTCTGAGGGACCTTGTGGTAGTCGAGAATAAAATTGGATTAGATGTGTACTTGGGTGACCTCATGGAGTGCCAGGGATTGAACCAATGCCTTGCCTACTAAACAATCTTTCTGGCCCAAAAGGCACTATTAACAGAAGTACTGGAAGTAGATAAAGATTATGCATATTTCTTTACTAACGCAATGGCAAACCACAATACTTATGATTCCTGTACTACCTTTATGACCCAGAGATTTGTCTGTTTTTACCTGATAGTCCTAGGATATGTGTAGTAAGAAATTAAGTGCCAATTTATGTCTGATTCTATTTTGGGATTTTTTTTATTATATTCTATTGATTACTTGGGTTGTTTAATTGCAATTTCATAATTTAAACTTTACTGTCACTTCTTAATATAGTCTGAAATTAAATAACATGAAGCAGTTCTTTTTATTTTATTTTTTCTTAATATTGGTTTCCTTATGTCAGTTCCCTAGAGCTCTAGAAAAGCATAGCTATTTTTGTTCTGTTTTCCAAAAATATAAGTAGACTTTTGACAAAGACTACACTGAATTTGTGTTTGCTTATATTAAAATGTTATTTTGATACATTAATTTTCACCATCAGTAAATATGAAATATCTTTCCATAGTTTAATATATTGTTCTTTTAGCATTGCCTTGGATTTTTGTTGCATCTGTATTTAACCTCCATTCTTAAGTATATTACTAGGTATTTAATTCTTTTTGTAAGCCTTACACATTTTTATGCAAACAGATGTTTTTTCTCACTTTTTGTGTATAGGATTGCAACTAATGTTTTATGTATTGATTATAGAACTTTCCACAATTTCTAATAATAGTTTCTCAATAAATTATGATATAATCTGCAAATAATAATAGCTTAACTTTATTTTAACAACCTGATATTTTTATTATGGATGTTAAATTAATCTGAATAAAACCTCTAGTACATTGTATTAGTAAAAATGATGAGAATAAGCAAGCTTTTATTATCCTTTTGTTTTGTTTTGGTTTTGGGCCAAACCTGGGGAGCTTCAGGGTTTACTCCTGGCTCTGTTCTCAGGGCTCACTCTTGGCAAGGCTTGAGTGACCTTACAGAGTTCTAAGGATTGAACCAATGCCTTGTCTCCTGTTCAATCTTTCTGGCCCAAAAGGCACTACGAACAGAAGTACTGGAAGTAGATAAAGATTATGCATACTTCTTCATTAACACAATTGCAAACCACAATATCTAATAAGGAAAAAAGGAAGAGATAGATCAATAAAGAGAGAGAAAAAGAGAGCGATATGTGTCTTCCACAGAAAAGGCAGGGGAGAGGGCAGGAAGGAAAATGGGAATATTGGTGGCTGGCAATGTGCACTGGTGAAGAATGTATCCTGAAACTCAATTATGAACAACTTTGTATCAGTAGATTAAAAAAACAACTGTATTATGAACAACCTTGTAACCATGGTATTTAAAAAGTAATTAAAAATAAAATAATGAAAGCCAATAATAACAACAACAACAACAACAACAATAATAAATGGTACTCAACAGTTCTGCAACAAAGCAGATTTGTGTTGGAATAGACTGTCAGAACACTGGTTACTAATAATGCCTGAATAAATAATAGAATTATTTTCAAGAGAACCATGGGGCTGCCAAGGAAAGGACCATTAAGACTTATTACAAAGACAGAGGGATTGACCATGAACGTTAGGGTTAGGAAAAGAATGTGACTCACTTCAGAAAGAATTTTTATTTTGACATAGTAGTGGTATTTTCTGACTAATACCTCTGTCAAAAAGCTGAAAAAATATTATACATCTAGATTAAAGTACTAGCGTGAAAACAAAGAGGCAGAAAATAAGACAAAAATAAGCAAAAACAATGAAGAATGACTGAAAAGAAGGATGGAGGAAGGAGGAAGGAAATTATGAGTAGTGGAAATGGACTCTCCACCATCATAAGAGACTTCATTGCTCTAGAATTAGAAGGGTACTGACTCTTATGCACCATGTGACTGGCTATGCCTAGTCCTTTTACCTACAATGTTAGAGCTCACAGAGAGTGTTTTAATGCTAGGTATAAAAGTAATATGGTAGGGGCCCAGAGAGATAGCACAGCGGTGCTTGCCTTGCAAGCAGTTGATCCAGGACCAAAGGTGGTTGGTTCAAATCCCGGTGTCCCATATGGTCCCCCGTGCCTGCCAGGAGCTATTTCTGAGCAGACAGCCAGGAGTAACCCCTGAGCACCGCTGGGTGTGGACCAAAAACCAAAAAAAAAAAGTAATATGGAAAAATTTTGATAACACTTTATATTTAGATAATTCAATTAGCTTCTCATTTCATTTCAAATATTCATTAACATTCACACATCATAAAATCTTTAAAACAATAGTATGAAATAAAAACAAGTCACGGTGGTGCAATAAAAGCAATGATAGCACAATGTAAACAAGTTTCAAATTTATGTTGTAGTTCTGAGAAATTAGAAAATAATTTTATTCAGACACAGAAGAACCAATTGCCATGAAAAGCTGGTTAAAAAAAAGCAAGTAGGATAAATAGTAAACATTATTGAGAAACCAAGAAAATGATGAAATTATGAACAATAGTTTTCAGAAACATGTCAGTGGGGTCAGGAAGGTTAAAGTAAAAGTGCTCAATCTTTCACAAATCAGCATAGTCCTACAGGAAGCAATATGATTTGCATCTCCCATGGCAGATGAACCTTTTACTTCTCCTGTGGGACCCAGGCATCAGTATTAGGTCATTGTTTAGTTAATCTTGGATTTCTAAAAGCACATGATTCTAGTGGTGAATATCTTCTCCCATGTGACCTCTCTTTAGTTGTTTCTTTCTAGATATTCTGTTGTTTGAATAAATGGTAGCTTTAATTCTACTCTAGATAGATTAGATAATTAAAAACTATTAGTTACCAGAAATAAAGTGTTAAGAAATTTCCCAGAATTAAAACAAGAATATGCAATGATTAAGAGTAAAAATTGAGAGGTTGGGGGCTGGAGCGGTGGCACAAGCAGTAGGGCATTTGCTTTGCATGTGCTAACCTAGGACGGCTGCAGTTCTATACACTGGCATGCCATATGGTCCCCCAAGCCAGGATTGATTTCTGAGTGCAGGAGTAATCCCTGATTGTCACCCAATGTGGCCAAAAAACAAACAAACAAAAAAAATTCGAGAGGTTGGAAAGATTACAGCATTTGCCTTCATGCAGCTAACCCAGTAAGATCACACCATGTATAGTTCCCCCATGTAATATTAGGAATAATCCTTGAACATAGATCCAGGAATAAGACCTTAGTGCCCAATGGTGTTCCCTGTAGAACAAATGCCTATGATTATACTTCTTGCTGCTGGGCCTTGCTTCCCTGCTCAGGTCTTATTTTCTATTCAGCATGATTCAGTAAAGCTCACTTTGTCTATTATTTTACCACAAGTGAATGTTCCAGTGGCCAAAATTGAGTAGATCTCTTGGCCCTGGATGGGTTGTTTTCATTGCTGTATATGTCAGTCAGTCTATTTTGAACACAATGCAGAGGCTGGAATAAAGGCATCTCAGATATATTTGTCTCTAATTAACTTTTGGTTATTGTGAGTCTTGGTGCTGGCACAGAACAGTTACCCAACAAAACAACCCCCTTTCTAAATTGATTAAACAATTTAATAATTAAACCATTTTTATTCACTAAAACACACAATGCACAAATATTCAAATGTAAAATTCATACAATACACCAAACTTGTAATGGGAAAATATTTCAAATTTGGAATGTTTTGTCAATATTTGAACTTACATTGATAAAAATTTATGAACTTCAAAGCAAATAAAAAGTACTGAAAGTGTGTAGAGATAAGCAATAGATTAAAAAACAACCAGAAATAACTTGTTCAGAGTGATACCTACAGTGATATTAATATGGTATGTAACCCAGAACTGGTGAGCGATAAATGAAAAAAAAATTTACTTCTTTACAAAATAAAGGCTAAAGAGCTGGAGCAATAGTACAGTGGGTAGGATACTTTCACATGGCCAAAACTGGATTGATCCTTGACATCATATGGTTTCCCAAAACCAACAAGGGTAAATCTTGAGTGCAGATTTAGGAGTAATATCTGAACTTTACAGGTGTGGCCTAAAAATTAAAGCTAAACTATTAGAAAAGTTATACAAAGAAAGAAGTGTTTGTATGAGAGTATGATGGAAATTAGCACTACTTTTTAAGAACTCGATAATTCCATGTTAGTTGAGTACAGAATTCAGTGGGACTGTACCATGAGATGAAGTTGAAGAAGCAAGGACTAAATCATAACAATCTTCCTAACTTCTTATCCTAAAATGAAGCAATTTTACCTGCCATGGAAATGTCAATATATTTGAAAATGTTAGTGTACTGTGGGTAAGAAAATTAATGTTAAGTAGGTGATAGATAAAGTCTTTTGATATTATTCAATATAGCACAGAGCTCAGCCCATAAATAAGATTTCAATAAACAATGACATGAAGTGATAAGTAAGTTGAATTTTGGCTCAGTGTGGTAGAGTTTCAATCTTTTACTGCTTCAAAACCAATACAGTTAAGAATTTTTATTATGACTTTATATTTTGTCAAGTTGTTCCTAATACAGTTGTTTAAGACATAAAATATTACAACACTAATTCTACCATCAATGCGACCTTCTCTTCACCAATGTCCACAATTTCCCACACACCCCAGCTTGCCCCTTTATCAGGCTAAAAAAATTACTTTATATATTTGTTACAACACAAAGGCAAATAGATATCAAACAATTATCAAAGCTTAGGTCCACAAAAGTCAATTTCTGAACATGAAACTTTCCAATCAAACTTGCTGTGATCATACTAGACTGACGTACTATGAAATTTGGAAGTGTTGTGCATCCACAAATGTGTTTAAAGAGGTTTGGAGCTGAATTGATTTTATGGTTTGGCAGTTTGATGAAGTTCAGTTGTGAAGCTGGGCCATTTCTATGTTGATGAGTGTCAGTTGTGACTATAGGCTACTGTGCCTCCAGGCAGAAGGGAGTATCTGTTTGTCCCCATTTTGAGAATGCTCAAGAGTTATCAATCCTATCTACTGGGAAAAATGAACAACTTCCAGTTCTTTTTGACAACATCAAGATCTTTATGAGATTAGTTGTGAAGCTGAGCCATTTACCAGCCAACAAGATGGGTGAAGGTAGAAGCTACTGCATTGTTACAACCATAACAATTTTGCTAGAGGAATATATTTACTGTAGCTTGAGTTTTTAATTCAGGTATAATTCTTAGCTCTGTCAGAAGCTTTGTGATTATAACAAATTACTTAAAAATTCTTTGAGTCTCATTTTTTTTTCTATAAGAAAATACTTGTCTCTTTCCTGCACAACTTTTACTGGAGTACACAGCTACAAATACAAGCTTTACAAAGATTATTAAATTTATGAGTAGTGCTGGTATCTTTCATTCCAGGAGTGAGACATTCATCTTAAGCTAGATAAACTGAAAGTGTAGAATTATGAGAGAAATTTGGCACACCTTTCAGATCGAAGGGTGACAATAAAGATTTTCCCCATAAACAACTGAACTTGAGATTCTGAAAAATAAAAATCCTGCTCTTCTCATCTATAGATTTTCTTTCTTCTCACTCCTGAGCACAAAGTTGGTATTGTACCCATCAAAAGCTTGTATTGTGGAAAGTTATTTTTTCAAGGTAGAAGTTATATTAAATTGTAATTTCTTGATTTCATTTATAAATTTCTAAGAAGAAACATTTCTTGCTCATCTTATTTCCAGGATGTGTTCTGCATCTTTTTGACTATTATGGTGGGTGAGATCTGTACTAATATGAAGAATGTGGAAGGAAATTCCCTATAATAGGATCCATTGTTTAAAAGGAGACATAATGGTAAAGTTATTAGCATAAATATTTTGCATCATACACAAATTAAGATAGTTTGAGGAAAACTTCCATTTAAAAATTTGTGACTAGAAAACTGGAAAGTTGTAGAAGAACCCTGGAGCACCATGAATAACCAGGATTAGTCATATTATAAATATTAAAGATATGAGGACTATTTAACAGGACTCAGAAGAAGAAATAGTAGTACAGACTGCCTTGAGAGAGTGCTAAATGTTTGTAAGCATGACCAATTACAGGCAATGTCATAGGAAATATATACCATGATCTTCCCTTTTATATCCTACTTGAATACTTTGCTGACCAAAATCAAGAGGGAGCCCAAAAAGGAAAAAAAGGTAGAGACAGACAGACAGACAGACAGACAGACAGACAAATAGAAATAGAGAGCATGAACAGGGAAAAGAGAGAAAGAATGAGAGAGAAAAGAAAAATGTCTGCCACAGAGGACAGAAGTGAAAAGGGGGGCCTTGGTGACAGAAATGTTCACTAATAAAGGGTGTTTTACACAGTATGATTGAAACTCAATCATAAACAACTTTGTAACTTAAAAAAAGGCAACTGTATTATGAGCAACTTAGTAAACCGTGGTGTTTAAATAATGTGTGAAAAATCTAAAATAAAAGAGGGAATCCAAGAGTAACAAGAGGCTATTGATAATGCACCTATAAGTAAACCTCTTGAGAAGGACAGAGAAGAGTTATCTACTTGCGATTTGTTGGGAAGATACAATTGTTAAATGCCTATTGCATTGCCATATGAAACACACTTAATAACCTTTTATTGCTGTATTCCTAATCCAGGTCATACTGAAAATATATATGTATGTTTTGTGTTCACATAAGTAGAGTGTTCTATTTGGATATTCAAAACTTTTATCCATTGACTGTTAGACAATAAATTGCACAAATAAAAGATTAGTGATATAAGTTTAAGTCCATCCTGCTGTGGTTGACTTTAATTTTATTTGAGTCTGTTTGAATTAGAACCTTATTTGCTCAAGTCCCAGTTCTCTAAATATCAATAAATTGACTAGTGGGAAAACTTATTGGGCATTATTAGTCTTTAAACATAAGTGCACATAGGTTCCTTTGCGTGAAGAGATATTTATTTTGAGCAATTTTGCTGTATCATACATAAACAACTTGTATGTTAATAATGCTGAGCATTGAATTCAATATTAAAACTTAAATATAATTCTTACATAAAGGAGATTTGAAGAAAACAAAAACAGAACTTTAAAGTTATTTATTTGAGGGATGTTAAGTTTAAGACACTATTTAAAATTTAGCAATCTATTTTTCTCTGGTTTTCGCAGGTAAAATTCTTTTTTTTTCATTCTATTCAGAGTTTTTTCCTTAGTTCTAAAAATATACTCCTGCCTGGAAACTTTAAATAGATATTTGTAGCCACTGAAAGGTTATTGTGTGACATTTATTCTGTTGATGTTTATAAATGAAAGTATATCTTTAAGTGTTTTAAGTCTACTAGGGGACAAAACTAGTTCAGAGAGCATGTGGGGAACATGTGAAGTGATTTTTAAAGAACTGTGATTTTATAAATTGTTTTGCTTCTTCCAGGTAGTAGGAATTCAGCACATCTTTGGAAAGCATTGATGTAATATGATTTATGGTGTTGGCCTCTTACTATGTCAGTCTAGTGTTTGTATAAGATTAACTTTAACTAGTAAAAGAAATTAAGACTTTCAGGTTGAAAGAACACAAGTAAGGCTATTAGTTTTTAATGGTATCCAAATATTAGAAAAGTCACAAAAGGTAGTCATCCTTATTTGGTCAAAAGATCTGAAGTCAGGTACAAATGTGTATGACTACAACATAAGATAATTTCAATTTGGATGAGCCAGAATATCTCATTATATTTGTGAAATTGACTACACACAATCCGTGATAATTTGTCATCCAAGTATCATTAGAATTACAAAGAACAATGGACTAAGTTTTGCTCTGTATCTTGATTCCTTGTACTGTAGGAATGATATTAAATGAAAATATATTTTTTAAATTATACTTTTGATTCTGGCTGCTTAAAAACTTTTGTATATATTATGTATATTTATTAACTTACATGCAGTTACATAACTGAATTTTTGCACAAATTTTTGTCTTAAATTTATAATTTATTGCCAGTAATTGATGAGTGTAGCTATATTATTTTGTAGGATCACATAAAATTTTCTTTGGTGAAAAGTTGTCAGGAATAGAAAAGATTAAAAAGCCTTAATGTCTATGACCATGGAGGTTATAATCATTTTTATCATAAAAATAAAATTCATTTAATAAACTGCAATTGTGAGATATATTTTTGAACAACATATTCTGAGAACTATTCTCAATAATATGAAGTTGAATAATAAATATAAACTAGTGAGATATTTATGTTGCTAAAATATAGTTTTAAATTTATACTGAAAAGTATATAAGAATGAAAAATCAAAGAAAATAAAAAATTTATTATGTATGCTTCTATGTATTGTGATTTATTTTACAATATATATTATACAATATATATCTTTAAAGTCATTTTTGTAAAGAGTTATTTTTATAATAAAAATAAACCACAAAATTAAAAGAAAAAGAAAAACATATTCCAATACAAATGTATACAGCCCACTTAAAAATGTTCAATCAGACTAGGTAATTATTTAAAAATATTTGCTATAGGGTAGTGGGGAGGTGAAAAAATATTTGCTATAAATATACAATTCTACTACCAGTTTTACTGGAATGTTGGTTTATAGCTTATAAAAATATAGAAATGTTGCTTATAATTAAGAAAGAAATATAATAGCAATACCCTGCTTTTTCAGATTGTGACTCATAACAAATTATTTTCCTAGTCAACACTAATAAATACTCCCCAAATTACTATTGAATTATGAATAAAAAATGTACTGTTTGCTTCTTAAAATATATAAAGTCCCAAGCCATGAGACTAATTGTGTTTTATAAGTGTAGTCTATTGGTCTTCTTGGTCTTCTATTGTCTTCTTGGTCTGTCTGCTTGACATCCTGAAATTTAGAGTCCACAATAAAAATATTAATAAAAATAACTACAGAGGAATATGATTCAGTTATCACTTGTTTGCATCTTCCTTCTGAGGTGAATAAATTTTATTCCAATGCACAGAAACTGCAGTTCATGAATGTTGGCAAATAACTGTTTATGTATTTTTCTATAAAATATTTAGAACTTTTATGCTTTGGAGGTTGTTTTGTTTTTAAGTGGACTAATTTTAAGAGGGGGAGTGGGTTTGGCCAGACCTGTACTTTCTTATGATTTTTATTAGTTTGTTCAACAACTACTTCTTAGCTACTTAGGTACTCATTTATGAGTACTAAATATCATAGAAATACGAATAAAAAAATAAAGAAATCCTTTCTTCCTGAGTTTGTTTTTTAATAGAAGGAGGTAAGGCAGATTCTAATTTTTGTGCAAAATAAATAATAAGTAGTTTATGGAATTTAAACTAAATAATATTAGATAAAATATAGGGCCCTAAAACATGTTAATTATATTACATGCCTTGGAGACAATCAGTAAGGAAAGGGTAGAAAGAGATGGGGAGAGATTATAAACACAACTTCACATTGGATTGTCAGAGAAGGTTTAGCCAAACAAACCAAATTTAACTGAGAACCCCAAAAAACACAACCTTGCCAGAGAGATATTGTGAAGAGCTTTCAGGTAATAAAGAGTACAAATAGTAACTGTTATCAATAGCATTGTAAATCAAGGCCTACCTAATAATTTGATAATCCTAATTAATTAAAATGGGGAAAGGAGATTATAACAGAATATACAAAAGGTTTTGGTATTAATTAGAAGAGTGTTATAAGAAGGACACAGAAAGCTTAGAATCAAAGACAATGACAGAACTGGAGGCTGTGAGTCATGTGAATGCTGGAAAGGAGCCACAAACCAACGAATTCAAGTCTCTTCTGGTTCTGGAAAAGGCAGAAAAACATCTTTTTTACCTTGAGCATACTGAAAGATTGGCACCTTGATATTGTTCAGGTGACCAGTTTTGAGCTTTTGACCTTGAGAACTATAGGATAATGTATTTGTTTCTTTAGGTAAATTTTGTATTGTTGTTATAGTAATGTTAGCAAAGAGAGAAAATAAGAAAGAAACAGTGAAATAAGTTCAGAAGTAAGACAATGTTGTTTTTCAGGTTTCCATCTGAGGAAAACGTTTTAAGAATAAAGTATTTAGGGGCCAGAACAGCTGTAGGGTGTTTGCCTTGCACACAGCTGACCTGTGATAGACCTGGGTTTGATCCTGGGAATCCCATATGGTCCCCCAAGCCAGCAGTGATTTCTGAAAGCATAGCCGGGAGTAATCCCTGAACGTCACTGGGTGTGGCCCCAAAACAAAACAAAACAAAACAAACGCCAGAGAATCACCAGGTATCATCTAAAAACCATCTAAAAATAAAAGACAATGTGAGTATAATATCGAGAGACAATAGAGATGAGGATTAGGATGACAATCTATGAAATTAGTAGAAAACTTGGCACAAAAGCAGAGTGCAGTTAGAATAGAGAAGGGTCTAATATAAAAGAGACATTCATGTCTCCTTCATTTGCAGCAATATAAATCGCAATGTCAAAAAAGAAGAGTGAGAACCACAAAGTCAAAAAGGAAAATAAATAAAGAGAGAAAGTGAGGGAGAAGAGAGAGGTAAAGGTAGCAAGTACAAGAAGGTAGGTGGGAGAAAAGAGGGTGTCAGGGAGGGTGAGAGGGAAACTGTTGACATTAGTGGCAGAAAATATACACCAGTGAGTAGTTATGTGTTGTATGACTATAACTCAATCATGAACAACTTTATTTGTGAGTGATAAAACTCTATTATGAACAACCTTGTAATCATAGTGTTTAAATTAAAAAGTTTTAAAAACAATAAAGCTATTAGCTATTATTCCTTTCAAAAAGATTTTTATTTAATTGAAGAGCCATAATTCACAGTTATTGATAGTTGAGTTTTCAGTCTATCAGATTTTAACAGCAATCCCACCACCAGTGTCAGTCAGCTCCCTCTACCAGTGTTCCCATACTTTATCATCTGCCATTCTCCCCAGCCCCTCCAGACCCCACCTCATATGCCTGCCACTTTGACAGGCACATTATAAAGTTCAATGATTGCAATTAGCAGCTATTCTTAATGCAATTTAAAGGTCAGATAAAATAAATCTACAAAAAATTGCATTCTGTTAAGCAGCATGGTGTTCAGTGATGAACTTGACAATAATTAATGATTATTGTCATTATAAGAAAAGTCACATTAAAATTTTCTTTAATAGAAAATGGAGAAAAATAATTGGGGTTTAAAATAGTGATTAATCATTATCTGTTACATGTTTTCTATTTCACCCTTTTGAATAAATATATCTATTGTCTTCATAACATAAATAAAATAAACTATTATTATGTGTGAAATATTGTATGCTTCTAAAGATAACAATTACATAATTATGCTGAATAGACAAACCAAGGACCAAAAATAAGAGACATTACATAATGGAACTTGTAAAAATTTTTAAAATGAAAAAATTAGCTAAAAGAGAGACTAGAAATAGGCAGAGTGAATAATGAGGTGAAGGAGATAGATG
Organism: Suncus etruscus; assembly: GCF_024139225.1. Taxonomy (NCBI): domain Eukaryota; kingdom Metazoa; phylum Chordata; class Mammalia; order Eulipotyphla; family Soricidae; genus Suncus; species Suncus etruscus. Next base: position 51,255,355 of record NC_064852.1, read on the forward strand.
TCAATTGCAAGAGTCATTGTGATCAATTATTCTATATTTGACTATGGTGTTAGTTACACACATTTATATGTGTAAAACTTCATAAATATAAATTCACACACATATATAAGTAAATAAATACATATACATAGTATGTATAGATGACATAAACTGGATAAATTAAGTTATTTGTAACACTATTAATCTGCAATGCTATTGTCAATTAAAGTTAAGCTACCATTACTACTGTTAGAAATTAACTGAAGGGCAATTCCTACTATCTATACTTATCCATAGGGACCTCAAAATAATAGTTTCATAAAATATAATTTAAGAAATAAATTCAAAATAAATAAACTAGATGCTTAAGTTGGCAGTTGTGTCAGAAGCTATAGGGAGGAACGTGGAGTGTCAGTCCCTGGAGTGAAAGAACTATACAGTGCTTATTATGACAATGTCTTGATAAAATACTTCAATGTATCCATTTCTGGAGTCAGAGTGATAGCACAGCCTTAGAGCATTTGACTTGCACGCGGACAATCCAGATCGGACCTTGGTTCTATTCCCAGCATTCCATATGGTCCCCCAAGTCAGGAGAAATTTCTGAGCATATACCCAGGAGTAACCCCTGAGCATTACAGAGTGTGGCCCCAAAACAACCACAACAAAATTTACTCATTTCTGTGTACTTATGTCTTCTACTATGATCTAAAGCTTATGATCTTTGAGACCATTGAATTAGAAAACTATACACCACTGAAGTATGTTATAGAACACACTTATTGAGTATATATTTGCAAATTACTATTATCCCATTTTTTTTCTTTTTCTCTTTTCCTTTTCTCTTTCTTCTTTTTCAACCCAAGCTATGGTACTGTTACATCATAATGCCTACTCTGTCAGCTTTTTTCCAGGAGAGGAACCTCAATGCACAAGACACGGTGGATGATAATACATAAGGTAGACTCCTCTTATAGTACCCATATTGTTTAGTATTCTAGTCATGAAAACTATGTTTACCCTAGCACCCCCTCCTATTTTTTATTTTGTTTGATTTTTCCTTTTTCTTTCATCTTTTAAATTTAAATTTATAACTTCTACATAGGGGCTCATTCCTCCTTTTTTTCAACAGAACATGAATCAACTCATAAATCAAGAAATTGCATTGATGAAGAAGAAAGGAAAGCAGGAAAGAAGTAGGGGAAAATAAGAAAAAGAAAAAAAGAGAGAAAGGGAGAGAGCAAAAATATAAAAAAAGAAAGTAGTAATTTGCAAAAACATTTCCCCTCAAAAAAAAAAAAAAACTGGAGACTTTAGAAATAAACAGCTTTAAAGGCATCTACCTGTAGTTGTGTTCAGGGTTACTTTATTTGGAGGGGGTGTTTGGGTCACACCCGGCTGTGCTCAGGGATTAATCCTGGCTCTGTGCTCAGAAATTGCTCCTGGCAGGCACAGGGGACCATATTGGATGCCGGAATTTGAACCACCATCTGTCCTGGATCAGCTGTGTGCATGGCAAATGCCCTACTGCTGTGCTATCTCTCCGGCCCTATCAAAATTAATTTTTATTGAACAGTATCATTTATACATGTCCTGCTTCTTGGCATCACTGTAAAAGACAGACAGCACGAGTAACATCACCAGAACCAGGGAGGCCCTACCTGCTGTTCAGACAGCATCATTCCTTTTTGCATAGGCACACTAAAATGGGGAAGTTTTATGTATAGAAACAAGCTATCTACTAGGGATATTAACTCATAAATTTTATAATACAGGGGCATCTCACATCTTGAGTATTTGTGGGAATTAGACAGCATGTGATAAGACATCGACTGTTCAACCCTTAGCCCCGGAGTCCCAACCTTAGAACTGACAGTGTCTTCTGCACAAGCACCAGGAATCAAAGTCCCCCTGGGGGAGTCCCTAATACCACTTTGGCACCAATTTGCACCAGGCTTGATCTAAGGGCAGGTTTCCCAACCTCATCACCTAATGGTGAGATGAAATCAGAAGACACTCCATCCTTTGAGCTGTGCAAAACCCAAGATCACTAATTAAAGAAGACTGACTGCAGCAACCATAATGGAGCAGAACTTCTAGAACCATAAAGACTCTATTCTAGACTTCGTCCTAGGACCTGTGCAAAAACCAATATCTCTAATTACAGAAGTCTGGCCTTGACAATCACAACTGAGCAGAGTATTTCCTGGCACCATAAAAAGACCTTCGGGTTCAACAATGAACATGGCCATAGCCTGTAGTTGATCCCATGATAGTATGCTTCAGGGTTGGAACAAAACCTGTATTACTTAGGTCAAGGGAATATCCTTTCTAATTTCTCCAATTACTGTGCCCCCCCCAAAAAAAGGCCTTGCTACACACTAGCACCCCCTCCTATTTTTTTATTTTGTTTGATTTTTCCTTATTCTTTCATCTTTTAAATTTAAATTTATAACTTCTACACAGGGGATCATCCCTCCTTTTTTTCAACAGAACATGAATCAACTCATAAATTGCGCTACCTCATAAACTGAGAAAATTGTGGATGGTACCAGGGGCAAGCAGTCTCATGAACATTGAGTGGAAATAAAAATTAATCAGCCATAAATACCCAACTCGAAGTCAAAGACAATGGAATCAAGAGACCCAAATTACAACAAGCTAAACACTGCTTTGTTACACTAGCAGTCCAGGGGGCTAAGAATGGTGGTATGGGATGTATGCTGTAAACAGTGGCAGAGGGAGGTAAACACTGGTGTGGTAATTGCTTTAATTCACTGTCACTATGTACCTTAAAATATAACTGTGAAAGACTTGTAATTCACATTTGTCTCAGTAAAAATTATAAAAAAAAAAAAAAAACAACAGTCCACGTTAGGGAGAGATGATAAGGAGGGCCACATAGAATGAATCAGCAGGAGTGTTGGTTTTAGTTTCTTGCTGGGGATGAGGTGTGGGTCTGAGTGGTGTCCCTTTGCTTGAGTGCTGGGTAATGGCTTACTGGGGTAGGAGGTCCAAGGTCTTGCCTAAGACCTCTCTGCCGCAAATCTTTTCTCAATTTCAAGAACACCAGGGTATGTGATAAAAATGCGCCCTGGATCCCATACCCCAAGAGAAAATCTCAAAAGACAAAGAAGCCTATACTTCCTTCATAAGTTTAAGACCTATATAATACTACCTCTAAGCCTGTTTTCCCCAAATTTAAGGTAATCTCCTGCATCACTTTGTTTCTTTAATTGATTTTTTAAATTCATTTTAGAAATCCTTTTTCCTTTGTATATATGTGAGTTTATATATTTTTATTTTTTGTCTTGTTTCTGTTTCCTTCTCTTCCCATCCCCAAATGCAACAACAATATAATGCAACACCATTGCTTCCTGAAAAGGCATACTAAAAAAAAGGAGACATTTTATATATAAAAAAAAAGCTCTCATCTACTAGGAATAAGAACTCATACTTTTTTATAATACAGGGCACCTCCCACCTTGAACATATGTCTGTGGACTCAATTTAGACTCCAGGTTATTAGACAGCGACTGTCCAACCTGGATCCAGACATAGAAATGACACAGCTCTCCACAACGGCTCCAGGAATCAACCCCCCTCTAAAATATTCTTAATACTGCTCTGGCACCAACATGTGCCAGTTTTGATATAATATCCTGACAATGAGAAAATGGTAACAACTTGATCTAAGAGCAGATTGTCTACTCACCATCTAATGATAAGATAAAATCAGAAGACTTGTCATCCTTTGATCTGTGCAAAAGCCAAGAGCACTATCCACAGATGACTGACTGTGACAACCATGACTGGGCAGAACATATCCTGGGACCAATAAAAAAAACTCTGTCCTAGGTTTTGGCCTACAATCTGTACAACTACCAAGATCTCTAATTCCAGAAGTCTGACTGAGACAACTGCAACTGAATGGGCCTTCTGGAACACAACAAAAGACTCTATTTAAGGATCAGTGCAATGACCAAGACCACCAACTACAGAAGGCGGATTAAAATGACAGTGAAGGAACAGAACTTCTAGAACGGTAAAGAAAGACTTTATTATAAGCTCAATTCCTTGACCTGTGGAGATACCAAGATCTCTAGATACAGAGGTCTGATTTTATCATACATGATGGAGCAGAAGTTTTCCATATACCACAAAAGGACCAGGAAGAGTAAATGAACATGCAAGGAGTCTTCAGTTATTCCCATGACAGTATGCTTCAAGGGAGGAAAAACTCTGTACCTCTTAGGCCAAGGGAATATTTCCGCAATATTTACAGTGTCTATGCAGGAAAAAAGAAAAGAAGCAACACAAAATAATCTTTTTATTTATTTATTTACTTATTTTTTTGGTTTTGTTATTGTTGTTGTTTTTATTTTTTACCTGTTTTGTTTTTATTTCAGGACCATGGTTATTATGTTGTGCTTGTCTTTATTTCTGTAGTGCTCATTGGACTTTTTGTTTGATTTTCTTTTTGTATTGTTGTGGTGTTTCTCTTCCTTTTCCCCTTTCTTCTCTCAAACTGATGTCAAGAGCTTCTAAGGACTTCACCCATTTTCGTCTTGTTTGATTTATACCCCATTTTATTGTTTTTCTTTTCTTCAAACAGAACCACATAACTTGAACCATCTTCTTCTGCCTCTCCAATTGAGGGGGAAATAATGGAGGGTACCAAGACCAAACAGTTGTTTGAACACTAAGTAGTAATAAAAATGATTAGAGTTAAATACCAAATCCAAAGACAATGACAAAAGAATCCCAATCTACAACAAGTTAGACACAGAGGGGACCACTTATACTAGCAGATCAGGGGGTAAACGAGGGGGATTTGGGATGCAAGCTGGGAACAGGGGTGGAGGGAAGACAACTTTGGCGATGGGAATTCCCCTGATTCAATGTTAATATGTACCTAAAATATTACTGTGAAAGATATGTAATCCACTTTGGTCAAAATAAAAATTATCATTATAAAAAATTATAAAAAAATACCAAAAACATTAAGAAAAATTAAGACTAAGCAGAAAAGTAGAAGTAAATCACCAGTGTAAATACAAAGAATATAGTCAACTAATATATAGCCAAAATTTAGGACATAAAAATTTGAATTGCAAAAATAAAATTATACTACAGACATCATGAACTATTTAATATTAATTCTTCAATCAATCTTTAGATCTAGTGATTAAAATATACACATTATAGCATCCAATATACATTATATAATAAGTGTAAATATAAGGAGTATATATTTTACAATATATACATACATTAAGCATATACAAAATCTATAAAAATCAGTACGTAGAGAAATGTATATTGGATAATTAAAGTATTTTTAATATGTGAAGCAATTAACAAGTAACAACATATTTAGACAGAAAATCAAGCATAGAGTTGATACTTTTGTCTATAACAGATGGAATAACATCTGTTATCAAAAGCACTGAAAATTCAAAAAGTGTAGCCAAAAATATTCACTTTAAAAAATGATAAATCACTCATATTTAAATAGTACATAGAATTTTTTGAGAATAAATGGTGATGTATTTAGTCCAGAGTAATAATGCAAAAAATAAAGATCAGCATCTGTGAGATTTTTCTAAAATTGCAATTAGAAGGTGTTTTAAATGTATTTATATTAGAAATTATGAAATAATAGAAATGAGTCTAATCATTACAGCTTTCAAATTGACCAATGAGAAAAATAATTATCAAGTGCTCTAGGTAGGGAAAGTAGAGGAAAGGCACAATATAGAGACCATAAAATTTTCACATTTAAAAATAAATGCATAAAGAAGCAAAATAATACTCAAGATTGTTATAATGATGACTTTTTTGCTCTGTTTTGATAGGTTTATTTTCTACATTTTTTGAGGTTTTGGGGTTACACCTAGGAGATCTCAGTGGCTATTACAGGCTCTATGGACTCAGAGGTGAATCTGGCAGTACTCAGGGGACCAGATGTGGTGCAGGATTTTGAATGAGAATTATGCTGATGAAAATTGCAATTAAAGAAAGTGTCTTACCTCTTTCCTTTACTATCTGTACAAATCCTATTTCTCTGTTGTATCAAAACCTTAAGTTTCTTGAAAAAGTTCTTTCATCTATCTTTCATCAGCATCATACTTATGAAACTCAACTTTAAATAGCTACATAAATCAATGTTCCTGGTAATTTAATAATAAAAATAATAACAAAATCAAGGTTCTTTTTTAAAAACGAAATAAATATCTCAGGCATATTAAACAAATAATATCTATTATTTAACAACAGGAACAATCAGAAATTCAAGGTCTAAAAAAGGAAGAAACAACTCTGGGCAAATTAAGCGAGGTGAAAAAATAAATAAATAAAAAGTAAGCCATAGGAGCCGGAGTGGTGGCTCAGTTGTAAGGCATCTGCCTTGCCCGCACTAGCCTAGCACGGACACGGTTCGATCCCTGGGCATCCCATATGGCCCCCCACGCCAGGAGTGCATAGCCAGGAATAACCACTGAGCGTCACTGGGTGTGGTGGGAAAAACAAACAAAAAAAAGTAAGCTATAATTACAAAATAATGTTCTACTAATAATTTCAAATTTCAAATAATTTTAAAATTTGAATGTTTTAGGATACACTTCCTTTTTCTGTTGTTGGTTTTTGTTGCTGTTGTTGTTGTTGTTTTGTTTTTTGGGGGGGCCACAGTTGAAGCTGAGGGGTTACTCCTGGCTATACACTCAGAAATCGCTCCTGATTTGGGGGACCATATAGGACACCAGTGATTGAACCCAGGTTTATCCTGGATCAGCCACATGCAAACTCCACGTGGGTGGAGTTGGAACATTGTATGCTAAAATTCTATTGTAGCTGATGGTGTCCAAATTAAAAAAACAAAAACAGAAATAAATAAAATAGCCTAAGTGAGTTTACCAAATATTTTCATCAATGGGGTTAGATAATATCTATTTTATTCACTCTTCTAAAGAAGAAAAGCATAAAAAAATTTAATAAAGTTCCTCAAAAAGTTTTATGAACACTGGTAGAGCAAATGGAACATTTGGTATAACAATGATAGAACCAGGCAGAAAAAAACATATTTTCCAACCATTATGTTTTATGACCACACATGTAGAAATTCTAATTATAATATTAGCAAACATAAACTAGAAAAGCATATATATCTAAAAATTTTAAAGGCATTTTTCCTTGACTGTTAGTACATCTATTTACGTTTTATTACAAAAACAAATTAAAAGTTTTGGTGTTTTGTTTTTGGGCCATATCTGGCAGAGTTCGTGGATTATTTTTGGCTCTGCACTCAAGGACACACACTAGGCATCTCTGGTACTTTATAGAATGCCAAACCCAGACAGGTAATGTGCAAAACAAGCACCTTACCTGCTCAGGAGCCCATGTTAAACTATTTTTAAGTTCTGGGTTATGAGATAATACAGTTGGTAAGGCATTTGCTTTGCAGGTGACCGACTGAGGTTAAATCTACAACATCCCATATAGTGTCCGAGTACCATCAGAAGTAATTCTTAAATGAAGAGCCAGAAGTAAAGAGTACTGCTGGGTGTATGTCCCTGCTTACAATCTCCCTCAACTCCCACTAACCGAAAGAAAAAAAAAAGAAAAGTAAAAAAAAAATGAAGGAAGGAAGGAAGGAAGAAAGAAAGAAAGAAAGAAAGAAAGAAAGAAAGAAAGAAAGAAAGAAAGAAAGAAAGAAAGAAAGAAAGAAAGAAAGAAAGAAAGAAAGAAAGAAAGAAAGAAAGAAAGAAAGAAAGAAAGAAAGAAAGAAAGAAAGAAAGAAAGAAAGAAAGAAAGAAAGAAAGAAAGAAAGAAAGAAAGAAAGAAAGAAAGAAAGAAAGAAAGAAAGAAAGAAAGAAAGAAAGAAAGAAAGACTCATTTACTGCTGGGCTTAGATCAGTCTTTATAGTTGGTATGAAGAATTCTTTAAATCTTAAAAAATTATAGGGGCTATAGGGCACTGTGGGGGAATTTGGTGGAAGAGAAATGAGAGAGAGAGAGAGAGAGAGAGAGAGAGGAAGAGAGAGAGAGAGGAAGAGGAAGAGAAAGAGGGGGAAGAGAGAATAAAGCAGCTAAAGTTCTTGTACTTGAACTGAATTTAATTCTGGAACCTCATATAGTACCTTAAACCCCAGCAAGAGTAATTTTTAAACAGAGCCAGGAATTAGCTCTGAATACTCCAGAGTGTGCCCTAACCCCCAAAATAGGACCTAGGGAGTTGCTACAGTGGTTGGGCCACATGTATAGCATCTGTTTGACCTAGATTCTCTCTGTGATGCTACCTGGTCCCCAAGGATCCTAGTGTTCATCAATGAAAGCTTCAAATGCCTCTGCCACTGAGGTGCCAAACCTTGTCACCATAAAGACTAGCAAGGCATGCATAAGCCCTTGCATTGAATTGCTGGTTAGTGTGGCTGAGAATCATGGACCTCAGGATGCATAAAGACTGCTTGAGGGCTCCCTCAAATTGAATTTTATCAAGAAATTATTAATAAATAAAAATCATGTAATCCAGCATAGAACTCCTTAGATATTTATTCCAAAAACGCAACTTGAAAAAATATATATGCATGCCTATAATTTCTGATGTGCAATTATAACAAAAATTTTTAAAATTGTTTTTATGTTTATTTTTTCATGAAATTTCTATATTTTCATGTACTACCTATTATTTTTAGAAATTTGTAAAACATCATAAAATGCTTATAAACTAGACCATTATTAAAACTTAACATTTCTTTATCTTATATTGTTATTTAAATAATGATGTCTTACATTTACATTCATCCAAATGTTTTGACCTATATTACTTTACAATATCTATTTTTTATCTAAATGTTTGCTCAGATTCTAAAAAGCAAGGTAACAACTTTTTAATTTATCATAACAAATATAAATTGTATCCTTAACAGGAGTGTGAGACACTATAAGAGATAAAAAAAAGTTCTAGAGCAATTGCTTTTTGTGGATTCATATTTCAAGTGATATTACAATTTCTGGAATTAGGTGGATTTTCACAGTATGAAATTTCTTGCTTCAATCTTGAAAGATAAGATTTGGACTGGATCCAATAAATATGTTATTCTACTTAGAAATAGTTATATGGGTTATTAAAGTTTGAAAAATTTACACATACTTGAAAAAGTTTTAAAGAAATAGGTGGAAGAATAATTTTAAAATAAATAACCAATTTTGATATATATTTTTAAAGGGAAATGATATATAATTGTTATATTTAAAGTTTACTTAAAAAGTCAGATATTACTGACTTCATATTTTTTTCTGCTCTTGTTAGTTACATCATGAGTATATGTAGAAATAAATAACATTGAATACTATTACATTTGACTACATATAACATAAAATGGGGGAAATTTTTAAATTCTTAAAATAAAGTGGGTTATCTACTTCTTACGGAACAGACATAACAAGTCACAGATCACTTAAATCTTTGTTCACTATTTTCATAAGACTTCATATATTTGAAATGAAAAAAAAAACTTCTTAGAATCCTTGTATCTAGAACTTACTTAATGTAGATATATTATTTTGCTATGAGATTTGACTCTTACTTAATCTTCTCAACTATTTAATTTTTTATAAATAAAGTATAATTATTTATATTTAGATCTATAAAAGTTGAAGTCAAGCCACTTAGTTTGTACAGAGAAGCAATATTTAAGTATTGACACAATTATGTAAATTATATTTTATCAGTATAGTTTTTTAGATGTTAATAACTTAAACTAGGCAAACCTTCCCCTTAATTTAATCCTTTTAGGATTGCCTAATTTGAGTTAATAACCTCCTTTGATTCTTTTTTCTTATTTTAGGCCTCAGGCATTGTTCTCACATTCTCTGTTGAGTTTATTGTTATTTTAACCTTGGGGTCAATATGTTAGTTACAGTTAGGCATAAGGTATATAATGTATTGAAATCTTTCATTTAACTAATAACATTTCTCACCCTTAAGTGAAGGCAGAGACTAAAGCTTGTCGCTGTTCTCGCTGCATGATTTATATTCAAATTGCACAAAAAAAAGGTAATGAAAATGACAGCTGTTCTGTCTCATTGTTTTTGAAATGGTGTATTACCATATTCAGGAAAAGGCAATATGTGAGTCTTCACCCTTTCTGCTCTCTGAATTCTAACCTCTTGCTCTTTATTTTTGGGTTTTGGTTTGTGGTGATGCTCCTTGCTTTGTACTCAGGAATTATTCCTGACTTGGTTGGTGGGGTTCCAGGGGAATCGTAATGGATGTTAAAGATCCAACCTGGGTCTATGGTAGGTGGGCCCTGATTTGGGCTTGTGCAAGGTAAGACCCCTACCTGTTATTCCATTGCTTCTGCCTATCTCTTGCTCTTTGATTTTTTTTTTTTTGGTAAGAGTTCCATTGAACAGGCAAGTGTCACAGGACTGTATATTATTCTTCAACTTTCTGTTTCTGTAGAAGTGAAGGAGAGGAAGATAGCCTTTATTTTCATTTCCTTTTTTTTAATGAATAATCTTAACGAAGTCACCCATTTCTTTAAGACATATAATATATTGTACATGCAATGGCTATGAAAAATGAACTGGCTACATGCATAACACTATAACCTCAAGAATCAGTAATGATTTATAGGCAGAAGACAATCACATTATAGTCAGTGGTACTAGGGTACTTTATTTCCCTCTCAAGCACTAAAGCTGTAATGGGCTGCCAAGAAGCTTTAAAAATATACAAGAACATTTGAACCTTCAAGAACACTCTCTTCTACTTTTTCATTTTGTGTAACATCTTTAAATAATTAATTATTTTCTTGCATTTGTGAAGTGAGCAGTTAGCTGGATGTAAGATTAAGGTCTGGTTATCCCACAGTTCCTAAAAGGGAAAGGGAATTCCCATTCCCTCTATCTAGAAGGAACAGGGGGGAAAGTTCCAATAGAATAAATCCGCAGTAAATAATAAGAGTAAAAAGAGGTAAAAAGAGGCAAAAGGGTTGAACACAAAGTCCTTTACCAACTAGCCAGCTGCTCCAATTCAGGAGCATGCAAGCCTTCAGCAGAAGGCCCTCTTCTCTAATCCTGGCCCCGAATTTATTCAGATTCAAACAGCACCCTCTCCTTTAAAAGGGGGTAGGGAGAAAAGCAGGCAGAGAGTACGAATACAAAAGAGAAATATCATAAAGACCTCAATATACCTAACGAGTTTGCTCATTTAGTCTCTTAGTTAGGAAATATTAAGGTAATGAAAATGAAAGGGAAAATTTTATTTGTGATTTTTTTCCCCTCAGTTTCTATAAAGTCTATAACTTAGTTTAGTTTAGTTTTGTTTGTTTGTTTTTATTTGTTTGTTTTTGGACCACATCTAGAGGCGCTCAGGGGTTACTCCTGGCTCTGTACTCAGAAATCTCTCCTGGCTGGCTGGCAGTACCATGTGGGATGCTGTGGATAGAATCCAGGTCCATCCCAGGTTGGCTGGGTGGAAGGCAAATGCTCTGCCACTGAGCTATCACTCCGAACCCTATAACTTAGTTTTCGAGATTAAATTTGAGAGTACATTCTAGGAAGTTTATATCATATTGATGTGTCACTGAAATTAGTTAACACCTTTATCTAAAAGCAACAGGACAGTATTCCAAAGCTTATGTGAACAAAAATGGAAGGAATCTCCAGGATTCTCATTTTTCATTCCCACTAGTGGAATTTTTTTTTTCAGAAATGCTTTTGAAAACTGGCCTTAAGCTAGCAGCAAATGGTTTCGAATGATTCTGTTTTTGTTGGAAGAAGGGGTTTAATTAACTTTTGAGCTGCACAAATTAATCTGAACCTGAGTGAGAGCCTGAAAATTGATTAAACCTTGAGCACCTATTCAGAAAGTATTTGACCAGAAAATAAATTCATTTCTTCAAGGTCAATGACTATACGAATTGATGGATGGCTTAGATTAATGACTACTGGGTTCCAAATTTTAGCCATTGCTTGGCAGATTTTTCTCCCCTCCATCCACCATTCTCGTCTTGCTTGTCAACTACTTGATCCTGCTGCTAGTATTTTTCTGAATTCATTTTTTTTTCATAGAAACTCTTGGTAGCATCTTAGTCTGTTTTGATTTGTTTGGGGAGGTGGTGTGAGCAAGGCATCATAGTCAGTACCATGTTTTATTTTAATTGTTTTATTTTTATTCATGGATGAGTCAAGTTATGATTATAAAAGAAAAGTGGTCTTACCAGATTAATTTTTCTTTTGAAAAAAATATTAAGTGGCCAGCAAATAGAATATACTATCAGAAAGTATTACAAAAAAACACCTGATTTACTAGATCTATTTCTCTATGATGACTTGATTTACTATGATGTCTACACACACACACACACACACACACACACACACAGCACTTGGAGCTACAGAATCTCCTCTCTATATAAAATAAAACAATCTTTAGGTTAATATGGACTATATATCAAAATTGGGACCAGAGAGATAGTATGGAGGCAGGGTGTTTGCCTTGCATGCAGAAGAAAGGTGGTTCGAATCCCCGCATCCCATATGGTCCCTCATGCCTTCCAGGGGCGATTTCTGAGCGCAGAGCCAGGAGTAACCCCTGAGCACTGACGGGTATGACCCAAAAATCAAAAAAAAAAAAAACAAACAAACAAAATTTATCAAAATTAATACAAAATTTTGTTTTAGGAAATTAGTTACATTAAAGTGTAGAGAAAAAATGCAAGAAAAATATTCTCATTACTAACTTAATTTAAAACATAATTTAACTTTTCTTTCCTCATTTAAAAAATAATAAATGATACTTTTATGAGGTTCTCAAACATTACATTCTTTCACAGTTTATTTATGGTGACAATGGAATGATTTAAAGTGTTTTCATTTTTCCATGATTTAATGCCATGTATAAGTTAGTGAAAAATTATATACAATTCCTTTGATAATTAATTTTGCATACCAAATTGAGTTTTTTCAAACCTTCCCTTATCTTAATACAAGTATTCTTATAAAAATGTTTAATTCCTTATTTCTTTCTTTTCTGAATAAATTATTAATTGCTTTGAAATAAATATTAATTTGTCTTCATAAACTCTAAGTAGAATATTCATATTTAATATTAAATTCATTTTAGTATGGAACACTCTTTGGAAAATAATTCAGAGATAGATAAAAAATAATCAAAATTTGATATTTTGGGAAGTGGGATTTGGTGCTTTCTCAGGACTTTTACCTGGCTAAGCACTTAGGAATCACTCCTTGAAGGCTCTTTGGGACCGTATGGGGTGGCAGGGATTGAACAAGTGCCTATCATATGCAAAGCAGTTCCCATAAAAATGTAATATTTTTAATTTTTAATATTAGAACACTTTATGTGCATTTTAACTGCCTCTTTCTTGCTCTTAGGAGAGAATTTGTAAATATGGAAAGATCCAAAATACACTTTAAAGAACGTAGAAATCATAAGATAATAGGTCTTTATGCTTATAGCTAAAAATTGTAAAATTCCACTGAATTAATGAAAGAAAAAACTTTTTATAGGGGATTTTCTCTTTATTATCAGTAAATAGTAAGTAACTAACTCAATACCATTCATATCTTTAATCATTAATATATTTGACTTAATTAATATGCATATGGGTTAATGCATCAGTATCTCAGGGCTGATAATAATAAGTTATTACTTGGATCCTATTTTCAGACTTGTAAATGATGCTGATTAAGATAGTTCCCAAGATGTAGAAGTCACTGTTGAGGTCAAAGTCACTGGTGAGGTCAGAACCTGGGTGAGAAGAAAACTCACAGAAAAGCATCCTGTTACTTTGGAAGAGTAAATCAGTTTATTGTAAGTGGAAAATGAATATTTATATAGGAGAGAGTTGAGTGTGGACTCTGTCAGCCAATCATGAATGATGTAAGAGGACATTAAAGCAGGATGTGTGCTTCTGTGTTTAAGGAAGACAAGGTAAGGGAATTTGGGGAAAAATGGTATGTGCTTTGGGTATAAAAACAGGATGGTGCTTAAGGTGATCAGCTACAAGACTCTTACACTAAGTCAAGTTGACGCTCTAACCAATTCATTAATTAAAATATAAATTTATTTTATAGTTAAATATATAATGATAATTACTATTACTTATTTTACCTAGGAAACACTATTAACTTTCAGTGGCTTTGTGTCTCTCCAGGAACTTGAGATTTCTTCATTCAGTCCACCTCTGTTTCAAAAGCCAATGTCAGTACAAAAATTTAAATGTGGCCAAAAATTTCTATTTGCATACTGCCTCATAGCTTTATAGCTATATTTCTCAGCATTTCTTGGCTTTTCCTTTTCATAGTTTTAGTACTTATTTCCTCATCTTAGCCCTATGTTGATATGGAAAGAAAAATACATATTGTGTGATGAAAATGAGCAAGATTATTTATCAAAAGATTTATATCCTACCTTAGTTTTGTAAAGATTTTTTTGTGATTTGACGCAATCTCTTTTTCCTCCAACTCTCATCTTTCTTATAGATTATTAACACCAGTTGAGTTTTTCTATGTGTGAAGAATAAGTCAAAGTTCTTTTCTCAGTATCCCATATTTCTTCATAACAGTATTTATATGATTATTATATATGTAATTGCTATCTTTCACATGAGTATTGAATTGTGATTTTTAAAAGATTTATCAGTCACTCAGAATGATACTCAGCAATCCATGTTGCTGCAAATTGCATGGTTTTGTTCTTTTTTTTTCTAAAAAAGAACTGCTGAATAGCATCTCAATTTTTATATATACCAGAATTTCTTGATCTATTCATCAATAGTTGGGCATTTGGCTTACTTACATACCTAGAGGATATCATGCTGAGTGAAGTCAGAAGGAAAAGTAGAGATACAGAATGATTTCTCATACATAGAACTTAAAGTTATATAGCAAGGTAGCAACAGAAGGCCAAAGGCAGCAAAATAGGAGGAGAACTGATCTACACAACTGAGGTAAAGGGTATGGGATTTGAGATGAGGGGTACTAGGTCCTTGGAAGAGGAACATGGATACTCTAGTGAAGGATGTGGTGTTGGAATTATGTGCATGACAAACCAATATTAATAATATTGTAAACCACAGAATCTTAAAATTTAAAAATAAAATGTTAAAGGCTTATCCGAGCTTAAGAGATAGTACAGTAGATGTGCTGACCAATTCATGGTCCTCAGTCACTACCAGAAGTGATTCCTGAGTATAGATTGAGGAGTAAGCCTGAGCACTGCCACTGTGGCAGAAAAACAAATAAAACATGTAACGATGTAAAGTCCTTGTCCCTAGTACAAGTAAATGTGTCCATATATTGAAATAGTGTCTCCACAGAATTAGTAGAGTTGAGATAAGGAAGTACAAGATTCAAATATAAATATTATAGTTTAAAGAAACTTGTATATAAACATACACACTGAGAATACCATGTAACAGTAAAGTGACTGGAACTACTTTTCCAGTAACTCTCAAAATATAGCAGATAGGTCTGAAATAGATTTTCCCTGAGTTAACAGGAAGAATAAACCCTGTTGACATCTTAATTTTTAATGATTAGATCAGGATTGTGAAAGAATATATTTTTATTTCTAAGATTATATTTTTAATATTGTAATTTTTATTGCTTTTTATTTTTATTGTCACCAAAGTGTATTACAAATCTTTCACTGCATCATTTATGGTACATAGTGACAATGAATGAAGGGCATTCCCACCACCAGTGCTGTCCTCTCTCCCTGTTCCCAGCATGTATCCCATATCTCCCTCCTTTACCCCCCAGAATGCTAGTGCAACTGGTCTCCACTTTACAGCTTGTTGTAGCTTGAGCATCCATTCTGCCGTCATTGGAGATAAAAACGATAAAAAAAGGAAGCAAAAAATTTGGTACAAATAAAAAAAAATCACCAAATAATAACCACAAGAGTGAAAAAGAAAGAGAAAAGTGAAAGAAAAAAAGAGAAGGAAAATAAGGTAAAAATCTAATAAATCAAAACAAAACAAGAAAAAGAAGGGGTGCTGGAGTGGCAGGGTTTGACATTCCTCCCACTAGCTAAGCTCCATTGGGAGATTTATAACACTGCTCTGGCACCAACTTGTGCCAGTTTTAATGTGACAACGAGGAAATGACAACTTGAACCTAAGACCAGGTTGTCCTATCACATCACCTAACACTAAATGGAAATCAGAACACGTATCATCCTTTGAACAGTGAAAAATAAGAGCACCAACAACAGAAAACTGACTTTGACAACCGTGACTGAACAGAACCTATCTTGGGATCAATAAGGAAAACCCTACCCTAGGCTGTAACCCAGGACTCTTATTAAAAAAGAAAAAAACAAAAAACAAAAACAAACAAACAACAACAACAACAAGATGTTTTATTGCAGAGGCCCAACTTGGACAACAGAGACTGAGCAGAACCATTGGATCCATAATATCTTAGGCTTTGGCTTAGGGACTAAACGAAAACAGGGAGCAATTGTTACAGAAGACTGAACACAACAACAATGATGGAACAGAACCTCTAGAACCTTAAAGACTCTATCGTATTCCCTGTCCTATGACCTGCGCAAATACCAAGATCGCTAGCTACAGTTGCTTGATTTTCTCACACACAACTGAGAGGAAAGTTCTGGCACCACAAAAAAGCCTTTGGCATGGGGTAATGAGTATATATGGAGTCAGGGGTTGATCCCATGACGGTATGCTTCAAGGATGGATAAGCCCTGAATTTCTTAGGCCATAGGAATCCCCTTTCTTCCCCAATGCTTACTGTGCCTATCAAAAAAAAAAAGATTATATTTATAATATAGTCCTAAACTATCTAATTTGATTTTCTTATGTAATTTTAAGGATACATACATTGTACTTGATGGTTCTGACAGAAAAATTAAGTAAAATAGAGCAGATTAAAATGGTTTGAATCCTATATTTTTATCACTTATTCTCAGCCTTATCAGAGATAAAAAGTCTTCCCATGCCAATACATTTGAGAATATTATAGAAAACTATTAAAGCTGTATAAATTTTAACCTATTCCTTTTTCTCAATTAATGATGAGAACATACATGTAAAATCCAAGTCATAATTCTTTTATACTCTTTTTGTAGCTTTTCATCTTCACCCTCACACATTCCATTAATCATCAAGTCTTTAAATCAGCAAACTATTTCTACTTCCTGTGAACTTGACCACTACATATTTTTTCCTAACTAAAACATTTATTCTTGTCTACCAGGAATAGACTACCAAGTAGTAGGCTACCAAAGTAGCCTCATAATTTCAATATTTATTTAATTCTTGATCTTTCTGGGAGTATGTGAAACCAGAACAATATTGCTAGAATATCCGATTAATTACAAAATCTTTTTTAAAATATTGTCAGAAGCCATGATATAAGATTAATGACAAAACAGTAGAATGAAGAACAGGATGTTTGGTTCACAGTAAAAAGGTTGCTACAAGGTGGGGATGGAGTTCGGAGAAATGCTGTTAAGACAGAGAAGGAACCACTATGAGAATGATAGTTGGACATGATTCTCTGGAAAAGAGCTGAGTGCTAAAAAAATGTAAAGTGATATGTGTGGTACCCTTTCAGGAAGAGTATTGCAAAGCACAGTGCCTAAAAGGAAAAAAGAAAAAAGAAAAAGTGACTGCCATAAAAGCAGACTGTGGTGGGGGTGGGAGAAAAACATAACATTGATGGCAGGTTCTGTGCAGTGGGTGCTCGAACATGTATGCATGCCTGAAACTCAATACTTAATTATTTGTACTTGCGTTTCACAGTGATTCAACTTAAAAAATCACTAAAAACTAAACCAGAAAGATACTGTCAAAATTTTCCATTTCTATGAACAATAAAAATCCTTAAATCAAGGGGCCGGAGAGATAGCATGGAGGTAAGGTGTTTGCCTTTCATGCAGAAGGTCATCGGTTCGAATCCCGGCGTGCCATATGGTCCCCCCGTGCCTGCCAGGAGCAATTTCTGAGCACGGAGCCAGGAATAACCCCTGAGCACTGCTGGGTGAGACCCAAAAACCACACACACACACACACACACACACACACACAGACACACACACACACACACACACACACACACACACACACACGATCCTTAAATTGTTAGGGATCTGCAGCATCTGGACCCACTGAGTTTACTCTGATCTTTAGTTATCTTATACTGCCCCTGATAATATAAATATTTTATTTGCCACTCATCTTCAGTCCCTAAGTACTTTTATTTTTCTATCTGGAACACTCTTTATGCTTCTCTATTCATTGCCTACTTAAAATTTTTTGCTCAAAAGTCACTGGCTCAAAAAAGTCTTCTCCTTCACCAGTGCAACATACCCATGACCAATATCCCAAGTGTTCTTTCTCCCCACCCCACACCGACCTATACTCTAGACAGGCTTTATGTATATGTATATATTAAAAAATATGGGGCCGGGCGGTGGCGCTAAAGGTAAGGTGCCTGCCTTGCCTGCACTAGCCTTGGACGGACCGCGGTTCGATCTCCCGGTGTCCCATATGGTCCCCCGAGCCAGGAGCAACTTCTGAGCACATAGCCAGGAGTAACCCCTGAGCGTCACCGGGTGTGGCCCAAAAACCAAAAAAAAAAAAAAAAAAAAGAAAAAAAAGAAAAGATAAGGCCTCACAATTCTTATCACAGGCTGTGTTCTTTACACTGACTATAAAAAGAGGAGGTACAGTAAATGCACCCCATATACACAACACAGGCCCTTTGCCAGGTCTGTATTGTGAATTTGGGAACAAAAAAATCTTCTCATTACCTCAATAAGGCTGTAGGAACTTCTCTTATAACTCCTTATAAGTCCTAGAATTATAATATTTACTTTGAAAGAATTTAACTCATATTTTAATTATTAGTCAATAATATCATACTACTACCTAACAATGAAGGTAATAGTTTCCATGAAATTTTACAATCTCTTTAAATTATAAATTCTATAGGAGTGTTGGATTTAGATACACAAAATGACACATAGTGAGTGTTTTGACTTTCTTTTTGTTGTTAAACTTTTGAGCCACATCCAGTGGTTCTCAGTGACTATTCCTAGTTGTGTACTCAGGATAGCTTTTGGCAGTGCTTAAAGAATCATGTAATTCCAGAAACTGAACCCAGGGACTCATCCATGCAAAGCCAAATTTTCCTAAAATTGAATCACATCTCAAGTCTCTACATTCTCTTTCTTTTGAACTCATATATTACACTCATCCCTATATAAAACAAAACAAAGTGAATCTTATAATATCAATGTGAATTTCTGTCCACATAATTTTATTGCTATGGAGCAATTATTTAAAGTTGGGGAAAGTGATTCCTCCCGTCTTCTTTATTTCTTTCTTTGTTTTTTAAAATATCTTTATTTAAGTACCTTGATTACAGACATGATTGGGTTTTAGTCATATATAGAACACCTCCCTTCACTAGTACAACAGTCTCATCACAAATGTCCCAAATATCCCTCCTCCCTGGCCCCCCACCTGTATTTGAGACAGGCTTTCTACTTCCCTCATTTATTCACAATGTTATGATAGTTATCAGTATAGTTATTTCTCTAACTGCACTTATCACTCTTTGTGATGAGCTTCATATTGTGAGCTGGACCTTCTAGCTCTCATCTCTATTGTCTCTGGGCATTATTACAATACTGCCTTTTATTTTCTTAAAACATGTAGATTAGTGAGACTATTCTGTGTGTGTCTCTCTCCCTCTGACTTATTTCACCGAGCATTATAGATTCTATGTACATCCATGTATAGGAAAATTTCATGATTTCATCTCTTCTGATGGCTGCATAATATTCCATTGTGTATATGTACCACAGTTTCTTTAACCATTCATCTGTTGAAAGGCAGCTTGGTTGTTTTCAGAGTCTGGCTGTTTTAAATAGTTCTGCAATGAATATGAGTGTGAGGTATTTTTAAATTTTATTTTTGTGTTTCTAGGGTATATCCCTAAAAGTGGTAAAGCTGGATAATGGGAGTTCAATTTCCAGTTTTTTTTTTTTTTGAGGAATCTCCATATTGTTTTCCACAAAAGTTGTACTCACAAAAGTTGTTTCACTAGCAGTGAAAGAGAGTTCCCTTTTCTCAGCATTCCTGCTAGCACTGATTGTTTATTTCTTTGTGATGCCTTTATTCTCAATGTCATGAAGTTTTATACCTACATGTTGTTCTATACACCTTATAGTTTTGGATCTGATATCAAGGTCTTTAATACATTTGAATTTGACCTTTTTGCATGGTGTTAGATGTAGTTTTTGCATGGTGTTAGATGAGTTTGCATTTTTGCAAGTGGCTGACGAATTGTCCCAACACCACTTGTTGAAGAAGCTTTCCTTGCTCCATTTTGCATTTATTTCCCCCTTATCAAAAATTAATTAATTGTATGTCTGGGGGACATTCTCTGAAACTCAAGTTTATTCCACTGATATGACAGTCTGTCTTTATTCCAATACCATGCTGTTTTAATGGTAATAGCTTTTTAAAACAATTTAAAGTTGGGGAAAATTATGCCTCCTATATTCCTTTTCTCAAAGGTTTCTCTAGCTATTTGTGGGTGTTTATTGTTCCAAATGAATTTTAGCAATGCTTGATTCACTTCTTTGAAGAATGTCATTGGGATCCTTAGAGAAATTGCATTAAATCTGTGCAATGCTTTAAGGAGTATTGCTATTTTAATGATGTTAATCCTCCCATTCCATGAGCAGGGTATGTGTTTCCATTTTCATTTGTTCTCTTTTATTTCTTGAAGCAGGGATTTGTAGTTTTCTTTGTATAGGTCCTTCACCTCTTTGGTTAAGTTGACTCAAAGGTATTTGAGTTTGTATGATAATGATGTGAACTGGGTTGTTTCTTTAAACAACTGTGGTACTTTATATATATTATCATGTATGGGTTGCGATGTAAAATGTTGTTTTTAACTTTGAAAGAACTAAAAGCATAGGTCTATTGAACATCCTAATATCAGATGAAGTACTGCTTAAGTACTGTTTAAGTAACTCTCTAAATTTAATTTCTAATGTATGCATTGTATCCCTCATGACATCACATACATGTCTTCATTGGGTTTTTAGTTGCAATATCATGATACTCAACACATAATACATTATAGTAGATATATGTGAATATTGTTGAAGAGACTAGGAAAGCAGAGTATTGGCCAGAGCAGTAGCTAAACTCTCAGAGTTCAATTACAAAATTATTGTACTCAGTCACAAAGTCTGAGAGAGATCACTTGAGAAGAAAAGTTATCCAGCAATAGTAATAATTATTTTCATATACTTCTCTCTGTTATTTCTTACATGTTAATAGTATAAATATGCATTGAAGGTAAGAAAGAGAAAATGGATACACATAATTTCAAAAACTAAGAAATAATCACCACTATCAACATTTGTAGTATTTAAAGTTTTTAAAGCCTATTTGTATTTGCTATATTTTAATGTAATGTTGCTCTAATGTACTACCATCATTCTACACTGTATTATAAAGATTTTAAAACCAGTTTTATTGATTACTTCATATCTCTGCATTAATGATCTTTTCATTTTAATGCTGTAAAAACTTTAGTTTCTAACTTGCAACATAAGTAAGCTGTAAGTAATGTAATGAACAGATTTATGTCTAAATTTTCTAGGCTTATTTTCTAGATTCTTAGAAATATAATAAATGAAAATATATTAACCTAAGGCTTTTGATTATAGCCACTATATAGGTATTTATTAATATGAAAGTTAAATAGAAAGGAACTATATAAGAAAATCTCATTTTAAGGGCCAGTGTATTTTTACATGAATAGATAGTTGATAATTTTGATTAGTCATTAGCAATTCCTAAAGGAGAATATTTAACATAAAGGTATTTTGGTTGACCTACATAGCCATTAGATTTTCTCTTATGAAAGTTTGTAAAAGGTGATATGATTTTCTTTATACTCCACTTAATTGAAGAATATTTTTGCCAGTAGTTCCTTCATAAATTAATAAGCTAATGAAATTATAAGAAAATAATAAATCCAACCTATTTTACATGTTCAGATATTAGAACAGAATACTAATTTCATTTTATGTGTAGAACATTTTTCCAACTGGAAGACAAATATTTATTGTTTAGAAACAAATTAGTAAGATGATTCAGCCTTCATAAATTTTCTAACTTAGATGGTGTTATTTTTAGTCATATTAATCATTTTTGTGCTCAAGAATTGACAAGTATCATACCTATTGGAATTTATTGATTATCTATTTACATATATTGATTTGCCATTATACTAATTAAGAAACACCTACTTCAGAAAATTATATTGTTTTTTTATTCTACTATTGAATTTTCTTCAAATTTTATTAAAATCAGAATATAGATAGTAACACTGACAGGTTGATACCCTTAAATTACCCTCTCCCTTTTACATTTCCAGGTCCTTCTTAAACTTTTGTTTCAATAAGTTAAACCAAAGTCAATACTAAGGAATAGAAGTTTATAACCATCCTCACAAATTCATTCATTAAAGTTTTTACTCCCAATGTGACCTTATTTGAAGAAAGATCCTCTAAAGAAGTAATTAAGAATAAATTAAGTCCTCAGGAAGTTGGCCTGGAAAACTGCTAAACTCCTTAATCCAGTGGTTAACAGATCAGCAAGTTAGTGTCTGGAGAGAGAAAGAGACCATTTTTACTTTAGGAAGGTCATCAAAAAAGAACACTATCAAAAAGCCAAGCTACTGAAAGGTCTATTACTCTTCAAATACAACTCCATTGTTAAGATCTAGGAAATTGGAAAGGCATCTTGAAAAAGATGTTGGGTTTAACATGACTTTGTTTTGCTCTTGTAGTACACTGGCAATGAATGTTTATAGGTATGCCTAAAGACTACCAAGTGTTTTAATTCATAGTCTGTGTAACATTGCTTCCAAATAAGATCCTTATCCTTTCCTTAAAAACATAAAATTCAGGGGCCAGAGCGATAGCACAGCTTAGGGCATTCGCTTCACAGGGCCAACCCAGTACAGATCCTGTTTTCGACTCCCAGCTTCCCATTAGTTCCCAGAGCCTGGCAGGAACAATTTCTGATATAGGAGTAACGCTTGAGCGCTGCCAGGTGTGACCCACCCACCCCCAAACAAACATGAAAATCAGGTGGGACGTTTGCCTTGAATGCAGCTGACCTGGGTTTGATCTACGGCATCCTATATGGTCTCCCGAGCCAGCCTGTAATGATTTCTGAGTGTAGAGCCAGGAGTAATCCCTGAGCACCATCGAGTGTGGCCCTAAAACCAAAAATAACAACATAAAACACACACACGCACACACACGCACACACACACACACACACACACACACACACACACACACACACACACACACACATGAAAATCAGGATAGGAGAAATAGTGTAGGAGAAAGGGCATTTGCTTTTGTTGTAGTCAACCCTGCTTCATATTCCCTTCACTGAATATAGACTCTGAATATCACCATAAGTGCCTCCTGAGCAGAGACCCAAGAGTAATCCCTGAACTCCACGGAATTGTATCTCCCAAACACACAAAATTTAAAATCTGGTAGATTTAGCTCCTTTATGGGGGAAAGACCCTTTGATCACTTGTTTCTGGAATAAGGAGGTTTCATTTATACTGAAGGTTTACTCTGGGATGTCATTTTCACACAGAATTTATTTAGTATCCAATATTTTTAAGCTTCATTTCCATCAGCATTCACGGATTCATCACACCTAAATAAGTAATGTATAAAGATTTTTTGCATCCTTCAACTTGCAGAGAACTAGCAGTAAATTCAATATAATGTGATCTAAACTTTTTTTTTTCAACAACATGAATAAAAGTTCTTGCTTTGGCCACAGTTTTCAAGGTGTGGAGAAGAATAAACTAATCTTTAGTCCAGGTCACTAAAATGTCTCCAGGGAAAGACAGATGGATAAATCAATGGACTGGATTGCATGCTTTGCATTTGGGAGCCTTGATCTCTAGCACCACATGATGGTTCAAACACTGAAGGGACTGGCTGGCCTGTGCCTGAGTGGGTGTGCTGCCCGTACTACTAGGGATAGTGCAGCACTCTAAAAATTAGTTCCTTCACATCTGATGTAGGTTCTTTTCAAATAATTTTGTTTTTGTAAGATTCATGCTCTCATTAAAATAGAACATTTTACATCTTCCATCACCTTGCTATTGTTATTCAATATCACTTATGGTGCAATGGGCACTGCTTGGCTGACAAGCAATAATTATAACTGATTTTTAAATTGTAGTGGTCTTTAGTAATTTTTAATCTCTTTTCTGAGTTAACACCTCAATGTGACCTCTTACTGGCAAAATCAGAAGTGGATCTTGTAAAATATAAGTGGATTATGGATACTCACTGGCCACGATGAAGAGAATATAAGATTCTATCAGCACAAAGTAAAGTGTGAAGCTTACAAACATAAAATAAGAAGTATGAGGCTGCTAGTGGAGTCAACTGCTGTGAGCGATTCTATGATGGCCACAGAATCACTAGGCAATGGTGATTTAGGAATTTTCATTGCATTATTGATCTGTTGTTGACTAAAAAGTGCATTTAATGGGAAGGCTCCAGACAATTCCTCTCTCTCTTACTTTTTATAATTCTTCTTTTCAATGTAGAAACATAGCTAGAATCAAGCCAGAAAAATGCCAGCCTTGCAAGCCTGAGGTCAGTGTAGATTTGAATTAAATTTATAGCACCTTCCAGTGTGTTGGGACTCGTGTGATCCAAGTTTAGTAAAATATCTTTAAAGTAATGATCGTGAGAAGATACCTGCATTCACAAGTGAGTAAAAATATTTTTTATTTTTATAAATTGTCTCATTTTTTCTAATTCTCATAAAACAAAAATGCTAAAGCTTATTATACTATACTATACTATAAATTGCAATATTCACTTTTATACTTTCATTCTCTCCTATAACTGATGTTCCATTTTAGTCATCCTTTTAATCTTTTTTCTGAGTTAATACCTCAGTGTGACCTTTTACTGCCAAAATTAGAAGTGGATCTTGTAAAAATTAAAGTGGATTATATATAATCAGTGGCCATGATGAAGAGAGCATGAGATTATATTAGCATAAAGTAAAGTAGGTTGCTTAGAGACATAAAATAAGAAAATAAAAATAAAACAAAATAATATAAAACAATAAAATGCAAAAACTATTCATTTTTGTTGTACATGCTGTATGTTTAATTTTTTTAAATATGAAATCCCAAATGATGTTAAAATGTAGTACTAAGAGATTCACAAGTAATCATGAATCTGCACTGATTTTATTACTTTGATTTATTTTATAAGGTTTTTAATGACCCTTTAGATGATATATCAGATGATAAGTTCTGATTCCTACAGTCTTGATCTCTGATCTTAGATTTAGATTTTTTTCTTTGGTTCACACTTACAACATGGCCTAAAAAATTCTCTGGATGGGATCTGATTGCAGTTGCCTATTACATTCTGATGAAAGCATATTAGCTCAGTCTTCAAAGGCATTTTCCTTTTAGAGTTAAGCTGACCTTGTAATATAGTAGTACAAAGGACATTGAAATCTTTCTCTTAAGTAACAAAATAGCTAGTCTCACTTGACTGAGAGAAACTTTGGTGACCACTTACTGGAAACTTGTCTGACTATATTTTTTATCTCAATATTTTTTCTCAGTAGTTTGAGTTTTTATGGAGTATTGCAAGTGAGGTCTGCAAGAAAATGTGATGACAACTTTTAAATTAAGCTCTACAGGGTGTCCTATAGAGACTTCATTAAATTTAGGTTATAAATATAATGTATGATTTATATATTTTATTAACATATTTTTAAATGCATATTTTTTTATTTAAACACCTTGATTACATACATGATTGTGTTTGGGTTTCAGTCATAAAAGGAACACCACCCATCACCAGTGCAACATTCCCATCACCCAAGTCCCAAATCTCCCTCCTCCCCACCCATCCCCCGCCTGTACCCTAAACAGGCTCTACATTTCCCTCATACATTCTCAATATTAGGACAGTTCAAAATGTAGTTATTTCTCTAACTAAACTCATCACTCTTTGTGGTGAGCTTCCTGAGGTGAGCTGGAACTTCCAGCTCTTTTCTCTTTTGTGTCTGAAAATTATTATTACCAGGGTGTCTTTCATTTTTCTTAAAACCCATAGATGAGTGAGACCATTCTGCGTTTTTCTCTCTCTCTCTGACTTATTTCACTCAGCATAATAGATTCCATGTACATCCATGTATAGGAAAATTTCATGACTTCATCTCTCCTGACAGCTGCATAATATTCCATTGTGTATATGTACCACAGTTTCTTTAGCCATTCGTCTGTTGAAGGGCATCTTGGTTGTTTCCAGAGTCTTGCTATGGTAAATAGAGCTGCAATAAATATAGGTGTAAGGAAGGGGTTTTTGTATTGTATTTTTGTGTTCCTAGGGTATATTCCTAGGAGTGGTATAGCTGGATCGTATGGGAGCTCGATTTCCAGTTTTTGGAGGAATCTCCATATCGCTTTCCATAAAGGTTGAACTAGACAGCATTCCCACCAGCAGTGGATAAGAGTTCCTTTCTCTCCACATCCCCGCCAACACTGTTTATTCTCATTCTTTGTGATGTGTGCCATTCTCTGGGGTGTGAGGTGGTATCTCATCGTTGTTTTGATTTGCATCTCCCTGATGATTAGTGATGTGGAACATTTTTTCATGTGTCTTTTGGCCATGCGTATTTCTTCTTTGTCAAAGTGTCTGTTCATTTCTTCTCCCCATTTTTTGATGGGGTTAGATGTTTTTTTCTTGTAAAGTTCTGTCAGTGCCTTGTATATTTTGGAGATTAGCCCCTTATCTGATGGGTATTGGGTGAATAGTTTCTCGCACTCAGTGGGTGGCTCTTGTATCCTGGGCACTATTTCCTTTGAGGTGCAGAAGCTTCTCAGCTTAATATATTCCCATCTGTTAATCTCTGCTTTCACTTGCTTGGAAAGTGCAGTTTCCTCCTTGAAGATGCCTGTAATGTCCTGTAGTGTTTTGCCTATGTGCTGTTCTATATATCTTATGGTTTTGGGGCTGATATCGAGGTCTTTAATCCATTTGGATTTTACCTTCGTACCTGATGTTAGCTGGGGGTCTAAGTTTAATTTTTTGCAAGTAGCTATCCAATTGTGCCAACACCACTTGTTGAAGAGGCTTTCCCTGCTCCATTTAGGATTTCCTGCTCCTTTATCAAAAATTAGATGGTTGTATCTCTGGGGAACATTTTCTGAGTATTCAAGCCTATTCCACTGATCTGAGGACCTATCTTTATTCCAATACCATGCTGTTTTGATAACTGTTGCTTTGTAGTACAGTTTAAAGTTGGGAAAAGTAATTCCTCCCATATTCTTTTTCCCAATGATTGCTTTAGCTATTCGAGGGTGTTTATTGTTCCAAATGAATTTCAAAAGTGTCTGATCCACTTCTTTGAAGAATGTCATGGGTATCTTTAGAGGGATGGCATTAAATCTGTATAATGCCTTGGGGAGTATTGACATTTTGATGATGTTAATCCTGCCAATCCATGAGCAGGGTATGTGTTTCCATTTCCGTGTGTCCTCTCTTATTTCTTGGAGCAGAGTTTTATAGTTTTCTTTGTATAGGTCCTTCACATATTTAGTCAAGTTGATTCCAAGATATTTGAGTTTGTGTGGTACTATTGTGAATGGGGTTGTGTTCTTAATGTCCATTTCATCCTTATTACTATTGGTATATAGAAAGGCCATTGATTTTTGTGTGTTAATTTTGTAGCCTGCCACCTTGCTATATGAGTCTATTGTTTCTAGAAGCTTTTTGATAGAGTCTTTAGGGTTTTCTAAGTAGAGTATCATGTCATCTGCAAACAGTGAGAGCTTGACTTCTTCCTTTCCTATCTGGATTCCCTTGATATCCTTTTCTTGCCTAATCGCTATAGCAAGTACTTCCAGTGCTATGTTGAATAGGAGTGGTGAGAGAGGACAGCCTTGTCTTGTGCCAGAATTTAGAGGGAAGGCTTTCAGTTTTTCTCCATTGAGGATAATATTTGCCACTGGCTTGTGGTAGATGGCCTTCACTATATTGAGAAAGGTTTCCTCCATTCCCATCTTGCTGAGAGTTTTGATCAAGAATGGGTGTTGGACCTTATCAAATGCTTTCTCTGCATCTATTGATATGATCATGTGGTTTTTATTTTTCTTGTTATTGATGTTGTGTATTATGTTGATAGATTTACGGATGTTAAACCAGCCTTGCATTCCTGGGATGAAACCTACTTGATCGTAGTGGATGATCTTCTTAACGAGGCATTGAATCCTATTTGCCAGGATTTTGTTGAGGATCTTTGCATCTGCATTCATCAGTGATATTGGTCTGTAATTTTCTTTTTTGGTAGCGTCTCTGTCTGGTTTAGGTATCAAGGTGATGTTGGCTTCATAAAAGCTATTTGGAAGTGTTTCTGTTTGTTCAATTTCATGAAAGAGTCTTGCCAAGATTGGCAGTAGTTCCTCTTGGAAAGTTTGATAGAATTCATTAGTGAATCCATCTGGACCTGGGCTTTTGTTTTTCGGCAGACATTTGATTACTGTTTTAATTTCATCAATGGTGATGGGGGTGTTTAGATATGCTACATCCTCTTCCTTCAACCGTGGAAGATTATAAGAGTCCAAGAATTTATCCATTTCTTCCAGGTTCTCATTTTTAGTGGCGTAGTTTCTGATTACCCTTTGAATCTCTGTCATATCAGTAGTGATCTCTCCTTTTTCATTCCTGATACGAGTTATCAAGTTTCTCTCTCTCTCTTTCTTTGTTAGGTTTGCCAGTGGTCTATCAATCTTGTTTATTTTTTCAAAGAACCAACTTCTGCTTTCGTTGATCTTTCGGATTGTTTTTTGAGTTTCCACTTCGTTGATTTCTGCTCTCAGCTTTGTTATTTCCTTCTGTCTTCCTATTCTTGGGTCCTTTTGTTGAGCATTTTCTAGTTCTATTAGCTGTGTCATTAAGCTACTCAGGTAAGCTCCTTCTTCCTTCCTGATGTGTGCTTGCAAAGCTATAAATTTTCCTCTCAGTACTGCTTTTGCTGTGTCCCATAGGTTCTGAGAGTTTGTGTCTTTATTGTCATTTGTTTCCAGGAACCTTTTTATTTCCTCCTTGATTTCATCTCGGACCCACTGGTTATTGAGCATGAGGCTGTTTAACTTCCAGGTGTTAAAGTGTTTCTTCTGAGTCCCTTTGGAGTTCACAAATAATTTCAGAGCCTTGTGGTCGGCGAAGGTAGTCTGCAAAATTTCTATCCTCTTGATCTTATGGAGGTATGTTTTATGTGCCAGCATGTAGTCTATCCTGGAGAATGTCCCATGTACATTGGAGAAGAATGTGTATCCAGGTTTCTGGGGATGGAGTGTCCTATATATATCCACTAGGCCTCTTTCTTCCATTTCTCTCCTCAGGTCTAGTATATTCTTGTTGGGTTTCAGTCTGGTTGACCTGTCCAGTGTTGACAAAGCCGTGTTAAGGTCCCCCACAATTATTGTGTTGTTGTTGATATTATTTTTCAGATTTGTCAACAGTTGTATTAAATATTTTGCTGGCCCCTCATTCGGTGCATATATGTTTAGGAGAGTGAATTCTTCCTGCTCTACGTACCCCTTGATTAATATAAAATGTCCGTCTTTGTCCCTTACAACCTTCCTGAGTATAAAGTTTGCATTATCTGATATTAGTATGGCCACTCCAGCTTTTTTATGGGTGTTGTTTGCTTGGATAACTTTTCTCCAGCCTTTTATTTTGAGTCTATGTTTGTTCTGACTATTCAGGTGCGTTTCTTGTAGGCAGCAGAAGGTTGGATTGAGTTTTTTGATCCATTTAGCCACTCTGTGTCTCTTAACTGGTGCATTTAGTCCATTGACGTTGAGAGAAAGAATTGTCCTGGGATTTAACGCCATCTTTATTTCAAAATTTGGTGTGTCTTTTGGGTAGTCTTGTCTTAGATTAGGTCTTTCAGTTTTTCTCTTAAGACTGGTTTTGTGTCTGTGAAGTTTCTGAGCTGTTTTTTGTCTGTGAAACCACGTATTCTTCCATCAAACCGGAAAGTGAGTTTTGCTGGGTATAGTATTCTGGGTGAAGCATTCATTTCATTCAGTCTTGTCACAATATCCCACCACTGCTTTCTGGCATTGAGCGTTTCTGGTGACAGGTCTGCTGTAAATCTCAGGGAAGCTTGCTTGAACATGATTTCCCCTTTTGATCTTGCTGTTTTCAGAATTCTGTCTCTATCTGTGGGATTTGTCATTGTGACTAGGATGTGTCTTGGGGTGGTTTTTCTGGGGTCTCTTTTGGTTGGTACTCTTCGGGCATGCAGGATTTGATCACATATATTCTTTAGCTCTGGAAGTTTCTCTTTAATGATGTTCTTGACCATTGATTCTTCCTGGAAATTTTCTTCCTGGGTCTCTGGGACTCCAATGATTCTTAAGTTGTTTCTGTTGATCTTATCATAGACTTCTATTTTCGTCTGTTCCCATTCTTTGACTAATTTTTCCATTGTCTGCTCATTTGCTTTAAGTTTTTTGTCCAATCTCTCCTGCTGTATGGAATTGTTATGTATCTCATCTTCCACAGCACCAAGTCTATTCTCAGCTTCTGATACCCTGTCCCAGAGCTTATCCATTTTGTCATTCACTTCGTTTACTGACTTTTTCAGTCCTGTTAGTTGACATGTTATTTCAGTTTGGAGTTTTGTCATTTCTGCCTTCATATTTTCTTGGTTCTTATTAGTGTTCTGTTCAACTCGATCCATGGTTGCTTGGAGTCTGTTGAGCACCTTCCATATTGCTAGTCTAAAGTCCTTATCTGAGAGGTTGATTAGTTGTTCAGTCATTATCTGGTCCTCAGAATTGTCATCTTCATTCTCTATGTCTGATGGTGGCCTGCGTTGTTTCCCCATTGTCACACTTGTATTGTGGGTTTTTCTACGTGTTGTGGTGGTATTCATTGTCTATGTGATGTAGGCAGCACACTCCTCTGGCTCCTCCCTTTCTGGATGGGCTGACTTGCCTCTAAGGGAGGGGAGTCCTCCGTGGATGAAGCCTCACACGGGGTCAAATCTTAGGCCCGAGCATGCAACAGAGAAGACAGTCCAGAGAGAAATGTTTGCTTCTGTGATATAGCGCCGTTCTTAGTGTGATTTTTCCTTCTTGTTCAATGGAGTTCTTTCCTTAGAAAGAGTGCACGGCTGCGTAGCGAAGCGGAGTGGCCGTGCTCCTCTGAGCCTCTTTTTGCCCCACTCGCAAGAGTTTCACGCAAGAGGACAGTAGACAGACATAGACAGGTCACACTCACAGTCTTTCACAGCTGAGCCCCACTGGGCCGGTGTACTTTCGCGGATTTTCCCCGCCTGGTGTCACACACAGGGAGCCAGCTTTTGCAAAGGTTAGCCGGTTTTTATGCTCTGAAGTCCCTCCCTGAAAATGGCGTCTTATTAACATATTTTTGTATATCTCAAGCACCTGTGAAAATGTGATGTCTGCTATTTAATCGCCTCATTTAAACAAAGTTGCTTTGTATAATTAATTAAATATTACAGAAATTGTCACAACTGTTTTCTAGTATAGAAAGAAAAAGATGAGAGTGAATAACTTTAGATTACGAATCTGAATTCATATCCTTATAAACTACATCACCCCTAGTATTTTATAATAACTAACTTTGTTTTTTTTCTGAGTTAAACTGAGCTTTGACAAAATATTTATTTTATATAATATATTATATAATAATAAAAATGGGGAAATATGCCCCTAGGCAGTATCAGAATGTCTGCAGCTTTCCCTTCTCCGTACAGTTAAATTCCAACTTCAGGTAACAGGGCAAGCACGGCTGCAGACCTGTTAGTCATTTGGGTAGGAATTCAGGGACCAAGTGGAGAATTCCTTTGCCTTCAGGCTGATTTTGGAATAGAATCTGGCTTTCTGGCAAAACTTAAAAGACTTCTGCATATGTCAGAATCAGACTTAGAGCTGGAAAGTGCCTGAGGGATGACTTAAAATGCCTTTTGTCCCATGTCTACAACTGAAACTAGTTCTGTCTCTATCATGTTTTTATTATAATTTCATAACTTGGGGATTGCACTGTTAGCATATGGTATTCTTTTAACCTGGTTAGTCTTTTTCTCCAGCTAGAGTGGTTGTTCAAGTCAAGCATATGGCTGAAGAATATGGCCAATTTCCCTGGATTTTACAAAAAATAATTTCTGCCTAAATTGAATAATTAACCGTATGTTATTTTCATAAATTAAGAAATAATCTAAGCAACTAAAACATATGTATTTACTATTAATAACTAAAATAGTGTATATTACACAGCCAAAGAGAATACAAGTTGGAAAAAATTTGCTGCATTATAGATATTATTGTTCATAGTCAGACCTGTATTCTTTTTTGGGAAAGGTGAGGGAAGAGCCAAACTCAGCAATGCTCAGGTCTGACTCTTCATTCTGCACTCAGGAATCCCTCCTGGCATGTTCTAGGGACCATATTGGGTGCTGGGAGTTGAATTCGAGTTGACCATAGGCAAGGGAAGTGCTCTACCTGCTGTATTATCACGCTGACTCCAGAATTATATTTTTAACTTTAGTTAACTTTAGTTTTTCTAACTACAGAATGTTTCTTAGACTGATTCTGTGCTTTTGCACAATCTGTTGCGGAATAAACTTGGCAGCTGAGATCTGTTCCTTGAATTTCAGGCAATTATATCTAATTACTAGAAGGTTCAACTTGGATACCCTTTGGAAATCTGAAACATAACCTGTAAAAACCAAAGCCATAATTTTCCTGTGAAAACCACTTTCTACTCTCACATTCCTTTGTTCAGTAGATGTTATATGCATAAATAATAGGTTCAAAAAGAAGTCTGGGAGCTTTCCTAAACATTTTTATTCTCCCCTGGGTTAGTTTAATACGACTGGCTTGTAATCTACACTATCCCTGACTTAGCTGGTCTCTTGCAGGTTTAAATGAAAAGTATGCCAAAATACTTGTATTTTTTTATATGTGGATGTAGGGATGGAAAAAAATTAGGTATGTCACATCTAACCTGAAACTGACAAATAAGTTGTTTTCGGGAAGAAATAAAGTGACAATGTTATATTTTCTGGTTCTTTATTTTATCTACTTAATTAACATTTTTGTTTAAAGTTTTTTTTCTATTTATTGCAGGAAAACTTTAAATATTTTTAAATTCTTTTTATGAATTTGAGGGCCAAAGTGATAGTACAGAGTGTAGGGCTTTCCCTTGCACACAGTCAACCCAGGTTAGATCCTCAACATCCCCATATGGTCCCTCAAGTCTGCCAAGAATTATTTCTGAGCACAGATCCCAGAGTAACTCCTGAGTACTACTGTGTGTTGCCAAAAACAAAACAAAACAAATTTTATTTAACTGGGATAAGTTTATTAAAATAGATGAAGTTCCATCTTAGAGCAATATATCTGGAAGAGTAAAACATTAAATATGTTGATATGGGACTTAATGCTGGTATCAGTATTTTCTCAGAAATTTTGAAATTACATCAAAATGCTGACTTCCCTTGTAATTATCAAAGATGGGCCTATAGGTTTTTACAGACTCAAAATTTGAGACATATTCTAAAGGAAAAATTATAAAACATGAATGAAGAGTGCTGAGGTCTAGATTTGTACTAATACATATATAAAGGGATAGAAAATGATTTGTACAGAATTTTATGATAAATATAATATGAGGTAAGAGATTAGAAATTATATATTATTGCATCAATGGCTTAGTATATTTTTTTAGAATTTTTAATAATATATTTATTTAAGCACCACGATTACAAACATGTTTGTAGTTGGGTTTCAGTTATAAAAAAAGAACACTTCCCTTCACCAGTGTCACCTTCCCAGCAACAATGCCCTCCATTTCTAACTACACAACCGCTGCCTGTATTCCAGATAGGCATTTTATTACTCTCACTCACTACCTTTGTCATTATAGTTGTTGGTGCAGTTATTTCTCTAACTGAACTCACCACTCTTTGTGGTAAGAATTATATTGTAGGCCAGTCTTTCCAGTCCTCATCTCTATTGTCTTTGGGTATTATTAGAATAATGTCTATTATTTTGCTTAAATCCCATAGAGGTCTGAGACTATTCTGCGTCTATCTCTCTCCCTCTAACTTATTTCACGTAGCATAATAGTTTCCATTTCCATCCATGTATAGAAAAACAGATGGGACTATATTAAGCTGAGAAGCTTCTGTACCTCAAAGGAAATAGTGACAAGAATACAGAGGCCACCCACAGAATCAGAGAAACTATTCACCCAATGCTCATCCAATAAGGGGCTAATATCTAAAATATACAAAATGCTGACAGAATCTAACAAGAAAATAATATAACCCCATTAAAATGGGGAGAATAAATAAACAGACATTTCCTCAAATAAGAACTACAAATGGCCATAAGACACATGAAAAATGCTCCACATCTCTAATCAAGGAGATGTGAATCAAAACAATAATGAGATAACATTTTATGCCACAGAGACCAGGACAAATCACAAAGAACAATAGCAATAAGTGCTGGTGGGGATGTGGGGAGAAAGGAACTCTCATTCACTGCCAGTGGGAATGCTGTATAGTTCAGCCTTCATGGAGAACAATATGAACATTCCTCAAAAAACTGGAATTGAGCTTCCATATTAACCAACTATACCACTCCTATGGATATAACCTAGGAATACAAAAGCACAGTACAAAAATTCCCTATGCTACCCATATTCATTGCAGTGCTATTTACAATAGCCACAATCTGGAAACAACCCAGATACCAGACAGAGATGAGTGGCTAAAGAAACTGTGGTACATATACACAATGGAATACTATGCAGCTTTCAGGAAAAATGAAGTCAGGAAATTTTCCTCTACCTGGATGGACATGGAAATTATTTGTGCTGAGTGAAATAAGTCAGAGGGAGTGAGGTAGACACAGAATAGTCTCACTCATATATGGGATTTAAGAAAAATAAAAGACATTATTGTAATAATACCCAGAGACATAAGAGATGGGGGCTAGAAGGACCAGCCCATGATATGAAGCTTACCACAAAGAGTGGTGAGTTTAGTTAGAGAAACTATCATGACAATTGTAGTGAGTGAGAAAAATAATATATATTTATAGAAAACTGAGAGGATAAAATTACTATATTCTGTCAGTGATTAGAAATTATGTAGTTTTGCATCAATACTCTGGATTAGTATATTTTTTAGAATTTTAATAATATATTTAAGCACAATGATTACAGATATGTTTGTAGTTGGGTTTTAATTATAAACAATAGCACCCCCCTTCAACAGTTCAACATTCCCATCACCAATGCCCCAAAAACACCACCACCATCCCGTCACCTGCCTGTATTCCAGACAGGCATTCTATTTCTGTCACTCACTACCATTGTCATAATGTTCACCAAGTCATACTATTCAAAGTATAGGCTAAAAAGTATAGGAAGGTCTTCATAATCTGATCAGAGGATGGGAAAGAATAGAGATCAAGCTGGACCAGAGTTAAATAGTGAGCAAATAGTGAGCTTGCCTTGCTTCCAGCTAATCTGGATTTGATTTTTGCACCCTTTTTGGTCTCCTGAATTCAACACTACTGTGGCTATAAAAAAAATTGAGATCAAGAAACTAGAATTGGAAAGCTGACTTATCCATTATTTTGTCTCCAGATGAGGGGTACCAACAATATCTGAAGCCACAGGTCTTAAAATAAGATTAAATTGAGTTTGCTATCATGATCATCCAAATTGCACCATTACCATGTGCTGTAAGTGTTGAGCTAGACTGTTGTTTCAAAGCAGCACGAAACTTAATATTAATGGCATGACATCATGGGAATTTGAATAAGTTCTGGTTCCCCATGAGAGTAAAATTTTAAGTGGACTTTAGGTTCAATTTCATGTTGTAGAAAAATCCAGACTACATAGAAGAAAGTAACTATGTAGACCAAACATGCTGGACTTCAGGGGAAAAGCTGTGGTTCTCTGGTTAAAAGACTGCCAGGGTATCATGCTGAACACACAACATATTGTAAGATTAAACAAATTCCAATAGTTATACCTCTGGAGGCTATTATTATACTTTCAAATCTGCTTAGGAAAAAAACTGGACTCAAATGGATAAAGGCCTCAGACTAAATATTCAGAGAAGATCAGCAATCAGGACACTAGTTATTTATGTTAAACAAAAGTTTGGGGTATACTCCCTCCCAATAACTGTGCCTCCCTCTAGGTACTCAAAAGATTCATGATATGGTTAAATGACAAGATTTTTTTCTAGGAAGTATTTTTTCC
The DNA here is from genome assembly GCF_024139225.1 of Suncus etruscus. Taxonomy (NCBI): domain Eukaryota; kingdom Metazoa; phylum Chordata; class Mammalia; order Eulipotyphla; family Soricidae; genus Suncus; species Suncus etruscus. The sequence goes on from NC_064852.1 coordinate 51,291,770, forward strand.
TCTGATAAGAATAAGTTTAAGCTGAACTCATCTGTTACTTTTAAGTCAAAATTTGAAAATGATTCATTGTTATTTCAAAGCCTATACTAGTTTGTGTTTTATAAATTGGAACAAGGGAAAGCACATGCTTTGAAAGACACTCTCTGGAACTATGCTTAATCAAGCTCCAGCACACTGAATGATGGTATTCTTGGCAGAATTTCAAACTAAAGGCCACTCTAAGGACAGAACATGAAATTATATTATAGCAAGGAGTATTTAAGTAAGATTCTAAGATGACATTGTCAATTATAGAAGTATCTTTGGAATATAATATTGCAAGGTCAAACAAGGCTGTAAAATTAAATCAGGACATTTTGGATAACAGCATAGGTTTAAGAGTGGTGTCAAAGGAAACACAGACAACTTGGCTATGATACCATGAGCTTTCCTTTATTATCAAATGCAAGATACTTTAGAATTAATGACTTACTTATGCCATAATTCAAAAGACCAATATTAGTGTGCAACACTTTCTTTATTAAAATGAGAATAAAAAGCAAATATGTAGAGAGTATTATAAACTTTGTTAAAATATGTTTGCCTATTGAAAATTCCATATCTGAAGTTCTTGTGCCAGGGATCAAAGACAAGCAGTGCAGTGGCACAATTCTAACAGGATTTATTTTGATTCATCATGAATAAATTGCTATTCAGTGAAACATATTACTCTCTCTCTCTACCTAATGAGATAAATCGGATCTATCTGCATCCCAAACTGTGAGTCTCATATCTCTAACTTGTGTGTATCTTCCAATAATGGCTCTTTTTCTAGAAATTAGCTTCACCAGAATTATTACTCTTGTGGGAACAATCTTTTTTTTTAGGAGGCATGACATACTTAACAACTGTATGATTATCGAAAGATACTTTGGAAAGCAACTAGCAAAAACCTCATGTGCATCAGAGAAGGAAGTTAAATAGGTTACAAAAGAGGTTGGGATATTGTGTGTTTTCACAAACTTTGAGACATAAGACTATTAGGTTTTCTTCCCTAGATACTACAAGATGTTCCCAGATCTGATGATTTAGTGTGACAGAGACCACATCCTGTGCTGGTTATAAAGAATGATTTATCCATTAACACATTAACCCACATAGTAAGGAAACTAAATCCTATTAAATCCAAGAGAGTCTGTACCGCAGGTTTCCTTTTGTTTTGGATAAATAAGCACCCTGGAGCCAGATTAATTTTCTTGCAGAGGCAGGGAATTTATTGTAAGAGCTAACCTTTGAACTTGAAGAAAACTGAGAAGCTAACAGCACCTGTCTCAGTAAAATACATCAAACCTATGTCATTTTGAGTGTAACTCTTGGACAATCTAATTAGGAATCACCCATGCAAAAATAAAATCAGAAACTGATATTTTAATTTAGTATGTAATAAAAAATGATATTAGCCTAATGGCGACTTTTGAGGTAAGGAGACATCTGAGTGAGAAGAGGAGATTCAGCCTTCTTTTTTTTTATTACTTGGGTATTATTTCTAATTAAACCTTGTAACTAAAGCAGCTATTTTTCAAATCCTTGAGCCAACTGTTATTTGATCCAGGTGATAGAAAAGTCCCTGTGTATTCATCCCTGTTCAATAGGAAAGAGACTTGAGATACAAAGGTACAAGACTGAAAGGCAACTTAAATACCTATTGTTACTGGAGCGATAGTGCAGCAGTTAGAACACTTGAAGGCAGTGGGCCTAGTTTGATCCCTAGCACTCTATATGGCCCCCCAAATCTTGAAAAGAATGATCTTTGAACACAGAGCCAGAAGGCCTGAGCACTGCTGGATTGTGGCTGAAAAACAAACAAAAATTTATTCTAACCATTTACTTAATCGCCTCTATCTCCTCTGTAATATTCCTGATGAATGCTGATACCAACAGAGGAAATTTATTCTCTCCAAAGATAGTTTATGACATCCCTGTACAGTACCAACTATTCCAAAAATTTGACAGTACTAGCTGAAATACCTTTGTGTATAGTTTCTTATACCACCATTGTCATATTTACTATTAGGTTTACATTGAACAAATGTCATTTTGTTGGGGGCAGTTTCTTGAAAATTAAGCAAAGTCATTCTGTGATCTCTAGGGCTTTTTTCCTAATGATCAAATGCCAGTTCTTTTGACCAATTTTAAGATGATTTTGAACTATTTCCAGTATTATTAATTTTTAATATATTGAGTTTGTTAATAACCTTAAAATAGATATAAAATCGGGGCCAGAATCACTCTAAGATTGGATGGTGGGGCTGGAGAAATAACAAGGTACATAGAGCACTAGTCTTATATGCAGTTCAATCCTTGGCACCCCATAAAGTCTCCTGAATACTGCCAGGAGTAATTCCTGAGTGAAGAGCTAGAAGTAAGCATTGATAATCACTAGGTATGATGCAGAAACTTAAAAAAAAAAAGGTTAGATGAAATAATAAAGACAGAGGAGACCTGGACTGTTCAAGATTCTTTGTTTCATGAAACAAATTCTGTTGCAATGTAAAAAAATTCTCACTATTTTTATTATTTTAGCATTAACAATATTTCATTGACCTCACTATATCTCTTCCTCAAAAAAAAGTTTATACTTTCTACATTATAAGCTACATTTTCATTCTCCACTTATAGTTGTTGTAAATACAAACTTGGGTGAATATGTATTTTTCACCCATGCCTAAATTTCATTATCTATAACAATAAAAACTACTTTATAATATGGCTGTGAAGATTGTGACCTGATACATGTGAAGTTTTGTAATGAAGATAAAGTTATGCTCAGTAAGATAAGGAAAGTATCATTTGATAAACAAGTTTCATCTAGAAATGTGTCAACTTCAAAATAAATTTATTGGTTTCATGCAAATTATCCCAACATTTTAGAATAGAATATTTTGATCAAAACTATCGAGTAGTAACTTGAATAAAACAATATTTATGATATATTTATATAAATTGAATAAAAACTATATATTTAGGTCAGAGGCCTAAATAATTGGACAAGTTAATTCATTTTGAGGGACTGGAGTGGTGGCACAGCAATAGGCATTTGTCTTGTTCGCAGCTGATCTAGGAAGAATCACAGTTCGATTCCCCAGCATCCCATATGGTCCGCAAAGCCAGGAGCGATTTCGGAGCTCATAGTCAGGAGCAACTCCTGAGTGTCACTGGGTGTAGCCCCAAAACAACAACAACAACAACAAAAGACTTATTTTGAATTGTCTACTAAAATACTCACTCCACTTTCTAAGTAGAAAGCCTGTATAGAGTACAGTCAGGGGTGAGACAGGGAGGAGGAAGATTTGGGACACTGGTGATGGGAATGTTGCACTGGTGAAGGGGTGTGTACTTTACATGACTGAAACCCAACCACAATCATGTTTGTAATCAAGGTGTTTAAATAAAAATATTAAGTAAAAAAATAAAAAAAATATTAGCAAAAATATACCCCCAAGGAGTGCTCTGTATATAAAAAAGATTTGTGTATGCATTATTAAAGTTAACATTTAATATTAAAAATAAAATAAAATACTCATCTCACTTTCTAAAGCCATTTGCTACAATAAACTCTATCTATCACAAGGATAAACTGTTTTCCAACTCTTCTATGTAAAGTAAAACATGTTGTGATGGATCCAAGTAGTTATTGACAAAAATGTACCAAGTGTGAGAAAGTTGTAACTTTCCTTATTGTCAGAGAATCAGCAGGAATTACTCCCAGATGAGTGCTTGGGAGGTTATTCATACTGTGCTGAGCTTTTCTGGTCCCAACAACTTTTACTTTTTTACTAAAAACATAACCTACAAGGAAGTCCTATGAGTTAGCATAATGATCTCATATTTTATATATAATTTTATTGAATCCGGAATATTGAATGGTTCTAATTTCACTGAGTGCTTCTTAAATGGCTGCTACATTTCAAGTAACTCAAATTCTAAGACAATGTCCTTATTTGTGATCAAACTTTTCTCAAGCAATCTATCAGTGTCTACGCATTCTTACTGAATCTATAGAATTATAAGTTGAAAATACATTTTTATCTCCCAAACCATTGAATCATGGAATACTGTTAACATATTTTTCTCTACTCAGCGCATTAAACTTAAAATTAAACTCCATATGAAAATACCAATATTCATCTTTGAATAGCTTTTCTTCATCTCAGTAGGCAGTAAAGTCTTTCTTTGCTTTGTAGAATGGAAATATAATTTTGGTGAATTAAAATATAGTTATAAAATGCAGATAATTCAATATAATTTAACCTATGTATTCCATTTCCTTTGGCATGTAATCTCATACAAATTTAGCTCTAGATTTACTTCAATTTTAAAAAAATTACCCTAAAGCATGAAGTTAGCTTTCAGTTGTCCTTTAAGACCATAGAAACTAGAAAATAATCACAACACATAGCCTACATGCAGCAGCACAACAGGGTTCCCAGAGCAACAAAAGGTGCCTCACTGGAGTAGCCCAAGAATCACAAGATTGGGGCCAAAGACATAGTTCAGCAAGTAGAAAGCTTATCTGTCTGACTAGGGTTTAATCCCTGGCATCTCATATGGTCCCCTGGACTCATCAGTTATTCCTCACTACAAAGCCAGGAAGAGTAAATGCTGAGCATTGCTCCAAAAAATAAGTAAAGGAATCAAAAGGGTGGCCCTAGATAAATACAGATCTATTAGAATGACATCATCAGACCTGTGGGTGTTCAGAAGGCTCCCCTAGGCATCCTGAGCACTTTTGGGGAACACCTCCCCTAAAGAATTTTTTTTACATAGTGATTTTTCAAGAAGTTTTCAATATATACTTGTGTTAGCAACACATACACTAAAATTGGAACCATACAAAAAAGACTAGCTTGGCCACTTTGCAAGGATGACATGTAAATTTTTAAAGCATTCCATATTTTTTAGTTGGAGAAGCAGGTGCTGCATATGTAAATATTTCCATGGGATTATTATGTTACTGATCCTACACTGATCGGTAATTGTGTCCTACCCTAGGATGTGACCTGGCATTCTGCTCCCACCCTAGGATGGTACCTGATTCTGCTCCCACCCTAGGGTGGTACCTGATTCTAATGTATAAAAGCAAGGGTCTGTGGAAGGCAAGGGCTTTTTTTGAGAGGACTGATTCTGGGGCTTTTGGCTTCAGCCTTGTCCACTGAATAAAGCTGATATCTTCTGAAGCCTGACTACCTGTTAGCTTTATACCCGCCGCATTCACCTCAGAACTGCCGGCTGAACAGGGTGGCAAACACGTGCTCCGAGCTGGAGGAGAAAGACCTCATCCTCCATCCCTCCATCAGTCAGCCCCATAAAGGACTGACTTGCAACAGCAGGCAGGGAGGAGGGAGGCCGGAAACTGGGGACACTGGTAGTGAAATATGTGCACTAATGAAGGGTGTTGTATATAGCATAACTGAAACTCAATCATGAATCGTTTTGAAATTATGAAAAAAAAACTCTATTATGACCAACTTGTAACCATAGTTTTTAAATAATTATAAAAAGGTTTTCAATATTATTAATAGGTTTCTTATATAGTTATCTTAAAATTATAAATATTTTACCAAATTTAATGCTTTGTCATCCCTAAATGGTTCTTTTTACAATATTCAAACTACTAGAAATTTTTAATAAAGAATTTTATTTATAAACCTTTTATAATTGTGGCCAGAAAGGTAGGACAATGGGTAGAGTGCTTGGCTTGCATGCAACTCACCTGAATTTAATTCCCAGTGCTTACACCTGAGTATCATCAAACAAACTAACAAAAAAAGAAAATCCTAGATATTCAATTTTTTTCAGCCACACCAGGTGACACTCAAGGTTTACTCCTGGTTATGCACTCAGAAATCGCTCCTGGCTTGGGGGGACCATATGGGACACAGGGAGATCCAAACTCTTTCTTTCCTAGGCTAGCTTGGGTAAGGCAGACCCCTTTTGTACCACCACTCTGGCTCATAGATATTCAATTTTAAAAGAAAATTCTAAATAAACCAAAATACATACTTCTTTACAAATAAAGATAGGTAGCATATAAGTATCTATGATATAATGAAAAAATGTTTTATAAACCACTATGTAAGAAATTTTGACACATTGGCCACATATTAAATTCCAAATAAACTAGACACCAAATATCAACTCAGGAAATTAAAAATCAACAAAAGGTGGCTTAAGAACTATGATTCAATGTATACATATATATTATTTTGATATAAAACAAAGTTATCCACAAATAAATAATATGTATAGAACACAGTGGTCTCTTCTTTTATTTTACATCTTAAGTTACCATTTACTGGAAAATAACTAGTTGAAATATTGGAAGCAAGTCATGCCAAGGAAAAAAGAGGATACACTGTCAAAGAATAATAACTTTAAGAACAATGGAGGGTGTGCCCTTATCGTTGCACATATGTTCCTTAGAGACCATTACATATGTTGCAAGTACTAAAACACTCTACTGAGAACATTGTCCTCCCAATTCTCAGATTCAGGTATTCACAGTCTGAAGAAGATATGAGCTAATCTGCCATGATGAGCCTGTGTGAGGAACAAGCTCTAAACACCAGTTTTTTTGGTTGACAGATTTCTTCCCTCAACCATCAGCTTCCTTCCCCAACTTGTGAATAAACATGAAGTCTCATGAGAAACAAAGACACTTGCAAAGAGCTAGTTATAGCAAAGTAATTTTCCTAAGCCAGGAGTGTGCAGCAGGCAGAACAGTTAGAAACCCAAAGAAATGAACAATGAAGGTTTGATTTTTATGCAGAAAAGAAAGCAAAGCCAAACTAACTCTCTGGGTTAGGCAATCATTTAGAAACAGACCTTCTAAAGATAAGTAATAATTAAATCGCTACATATATTTCTAGGGTAGAATAAATATTAGCAGTACTATTAAAGACATCTTTAATGAAGCTATACTTAGGGATAACAGATGATTTTATTCTTTAAAACAGATTTCAAATGACTTGAGGATATTAAGATTAAGAAATCTAGTGTGCTTGGAGATACTTTGACCCAAAGATTCTTGAAATAAATCATAAAAAGTTTATTTTCATTTTTTTTGTTTGTTTTTGGGCCACACCCGGCGGTGCTCAGGGGTTACTCTTGGCTGTCTGCTCAGAAATAGCTCCTGGCAGGCACGGGGACCATATGGGACATCGGGATTCGAAACAACCACCTTTGGTCCTGGATCGGCTGCTTGCAAGGCAAACATCGCTGTGCTATCTCTCTGGGCCCCTTATTTTTATTTTTAAATTTATTTATTGATTAATTAATTGGTTGTTGGGCCACACTCACCCAGTGGGTAGGGGTCGATCGATAGCGCAGTGGTATGGCATTTGCCTTGCATGCGTCTGATCCTGGATGGACCTCAGTTCGATCCATGGCTTCACAACAGTCCTCCAAGCCAGGAGCGATTTCTGAGCACATTGCCAGGAGTAACCCCTGAGCGTCACCGGTTGTGGCCCAAGAACCCAAATCCTCCCTAACCCCAAATCACCCCTAGCACACTTGGGGATTATATAGGTGTCGGAATCGAACCGGGTCCTTCCTTGTTCTGTCCCATGAAAGGCAAACACTCTACTGCTCTGCTATCTCTTTGGCCCTATAAAACGTTTCTAAGTTTCTTGATTGATTAGTTTTAAAAGGTCTAGTAAATTAAGGAATTATGTAGGTCTTATATGAGTTTCTTCCCTGGCTAGCTGAATGGGAACTTGAGAAAATTATATATTCTCTCTAGATTTTGCTTTCAATGAAGCAGCTGGCAATCATTTGAGGTCATCCAACTGCCAGTCCATTGCTTGCACTGAGAATTGAGTATCTCCTGTGGAAACTTAAATGCATGTGGTCTGAATTCCCTTTTCTGTCTCCCCTTCACCACAGGGGTGATATTAACCAAATACACTCCTCTGCTTCCCCATATCATGGATGGACACATAAGATATGGACATTGACTTAAAGTGGGTCAGGAAAAGACAGCTTTATTTCTGGTGTGGTAGTTAAATTTGTGACATCTGAGCACATATCAAAGATATGTTTTTTCCTTTTGCTTTCTTTTACTTAACATGTATAAGAAAGCTTTTCAAAAATATGAAGTGGAAGAATCTAGATGACATAGATGACATCGTGTCTCAGATTTCTATACTTTTGGAATTCTGAGTTACATGACAGTACATTCAATTGTTTTTTTTTAATTAATCTGACCTTATATTGGTGGTACTAATTTGCCCTAATTAATATAGCCTAGTCTAGCACGAACATTTCATAAATTTAAAAGCTATCTATACTACTTAAAATAAACTGATATAATTTTATTAGAATGCTCATGTATGAAAGGCAGAGGTGAGGATTTTAAATGTGGTCATATTTGTTAACTCTTCAGATGTTGAAAATTCAGGTTAAAGAAAATGAATATAATTCTTGACTCTTGTTCCTTAATATATTTGGAGAATAATATAGGTAGCCTTGATAAATTCACTTGAAATACTTTCTTCAGACATATATTCATGTCTCATTTTTTTAGCTTGAATACATAATGTGACTTTTGTTTGCCTGCAGACATTGAGGAAGGTCTAATGAGATTATGCGGGTTTAGTACTATACATTCATTCATTATAGAGAAGACTGGAGACTACTTTGTAGAAGGAAAAGTTACAAATATGTGTGGCTCATATATCTGAATCTACAAGGTCACATTAATCACAAATCAATCGGAAGATAGGATGGAATAATATAAGGTCCCTTTAAATTCCATGATGCTTTGCACACAACTTCCTATCTACTATAAAGTCATGCCTGTAATGGATACTAAATAATAAATATTCATTGACAATAAATATAAAAAGACATGGTAAGTCTTCTTTGACATTTAGATATAAGAAAATTGAACTACCTAATAGGATGCTCTCAATAAGTCAAAGACAAAAGACAAGAGAAATGGAAAAGTTTTGGGGGCTGGAGAGTCCTATGGCACTAGGGTCCTTTTTCTTTGCATGCAGCTAATGTGAGTTCAATCCTCAGCACCCCATCAGGTCCTCTGAGCATCACCAGGAGTGATTCTTTAGGAAAGAGCAAAGAGTAATCGTTGAGCAGTGCTATTATCACCCCTAAATCAAAAAGCAAAAGCAAAAAAAAGAATAGTTCACATATTCTTACTTTGCTTACATTTTTCACTTGGTAGCCTTTGCTCTTTTTATTAGATCCTTTCAATATAAAACTTTATTGTCACCATTTTGATAATTCACAATCAACCTGTAAATATCTAGGGCCTTAACTTGATAGGTTCATTTGTTGTGATTGACCTTCTTTAAATTTAGGGTGAGTTCTCATTCCTTTGAACTAAGCTTTTAAAGATTTTCAGGCATGACCAATATATAATCTTTGACATTTCTGTCCCATAGGCTTTTAACTTCTGTTTTCTTTCTAATTCCTTGATGAAGATTAAAACATATATCTCAATAGAAATATTTATTGTAAGACCTTAGGCATCTCATATAAATCTTACTCACTGAACATTTTGAGACTATAAATACTCTTGCAGTATTTTTATGCATTGTTTTACTATAAAGAAATCAATAGTGTAAAACAAAGAACTGGAGCTATAATATACTTATTTTCAGGCTGCAGAAGGATTGTTTTGGTCAGTATAGAATAAGGGATACGTAGAATATAATTTACCCCATACTGTTTGCTAAGGTATATATGAACATTTTCATCAACCTTAATCAATATAATTTAGTATATGAACTATATGTGCATGTCCAATTTATAGGATAATAAATAAAGCAAAGGAGACATTCTGTATCCCAGAGGAATTCTTTTCCCAAAGCAATCAGACATGTGTAGTCTGATTGGTATGATAAAAATCAATGACTCTTTCTGGGCACTCTATCTTTGAATATAGAGGGGGGAAGGAGTACATAAATGAGAGAGGAATTATGAGAATGGAAAAATGAGTTTTAAAAATGCTGATAAAAATTGTAACATTACCTCCCTATAATAAACCATTCCAAAATGTAAGTATATGAATTCCAGAAAGAGTAAACAGAAAAAGTATTCCTTGTTCAGGTGATTCTTGTATACCTTATGTTTATCTGTGCTGTGTTTATGGATAAGAAGCATCTCATGTTTTTTCAATAATATGTTGTATTACTTCTGGGAGCTAATTGGCTACTACATATGACTTTAAACTAAGTTTGAAAATATTACCTAGTGGAGGCAGGGCAGACTTTTACTCCTGTGCAGTCACAGATGACTTGACCTTTAAATATTGATCACTCTATTTTTATTTACGCACTCAAGAATATTTCATTAAGAAAGCTCTTACAATAGATTTCAGAAGAAATCTATTTGTCTATCATGTTTCTTCAAAGTATGCATTAACATTCAGATAAATGAAATAAATTATTTTCATTGTTAGAGCAAGTCCGTTTCTGTTCTTATTGTGGAGTATTTAAAATGCATTTTATAATTTATAACATGACAACATAATAGATACTTTTTACCATAGCTCTTATAAAAATTCTTCTAAAATATTTTAATTTCTTAAATATGTAGTAAATTCAGACTATTATGAACAGATGAGTAATATATGAATTTTGATAATATAACAGACTTATTTTTTCTTACTATATTTTCCATTAATTTTTAGGTATAAACTGGTATTGTAAAATTAGTATTGGTCTGTCAAATATTTCAAGCTTTTAATATAAAAAAGAGTAGGAAGAATGATTATAGAAACAAACACTGAGCCTTTAAATTTAGGTATTAGAAAACAACTATTACTACTGAAGCATACTTTTAAAATATATTTAATTTGAGTTACTGTGTCCATATCTGGAATTTGAAAATGGATAAAGACATACTGTTCATCTTTCAGGGGTTGATGTAGACTTGCTGTTTCAACAGACTTTTAAGCTAGGTTTGAGGCATACAGTTTAAAAACTGAACCCTAGAATTCTTCCCTGTCATTACAACCTCCAAAGTGACAGTGCAATAAGCCAAAGCTAAGGATTACTCTACACTGTTTATGGAACAGCTGTTGGAGGCTATTGCAGAAAACCCAAAGGAGAAAATCTTTGGAAAAGAAAATTGTCTATTAATTAGTCTTCAAATGCCCAAGAAGTTTCTGTACACAAGCCATATTATTATTATTATTATTATTATGATGATGATGATGATGATGATGAATGTTAGCATATCTAGAATTACTTGCTGATTACTTATGGCACAGCTCACTGGATATTGCTTTTATTCCTTGGTCTACCAAGAACTTGAGAACTTAGAGATTTGGAATTTTGTTGTTTTTTTTTAATTTATTTATTTGTAATTTGGGGCTTTGCCTGATGGTACTCAAGGCTTACTCCTGGCTTTGTGCTTAGGGAATGACTCCTCATGATGCTCAGGTTGCCACTGGTTAGATGTTTTCAAAGCAACTATGAACTTTGGAGTTGTCATTACTCATAACTGTATAGAGTCTAAAATAAAATTTCACTTTTATTAACCTAAAAATTTGGGTCTTATTATGGTAAAAGACATTTGGAAACAAGGAGCTCCTGACTTTTGTATGGGTGATATTGTCTATCTGATGGATCAAGATTAGAATAAGATGTATTTCTAGGGTTTCATAGTGAAAAGATTTATGAAATATATTAAGAGACAAAATATGTTAAATAAATTCCAAGGAATCATAGAATTAGAAAGTCATTTTAGGATTCATCTTTCTCATTTTAGTGATGAAGTCACTTTAGTTACTCAAAGAACAGAATCAAACTTTCTTTTCTTTTCTTTTCTTTCCTTTTTTATTGTTTTTTGTTTGTTTGTTTGTTTTGTTTTTTGGGTCATACCCGATGGTGTTCAGGGGTTACTACTGGCTCTGTGCTCAGAGTTGCTCCTGGCAGACACAGGGGGTCATTGGGATGCGTATGGGATGTCGGGATTCAGACCATATTCTGCTTGAATCAGCTGCATGCAAGGCAAACGCTCTACAACTGTGCTATCTCTTTAGCCCCCAGAACCAAAGTTTCTTAAAGGGGCAACCCATATTACCTTTTTTTTTCTTCACTCAAATTAATAGAGGAAGACACAGTATCAAAGTCCCATAGTGGCTTAGAAATCAGAACTCAGACACAGACACCTTCTAGACAGAGCATGCATGATCACTATAAGGGTGAGTGTAATGCTTTTACTTCCTTCAAGGAGCTAACTTGTGTGTGAGTCTTTGATCCATTTTTAGAGCAGGACAGTTCATATTATAAATCTAACCAAAAAATAACATTTCTTAAGAGTTGGGTAAGGTTCTTATTTAGAGGCCAACATTAGTTTCAGAAGCTTTAGAGGCTGTCAGCTCAACCTGAAAGACATCACTATTCTGTGAATTTACCTGTTTTGCCTTAGAAAAATTTCCCTTATATTTATTGTGTATTCAGAAGAAGTTAAAGATCTGGCAGATACTACCATCTTCTCCAACTGACCACAGAACAGATTGCAAGTTTTTACAGGAAGTCATTTTCCCCTGAAGCACTCCTGAATAGTGAACTCCCAATAATTATTGACCAGATAATGGACAGTAATATGAGACGGAAATAGTCATCCTTCTTATGGCATAAGAAAATAAAATCTGCTTGTTTGCTTGTTTTCAACTCTCTCAACTCCTAGTCTCTTAAGTCTGCTTCATTTCTTAGGCTTAGCACAGTAAGCAACTTTCAAAACTCACTTTTCCTGTAGCCTCTCTGTATGAAAGAAACAACACTCCATAAACTCTGGGCAGGTTTAAAAAGCTTCACTTAATACACTTTTTTTTTAGAGCCAGGAATAAGAGTCAAATGTAAAGTGAGACAGGGAGTGGTGCGGGGCTGGAGAAAGTGGTTGTGTATGGCCATTGGGGAAAAGCGAGTGTAAAAAGCTTCTTGCACACATCACCCCATTTCTAAAGCCCAGAACCACTCTCTAAGTAACAAATGGATCCACGGGCTGTGGAGAAAGATTGTTGGCAGGAAATGGTCCCCAAGGCTTTGAGAGATTCAGACCACGTGCATTTCCCTGTAATGTGTAGACTGTGGGTTGCAGAATAGAGCTCCCATCTCTTTTTTACCTCAAGGCTAAATTGTATAGATTGTAGTTCCTCAAACACAACTTCTTGCGGGTCAGAGAATAAATCTAGATAGCTGAGATAAAGAGAAATTGGAAATTTTGCTTCTGAGGTGAAGAGGAATGTGAAAAAATATTAAAAGGAAAAGGAACTAAAGAGAGAGCTATGAGATAGCAGAGAGGTAATAGAGCAGAATAGAGAGCAGTCGGGATCATTGGCATGTGACTCACTCTATTTTCAGAATTTGGACTTAAAATGAAAAATCTGTTGATACCCAGTAAAAATTGACCTGTAGGTTTTAAACCTTTTTGTGCTTGAACTTCACTATGAACAGGTACATGACACTAGCAGAGCAGGCAGCATGGTTCCTATGAACTCTAATTGATTGAATTTTTATCCCAAATCAATATTCACCACCACACTGAATTCACTGATAGACTAATGGATTTGCAGCACTTACAGCAGTCATCAAAAGATAAATAATCATCATTTACTTCAATTTTGGAAGTCCAGTTTGTCCTAGACTGCACCTGTTTTTTGTTTTGTTTTTCCCCTTTGCAATGTGGAGGCAGAACATTTATTTGGTGGTATAGAAATTATCAGAATTAGGAAGTTTCTAGTGTCTGCCCAACCTATTAGTAAAAGTAAACTGCATACAAGACTTATCTTTAAATATATGTTCTTCTTACTCATCTTTCCAGAAAGAACAAATAAAGAAGGAATAAATACAGCAAAATAAATAAATATTAAATAAACAAACAGCACAGAAGTCAAGCAAATCCTTACCTTCTGAGCATACAGGAGCAACAGGTAAAATTTCAAAATCTTGCCCTTTCCTCCCCTAGACTAATATCAATTACCATTTCAAAAAATCATCTTTAGTCCTAATTCCTGGCAAAATTTTAGTTGGGAATGAAACCTATTTATCTTTAATAGTAGCCAGAATATTAAAATGATAGTCCTACCTTCAGAGACCATAACTTGAAGATTGTGAGTCTTCCTGTATAAATGGACCATTGTAGTATTATTATTTAATTTTTCCCAGCCTTATGAAAGCTGCTACATCTGCAATCTTTAAATGTTAATACAGCATCTCTAAAGTACTTGGATTAATAGGACTATCTCAGTCATGAAAAGAAAGTATTTAAAATGTTATCATTTTTAAGGAGACTAAGCTTTTCTTTGGTGTATTTTCCCGTACACTGCTTTCAGAACCTAGAAACCATTTCTAGGCTGAGTGGGGTGCTAACAATTATTTGTAACTTCACTATTGCCCAGTCCTTCCCAGTTTGTGCTTATTAGCTAACTGATATTCCGGACCTCAGCTAATTCCTGTGAACCCTGTTGACAGGCCTGGGACTGATCACTCTAAATTAAAAGCAGGAGGGTCCATTAATCTCATCCCCATCCTTTAGCTATAAAATATAATATGTCAAAGATATTCCATCTCATGTTTTAGTAACAATGGTTTGCCCCTGGGAGAATCAGGAGCGCTGCATGTTAGCTCTCCCACATGACAGTAAACTGTAACTTTCCTCCATGTTTCTCTTCCTCTTTTTTCTTTTGAGAGAAGCATCCCACCAACTCTGAGTTGCTGACGCTGGTCTGGGAACAGAAGGTATCCCTGGTGACTGTCTGACTGTCTGAGCCTAGTCTTCCTTTCATTAATGGTGCAACTATGAGTCCCCAACGGGAATGTGAGGAAGTGTCATTTTTACCCTGGGGAAATACCCTGTCACCTCGGGCTCTAAGAACACAGCCAAAAAGAAAGTTAAAACAAGAACTTCAAGAGAAAACAAAGGGCATTGCCTCCAGGATGCATCCTGTGCCTCAGGCCTCTCCTAGTCTCACTTAACCCCCCCCCCCCCCAGCTTCCAAGAGATGAGGATGAGTAGGGGGCCTGAATCCCTCAGCAGGTAACCCCAGTTCCCTTCTATCTGGAGCGCAGAATGATCACCAAGGAGGCCAGGAAGGAAACACTTAAACTTTCCATTTATTAAGGAAATATTAAGAAAGAAGAAAAAAGTCGTGTCACAAATGTCAGAGCACTTTTGTAGTAAATCGTGCAGAATGTCCGTAAACTATAAGTTCCAGCCCAGGTTTTTTGCCCTGGACCAGTTGATAAACCAACTGCTCAAAAAGAAACAGAAGTGCGTTAAAATCAAAGACTCAACCCATTCACATTCGCAGGCTCTACCACCCCCCACCCAACCCATTTTCACAAAGACAAACCACCCCCCAAGCAGGCAAATAGGCCCCTGGGGCAGGAAAAAGGGGGTGGGGGAAGAATAAAAGAAAGGCTTATCAAATATGTGTATTCAAGCAAACAAACACACATACACAAAAGAAAATCTCTTAACATAGCAATAACAGACGAAAGGCCCCTCCTGCTAGATCAAAGCGAGAGGGGTGCAAATCCGGACACGGATTCCAAACGGTCTCCATGGGCTATGTTGCACAATGTGCGTACACTCAGGTCACTTTTCCGGGAGGCACTGGGCCATCAGTGCCACGGGTTCTATCCCCTGCCCTCCCTTTCCAACTCCCCATCCGTGTGCGGCCCACCTGCGGGGTGGAGAAAGAAAGCCTTTCGCCCCGTCCGTCTCCCCAGGCCAGCGGCTGCTTCCAAAGTTCTGCGCCCTAATGTGCCCGTTGCGTGCCACTTGCTGGTCAGGAAGTCCTCCTTCCTAACAGCCAGGCACCCGAGAACACGGAGGGCATTTCAGAAATTTCAGACCCCAAAGAACTTCATTCATCTCAATCGGTGCAACTCGAGAGCACAAAAAATCGACTCCGACAGGTTTGCTGCGCCCCAGGATGGGATGAAAAAAGGAGGTGCAGCCGGGGCTGGCCAAGTAGGGGAGGAATGAGACGGGCCGGCGGTGGCGGGGCCTTTTGGGGGTCAGTAGGGCCCCACCACCACCGCTTCCACCTCTTTGGACGGTCTCCGGTCCTTCACCAAGAAGTTGATCATGCCCTCCGACTTGATGAGCAGGTTGCAGCCGAGGAAGAAGATGCCGAAGACCACGGTGAGCGAGAGCACGCACATGACGGCGATCTGCACCACGCGCATGATGTACAGGCTGCGCTCGTCCGGGCCGCCCTCGGCGAAGCCGTCGTCGGTCACCACGGAGGCCTGGGTGCAGCAGCGCAGGACCCGCTCCAGCGCCTCGCTGCTGTTGGCCAGCAATAGACTCGCCACCTCGGTCTGGTTGCCCGGCGCCTGGGTCATCGTGCGAGCCGGCCACGCGGGGCGGCCGGCCGAGTGGCAGGGAAGTGGCGCGGGAGGCACGAACAGGTGTCGGGCGTGAGCTCTGGGCTCGCGGGCTCCTCACTCACCCGTCCACGCTTTTGTGCAAAAGTCCTCGGGCCCTGGGAGTTTGGGCCCCGCAGCTTTTCCGACGCGCGCGCGCGGCTGCAGCTGGAGCGGTCGGTGCCGTGCGCTCCTTTCCTCGGCGGTGATCCTAGCCGAGCGGCTCTTTCTTTCTCTCTCTTTCTCTCTCTACTGGGGTTTTTCAGAACTTGGCAGGGCTGGGCGATGGGGCCGTGGGAGGTGCGGTGGAGACCGCGATAGGGAGGCTGCTACGAGCAAACAGTGCCCCCGTCTGGCAGTGCCGCCGCGCTGCTGGGAGGCCTTTGGGCTCTGGGGAAGGAAGGAAGGAAGGAAGGAAGGGACCAATTCTCTGATTCTCTTTTGGCACTGGTACTTTGCTGGCTTTAACTGGTGATTCAAGGGTGGGGAAATAGCCTTGATGAAATGAGCTAGAAGTTTGCGAAGAATTGGGTCACACC
The DNA here is from genome assembly GCF_024139225.1 of Suncus etruscus. Taxonomy (NCBI): domain Eukaryota; kingdom Metazoa; phylum Chordata; class Mammalia; order Eulipotyphla; family Soricidae; genus Suncus; species Suncus etruscus. The sequence goes on from NC_064852.1 coordinate 51,308,691, forward strand.
CAGTGTTTTCTTTTTTACTGGCTTTTCATCTTTGGGCTAATTGGTGGAAAGTGGCAAAATTTCACAGTGGCTGGATGGGCTTGTGGGCGTGCAGGACCCTGCCTTTTTCCTGCCTTTTTGGTAGTGTGTGTGTGTGTGTGTGTGTGTGTGTGTGTGTGTGTGTTTCATGTGTGTGATGTTTGTGTGATGTGTAAGAACCTTTCTGGAAGAGGTGTGTGTGTGTGTGTGTGTGTGTGTGTGTGTGTGTGTGTGTGTGTGTGTGTGTGGTGTGTAAGAACCTTTCTTGTAGTGGTGTGTGTATGTGTGGTGTGGTATATAAGAACCATTCTGGTAGTGTGTGTGTGTGTGTGTGTGTGTGTGTGCGCAAGTATGTGTGTATGGTGTGGTGTGCAAGAACAATGTCTTTGGGGATAAGAAAAAGCTGGGAGAGAGGGAGGCAGAGGAAGAAGGTAGGTGAGAAAGAAACCAAAAGGAAGAAGAGAGATACAGGAGCCTAGATAGGATTTAAAGGGATTTGTAAGGGGGTAGCTGAGTCTCAAGAGATGTTTTTGGTCTTTGTGTGGAGAGTATTGCCCAGAGCATCAGCTCCCCTGTGGGGGAGTGGAAATTGGGTAGTATAGTCGCAGGTTTGTGACCCTGCTGGCAGATGAGTTTTAGGATGTGCTTCCAATGTTTTTCTCTTTTGGCAGAATATCAGTTGTTTAAGGGAATTGCTCATAAACATTAATCACCAAGAGCACTGAGCAACTTCTGGAAGCCCTCCCTAGTTTCTATCAACTGTATTTCACTTAGTCATTTTCAGTAAAACTATTTGATGTTGTAGGAATCAGATTGAGACTTCATTTGCTGACTTTTGCTCTTGGTTTGACTGGAATGTTATAAACCTGTCAGGCAGTTTCAGAACAACTGCAATACTAATTTTTTTTTTTTTGCCCACTATTTTCCTCCCTCTCTCTTTCCTTTCTTTGAACATAACAATGGAAAGGCCAATAAGAAGGCAGGGAAAGAGGAACCTATTGGGAGAGCAAGTAAAGCATTTTATTTATTTTAGTAATTTTTGAAGAAATGGCCCACTTTTTTTGTTTTGTTTTGTTTTGTTTTTGTTTTTGGGTCACACCCAGCAGCGCTCAGGCATTACTCCTGGCTCTGCACTCAGAAATCGCTCCTGGCAGGCTCGGGGGACCATATGGGATGCCAGGATTCGAACCACTGCCCTTCTGCATGCAAGGCAGGTGCCCTATCTCCATGCTATCTCTCCAACCCCTGGCCCACTTTTATATAAAGCATTTATGAAGATTCCATTAAAACATAGAACTCTACTGTCATGTTGAGCTCTATCTCAAATATATTCTATTTTCTATTAAATGTTATTTTTGTCTTTCCAGAAATATTTTGTTCCATGTTCAGAACTTTCCTTAGAGATTTTTTTTTTTTTGCTGCTCTGTGATCATAAAATAGAATAATCTACACTTTAAGAGTTTTCCAGTATCAGATGGTGGTTTTATATCAGCTTCAAGAATCTTACATTCTCCTAGATAGATATTATTATTTGTGGGAAATACTTGATAGCTGAAGATTGAGACTTGGGTCTCATCCACAGCTCTCCTATTTATTGCCTTTGTTTCACATGATAACCACCCCATTATTGCCTTTCCTTAAAATTCCTATTGTAGCCTTGAGGAATACTTCACAACTCAAAACTTATTTTTGAGACAAATGGATATTTAAGTGATTAGAAATAAATTTAGTTCTTATACAGTGTCTATTTAATTAATGTGGGCGATACCTATAACATTAAATTATAATCTGGAACCAGAGAGTTAGTACACAACAGTAAATGTCTTGCTACTCAAAGGGCCCATCTAGGTTCAGTATCTTATGCAACATCTGATCTCTGACAGTGTGATCCCTGAGTGAAGACCCAGGGTCACCACTGAGTGTGATCACCCAAGACAAACTAAAAAATAAAAAAATTTTAAAAAATTACGTAAGTTCCATTTTGGGTACTCATGGTTAGATAAATCTCTAACAACTCTGATTAAAACATGTGGCTTATTAGAGAACTAAGCTTGACCTATTCTACTTTAATTATCTCTTTGTAAACTCTGATAGCATCTTCAGTGACATTGCACTGAGGTGTCAAGTTATTGCAGACTTTTGCATATTTTTCTCTTATGAACAGTCCACAATCACTAACATAAAATTAAGTTTGCCTACTAAAATGTAATGCCTTTAATTTTTATTCAACATCTTCCCCAGCAGATATTTGGAATTCTCCTCCTCACCAGGTGCTAAATACAAGGAAGCTATTCTGAATCTCAGATTATAGATATTATGAAGTCATCCTGAGAAAGATATTTAGGAGTAATGCACCCCAGAATGCCATTTACATCCATCTTGTAAACTGCGTGCCTGCTCTTGGACACATTGGAAATCAGTAGATAGAGGTAAGTGATAGTCCATCACAGTGAAAATACATTTATGCCTTTATTATTTTTGTCATTCATAAAACCCTAGTACAAAAAGGCTATAGAGAATGAATTACTAAGAAATGCAAAGTTAAGCCAATTCAATGAATACATCAGAACTATCTCAGCTAAGTTAAATAATTCAGTCACACGCTTCGACAGCACATATACTAAAATTGTAATGATACAGAGAAGATTAGCATGGCCTCTGCACAAGATGACATGCAAATTTGTAAAGTGTTCCATGATATAAATAAAATAGATATAAAAACTATATATAAAATATAAAATATGAAATAAATTAGCATATTAAAAATAAATAATTCAGTCACAGTTGGATGAATACTATGTGAATTCTATATACAGGAAGTATACAGAATAATAAACTTTAAGTGATGGTTGTTAGCGATTGGTAAAGAAAATAAAAAACTGTTGGGAAAAATCAGTGGATATACAATTTAATTTAGTTTTAAGAATTAAAATAAAAAGATAATGCTATTCAAGGTATTGTCTATAACAAGCAAATGGTAATGTGTACTTCAAAGTTCAAGAATGAATTTGAAATTAAAGTGACCTAGCCATCATACACACATCTACTGTGGACATAAAGAAACAACTTAGTGTATTGTATTGGTAGCATTTAGGGTGTTTGCATTTGTCCAAAACAATACAACTTAAATACGTGTAAGGGTTTTTCTGTTTTGGTGTGTGTGTGTGTGTGTGTGTGTGTGTGTGTGTGTGTGTGTGTGTGTGTGTGTGTATGTGTGTGTTAGTTTTGTATTTCAACAAAGAGAGCAGATAGTCTTCCGGATTTACTGAGATGAACAAGAAAGCCAAAGTGTTTCTTTTGTTATTGTTTGTTTGTTTGTTTGTTTGTTTTGGAGGGGGTCACACCTGACAGTGCTCAGGGGTTACTCCTGCCTCTACACTCAGAAATCGTTCCTGGCAGGCCTGGAAGACCATACGGAATGCTGAGATTCAAACCACTGTCCTGTTGCATGCAAGGCAAATGCCCTACCTCCACACTATCTCTCTGGCCCCAGATATCTATTTTATTTTAAGATGTTAAAATATTTTATTGTTTTTATCTGAAACCTATTTTAGTATAAATTTAACTCCATCCTGAATATTCCATTAATAGTTAATTAATGCATTGAAATTATTTTGGAATTTAAATAGTTTCAGGTATGGATTTTTTTACCATAAAAATGCTTTGTCAGAGCCGAAGTGGTGGCTCAAGCTGTAGAGTGTTTGCCTTGCACTTGCTAACCTAGGACGGACCTTGGTTCAGTCCCCTGGCATCTCATATTGTCCCCCAAGCCAGGAGCAATTTCTGAGCACATAGCCAGGAGTAACCCCTGAGCATCACCGAGGATGTGGCTCAAAAACCCCCCCAAAAAAGAAAAAAAATCTTTGGTTTTTTTTGGGGGGTTCACACCTGATGATGCTCAGGGTTTACTCCTGGCTATGCACTCAGAAATTACTCCTGGCTTGGGGGACCATATAGGACACTAAGAATCGAACCGAGATCCCTCCTGGATCAGCAGTATGCAAGTATGCCTTACGTAAGAACTGCGCTATCGCTCCAACCCCCCAAAGTCCTTTGTTTTTAATTACAACTTTTTCGCTGTGGTTTTTTGGGTTTCATCCCCTGGTACTCAGGCTTAACTCCTGGCTATGTGCTCAGTGTTTACTTCTGGTGAGCTCAGGGTACCATATGGAGTGCTGGGATTGAACCTAAATAGTCCACATACAAGGCAAATGCCACACCCTACTCACTGTACAATACTCCTCAGCCTAATATTTTTTTAAACTTTTAGAACCAAAGATGTATCGATTGTCTTTTTTTGGGGGGGAGGGGTTTGGGCCACACTCAGTGACGCTCAGGGTTTACTCCTGGCTATGCACTCAGAAATCGCTCCTGGTTTCGGGGGCCATATTGGACGCCAGAGATTGAACCGAGGTATTTTCTGGATCAGCCTCATGTAGGGCTAACGCTTTATGCTGTGCTATTGCTCTGGCCCTTCGACTGTCTTTTTAATTTTATCCTTTCATTTTAGCATCCGCTGTTAGTTTACCTATATTTTCTAGATCTCATTCTGTCTAGTGACAGTTGGCTTCTCCCTATAAACAGAAAAGGAAAATTGTCCTTGTATGACTGAACCAGTACTGTCTTTGAGTCAGAGCTGTCATTCAGTGCATAGAAATGTCAATAATAAAGTATGCTTTCACCTTTTAATATCTTTTTACTGTTGAAATAAAGAGCTAAGAAAGGCAAGTAATAACTCAGCAGCAAGCTTGATTTTAAGAACCTGACAACTGCACAGGCCACAAAGTTTGCAGAATAATACAACTTAGACCTTTGGTTTTCTATTTTTAGATGTGCAGAGTAGGCCTTTTGCCATCATAGATTTTTTTTTTCATTTTATTTAGATTTGCTTCCCACTCATTAAAGTCTGAATGATGTAAAGTCTAAAGTGAGAATGCCACTGAGCTAGTTAAAGAAAGCTCTTTGTGTCACTGGTGCATTCCTTCCAGTATTAAAGAAATAGGATTTTACCCACCTCAGATTAGGGAGGAGCAGATGGCTGCAAGGAGGCATGAACAATACAATATTTCCGATTTTTCAACATTGGCTCAATCAATTTGATGCACAATTATATCTTCCATTTCCACATGGCAAGTGCTGTTTTCTTGAAAATATTTTATGAATATATCAACAAGGATTAATCCTAGAAGCAAAGGAGAGAGACAAAATCCCTGTTGACTTTAGATCTCTATTCTTGGACTCAGATAGATTCACATCATCTGTAAATTTGTAGATAGCATGGGGGAAAACAATGGTCAGTTATTCTCAGGCATCCAGCTACAATGGTGTCACATGTATTTTTTTCACACTGATAATGGCAACAATAGTCCAACATTTATTATCTGTGCATATGTTTCCACCAGTGAACAAAAAATTCTTCTCTTTAAAAGTTTTTTCTTAATTGATATCCTAAGGCTTATCATGCTACTCATATTGTTTTGTCACATGTTTAATTCTACCATCCTTCCCTAGTGTACCCACTTCTTTCCCCAAGGAACCTAATCTCCTTTCTTTCAATCCTTTCTCCACTCAGTCAAATAAATTGATGTTCCAATTATGTTTCCTTTGGACTTTTGTTGCTACCTAACTGTGTGTCTAAATTCCACATATGAGAAAAATAATTCTATATCTATACTTTTTCTTCTGACTGACTTCATTCAACATTAAATCCTCTAGTTCCATCCAATGTAAAAAAAATCTGTCTTTAAAGGTATTTTATAAGTTAATGTGATAAATAAATCAAGGTGAACTTCAATTTGAATGGAAGTTTAAGATGTCATTCCAACTTCAGATCAGTGGAATAGGCTTGAGTACTCAGAGAATGTTCCTCAGACATATAACCACCTAGTTTTTGATAAAGGAGCAAGAAATTCTAAATGGAGCAAGGAAAGCCTATTCAACAAGTGGTGTTGGCACAACTGGTTAGCCACTTGCAAAAAAGCGAACTCAGACCCCCAGCTAACACCATGTACAAAGGTAAAATCCAAATGGATTAAAGACCTTGATATCAGATCTGAAACTATAAGGAATATAGAACAACATGTAGGTGAAACACTCCAGGACATTGAGACTAAAGGCATCTTTAAGGAGGAGATAGCACTCTCCAAACAAGTGGAAGCAGAAATAAACAGATGGGACTATATTAAGCTGAGAAGCTTCTGCATCTCAAAAGAAATAGTGCCCAGAATACAAAGGCCACCCACTGAATGGGAGAAATTATTCACCCAATACTCATCAGATAAAGGACTAATATCCAAAATTTACAAGGTACTGACAGAACTATACAAGAAAAAAACAACTAACCCCATCAAAAAATGGGGAGAAGAAATGAATAGACACTGAAAAAGAAGAAAGGCAAATGGCCAAAAGGCACATGAAAAGATGCTCAACATCACTAATCGTCAGGAAGATGCAAATCAAAACTACTATGGGGCACCACCTTCGGCCACTGAGATTGGCCGAAAAAAAATTTCCACAAAAAAGGAAAAAAAGCAGTGCTGTCAGGAATGTGGAGAGAAAGGAACTCTTTTTCACTGCTGGTGGAAATGCCATCTAGTATAACCTTTATGGAAAGCGATATGGAGATTCCTTCACAAACTGGAAATTGAGCTTCCATATGCAGTGTATAAAAAGGGGTGAGTAAATAGATAGTGGACAGTGAAAACAGACTTGAAAGCCATGCCAAGAGAATACTTATAAGTTTATTTATATACTTAGGTATTTATACTTATAAATAAGGAGCGCTGATTGTGGTGGAGGGATGTGAGGGGAACTAAAGTGAATGATAAGGGATGTTGGCAAGCTAGTGGCAGGTGTAATATGATATATGTTTAAAATAATTAATATTATCACTATTGTTAATCATAGTACTACAATTTAGCAATAGTATATTTAGGAATTATTTATGGATCATCTTAAAATGTGAAATTACTTAGGTGTATATTATGCTTATAGATTGAATATGTCTCCAAAAAATTCATATGTTGAAATTAATGTGATGGTCTAAGATGAAACCTTTTTTTTTCTTTTTTTTGTTTTTGGGTCACACCCGGCGGTGCTCAGGGGTTACTCCTGGCTGTCTGCTCAGAAATAGCTCCTGGCAGGCACGGGGGACCATTTGGGACACCGGGATTCGAACCAATCACCTTTGGTCCTGGATCAGCTGCTTGCAAGGCAAACACCTCTGTGCTATCTCTCCGGGCCCTAAGATGAAACCTTTGAGAGGTGATCAGATCATAGTATGTCTTGAATTTTAAAAGACCATAGGGAGCTTCTTTTTCACTTATTTTCATAAGAAGTAATATCTATAAATATGGCTGTCTGTGGAACTAGGAAGAGATCTCTCATCAGACACTGATTCTGCCAGCAACTAATAATAGATTTCTTATGGTGAGGAAAAAGAACTGTCTGTTATTTAGTTTCCAATATTTTGTTATAGCAGCTGAAAAAATAAAAAGGAAGTTCCAAAACATTATTTTATTTTATTATAATAATGGCTTTATTTAAGCAGCATAATTAGAGACATGTTTATTGTTGTCATAAAGTCATAAAAAGTACACCCCCCTTTATCAGTGCAACCTTCCCACCACCAATGCCCTCAGCTCCCTCCTCCCAAACCTCCTAACTGTTTTTGAGACAAGCATTATTTTTCCCTCACTCACTACCGTTGTCATGATAGTTGTTAATATAGTCATTTCTCTAACTGCATTCACCACTCTTTGTGGTATGCATCATATCGTGGGCTGGTACTTCCAGTCCTCATCGCTATTGTCTCTGAGTATTATTACCATACTTTCTTTTATTTTTCTTTAATCCCACAAATGAGTGAGACTATTCTGTGTCTATCTCTCTCCCACTGACTTATTTCACTCAGCATAATAGTCACCATGTCCATCTATGTATAGGAAAAAAAAATTTTTTTTTTGGTTTTTGGGCCACACCCAGCGGTGCTCAGGGGTTACTCCTGGCTGTCTGCTCAGAAATAGCTCCTGGCAGGCACAGGGGACACCGGGATTCGAACCAATCACCTTTGGTCCTGAATCGGCTGCTTGCAAGCAAACGCTGCTGTGCTATCTCTCCGGGCCCGTATAGGAAAATTTTATGACTTCATTTTTCCTGATGGCTGCATAGTATTCCGTCTTGTTTATGTACCACAGTTTTTTTAGCCACTCATTTGTTGTCATTCATCTGGGTTGTTTTCAGATTCTGGCTATTGTAAATAGCACTACAATAAATATAGGTGTGCAGAGGGCATTTTTTATTGTTTCTGTATTGTGTTTTGGTGTTCATATGTTTTTGTGTACTAAGCTTTAATAATATGGAAACAGGAAGGCAGATACTGTGAGCCATGGTAAATTCTATAGGAGATAAACAAAAAGCACCAAATCCAGATTGAGGTTTGGGAACAGTAATAATCAAGCTATATCAATATACTGAAGGATGAACAGAAGAGTTAGTGAAATGAAGAGGCTGAATAAACTAAGGATTTTTTTTCATTATTATTGTTGTTGTTGTTAACTTCTACCAGGGTACTGTTTTCTGCAATATTAACTACTACAAGATGATGAATGATTGAAGAGTTTGGGGGCCAGGCTTGCTATGTTATCTTATAAATTTTGAGAAATATTAACAGACATTGCAAGTCAACTGAAAAAGTCAGATTTCCAGTTTTAAAATAATTTCACCAATGTTAAGAATAATTCTATTATATTAAGTCTCCCCAAGAAATATCTAATTGTGAATATTAAATATCAAGTTAAAAATACTAGACAAATCTAGCTGCAATATTGAAGGACTGAAGAGCACCTTGTTAGTATAATAATTTACTGTTTCTTCTGTTGAACTTCATCAAAGTGGATATGGTCCTTGGAATGAGCCTGATTAAAATGATCAGAGTTATTTCCAGGTCAGCTGTGGTTTCTTCACTGAGATGACCAGTATCCTCAGCAGTTTGCCTCTGACTTCAGCATCATATTTACATATTTATTATCAACTCTCTTATTAGGATATTCTTTTAGGCACTATACTTATCTCTCAGCAACCAGAACTATAATGCTCATCTTCAACTGGTACTTTTGGAAACTTTGCAAATAAAATGTTTTCCAGGCTGCTGTGTGGCCCACTTTCAGTTTGATCAGTCACCAGCCTCCTGGTCTACTCAACTTTGGTGGTCTTTGGTGGTTCTTGAATCTTTCTGTGGCTGACTGCAATCTACAAAATCATGTCTGGAGAGTCTGCCTTGTATTTACGCTCTATGAAGGACATGTAGTGTTTTTGCTGCAACTCACATGTCTGGAGAGAAAGTAAAAGGGTTGATGCACTTTCCTTGCACGTGGCCAGCTTTGGTTTCATCCCCAGTTCTATAAATGGTACCCTAAGCACTGCCAAGAGTAATCCCTGAGTACAGAGCCAGCACAGTACTGCCTCTAAGCACTGCTGGGTATGACCCAAAACAACCTAATGAACAAACATTTATCCAAATTATGGATGGGCCTTTCATGATATTGTCAAATATATATCAATTATTCTAAGAATTAATTACTAAATCAAAAAATAGATCTCTCATGTTCCCTTCATATTTGGTTATAAAAGTATGAATTATACTATTTAAAATAATTTAATAAGCACATGCAAGTAGATTAATAAACTGTTACTTCCCCTTATTTCCATTGAAAAATATAATTGACAAAATTATATGCATCTACTTGTACAATTTAATATTGGGTTATGTACATATTATATAAATAGTATAACTATGTCTTAATTCCAACATTCCTAAATGCCCAAATTTAATTTATGAATAAACATAAAGTTTAAAAGAAAATGTGTATTAATTTAATACCATTTATTCCTAAACCAATCATGATTTAATCTAGTAAAAAGTAATTCACTTAATAGTATAAATCTATTCCTATATGGCCCATTGATTAATTACATAATAATATAATAACTTCCTTAATTGAATAGTTAAGTGAAAAATGGAAAATATATAATAGTTATTTCCTATAACCAACTATAGCAAACTATAATTTATTATAAATGAGTCATTTTATGATACTAATGAGGCATATAGCAGGCTTAAACTCAGCATAAAATGTAAATCATTACATTTGAATACTAAAATTTTACTAGAAAGCATAAAGAATATTTAAACAAACAAATATCATAGCACATTTCTGTATAAAGCTATTAATTTAGTTAACATTTTAAAAAATTCACTGTTTAACACAATGCCATTTTATTAACATCTCTAAGGGCTTTGCTTTAAAAGCTATGAAATATCTGATATTTGAAATAGATATCAATGATAATAGTATTTTTGGTTATTGAATCACTGTGAATTACCGTTACAAAGATATTTATCATTGGGTTTCTGGCATACATTGTTCTAATTCTTTCATCAGTGTTCACTAGCTTCCACCTGTGTTCCAAATTTTTCTCCATCCCCCTATCTTGTATCTGTGGACATCTTTTCCACTGTCCAGTATTCCCATCCCTAAATTATTCCCCCTTATCTTCACCCCAGTGGCAAACTTTTTACTGAAGACCAGCTCTGTTCTATATTGAGTAGAGTTTTTTTAACAGTTAATCTAGTGAAATGTTGTAATATATACATATATATATATACATATATATATGTCAAGCTTATTACTCACTGTGATTTACAATTTTATAATGTCAATGATAGAGGTCTGTTTTTATCATCCAGATCAGAGCAGAAGTCTTCCATACGCCACAAAAACACCAAGGGGAGAGTAAATAAACGTGAAAGGAGTCTATAGATATTCCCATGACAATCTATTCCAAGGGTAGAGAAACCCTGTATCTCTTAGGCCAACAGGATTCCCATTTCGAATGACCCCAATATTTACTGTGCCTATGGGGGGGGGGAGGCAAAAATCACTAAATAATCCTTCTTTTTTTTTTTTTTTGTTTTATCTAGTTTTTGTCGATTTCTTTGTTTTGAGGTAGATATTGAAGTAGTTCATTTCTTCATTTATATATTTACTTTTTCTTTCTTCTTCTCTCTTCTTCCTCTTTGCGCCTTGTCATATTTCCTATCTCACGACCATGGCAACTATGTGGTGCATATTTTTATTGCTGCAGTGCTCATTGGATATCTTATTTGATTCCTCTTTTTGAACTGTTGTGGGTTTCACCTTCTTTTTTTCTCCTTCGTCCCTCAAACCAAGGATGAAAGCAGTCAGTGGTCCTCAAACTATGACCCGCAGGCCACATATTGTATTTGTATCTGTTTTGTTTCTTCATTGCAAAATAAGATATATGCAGTGTGCATAAGAATTCGTTCATAAGTTTTGTTTTTACTATAGTCAAACCCTCCAATGGTCTGAGGGACAGTGAACTGGCCCCCTGTTTAAAAAGTTTGAGGACCCCTGCGAGAATGACTCTGCTCATAGTCGGTGTAGTCGATTTTTACCCCATTGTATTACTTTTCTCTTCCTCAAACTAAACCACATAACTTGAACTTTCTAGTCCTGCCTCCCAATTAGAGGGGGCAGTAAGGCAGGCACCAAGACCAAACAGTAGTAACCAAGACCAATAAGTAGTAAACTAAACACAGAAGGGACCACGCATTCTAGCAGCCCCTGGGGGGAGAGTGGAGGATATGGGAAGCAGGATGGGAGCAGATGTGGGAGGACAATTCAGTGGTGGGAATTCCCCTGTTTCAATGTAAATATGTACCTGGAAATATTACTGTGAATGATATGTAAGCCACTATGATTAAAATAAAAATTATATTAAAAAATACAATCTTCCAACACCATACCCACCTATATCATTGTGTTTGTTTCCCTTCGTCATTTTCTCAGAAAAATAATACTTTTTTTGTTTGTTTTGTTTTGGGGGGGTCTTCACTGCTCAGTGCTTACTCATAGTTCTGTACTCAATGATCATTCTTAGTGAGGCTTTGGGGACCATATGGGGATGGCCAGGTGCAAGGCAAGTAAGCACCCTACGTGCTGTATTATTTCTTCAGCATTTTCATGTTGATGTAGTGTTAAATAATTAGCGATGGAGCTGGATGGAGATGGATGGATGGGTTTTTCTCTGCCACCCCAGGCCACATGGCTCCGCAATCCCCATTCAGCTGGTGGGTCCCACGTTTAGATGAACGGCGGAATCAGACTCATTCAGAGACAGGCATCAGGAAGCATCAACTTTGTTCATGCCCTAACCACCACATGTGAGGCCTCTATCATAACCTTTTAAGCACAGCCATTCTTAGCTAGCCCTACATCTTAACTCCTTTCAGCCATCTTCCATTTGACCTCCATGCTGGCCAAAGACCAAAAGGGCAAAAGCCCCTAATCCCCTGGGTCAAAGGCTTTATCTACCTTTTCCGAGACCCCTCCCAGGAATGGGCGGGGTCTTGCAGGTAAGGTCAAGTTACCTAGGAAGAAAGGAGGGATGAGGCTTCACATGTTTTTCCTGCAATTTCAATAAAAAAATTCCCACATTAAAAAAATAAATAATTAATCTGATGTTTCTTAAAGTTATGTAGAAATTAAAACAACAGTCAAAGGGATTTAAAATATGAACAATTTGTGGCTGATGGAGTGTTGAGGTTATCTGGATTTGGGCTACAACCAACAGTGCTCAGGAAATATTCCTGACTCTGGGGAGAGATCACTCCTGAAGGGGGTCAGTTGACCATCTAGGATGCCAAGGACTGAATTCAAGTTGGCCGTGGCAAGGCAGCATTCTAATTTGTGTACTATCCCTTGACCCCAAGGCCATTTTTAAAAATATGTTGTACAGTTACCTCTGACAGCACCATTGACACTTAGCCCAAGATAAAAATACAAAGATGTATTTTTTAAAAAGTGAATAGTAGCTTAAATTACAATACAAAAATTTTTCAAAGAACCTAATTTCTATCAAGATATAAATGGAATGATTTTTATGCATACAAAACATTTATCAGAAAAGCAAAAAAACAGTGCACAAAATAAACAAAAACCCAAACCCTCTGATCTCTGAACTCAGAGCCAGAAGTAAGCCCAGAGCACTGTCTAGGTGTGGCCCAGACTCCCTAGGAGCCATCCTCAAAAAGAATCCATAGTACCAAAATACAATCAGTGACCTGGCTCCTGTAGGGGTTCAGGAGGCAAAGAAAGTTGAGACTCTTTTGTTTGTGTTTTATTTGCTAATGGTTGTTTTCTGTATGTGTGAACTTATCAATACTCATCAGAGTCTGACTTGAAGGGAGCAAAGACCTTTCAGAGAAGGGAAAAAATAATCTGAAATAACTTTGCAGGGAAGAAGCCAGTGGAGTAAATATTGTGTGTGTGTGTGTGTGTGTGTGTGTGTGTGTGTGTGTGTGTGAAACAACATAGTGTTTATTGAACAAAATTTATGTACTGATGCCAGATCACTGATTTCTTTTTTTTTTTTTTTTTTTTTTTGGTTTTGGTTTTTGGGTCACACCTGGTGGTGCTCAGGGGTTACTCCTGGCTGTCTGCTCAGAAATAGCTCTTGGCAGGCACAGGGGACCATATGGGACACCGGGATTTGAACCAACCACCTTTAGTGCTGGATCAGCTGCTTGCAAGGCAAACACTGCTATGCTATCTCTCCGGGCCCCAGATCACTGATTTCATTTTGATATTATGGATTTATTTCCCTTTTGAGAATGGGTCCCAGGGTGTCTGGGCCAAACTTAGGCAGTGCTCTGGGTTTACTCCTGGCTCTGAGTTCAGAGATCACTCCTGGCAGGGCTCTTGGAACTTTACATAGTACTGGGAAATTAAATCCTATACAGCTGGTTGCCCCTAGAGGAGAAAGAGGAATAGTGCTCAAGAAAGAACAAGTGCTTCTTTAGGGCAGAGAAAACCCCTGGAGTACAAATATTCTGGCCTCACTATTCTTCCATTTTGGTCTTTTGCCAATCAGGGCTCAACTGACTGAACAGGAAATGAGTTTTTGTGGTACTGATAATGTGGTCCTTCCAGATCAGCCTGTGGCAACACAATGACTCAGAGTAGAAAGAAGTAAAGCAAATGCAAAATGTCCACCATTGATCATTTGTCAGCATTCAGTCAGACTTTCACCTCTTGCAATTAGCAGAGCAGAGCACTGTCCTATTTTCTTTAGTTCAACAAACTCACAAAAGTTCGTTTTCTCTTAAAAGAATACCTTTTGAACTTTTTGTTCTCCAGGACCCCCTAATGACTGTCAGTAATCAATACTTAACCATCAGGAAATCTGAGAGAATGCTTAGACATTTATTGTGCATATGAAATTTCTTCTAAGTCTAATTGTTTCAGCTAAATGAATTGATATGCTTGTGTTGCCTAAAACATCTTTCTGTCCTTTTGTGTGTGGGTGGGGGGGGGGGGTCATAACCAGCAATTTGCAAAGCTGTTTTTTGTTGCTGTTGTTGTTTTGCTTTTTGATTTTGGTTTGGGGGTTTTTTTTTTGTGGATTTTTGTTTGTTTGTTTGGTTTTGGTTTTGGTTTTTGGATCACACCCGGCAGCTCTCAGGGGTTACTCCTGGCTTTACACTCAGAAATCGCTAATTGCAGGCTCGGGAACCATATGGGATTCCGGGATTCCAACCACTGTCTTTCTGCATAAGAGGCAAACACCCTACCTCCATGCTATCTCTCAGGCCCGCAAAACGGTTTAATCCTAGCTCTGCACTCAGTATTTACTCTTGGCAATTCTTTGGAGACAAAATGGAATGCCCAGGATCAAGCACAGGCTTACAGCATGCAAGGTGGGTGCCCTATGCACTTTACTATCTCTATAGCCACAAACATCTGTTTATTCTTATACTGAAATTTCCTAGCTTTTCAGTCTCAACAATTGAGAAAAGATCATTGTTAATCTATAAAGTATTTAAAAGCTATGAAACCTAAATTTTTATATTCAAGTATTCACTGTCATTTGCTTAATTATTTTTTAGTAAAATTCTTTTCAATAAGAGATATTCTAAAAACTGAACACTGAAATTCTGTTTAGTGACTCGATATCATTGTTAAGTTAGCCAGGTCAATATATTATAGCCCACCTAGAGAATCATATTTTGGTTTCTGGCCCACACCTAGTGTTGTTCAGGATTTAGTCCTGGCTCTACACTGAGGAATCACTCCTGGTAGTGCTCAGGAAACCATGTACAGTGCCAGGGATAGAACCTGGGTCAACCACATGCAAAATAAATGTTCTACAACTGTACTATTGCTCTGGCCTTAGCCCAGGTTTTAAAATTTAGGTACTTGTAGTTCACATTCAAATATTAGAAATTCTCAGAAATTCTGCAATTAAAATATGTTTTGATTTTGTAACAGCCAAATATATCTCAGATTTATCTGACTAGCATTCTCAGATTTTTTTTTTTGCTGAATACTTTTCATCTCACAAAGCACTAAATATAATTGAAACATGTTGCCCTGTGTTAATGTAGTTTTCTACCTCAAGTATATGAAAGAATTTTCAAATTAATATTGGCTATATTTCTTTAGGGTTTGAAGTGTGTTGCCTGAATTTTTTATGAGAGACTCCCCCCCAAAGTTGTTTATATATATTCTTCTTGTTTTATTCTCTAGGTGTCTACTGATATTTGATACATAGAGGATACTCAATAAATGCATATTGCATTTGAAATACATTAAACCTAGGGTAATTTTAATTTTGTTTATTATTAATTACTAGTAATTGTAGTATTGAGGCCAAACCTGGCAGTGCTGAGGAACGATTGGTACCAAAGAACAAAATGTGGAATTCTGGGCCCGGAGAGATAGCACATTGGCGTTTGCCTCGCAAGCAGCTGATCCAGGACCTAAGGTGGTTGGTTCGAATCCCAGTGTCCCATATGGTTCCCCGTGCCTGCCAGGAGCTATTTCTGAGCAGACAGCCAGGAGTACCCCTGAGCACCGCTGGGTGTGGCCCAAAAACAAAACAAAACAAAACAAAACAAAATGTGGAATTCCACATTCAAAGCATGTACTCTGCCTGGTGAGGTATTTCACTTATCCTAATCCTAAATTTTATTTTTATTTTTTATATCAGCATTTTTAATGAGAAACTACTCATAAATATAATCATTTCCATCATATTAGAATTTTAGATAGATGAAAATGGTAAAAAAAAAATGTAATGTTTATAGTTCAATGTATAGAAATGTTGGATGAGGCAACAATTTTTTGGATACACGTGATCAAATGGAAGAAAAGTGCCTATTGAAAAATATAACCTTAAAGTTATATTTTACCATGTATTAAATTTGCTTGTAAAAATAATAAGGCTAGTAAAAAAAAAAGAATAGTGAAAAAATACAACCAATATTTCAGGACATGCATTGGCATTTATTGTGTGCCCATGAAATAGAATGCTGGGTTTATATGTCCATCTGACTCTCACATAGCAGAATATTTAAAAAGTTCTTTAAGGGTGAGGTTGGAGCAATAGTGTAGCCAATAGGGCACTCATCTCAAATATGGTTATCTGGGTTTAATCCCAGGGATTTCATGTAGTCCCTCCAAGACCTGCAAGAAGTTACACCTAGTGTAGAGCCACAAATAACCCATGAGCATTAGGAGGTATGTCCCAAAACCAAACAAAAAATTCATTTTGTGGGGGAGTATACTTAGTGGTGCTCAGGGTTTACTTCTGTTTTAGCACTCTGGAATCTTACCTAGTGGAGCTAGAGAAATCATAGAAATGCTAACGGAATCCAGGTCAGCTGCATGCAAGGAAAGCAGAGTACACTCTCTACTGTTTCTCTAATACTAAATAAAATTCTTGTTTGTTTTTTGTTTTAGTTTTTTTTACATAGTCCCCATAAAATCCAAAGTTATTCATAATTGAGTTTTAGGCAAATAATAAAAAATAATTTCTTGGGCAGTTTGTTCTAGAGACATGAAATAAAGGTTATAAAATTTACTTATATTTAACTATAAAGAGTTCATTAGTAGGAACATGTTTATTGATAGCAGTAAGGCAAAGCTAAGATAAAGGTCCAAAGAGGCAACCATGTGGTAGCTGCCTGGCAAATGCCATAATCTTTAACTCAATCTGCAGAACTTTATGTGCTCTCCAGAACCCCTCTAGGTAAAGCCCTGGTGACCCGTGGGCTCTGAAATTTAAGAGAGTTGCCTCAGGTTCCATTAGTACCTCTGAGGTAGCCCCTATTTCTTTTTAAAATTAAGTTGGGGCTAGAGCAATAATATTTACCTTGCATGCAGCAGACCCAGATTCAATCCTTGGCATCCTGTATGATTCCCTGAGCACCTCCAAGAGTGATTCCTGAGTGCAGAGCAAGGAATAACTCTTGAACATTGCAAGTTCAGGACCCAAAAACAAAATAAAAATGAAAAAAAAATTAAAAAATTTAAGTTAACTTAGATTTATCTAATTTTGTAAGTAAATTTACATTGAGTAGATGGAATTTGTTTAAAGTATTGTGGTTACATCCAGGTAAATAAGTATCACATCCTAGTAATGAACATTTAAATGTGTACATGTGGCATTTAGGCAAAGAAGCTTATGATTCACTAGGAATTAATAATAGATTCTTCTTTGCTCACAGTTACAACATGATAAAACTTGATCCATAAGACTCTTGGGACAGATTGGCCAAACAGTATTTGTATTGGTAGATAATTCAATTTTTTTACAAAGAAACTCAACATTATTCTATTAACTTAGCCAGTAGTTAGTGGGGGTAACTTGAGAAGAGAGGAGGGTTTTATTTACAATTAAACTTTTTAGTTCTTATAAAGGATTTAATTTTCCTGGTTAGGAAGACTTGCTTTTATTAAAAAATACATTTTGAACTATAATTATATACTATAATATGTTATAAGTTTAACATATACTTTATATTGTTGTTTGATTTTTTATAAAGTTTTGTTCCAGTAGCAATGATTTATTTCTCATAAGTAGGCCCTTTAGGATCTCAGAGAATTCGGAAGAAACATTTTAGTAAAATGATAAGTGTTCAAATACGGCTAAGAGAATGCAAATTTTACTATGATTCATTTTAAAATATCAATACTGCAGTATCATTTTTATTTTTTCTATAAATTTCCCTCCTAATTCAAATCAAAGGCTTATTTCTAATTAAAAAGGGGCAGGGAAAACTGTTTCTAAGTTGTATATAGTTTCCAAAACTCTTCTCTGAGCTAGTCGCATTCAACTACTTGTAACTGCTTCAAATAATTTATGACAGGGTCCCAACATTTTCTAGTTTCCTTCATTTATTCAGCAAGTTATTACTGAGTCTAGCACTAAAAGTCCTTCCTGGCTTAGATAAAGACCTTTCCCTCAAGGTCTTTAATGTTTTTAATGTAATGTAATTTAATTTTACATTAAATTAAATAATGTACTTAATGTAACACAATTAATTTGGAGGAAGTGAAAACAAATACAAATATGAAGAAAACACTAGAAATAGGAAGTAAAGATTAAGAAGGTGACCAATAAAGACTGGTGATGAGATGACATTTGATGGTTTTTGAAAAGATATTTGAGAGAAGTTTCTTGGAAGATAGTCCACAAAGCACAAATGTAAGAACACTCTGGCATGCTTCAGATATAGTACAATATCTGATATACTTAGAGTAGAAAGGGGAAAAATAGGGGAAGAGCTGAGTATGAGTACTACGGACCTTCATAAGCAGTGGAATGATTCAAATACTGTTGGACTGGAGTAAAAGCACAGCAGTAGGGATTTTGTTTTGCATGCAGTCAGTCCAGGATGAACCAGATTAGATCCCAGGCATCTCATATAGCCCCTTGAGCCAGAGCCAGGATTAGCCCCTGAGTGCCGCTGAGTGTGGCCCAACACCCCCCCCAAATAAATAAAAAATAAATAAATACTGTTGTCAAAGCATTGCTTTGAATACTTACTATTGCAGGTTTGACAGCTAGATGGATAGATGCAATTCTATCAAGAAACAACTTAAAGTTTAGTATTGAAAAGGTTGAAAGAATTGTAATTCCATCAGCCTAAAACTGAAGCTTGAATATAAGGTGGTTGATTCTAAAGAAAGCACCAGGAGGCCAGTAGTAAGTAAGCCATGGGAATGCAGAACAATCAAAACAGCTGATTGAGAGAATTTACATATTTTTAAAAATAATATTTTATATTTTATTTAAACACCTTGATTACATACATGATTGTGTTTGGGTTTCAGTTATATGAAGAACACCACCCATCACCAGTTCAATGTTCCCATCACCAATGTCCCAAATCTCCCTCCTCCCCACCCGACCCCCACATATAATCTAGACAGGCTTTCCATTTCCCTCATACATTCTCATTATTAGGACAGTTCAAAATGTAGTTATTTCTCTAACTAAACTCATCACTCTTTGTGGTGAGCTTCCTGAGGTGAGCTGGAACTTCCAGCACTTTTCTCTTTTGTGCCTGAAAAGTATTATTGCAAGAATGCCTTTCATGTTTCTTAAAACTCATAGATGAGTGAGACCATTCTGCATTTTTCTCACACTCTTTGATTTATTTCACTCAGCATAATAGATTCCGTGTACATCCATGTATAGGAAAATTTCATGACTTCATCTCCTGACAGCTGCATAATATTCCATTGTGTATATGTACCACAGTTTCTTTAGCCATATGTCTGTTGAAGGGCATCTTGGTTGTTTCCAGAGTCTTGCTATGGTAAATAGTGCTGCAATAAATATAGGTGTAAGGAAGGGGTTTTTGTATTGTATTTTTGTGTTCCTAGGGTATATTCCTAAGAGTGGTATAGCTGGATCATATGGGAGCTTGATTTCCAGTTTTTGAAGGAATCTTCATATCGCTTTCCATAAAGGTTGAACTAAATGGCATTCCCACCAGCAGTGGATAAGAGTTCCTTTCTCTCCACATCCCCGTCAACACTGCTTGTTCTCATTCTTTGTGATGTGTGCCATTCTCTGTGGTGTGAGGTGGTATATCATCGTTGTTTTGATTTGCATCTCCCTGATGATTAGTGATGTGGAGCATTTTTTCATGTGTCTTTTGGCCATTTGTATTTCTTCTTTGTCAAAGTGTCTGTCTATTTCTTCTCCCCATTTTTTGATGGGTTTAGATTTTTCTTTCTTGTAAAGTTCTGTCAGTGCCTTGTATATTTTGGAGATTAGCCCCTTATCTGATGGGTATTGGGTGAATAGTTTCTCCCACTCAGTGGGTGGCTCTTGTATCCTGGGCACTATTTCCTTTGAGGTGCAGAAGCTTCTCAGTTTAATAAATTCCCATCTGTTAATCTCTGCTTTCACTTGCTTGCAAAGTGCAGTTTCCTCCTTGAAGATGCCTTTAGTCTCAATGTCCTGGAGTGTCTTGCCTATGTTTTGTTCTATATATCTTATGGCTTCAGAATTCAGGTATCAGGTCTGATATCGAGGTCTTTAATCCATTTGGATTTTACCTTCGTACATGATGTTAGCTGGGGTCTAAGTTCAAATTTTTGCAAGTGGCTAGCCAGTTGTGCCAACACCGATGTTGAAGAGGCTTTCTTTGCTCCATTTAGGATTTCTTGCTCCTTTATCAAAAATGAGGTGATTGTATGTCTGGGGAACATTTTCTGAGTATTCAAGCCTATTCCACTGATCTGAGGGCCTGTCCTTATTTCAATACCATGCTGTTTTGATAACTATTGCTTTGTAGTAAAGTTTAAAGTTGGGGAAAGTATCTCCTCCCATATTCTTTTTCCCAATGATTGTTTTAGCTATTCGAGGGTGTTTATTGTTCCAAACTAATTTCAAAAGTGCCTGATCCACTTCTTTGAAGAATGTCATGGGTATCTATAGAGGGATCGCATTAAATCTGTATAATGCCTTAGGGAATATTGCCATTTTGATGATGTTAATCCTGCCAATCCATGAGCAGGGTATGTGTTTCCATCCTTGCATTCCTGGGATGAAACCTACTTGATCTACTGGATAATCTTCTTAATGAGGCATTGAATCCTATTTGCCAGGATTTTGTTGAGGATCTTTGCATCTGCATTCATCAGCGATATTGGTCTGTAATTTTCTTTTTTCATAGCATCTTTGTCTGTTTTAGGTGTCAAGGTGATGTTGTCTTCATAAAAGCTATTTGGAAGTGTTTCCGTTTGTTCAATTTTATGAAAAAGTCTTGCCAGGATTGGTAGTAGTTCCTCTTGGAAAGTTTGAAAGAATTCATTAGTGAATCCATCTGGGCCTGGGCTTTTGTTTTTGAGCAGACATTTTATTACCGTTTTAATTTCATCAATAGTGATGGGGGTGTTTAGATATGCTACATCCTCTTCCTTCAACCGTGGAAGATTATAAGAGTCCAAGAATTTATCCATTTCTTCCAGGTTCTCATTTTTAGTGGTGTAGAATTTCTCAAAGTAGTTTCTGATTACCCTTTGAATCTCTGCCATATCAGTAGTGATCTCTCCTTTTTCATTCCTAATACAAGTTGTCAAGTTTCTCTCTCTTTCTTTGTTGTTTTGCCAGTGGTCTATCAATCTTGTTTATTTTTTTAAAGAACCAACTTCTGCTTTTGTTGATCTTTCGGATTGTTTTTTGGGTTTCCACTTCATTGATTTTTGCTCTCAGCTTTGTTATTTCCTTCTGTCTCCCTATTTTTGGGTCCTTTTGTTGAGCCCTTTCTAGTTCTATGAGCTGCATCATTAAGCTACTCAGATAAGCCCCTTCTTCCTTCCTGATGTGTGCTTGCAAAGCTATAAATTTTCCTCTCAGTACTGCTTTTGCTGTGTCACATAAGTTCTGATATTTTGTGTCTTTATTATCATTTGTCTCCAGGAACCTTTTGATTTCCTCCTTGATTTCATCTCAGACCCACTGGTTATTCAGTATGAGGCTGTTTAATTTCCAGATGTTAAATTTTTTCTTCTGTGTCCCTTTGGAATTCACAAATAATTTCAAAGCCTTGTGTTC
The DNA here is from genome assembly GCF_024139225.1 of Suncus etruscus. Lineage (NCBI taxonomy): Eukaryota > Metazoa > Chordata > Mammalia > Eulipotyphla > Soricidae > Suncus > Suncus etruscus. The sequence goes on from NC_064852.1 coordinate 51,330,645, forward strand.
AGCAAAGGTAGTCTGCAAAATTTCTATCCTCTTGATATTATGGGAGCATGTTTTATGTGCCAGCATGTAGTCTATCCTGGAGAATGTCCCATGTACATTGGAGAAGAATGTGTATCCAGGTTTCTGGGGATGGAGTGTTCTATAGGTATCCACTAGAACTCTTTCTTCCATTTCTCTCCTCAGGTCTAGTATATTCTTGTTGGGTTTCAGTCTGGTTGACCTATCCAGTGTTGACAAAGCCGTGTTGAGGTCCCCCACAATTATTGTGTTGTTATTGATATTATTTTACAGATTTGTCAACTATTGTATTAAATATTTTGCTGGACCATCATTCAGTACATATATGTTTATGAGAGTGATTTCATCCTGCTCTTACATACCCCTTGATTAATATAAAATGTCCATCTTTGTCCCTTACAACTTTCCTGAGTATAAAGTTTGCATTATCTGATATTAATATGGCCACTCCAGCTTTTTTATGGGTGTTATTTTCTTGGATCATTTTTCTCCAGCCTTTATTTTGAGTCTATGTTTGTTCTGACTATCAGATTCGTTTCTTGTAGGCAGCAGAAGGTTGGATTGAGTTTTTTCTTCCATTTAGCCACTCTGTGTCTCTTAACTGGTGCATTTAGTCCATTGACGTTGAGAGAAGTAATTGTCCTGGGATTTAATGCCATCTTTATATTGAAATTTGGTGTGTCTTTTGGTTAGTCTTGTCTTAAATTAGGTCTTTCAGTTTTTCTCTTAAGACTGGTTTTGTGTCTGTAAAGTTTCTGAGCTGTTTTTTTGTCTGTGAAAGCATGTATTCTTACATCAAACCGGAAAGCGAGTTTTGCTGGGTACAGTATTCTAGGTGAAGCATTCATTTCATTCAGTCTTGTCACAATATCCCACCACTGCTTTCTGGCCTTGAGTGTTTCTGGTGACAGGTCTGCTGTAATTCTCAAGGATGCTCCCTTGAATGTAATTTTTCTTTTTGATCTTGCTTTTTTCAGAATCCTGTCTCTATCTGTGGGATTTGTCATTGTGACTAAGGTGTGTCTTGGGGTATTTTTTCTGGGGTCTCTTTTGGTTGGTACTCTTCGAGCATGCAGGATTTGATCACATATATTCTTTAGCTCTGGAAGTTTCTCTTTAATGATGTTCTTGACCATTGATTCTTCCTAGAAATTTTCTTCCTGGGTCTCTGGGACTCCAGTGATTCTAAGTTGTTTCTGTTGAGCTTATCATAGACTTTTATTTTCATCTGTTCCCATTCTTTGACTAATTTTTCCATTGTCTGTTCATTTGCTTTAAGTTTTTTTCCCAGTCTCTCTCACTGTATGGAATTGTTATTTATCTCATTTTCCACAGCACCAATTCTATTCTCAGCTTCTGTTACCCTGTCCCAGAGCTTATCCATTTTGTCATTCACTTCATTTATTGAGTTTTTCAGGCCTGTTAGTTGACATGATATTTCAGTTTGGAGTTTTGTGATTTCTGTCTTCATATTTTCTTGGTTCTTATTAGTGTTCTGTTCAACTCAATCCATGGTTTCTTTGAGTTCGTTGAGCATCTTCCATATTGCTTGTCTAAAGTCCTTATCTGAGAGGTTAAGTAGTTGTTTGGTCATTATCTGGTCATCAGAATTGTCATCTTCATTCTCTATGTCTGATGCTGGCCTGCATTGTTTCCCCATTGTCACACTTGTATTGTGGGTTTTTCTATGTGTTGTGGTAGTATTCATTGGCTAAATGATGTATGCAACCACACTTCTCTGGCTCCACCTTTATGGGTGGGTCGACTTGCCTTCAAGGGAGGGGAGTCCTCCGTGGATGAAGCCTCACACAGGATCAAATCTTAGGCCCAAGCACGCAGCAGAGAAGACAGTCCAGAGAGTAATGCTTGGCTTCAGTGATCCAGCACAGTTCTTAGTGTGACGTTTTCTTCTTGTTGCAATGGTGCTCTTCTGGAGCCTCTTTTTGGCCCACTCCAAAAGGTTCACGCGAGAGGACAGGAGACAAACACACACAGGCAGCACTCACAATTTTTCACATTCGGGCCCCACTGGGCAGGCGTAGTTTCATAGATTTTCTCAGCCAGATGTCACAAAGAGGGAACCTGGCTTTTGCAAAGTACTGCTTATAGCTGATTTTCACATTATGAAGCAGTTCCTTGGTGTTCCCAACCTGGAATAAGCCTCTGGGAGAGTGAGTTTTCTGGAGCCTCTTTTCAGCCCACTCCCAAGAGGTTCACGCAACAGGACAGTAGACAGACACACACAGGCAGCACTCACAATTTTTCACATTTGGGCCCCACTGGGCAGGTGTAGTTTCGTGGATTTTTCCAGCCTGTCTTCACAAACAGGGGACCTGGCTACTGCAAAGTACTGCTTATAGCCGGTTTTCACATTATGGAGCAGTTCCTTGGCGTTCCTGCCCTGGAATAAGCCTCTGGGAGAACGAGTTTTCTGGAGCCTCTTTTCGGCCCACTCCCAATAGGTTCACGCGAGAGGACAGGAGACAGGCACACACAGGCAGCACTCACAATTTTTCACAGTCAGGCCCCACTGGGCAGGCATCAAAAATAATATTTTTATTTAAACACCGTGATTACAAATATGATTGTAGTTGGGTTTCAGTCATACAAAGAACATCCCCATTCACCATTGCAACATTGCCACCACCAATGTTCCCCATGTCCCACCTTCCCCACTCCCTGCCTATATTCAAGTCTTCTCTCATTCATTAACATTGTCATGGTAGTTGTTAGTGTAGTTATTTCTCTAACTGCACTCACCAATCTTGTGGTAAGTTTCATATCGTGAACCGGTCCTTCTGATCCTCATCTCTGGGCATTATTACAATAATGTCTTTTATTTTTCTTAAAACCCATAGATAAGTGAGACTATTCTGTGTTTCTCTCCTTCTGACTTAATTCACTCAGCACAATAGCTTCCATGTCCATACATGTATAGTAACATTTCATGACTTTATCTCCCGACAGGTGCATAATATTCAAATCTTAATATCAGCTTGAGGAATATTTACACAGTATGGTTTAAGCACCATCATAATTTTGTGTAATATATTCTTGGCTTCTAGCCCAAGAACCCAGAAAATGGGGAGGGTCAGTGTTTATTACTTTTGTTGCCCCATAAAATTCTGAATTTATCTGGAAACAAATTGTCTGACAGATTGTATTATGTGGAAGGATAAATAAAAGCATAAAAGTTCGTTCTGATATAATACCTTTAATCTTTATGGGTCCACGTAGCTAGAAAGACAAATTTACTAGTGGTGCAGATGGGAGCAGGTGCAAAGGTGTTAATTTTGATATATAGAATTTAGAAATCAGGAGAAAGGTTAGATCTGAAGATACACATTTAGATGATGCAAGTAACAAAAGTAGTTAAAGGCAGTATGGACTTGAAAGTGTTAAGAAGGAAAGACTCAAGTTCTGAGATGGAACCCTGGGGCACACCAGTTTTTATGCTCCAGCTCTCAGCCTGCTTCACAGAAAATCACCTAGGGAGCTTAACACAATTGCCTTAGCCCATCCACTAGCCTCCAGAGAGTCTGATTAAATTTGTCAGGTTGATGTCTGGGTATCAATATTTTTTAACATACCAGGGGCTTCTTTTATGCTGCCAGAATTTAGAAGGATTGGTTTAAAAGCTGGAGAGAGTAGAGTAGACCAGCAAAGGAAACAAAAACAATGTGCTCAGAGAAGTAACAGGTAAACAAGAGAACTGTATTATAGATTTCATCAAGAAAAAACATTTCAAGGAGATCTGGCCAGTCAGATACTGCCAAGAGGAGTGCACTGCTGGTAAAGAGCAGTCTATTTGAAGAGAAGGATAAAGCACTTTCTCTCTCCTTAACTTCCCCCTCCTCCTTTTTCCCTAGGTCAGGACAAAAAAGAAGTCAAAAATCTTTGTGTGTATGAATGTGTATGTGGAGGAGGGGCATACCAGGCAATGCAAACCACAGAAAACACCTTGCAAGCCAAGTATTATTTTTTACCTTACATATTCTCTCCATTCCAAATAGGAAAAATCTTGTAAAATTTTGTCTTTTGTTTTGTTTTGTTTTTGTCTTTTTTGGGGGGCACACTAGCCGGCACTCTGGGATTACTCCTGACTGCACTTAGAAATCGCTCCTGGCAGGCTCAGGAACCATATGGAATACCATGAATCAAATCCGGGTCTGTATCAGGTAGGCAAGGTGCAAGGCAAATGCCTTACCACTGTGCTATCTCTCTGGCCCCTAAAGTTCTGTGAAGTGAGTGGCTATAGACTAGAGTTAAGCAAATTAGTAAATATACTAGGCAAAAAAGATACACTATAGGTACATATCTACAGAGGTTGTAACTATAGCCGAACTTTTTAAATGATTTCTTTTTATCTCAATGGCATAAAAAGACAGTGAAGGGAATGTGTTGGATTTTAGATGTCAAGCAATCACGTAACTTTAGAAGACACAAAAGTGAATGAACCAGCATGACAAGTTAGTGGCCATGAAATTAAATTCATGCTAGTTAACACAGTTTTGGAATTTTCACAAGTTAGTATGAATTGTGTGGATATATGTTCAGATAAAATATATAGAAGGTGAATAAGGACTTGAATTTTTCACAAGGTTGGAATTTAGTAAAACACATATAATACAACACTATAGGGACATAAATAATTTTGCAAACATAAGAAAGTGATTATAGTCATGAATTATGTAATTTTACATAAGTAGAAAGAAAGAGATGGAGACAGTTATAGATGGTCAGGCAAAAAATTAGGTACTAGTGGGGCTGGTGGAGAAACAGACTCTAAGTACTAAATGCTAGAATGATGAGATATGTGGTGACTGAGAATAGACTGCTATATAAACTTATAGAGAAGATGCAGTTAATAACAATCTATGGATGTATGAATTTTTATATGATCATGGGTGAAAATGGCTGAGATGTGAGTGGGATCAGGTCTCAGAGTGGTGAGGAGTAATTGAACTGAGAATATAGTCTTGAAAATATTGTGTTAGCTATCATAGCACTAACAATGATGAGATCTATGTCAGGGGGTGTTTGGAAGAAAATGATAGTGATGCAGTCTTCAACAGAAAGAAGAGGACTATAGAATGTAATAGTTGACTGCCACAAAGTAAAGAAGCCTATGATAAAAACAGATAGTTTGGGTTTCACATCTGAGTTCTTAGGAAAGAAGGGGTGTCATGCTTTGTGAAGCAACAATAAGAGGGAACATGCAAATTAACTTTTCCACTTTCAGGCAAAGTGAGCAAAGTCTGTAGAGGAGCTGCCTTCTGACAAAGCTGAAAACACTTTATACTAGAATAAACAAAAGCTATCTTTGAAAAATTCTTGACAGCAGTGAAATGTAATGATATGCAAGAGTGTGAGCTCTGGGACCAGAGAGATAGAATAGTCTGTAGGGTATTTGGCTTGCACATAGACAACCCGTGTTTGAGCCCCATCATTCATGTGGTCCCCTGAGCACTGCTAGGAGTGATCTCTGAAAGCAGAGCTAGGAGCAGAGCCCTGAGCTTAAATAAGTTTCCTCATTAAATAGATTTCTTCATCTACTCAATTAAGAAAATAGCAATATTTGTTTCAAGATCACTGTTCAGAATAAATAATTGAATACATATTAAAATACAGAATAACATCTGCACTTATTAAGAGTATATAACCTATTAATGGTGATAATTGTTCATTTTAAATTTGCCTTTGAGGAGAAGCAAAAAAGATGTCCATTATTATCATTATTATTATTCATTTTTAATTTCCCCTTAGGAAGAGAAAAGCAGATGCTTGGCAACGAATGAGTAAAACTGTTTTCTTCCCAGCTGAGTTTACTTCAATTTTGCTTGAACATTTGGTCTCCATATGATATCTATTAGACTTCAGTAACATTAGAACTCTAAACATTGATTAACAATTTTCAACATGTTATTTAACTTTAAAAAATCTAAATTTTGAAAAAAAATTCTGGTTAAAAAGCCATCTTTTGGATGCCTGAATCATAAACATAATATTGAATTTTAACCTATAAGAATAAATAAGTATCTACTGAGTATATACTTTCAGGACTAAATACACTTATTTTATAATTGCATTTTTCAGTGTCTAAATCTATTGATCATAGAGAATGTACATCTGTTGCCTTTTACAATTGTTTCTGAATTTATTTTTTTTAAATATAAAATATCTTTTATTTGGAAAATTAAAAGAAAATTCTTACATTTTCTAAGTTTTTATTATTTTTAGTTTGGTCTACTTTTACATTTATTATGAAGCATTTCCCCATGCCCCAAAATAAACCTTCATAAAAAAAGCAATGCTTTGACATGGAGCTGAGGGACATCATTTCTCTTGGCTCTCAGAGAGTTCTGAAGTCCTGATGGTTTATCAGAGACTTTGATTTGAAAACTTAACTTTTAACTATGGCCTTTCCAGGCCTATATGAAGTGATGAAAGATTTGACTTTGCATCATCTTCAAAGTATCCCTAAAGCAGCTATAGTTCAAAGTCTGGGGTGTTTGGGTTTTTTGTTGTTGTTGTTGTTGTTTTGTTTTGTTTTTAATATAATTTTTATTTTGATCATAGTGGCTTACATATTGTTGACAATAATATTTTAGGTACATATTTACATAAGATCAGGGGGGATTCCCATCCCCAAATTGTCCTCCCTACACCTCCATTTTTGTCCTACCTCCCATTTCCTCTTCCCTCACCCCCAGGGCGGCTAGAATATGTGGTCCCCTCTGTCTCTAACCTACTACTTAGTAGTCTTGCATCAGTTTGGTCTTGATGCCTCCCTTATTTCCCCCTCTAAGTAGGGGCAGGGCTAGCTAGTTCAAGTTGCGTGGTTTTGCCTGAAAAAGAGAAAATAAATAAACTGGGGTAAGAGTTTAATACCCTGAAAATGGGCAGAATCCTAGAGGTTCTCATCATCGATTTGGGAAATGAAGGAGAAAAAGAAGGTGAAACACTCCACCATTACCAAAAGAAGTGTCAAATATCCAGTGAGAACTCCAGCTATAACGATAAGCACCACAAAAAAACAGATAAAAAACAAACAAACAAACAAACAAAAAACACGCCGTGGTCTTGAAATAAGAAACATGGCGTAGCACATAACGAAAGAAAAGAAAGGAAGAGAAAAAAAAATAAGAATAATTGGGGACAACAATTTCAATAATCACATCCAAACTGAGAAATCGACCAAAATAGCTAGGTAAATAAAAATAATAATAACAATAATAAATGAAGGTAAGATATATATATATATATATATATATATATATATATATATATATATATATATATATATATATATATAAATAACCAAGGTTTTGTGTTTTTTGTATTTTTGTTTTTTTCCCTCCTGCCCTGGCACAGTAAATATTGGGGTCATTCGAAAAGGAATTCACTTGCCCTATGAGATATGGGGTTTCTCCGTCCTTGGATTATACTGTCTTGGGATCAGCTCTAGTCTTTGCTCAGGATCATTACTCTCCCGGTGGTGGTTTTTTTTTTTGTGTGTGTGTGTGTGTGTGTGTGTGGAAGATTTCTGCTCTGTCCAGTGTGATACAGTCAGAGCTCTGTGTTTAGAGATCTCAGTATCTGTACAGATCCTGAGGTGGAACTTATGGTGAAGTCAGTCTTTGTGAATCTAGAGGTTCTGTTACCTCAGTGCCATTTTAATCCATCTTCTGTGGTTGGTGATCTTGGTCTTTGCGCTGAACCTAGGAAGGCATCTAGGATAGCGTCTTTCTTTGTTCTTCCAGAAGCCCCTTTCCGTTACAATTGTCTCTGCCGGACCTTTGGAACTGGGGATCATGCTTATTGTGCAGGTCTTAGTTCAAACCCTAGACTAGGGCTTTTTTATTGGTCCCAAGATGTATACAGTCTGGTCGTGGTTCTAGCAGCCAGTCATCTGTAAATCATGATCTTGGCTTTTGGACCTATCAAAGGGTGCCACATATTCTGGTTTTGTCTTGTCGTTAGCTGGTAAGGTAGGCTAAACTGCTCTAAGGTCAAGTTGTTCACATTTTCCTCATTGTCGGGATATCATGTTAGAGCTGGCCCTTGTTGTTGACCCTGCAGTATTAATGCTGTCCCAGATGGAGTTTGTTTCTTGCAGCTGTTGTGAAGAGCTGTGCCATTTCTATGTCTGGGATCCAGGGTTCAAGGCTGGATGAATGGTATCTAATCACCTGAGGTCTAAGTTGATTCCACATGACATATTTTCAAGGTAGGAGATATCCCTGTATTGTAAACAACTATGAGTTCCTATCTCTAGTAGATAAGAGCTTTTTTTTTTAATATGTAAGATTTCCCCTTTATTTAGTGTGCCTTTGCAGGGGGAAGTGGTGCTCCATTATATGTCGGAGTATTTGGGGTGGACAGAGTGTATAACAGAAATAGGTCACATACCCAAAAACGATTAAGAAAAAAAAAAGGAAATAAAAGTGTATGTGCCCACAAATGTATATGTAGGGCAAACATTTAAAAAATGAATTAATTAAAAAAAAGAAATAAAATGAGTTAGCGAAGTTTTTAAAGGACCAAAGTGGTGCAAAAGACTACTTTACATTTGGGGGAGAACAGGTAAAGAGGTGGTCTATTACAGGTCTTATGCCTATGTTGGAAGTACAGTTTTCCCATTGTTTTTTAGATTTTTCTTGTGGTGTGTGGGTTCCCAGGCATCTTCCAATCACACCCCCAGACCCTCTTCAGATTGGTAAAAATTTGCAGCAGGGAGGTCTTGGAAGAGTTCTTGCATTGGGGATACTATTGGACCTAAGTCCGGTTTCAAGAAACAGTCCATGTTAGGGGGAGTTGGTAGAGAGGGTCTCGCAGCATGAGTCCACAGGGGAGTTGGCTGTCTTTTCTTGCAGGAGACGAGGTGTGGGTTCGGCTGGGTGTCCCCTCGCCTGGGTGCTGGGTACTGGTTCATTGGGTAGGAGGTCGATCTTGATGCCTAAAAGATTAAGGACTGAGGGTGGAGAGTTTTAATATGGTGGGAGATCTGGATGGGATTGATAGGTGAAGGGATAGTTGGATTTCTGGGGGGGAGAAAGGGGAAGGTATATGGGAGGGGTATGAAGGAAGAGAAAAGAGAAAATACCGTAGAAAGAAAGGGAGAAGAGAAAGGGAAAAAAGTAAAGAGAAGAATAGAAGAGAAAAAGAAAAGAAAAAAAGTAGTGAGAAGAAAGGAGAGAATAGCAAGGGAATGCTGGTTTGGTTGAATGTGTTCGATGACTAGAGCCTGTAGTTTAGGTCTGTACGTCGCAGGTACTGCTTTGGTGGTCTGACTGGTCACGTGCTTCAATTCCTAAAAGAAGTATTAACCTAGAGATAAAGTGTATATTAAAGAGTTTTCTCGTGGCCATCTCGTAGTGCAAGCAAGGTATGGTATCTCGTGTGGTATCCCGAGTTGCCATCTTAGTTTGTCCGCCCTTTGTATCTAAGGGCGCCTGTGGACAGAAAAGCTGAGAGGTTATTTAAAATATAGTAAGGTAAAGGGATTAAAACGTAGTGTTATGGTGTGTTGCCATTGCATTCCGTGGTTTCCCGTGGTGTTTTATACTTGTGTTCCAGTTTATGATCTCTAAGGGATTATTCTGGGCCTTTGTTGTAGGAGTCTGATTACATACCTGTTCTCTCTATGTTGCTGTTTCTGTTGTTGCTGCTTTCTTTGTGGTATAATGTGCAGTCAAGAGTTTGCATTGTTCCTTTTTCATGTATTTTGGACACTGCTCCCACGTATATGTTGACTATTACAGTGTTCGGAGTTTCTACCCTGTTAAACCCTGTTATATGATTGTTAGGTATTAGTTGTGTATAAAATATATGTTCTAGGTGTTTCAGAATAGTGCTACCATTCTGTGTTTATCTTTTGTCTTCTGGCTTACTTCGTTTAACATAACATGATCTAGGTCCATCCACGTTGCTGCAAAGTCTGTGATTGTATCATTTCTAATTGCCATGTAATATTCCATTGTGTATATGCACCACATCTTAATGATCCATTCATCTGTTGTTGGACATCTAGGTTGGTTCCAAGATTTGGCTATTATACTGAGTGCTGTGATAAATAGTGGGGTGCATACGTATTTTGGAATGAATGCCCTTCCATCTTGTGGGTATATGCCTAGGAGATCAATTGCTGGGTCAAATGGCAGCTCAATTCTGAGTTCTTTGAGCACTCTCCAGACTTTCCTCCATAGGTGTTGGACTAGGGGGCATTCCCACCAGCAGTGGATGAGAGTTCTTTTCATACCGCATCCCCGCCAACAAACGTTGTTTCCATTATTTTTGATGTGGGCCATCCTCACTGGTGTAAGGTGGTATCTCATTGTTGTCTTGATTTGGATCTCCCTGATGATGAGTGAAGGTGAGCATGTTTTCATGTGTTTGTTGGCCATTCTTCTGTCTTCCTCAGAGAAGTGTCTATTCATTTCATCTCCCCATTTTTTTATAGCTTTGTTTGGTTTTGGGGGGCTCAGCTTTCTGAGTGCTTTGTATGTTCTAGATATTAGCCCTTTATCTGATATGTCGAGTGAAAAGATTTTTTCCCATTCTGTTAGCTGTCTTCTTGCATTAAGTAGGGTTTCTTTTGCCATGCAGAAGCTTTTTAGTTTGATGTAGTCCCATTTGTTTATATTTGATGCTAACGTTCTTGCCATTGGTGCTCCATTCTCAAAGACCTTTTTGATATATAGGTCTTCGAGTGTTCTGCCTATTTTATTCTCGATAAACTTTATGGATTCGGGTCTGATTTCGAGGTCTTTGATCCATTTTGAGTTGATTTTTGTATAAGGAGTAAGGTATGGGTTGATTTTCACTTTCGTACATGTGGTTTTCCAGTTGTAACAACACCATTTGTTGAATAAGCTTTCTTTGTTCCATTTCAGATTCTTGCCTCTTTTATCAAATATTAGTTGGCTATATACCTGGGGGTTTATGTCTGGGAATTCTGTTCTGACCCACTGGTCTGAGGTCCTGTCTCTGTTCCAGTACCATGCTGTTTTGATTACTATGGCTTTATAGTATAGTTTCAAGTTAGGTAAGGAGATGCCTCCCAGCTTCTTGTTTTTCAGTATTTGTTTGGCTATCCTGGGTCTTTTGTGGTTCCAGATGAATTTTGTGAATGATTGTTCTAATTCTTTAAAGAATTGTGTCTGGATTTGGATGGGGATTGCATTAAATCTATATAGGAGTTTGGGTAGGATAGTCATTTTGATTATGTTAATTCTACCTATCCATGAGCATGGGATGTTCTTCCATTTCTTTAGATCGTCTTCAATTTCTTTCTGAAGTGTTTTGAAGTTTCCCTGGTATAGGTCTTTCACTTCTCTTGTAAGGTTGATTCCTAGATACTTGATATTTTTTGATACTATCTTAAATGGAATTGTATTTTTAATCTCTCTCTCCTCAACTTCATTGTTTGTATATAGAAACGCTACTGTCTTTTGTGTATTGACTTTGTAACCAGCCACTTTGCTGTATTGGTTAATTGTTTCTAGGAGTTTTACTGTGGACTCTTTAGGGTTTTCAATGTATATCATCATATCGTCCGCAAACAGAGATAGCTTGTGTTCCTCTTTCCCAATTTGAATTCCTTTGATTTCCTTCTCTTGTCGGATTGCTATTGCTAGAACTTCTAAGGTTATATTGAATAAGAGTGGAGAGAGTGGACAGCCTTGCCTAGTTCCTGATCTTAGTGGGAATGCTTCTAGTTTCTCACCATTGAGTATAATGTTGGCTGTAGGCTTTTCATAGATAGCTGTAACTATCTTGAGGAAGGTTCCTTCTAACCCTATTTTGCTGAGTGTCTTTAACATGAAAGGATGTTGGATTTTGTCAAACGCCTTCTCTGCATCGATTGATATGATCATGTGGTTTTTGTCTTTCATGTTGTTGATGTGGTGTATAATGTTGATTGATTTGCGTATGTTGAACCAACCTTGCATTCCTGGGATGAATCCCACTTGATCGTGATGTATGATCTTTTTGATGAAGTGCTGGATTCGGTTTGCTAATATTTTATTGAGTATCTTTGCATCTATGTTCATTAGTGAGATTGGTCTGTAGTTTTCTTTTTTGGTAGTGTCTTTGCCTTCTTTGGGAATGAGTGTGATATTAGCCTCATAAAAGGAGTTGGGGAGGATTCCTTCTATGGTTTGGAAGAGCCTATGGAAAAGTGGTAGTAACTCTTCTTGAAATGTTTGATAGAATTCACCTGTAAATCCATCTGGGCCTGGGCTTTTGTTCTTAGGGAGTTTTTTAATTACATCTTCAATTTCCTCTGAGGTGATTGGTCTGTTTAGGATTTCTAGATCTTCCTTTTCCAGACTTGGAAGAGGGTGTTTTTCCAAGAATCTATCGATTTCTACTGGGTTCTCTAGCCTAGTTGAGTATAGTTGTTCATAATATGATCTCATGATATGTTGTATTTCTTGGGGTTCTGTTGTAATATCTCCCCTTTCATTTGTGATCCTACTGATTTGGGTGTTTTCTCTCTTTTTTTTGGTGAGTTTTGCCAATGGTTTGTCTATCTTGTTTATTTTTTCGAAAAACCAACTCCTGGTTTCATTGATTTTTTGTATTGTTTTCTTAGTTTCTATGTTGTTTATTTCTGCTCTGGTTTTTATTATTTCTTGCCTTCTGGATGTGGTTGGATTTCTCTGCTGCTGTTGTTCCAATTCTTTGAGGTGATCTTTTAAACTGTTGGTTTTGTTATTTTCCTGATTCTTGACATAGGCCTGTATTGCTATGAGTTTCCCCCTAATTACTGCTTTTGCTGTGTCCCATAAATTTTGACATGTTGTCTCTTCATTGTCATTTGTCTCAAGGAATCTTTTTATTTCTTCCTTGAGTTGTTCTTTGATCCAGCTATTGTTGAGCAGCATGTTGTTTAATCTCCAGGTATTAGTTTTTCTCCATTGCTTCCTCTTGACCTCAATTTTGAGCTCTGTGGCATAGTGATCTGAGAGGGTACTTCTAATGATCCTTACCTTTGTGGTCTTATATAGGTTGACTTTGTATCCTAAGACATGGTCTATTCTGGAGAAGGTTCCATGTGGGCTTGAGAAGAATGTGTATTCTGCTTTCTGGGGGTGGAGGGCTCTATATAAGTCTATTAGCCCTAAATCTTCTAATTTTTCATTCAGAGCTCTTATTTCTTTGCTATTTTTCTGTTTGGTGGATCTGTCCAGTGGTGATAGTGGAGTATTGAGGTCCCCTGCTATTATCACATTTCCCTTCATGTGTTTCTCCAGGTTTGCCAGTAGTTGCCTCACATATTTTGCTGACTTTACATTAGGTGCATAGATATTGACCAGGGTTAGTGTTTCTTGATCTAATGTTTCCCTGATCAGTAAGTAGTGACCCTCTTTGTCTCTGATCACTTTCTTGAGGTTGAATGCAATTGGTCTGATATAAGAATGGCTGTCCCTGCTCTTTTTTGTTTTCCATTGGCCTGAATAATTACTTTCCATCCTTTTATTCTAAGCCTGTGCTTATCCTGCATCTGTAGGTGTTTCTTGCAGACAGCAGAAGTCGGTTTATTTTTCCTAATCCAGTTCTCTACTATGTGTCTTTTAATTGGAGAGTTTAGTCCGTTTACATTTAGGAAGATTATTGAGAGAGAGGATTGTTGTGTAGTTGTGTTGTGTAGGGTGTTTTTTGTTACAATCGGGGGTTTGGATTGTGTAATTCATCTTTGAGTAAGTCGTTTAGGATTGGTTTTGTTTGCACAAATAGTTCAAATTCGTTCTTGTTTGAGAATGTTTTTAGTCTATCCTCCCATATGAATGTAAGTTTTGCTGGGTATTGGACCCTAGGTTGGAAATTTCTTTCATTCAGTCGTTTAAATATGTCATTCCACTGTCTTCTTGCTTGAATTATTTCGAATGGGAGATCTGGTTTGATTCTTATGCCCCTACCTTGGTACTTGAGGTTTCTTTCCTTCCTTATTGCTTTAAGGAGTTCCTCTTTCTCTTTGTTTTTTGCCAATTGGATTACCATGTGTCTTGGTGTTTGTTTATTAGGCTCTATCTTATTGGGAACTCTTTTTATTTCCTGTATTGGCATTGCAGTTTCCTTCCAGAGGGTGGGTAAGTTCTCCACTATTATCTCTCTGACTACTTCTTCTTCCCCTTTCCCTACTTCCTCCCCTTCTTGTATACCCACAATTCTTAGGTTGTTTCTTTTATCCTTGTTCATTAGATACTGGACCTTCCCTTCCAGTGCTTTGCCTTTTATTTCTTTGTTGGTTTCTTGATCATTTTTTGTTTGCAGTTTTCCTTCGAGTTCTTCAATGTGTTTCTCCAATTCTGTGTTTCTGCTTGTAAGGCTTGTTACTTTGTCTTTTAATTCCTTCACTTCTTTTTGTATGGAATCTCTCATGTTCTTTAACATTTCTTCTTTAATTTGGCTGATTCGTTCATCCATAGATTTCTTATACTCGATAGCTAGGGTTTCTCTCATTTCTTTTATTAATTCTTGCATTTCCTTCCTCATGGCTGCTTTTAGGTCTTCATCCTGTGGATCTGTGCGTTTTGGTGGACTTGGAAGCTTGCAAGGGTTTGTCACCATATCTCCAGATATTAGTGATCTCATTGATTTACGCATATTTCTTTGTATTTAATGGTGTGTTTTAGAGTGTTGTGCTTCTAATTTTCACCTGTTTTGATCCTCTGTGGTGTGGGAGTGGGTTCCCTCCCTGAGGGTGGTTCTAGAGGGAATTTTGGGTGAACTCGCTGAGGTTTGGATCCTCCTGTACTCTTTATGTGGCCTGGTTAGTTGTTTTCCCCTTTTGTTGGCAGCTAGTACTGGCCCTTTCCTGACCACAGTGGTGGGGGGCACTGTTGAGCCCTTTCTCCTCTCCTCTACTACTTGGAAGTCAGTCTTCCTCTTTATTCGTGTCAGCAGGTGTAGTTCCGCTCCTGGCCACACTTGTTGCGGGCACTGTTGAGCCTGACTCTCTGTTCCCTCCCTTATCTGGGGGTCAATGAAGCTCTGCTCCTCCGAGTTACCGCGGAGGAAATTCCCCCAGTCAAGCCCTCCCGGTAGCTGCTCTCAGCCCTTGGGGGGGTCTCAGGTCCACTCTGGGGCTCGGGGCTAGGTTGCTCTAGGTTACCTAAAGTTCCACGGGGCAGGCCCAAGCTTACCCAGTCTATTCGTCCCACCTGTCCCAGCGGGGCAGGTGACTCCGGCCCACTAGTTACTAGGGAATGTCCTCCTCTGTCTATGCTCGGGTCAGGTGGGGTGAACTCTGGGGCGTGGAAATTGAGGCAACGGTGGTGTGTTCTCTGTGCCAACAAGTTGGCCTCTGCAGTCTATGCGGGGGGGGGGGGGGGGTCGCACGCAAGGTGGTGGACGCGGATATCTCCAGTCGTCCACGTGTGAGTGCCCTAGGAGAGTGCACTCACCCTGGACGCCGGGGGGGGGGGGGTTAGGAGCGCGGGGGTCCCTACTCCCCGGTTGGAGCGGCTCTGGCCTCTGCAGTCTTGTTTCTGAATTTTAATTACTTTTGTAGACTTATTTTTATTTATTTATTTTGGTTTGTTTTAGGGTCATACCCTGTGGCTCTTACTGCTTACTTTTGGAACTGTGCTCAGAAATCACTCCTAGAAGGCTCAAGTGTTACATATGGGTTTCTGGAAATTGAATTTGTTCTCTGGTTGTATTTCTGAAGAGTGGCAAGCACTCTGTCTTCTGTTTTATGGCTCTGAACTATTGTTTAAAAATTTATATTTATTAAAATTACTGCTTGCTCCCCTAGAAATTAATTTTGTCTTCCTGATTGGAAATGTTTACTTCCCAACAAATTTTCTTATGTACTTCTTGTTCCTCTTAACAAACCAAATCTTTATGCTTCTTTGGTAGTTACTCTTTCACATTTACTTAGGGTCACCTCTAAGTTATTCATATTATTTTTGTTTATTTTTATAATTAAAATCTAAAAATTTCCATACCTATGAGTATTAAAATAATTCAAACAAATTTTCATTTCTTTCAGGCCACTTTCTTCTACCCTATTAAAACTTATTAGTGAGAGCTGTTCTAGACCCAGTTATTTCAGACTTTGCTTCATGTTTCCTGTAGAGACTTACAAGAGTTTAGAAGTCTTATTCTAGGGTGAGCATGGGCAACAGTCTATGCTATGGACCAGTGAGAATGGCCCATCAACAAAGGGACTAGCAGCCCCCATGGACATAGTTCAGAAGTCATACCATAGGCCATGGCTTCCCAGTGCTAGGCCAAAGCTTACATAGCAACAAGATGAATTCTCAATCTCTTAAGTCCTTCCAGACATCCCTGGCAGTGGGGAAGACAGATAGTGACATTGGATAGAAGAGTATCTTAAGACTACAAAAGGAATCATGGTAAAACAGCACAAAACCCTATCTTGCCTAGTGGGTGAAGAATGCAGTCCTGTAGACCCACTCAGTACTAATCCCCTATATAATGTTTCTGAAATGGAGTTTAGGGTAGAAAATCTCAGGATGTTCAATGATCTAAAAAATAAATAAATAAATGGAACTGACTGCCAGTAAAACACAGGAGGGCATGACATCAGAAATGAGAGAATCAGTTGTGTCAGAAATGTCACAACTAAAAAAATTGGTAAGTGAAATGAAAAATTCACTGGAAGGTTTCATAAGCAGAGTAAAAGCTACTGAAGACAGAATGAGTTTGAAGATAAAGAGCAGAAAAACCTCCAGACAGGGGGTTAATAGGCATACATAATGCCTTTTATTTCCAAAAGCTGAATGCACATTCTTCTTCAGTGTACATGGAACATTTTCAAAATATGATCACAATAAAATCAAGAGAAAAGAAAATATGTTTATTATCTTCTCAGACCATGATGCACTAGAAGTAGAAGTGAAATACAAACAGAAATAGAGAAATATTTTTTAATACCTAGAAATAAAACAGTTCACCACTAAGCAACCAGTGGGTCAAGGAGAAAATAAAAATATTCTTGAAAATAAGAGAATAAACTGGTAATGTATCAGAATCTGTGGGACACAACAAAAGCAGTACTAAGAATAAAATGTTTTGTAAGCATTTGTCAGGAGAAAAGAAAGGGCCTGCATATAATACTTACGGTACAGCTTACAAAATTAGAAAGTTGCTAACAAAATGAGCCAAAAGCAGACAGAGGAAGGGAATAATAAAACCTAAGAGCCTAAATTAATGAATTTAAAAACCACAAATCATAAAATATAAAGATGAAATAAAGAGTTCATTGAAAAAATAAGAATATTGATAAAACATTAATCAAATTCACAAAGAAAGAGAGAGGAATTACTAATAAACTAAATTAGATATAAAGTGGGGGTGACAGCATATTCCAATGAATTTCAAAGGATAATCAGTGATTACTTTGAGAATATTTTGCAATAAAATAGGAGAACCTATAAGAATTAGATAAATTCTTGAATATGTGTGCACCTCACTATTTATCGCAGCACTCAGTATAATAGCCAAGTCTTGGAACCAACCTCGATGTCCAACAACAGATAAATGGATCATTAAGATGTGGTTCCTATACACAATGGAATATTACATGGCAGTCAGAAACAATACAATCAGAGACTTTGCAGCAACGTGGATGTACCTAGAACATGTCATGTTAAACGAAGTAAGTCAGAAGACAAAAGATAAATACAGAATGGTAGCACTATTCTGAAGCACCTAGAACATACATCTTATACACAACTAATACTCAACAATCAAATAACAGGGTTTAACAGGGTAGAAACTCTAAACACTGTAATAGTCAACATATACGTGGGAGCAATGCCCAAAATACATGAAAAAGGAACAACGCAAACTCTTGACTACATTATACCACAAAGAAAACAGCAACACCAGAAACAACTGCATAGAGAGAACAGGTATGTAATCAGCCTTCTACAACAAAGGCCCACAATAATTCCTTAGAGATCGTATACAGGATCACAGGTAAAGAATACCACGGGAAATCACTGACTCCAATGGAAACATCCCATAACACTATGTTTTAATGCCTTTATCTTACTATATTTAAAATAACCTTTCAGCTTTTCTGTCTCCAGGTGTTCTTGGATACAAAGGGTGGACAAACTAAGATGGCAGCTCGGGATACCACACGAGATACCATACCAAGAGAAAACTCTTTAACATACACTTTATCTCTAGGTTATACCTTCTTTTAGGAATTGAAGCACGTGACCAGTCAGACCACCGAAGCAGTAACTGCAACATACAGACTTAAACTACAGGCCCTACTCATCGAACACATTCAAGCAAACTAGCATTCTCTTGCAATTTTCTCTCTTCGCACTACTTTCTTTTTTATTTTTTCTTTTCTATTCTTCTCTTTACTTTTTTCCTTTTCTCTCTCCCTTTCTTTCTAATGTATTTTCTCTTTTCTCCCTTCCTACCCCACCAAATACCTTCCCCTTTCCCCCCTTTGGAAATCCAACTATCCCTTTACCCTTCAATCCCATCCAGATCTCCCACCATATTAAAACTCTCCACCCTCAGTCCTTAATCTATTAGGTATCAAGATTGATCTCCTACCCCAACGAACCAGTCAGTACCCAACACCCAAGCGAAGGGACACCCAGTCAAACCCACACCTCATATCCTGCAAGAAAAGGCAGCCAACTCTCCTGCGGACTCATGCTGCGTGGCCCTCCCTACCAACTCCCCCTAATGTGAACTGTTACTTGAAACCGAACTTAGTTCCAAAAGTATCCCCAATGCAAGAACTCTTCCAAGACCTCCCTGCCACAAATCTTTTGCCAAGCTGAAGAAGGTCAAGGGGTGTGATGGAAAGTGCCTAGAAACCCACACACCACAAGAAAAACAGAAAAGACAATGGGAAAACCTATACTTCCAACATAAGCATAAGACCTGTATTACACCTCCTCTTTACCTGTTTTTCCCCAAATGTAAGGTAGTCTTTTGCATCACTTTGGTCCTTTAAATACTTCATTAATTCATTTTTTTTAAAAATTGTCTGTTCTACATATACATATGTGAACACATACATTTTTAATCCTTTTTTTTTTATCTTTTTGGGGTATGTGACCTGTTTCTGTTTTCCTCTCTGTCCATCCCCAAATGCATCGACAATATAATGTAGCACCATTTCTCCCTGCAAAGGCACACTAAAAAATGGGGAAATCTTAATATAAAAAAAAGGCTCTTATCTACTAGAGATAGGAACTCATAGTTGTTTACAATACAGGGATATCTCCTACCTTGAAAATATGTCATGTGGAATCAATTTAGACCTCAGGTGATTAGATACCATCTGTCCAGCCTTGAACCCTGGATCCCAGACATAGAAATGGCACAGTTCTTCACAACAGCTGCAGGAAACAAATCCCATCTGGGACAGCCTTAATACTGTTGGAACACCAACAAGTGCCAGCTCTAATACAATATCCTGACAACGAGGAAAATGGGAACAACTTGACCTAAGAGCAGGTTATCCTACCTTACCAGCCAACGATAAGACAAAATCAGAATACTTGTCACCCGTTGGTAGGTCCAAAAGCCAAGATCACGATTTACAGATGACTGGCTGCTAGAACCATGACCAGACTGTATATATCTTGGGACCAATAAAAAAAGCCCTAGTCTAGGGATTGAACTACAACCTGCACAACAACCATGATCCTCAGTTCCAAAAGTCTGGCAGAGACAAGTGTAATGGAATGGGGCTTCTGGAAACACAAAGAAAGATGCTATCCTAGGTGCCATCCTAGGTTTAGTGCAAAGTGCAAGACCACCAATCACAGAAGATGGATTAAAATAACACTGAGGGAACAGAACTTCTAGAACCACAAAGACTGACTTCATCATAAGTCCCACCCCTGGAACTGTGCAGATACTGAGATCTCTAGATACAGAGGTCTGATTGTATCACCCAGGATGGAGCAGAAGTCTTCCAAACACCACAAAAACACCACTGAAAGAGTAAATGATACGGAACAGAGTCTAAGGTTGATCCCATGACAATATACTCCAAGGGCAGAGAAACCCCATATCTCTTAGGCCAAGTGAATTCCTTTTCAAATGACCCCAATGTTTACTGTGCCATGGCAGGAGGGAAAAAAAAAACAAAGCAAAAAGCACAAAACATTGTTTATTTTTATATATTATTTTTATCTTCATTTATTATTATTATTTTTATTTACCTATCTATTTTTGGTCGATTTCTTTGTTTTGGTGTGGTTATTGAAGTTGTTGTTCCCATTTATATTTATTTTTTCTTTTCTTTTCTTTCTTTATGTG
This sequence comes from Suncus etruscus, assembly GCF_024139225.1. Taxonomy (NCBI): domain Eukaryota; kingdom Metazoa; phylum Chordata; class Mammalia; order Eulipotyphla; family Soricidae; genus Suncus; species Suncus etruscus. The sequence continues at coordinate 51,350,949 of NC_064852.1, forward strand.
CTCTCCCATGTTTCTTATCTCAAGATCATGGCGTTTTTTTGTTTGTTTGTTTTTGTTTTTTGTTTTTCTTTTGTGGTGCTGTTGGAGTCCTCACTGGATATTTGACACTTCTTTTTGTACTGGTGGAGTGTTTCACCTTCTTTTTCTCCTTCATCTCTCAAACCGATGATGAAAGCCTCTAGAAGAATTCTGCTTATTTTCAGCTTATTAGACTTTTTACCCCAGTTTATTACTTTTCTCTTCTTCAAACAAAACCACGTAACTTGAACCAGCTAGTCCTGCCTTCCAGTTAGAGGGGGAAATATGGGAGGCACCAAGACCAAACAGGTACAAGACTACTAAGTAGTAAGTAGGCTAGGTACTGAGGGGACCACATATTCTAGCAGCCCTGGGGGTGAGGGAAGAGGATATGGGAGGTAGGACAAAAACGGAGGTGTAGGGAGTACAAATTGGTGATGGGAATCCCCCCTGATTTAATGTAAATATGTACCTAAAATATTATTGTCAACAATATGTAAGCCACTATGATCAAAATAAAAATTAGATTAAAAAAAGGGAAATCAGCCCCAAAAAGCAAAAAAAAAAATAATTAGATAAATTCTTGAATACCTATAACATTCCAAGGTTAACAAAGATGATTTTGAACAGACCTATTACTATTAAGGAAAGCAAATGATAATAAATGTCTTCCCCAAAATACAAGCCCAGGCCCAGATGTATACAGCAGAGAATTCTTTCAGACTTTCAAAAAGGACAATCCTTTTCAAGTTTATCCAGTCAATTAAAAGCAGAAACATTTCAAATAGTTTCTATGAAGCTAACATAACTCTGCTACTGAAAAAAGAGACACCACAAATAAAGAGAACTACAGACAATTATCCTTGTATAAACATAAATACAAAGCTCTTCATAAAAATACTAACAAATAGAGTTCAACAATTCATCAAAAAGATCACTCACTGGAGGGAGGGGGTGGGAATGTTGCACTGCTGAAGGGGGTGTTCTGTTTATGACTGAAACCCAACTACAATCATGCTTGTAATCATGGTGCTTAAGTAAAGAATTTATAAAGTATAAAAGAAGATCACACATCATAACCAAGTAAGATTCATCCCAGGAATGCAAGTATGGTTTAACATACACAAGTCAAAATCATACTACATATCAATAAAAAATTAAAAACATATGATCATATAATAGAGAAATAATTTTACAGGATCCATCACTTATTCATGATTAAAAACTCTCAACATGACAGGAATTGAAGGAGCTTTCCTCAATAATGTTAATTTCATTTACCAAGGTCCCATGGCAAACTTTATACTCAATGCAAAAAAAAAAAAAGCCTAAACATTTTTTCCTCTAAGATATAAAATAAGATAATGTTGCCCCCATTCACCACTTCTATTCAATATACTATGGAAGTGCTTGCCATAGCAATTAGGCAAGAAAAGATATCAAATGATTCCACATAAAAAAGGAAGAAGTTAAGTTCTTCCTGTGGATGACATGATACTATTTAGAAAATCCTAAAGACTCAACAAAAAGACTTCTAGAAATAATAGATTTGTATAGTAAAGTGGCAGGCTACAAGTTTAATAAACAAAAATCATGTTTTTCTATATAAAAATAAAGAAAGATAAAAGAGATACTAAAATATCAATCTGTCACAATTGTGCCTCAGAAAATCAAGTACTTTGAAATTAACTAAAGTGGTCAAAGACCTATATTAAAACTACAAAACACTGTTTGAAGAAAAGAAAATTTAGTTATTTTCTTTTTCTTTTCTTCAAACAGAACCTCATAATTTGAACCATCTTATCTTACCTCACAAATTGAGGGGGAAATAATGGAGGGTACCAAGATCAGACAGTAGTATGAACATTAAGTAGAAATAAAAAAAAATGATCAGACATGCTAGAGATAGAGGGGACCACTTATACTAGCAACCCTGGCAGTAAAAGAGGAGGATGTGGAATGCATGCTGGGAACAGGGGTGGAGGGAAGACAACTTTGGTGGTGGAAATGCCCCTGATTCAATATCACTCTGTACCTAAAAATTACTGTGAAAGATTTGTAATCCACTTTGGTCAAAATAAAAAATTAAAAATAAAATAAAAAATCAGGGCCAGCATGGTGGCGCTAGAGATAAGGTGCCTGCCTTGCCTGCGCTAGCCTAGGACGGACCTAGGTTCGATCCCCCCGCGTCCCCTATGGTTACCCATGCCAGGCGCGATTTCTGAGCTCATAACCAGGAGTAACCCCTGAGTGTCACCAGATATGGCCCCAAAACAAAAACAAACAAAAAAAATAAAAAAATATATAAAGGAATTAACAAGTGCTGAATGTGGAAGGGTGGGGGGAAACCTTGACAGTGCTAGAGAAATGTAAATTGGTTAAGCAATTATGTAAAACAAAAAAAATGCTCATTTAAAAATAAAAAAATAAATTAAAAATAAAAAATAAAACTACAAAACACTGCTTCAGAAAATAAGGGAGAACACTAGGAAATGGAAAATATTCACTGCTCATGCATTAGGAGAATTTACTTAATTAAAATATTATTTTTCAAAGCATTTTACAGATTTAATGCAGCTTCTTTAAAGATCCCCATGGCATTTTTTCAGAGAAATATACCAACATCCTGAAATTCATATGGTACAATAAACCACCATGAGTAGTTTTAGCGATCCTTGTGGAAAAAAGATGAACGGCATTAACTTCAAAGTGTAGTGATTAAAATGTTGTGGTATTGGCATAAAACAGATATGTTCAGTAGAATAGAATTGAATAATCTGAGTCAGAACCCCAGGTATGTAATAAGTTATTTTTGATAAATGAGCAAATAATGTGAAATAGAGCAAGAAAAAGCCTCTTCAACAAGTGGCTCTGAGAAATCCTGTCAACTAAGTGTGAGAAACTGAACTCAAACCTCTCTCTAACATCTCACAAAGGTAAAATCAAAATGAGTTAAAATCCTGAAACCATAAAGTACATGGAAGATAATCTAGGCATTACACTCCATGACATTGAAGCTAAAGGTAGCTCCAGGATGAAACACCACTGACCAAAAGAGCAAAAGCAAAGATGACCAAATTGAACAACCTCCATTAAATTAAGAAGCTTCTTATCGTAAAGGAAATGAGGACCAGGATACAGAGAACATGCATAGAATAGGAGAAACTATTCACTCAATATTCACCTGGTAAGAGATTAATATCTAAATTACATTATACATATATATGCCACTAGTAGAGATTAAAAAATCTAACCCCATGAAAAACTGAGAGAAGAGAGCAGACATTTCCTAAAATATGCAGATGGCAAAAGTGCACATGAAAACTTGTTCCACATCATTAAGATACAGAAAGACTCAAACCATTGCACACAGATACTGGCACACATCAAGAACAAGAACAACTAGTGTTGACACAGAAACTGGGAGAAAGGGGTTCTCACTCACTGTTAGTGGGAATGTTAACGGGTCTAGCTTTCTTGAAAAACAATATGAACAGACCTCAAAAAACTAGAAATTAAACTTCCATATGACTATTGGAAATATACCCTAGGAGCTCAAAACACAATGCAGAAAAGATATCTGCACTCTTATATTCATTGAAGCACTATTCACAAATAGCCAGAATCTAGAAACAACCCAAGTGTCCAAGAACAAGTTGCAAAAAAAACCATGGTACATCTAAACATTGGAATATTATGCAGATGTTAGAAAAACTGAAGTTATAAAATTTTATACATGGATGAATATGAAGAGATTCTTGAGAAAAATGAGTCAGAGAATGATGGATATACATACAATTATTGCACTCATTGTGGAATATAAACAATATGGTAATAATATCCAAAGACAATAGGATGAGGGTTAGAAGGACTGGCCCATGGTAGGAAAGTTGCCACAAAAAGTTGGGGGTGGCATGGTTCAGGCAGAAAAGAGACCATTATGACAATGAAGGTGAAAATAATCACTCTGGACAAGAACTGGATGTTGGAAGTATATAAAGTTATATGAATGATACTTATTCAGTAACTATATTACAAACTACAGTGTTTAAATGGGGAAAATGGAAGATTGTAGTTTTTTGTGTAGATGTACATTTTTTAACTCTTTTGATTAAATACCAAGGTGGGAGTCTTTGGCTCTTCTAAAATATCTACAATATTACATTAGTCCTGATTTGAATTCTATTTTTCTCTAAATTAGGGAATTAATTTTCATTATTACTTCAGATAATTTTATTTAAAATATATTTGTTGGAAGTGTGGAAGGAAGGATGTCTTTTATTGATTATTATTTTAATAGATCAAATCTATATAGCTTCTCTTATTTGACAGAAACTGCTTGTCCCAGACTTTAGAAAGTTGATTAAAGTTCCCCTCTCCTCCCCTTCCCTTCTTTCCTCTCTTCTTTCCATCTCCCTTCTCTCCCCTTCTTCCCTCTTGTCCCATGCTCCTCTCTCATTTTCTCTCTTCCCTTTCCCTTTTCTCTCCCCTCCATATTCTTACCTTTATCCTTTTTTCTTTTCTCTTCCTCTTTTCCTCTCTTCCTTTTCTCCCCTCTCCTACTTCCCTTTCTCATTCTCCTTTCCCTTTTTCTTTCCACTCAATCTCTAAAAGAAAAAGTTGATTAAAGAAATTCCTGTACACTGAATATACTAAGCATTCTGGGGCTTAAGTTCTGCACTATCTTGCCAAAACATCAAACTCCTAAGCCAGCCACGTATGACCCTAAGGTCCCTAAACTCCACTGACATGGCCCCTGTCCATCACTGAGTTTGGACTCTATAAATATCAAAATTAAAATTAATAAGTCTGTATTTCCTTACCCAGGCTATTGCCAGAATTTCAACACGGTCTTAATCAGCTCAACCACTGTGACTTAAAACATCAGAGCTAAGTTTAGGAATGTTATATCTTTTCCAGTGTCTTCAATTAAAAAGGACCTAGGAGTGGGGAATAATATGAGCTGCTCTAAAAATGGCCTAGTTATTGAGTAGGAAAGCAACATTATACAAATTCAGCAAAATATGCATTCTTTGAAGGTATTAAAGTGAGAGTGAAAGGAAGAAACTTGTTGAAAAATTAATTTTATTTTCTGAGCATTTGCTTGTTTGGAATACCATAGATATATCAAGGGGCTAGAGAGGAAGTAGAGGTAGCAGCGTGCTTGCCTTGCATGTGACTGGCCTAGGTTCAAACCCCAACATCCCATATACTTTCGAGAGCAATATCCCTGAGTGCAGAGCCAGAGGTACTTTCTGAGCATCAACCTTGTGTGGCACTACATACTTGTACCTTATCACTTTACTTCTTTACTTTTCACGCACTCCTTTCTCTGCCTTAACATTTAAAAAAAAAAAAAAAACCTTTATTTTAGGCTTGTAGCTATTTTCTAGAGAATACTTATAACATTGCATTAGTCCTAATTTCAATTCTATTTTTCTCTAAATCTAGGGATTTCTTTTCCATTACTACTTGAGCTAATCACATTTATTCCTGATTATCTCTCTGTAATTCTTAATGTTGATATTATAATGTGAGCTATAAATATTTGTCCCAATTCTTTCTTATTTCCTTTGGATCATTTTTATCTAAATAACTGCTTGTTCTAATATTCTAACATAAAACATGACTTTTATGTCTACTAAATTTTTAATTTTATAATAGGTTTATTAATTTTTTTTTATTTTGGCGACTATATATTTCAATCCTCTTTAAACATTTTAAATTCTCAGAACTACATAAATGTTGCCTTTTTTCTCATCAGATATATATATAATTTAATTACATTCCATCTCCTCTTATCAATTTTTAACTTTTTACTTTAATAAGTATCATTCTTTTCTAAGTTAAGAAGTTTATTTCTCTATGAGTAAACCTCTCTCTCCAGACTTTAATTCTGATTCATGAGAAATAGTAGCTGACCTGGATAAGAAATTGAGTCAGCAAAAAGCAGATGTATTAAATTTGCTCTTGCAGAATCATCTATACCAAAATCAGTGATAGAGACTTGTAATTTTAAAGATTTACATATGGTTGCTCTGTATCAAGCCATAAGAGCAAAATTTATTTAATGCTTTATTGAAACAAGGAAATCTACAGTGAAATGTGAAGAAGCTACAGAGATAATTCAGGAGTTTAGGCTCTTGCCTTGCACATAAATAATCTTATCAGGTCTGATCCTGGCCACTGCCTATAATTCCTCAAGAATTACTGAGTGATATCTGAGCACAAGTCCTCACAAACTCTGATGTTCTTACTGTGTACTACTCCAAGTAGCCTCTATTTTTATACCCTGTCCCTCATTGTCTCATATAATTAAGTCTTATTTTTGCTCATCTAGGTGGGTCAGAATTGAAGGGGACCTTTATAAGATGTTCCATAACTTCAGGGGCTGGTTTCTCTATAGCTGGGAAATTACAGCTGACCCTATGTAATGCCAGTTTGGAGTTTGGATGACATAGGATGCAGGCAAATAATGCTTATATTCTCTTATCACAGTTATTCTTTTCTTTAAAAAAATTTCATCATTGTCTTTATTTTTATTCCATGGTGTGTTTTAAGTTACTTAAGAAGTGAACTTCATGGAGCTGGAGTAATAGCACAGTTGTAGGGTGTTTGCCTTGCATGCTACTAATCCAAAACAGACCCAGGTTCAATCCCTGGAAGCCCATATGATCTCCTGAGCCTTTCAGGAGCAATTTCTAGGCACAGAGCCAGGAGTAACCCTTGAGTGACACAAGGTATGGCCCCCAAAACAAAACAAAACAAAAAACACAAAAACAAAAACAAACAAATAACCAAGAAGTGAAATCCAGGGGCCTAAGCAATAGCACAAGTAGGGTGTTTGCCTTGCTTGTGGCCCACCCCTGTTTAATTTCTAACATCCTTCCCCAGGAGCCTGCTAGGAGTTATTTCTGAGTGCAAAACCAGGAGTAATCCCTAAATGGACTGGTGTGGACCTAAAACAAAACAAAACAAAATTTGAACACCAGGTTCTTTTAGAACTGCTATTGTTTATGAATATCTTTATTATCTATTGCAGGGTGGAGGTTCAGGTCCTCCTGTATCAGAATTGGTAATATAATAGCTGGGTCTTTTTTTCTTTATCTTTTCTGGAACAGAAAATTAGTTTCATTTGAAATAAAAACTGAGTTGAAAGAGTAAGTGACTTATATCTCCTCAGTACATTACTCTTTTGCCTATTAGTAATTTCTCATTACCCTTAGGCATATAAGGTTAAATAAGATTCATGCTACCAAATCATTTATATCTTTGAAATAGATAGCATATCATTTATTATATTTAAGTCTATCATGTCATGATACAAATGCTAAATTTATTTTATGAATTATAAATATTTCTAATTTATATTCTAAGGATTTAATATTAGCTCTTATTCCCATTTAGCTTACCTTTACTGCTATTTATCACATATGCCAATCTAAACTAGACAATTTTCAAGTTAAAAGTTACTTTGTTTAATAACTTACAGGATTCATAACATGCATACATAATACAAAATATTGAGTGGTGATAATGTTAGTTTGTTGACCAGTCTTTATATTTGATAGTTTCTTTTCACTTCTATTATTGTTTAAAGTAATCGGACACACAATGGCATATTAAGTTTAAGGTTTAAAAGTTGAAGGCAAGGAAAGAATTCAAGTAGGAAATTAGAAGTAAATGAGATAACGTGAGTTCTTAAATAGCCACAGTTGATTTAACAATGATGGATTGCAGCGCCACCTGCTGGTTTAGAAGCATTGCTTCATTTGTTTTTACAAGTTGCCCCCTTGTGGGCATTCCACATATATCTTACCTATGCAGGTAAGATTTGTTCACATAAAATTTCTGCTTTACTAGATCAGATCTGCTTTACTAGCTCCAGCCATTCATTGAAAGGTCAAACCTTCTATAAAATATATAGCAGCAACTTTATGGAAAAGGACTTGTGACCGAATTATTTCAAATCATTTTTCCTTCTATATTACACATAGAAAGCTAAAGTTATGAGAGTGAGAACATGAAATGACAGGACACTATCAGAATTCATTATTTCATTGCTGTGCAATTTTTTGTAATAGCACTTCAAGTTCATTATTATTTCTTAGATGACTCTAAAATACCTGTGGTTTTACATATATTTATTAATGTGGTTAGCATATCAGCATCACATCATGTGGACTAGAGAGAGATCTTTGATATTTTTAGAGCCTCTGCCTTTATTGTTTATTACTAACTGCAGATGTGACCCATCTTTAATCTCTTTATCTTCAGGGACGTTTGCAAAAGAGTCAGATGTTAAATTAAATGATTAAATATAATAAAATTAATATCATCTGGACACCCACCTGTCCTACTTAAAAATTACTCATTTAAAAATTACATATAATACATATTTCAGCTGTTATTTATTTTAATTATCTTTATATGTATAATTACATTTATTTCAGTCAGAAGACACAAGGGAACGAATAATTCTTACATATTTTTATTTATATTTCATAAAAAAACATAAAACACAATTTAGGGTGGATGAGCTGTTGATTTTATTGGGAAGATTAAGAGTTAAGTTTAGTACTCTTAGAATATTATTTTACAATTTTTGTCAACTGGGACTGGAGAGATAGTGCTGTTAGGGTTCGGAGTTGAAGGATGAGACCACACAATTAAAATAAAGCAAAGCAAAGCTTTATTCAATCAGCCAACAAGCTACAAACTGATCAGCTAGGTTCATCTCCCACAAAAGGTGACCTCACCTGGGGTTACAAGCCAGATTATATAGGGCTAGAAGCAAAATGTCTTTTTTATTTTATCATAAATGTACCTTTATTTTTTCTTTTTTATATTAATATTTTTATTTAAATACCTTGATTACAAATATGATTGTAGTTGGGTTTCAGTCATGTAAAGAACACCCCCCCTTCACCGGTGCAACATTCCCACCACCAATGTTCCAAATCTCCCTCCTCCCCACCCCACACCCACCTGTACACTAGACAGGCTTTCCACTTCCCTCATTCATTCGCGTTGTTATGATAGTTCTCAGTCTTGACCTTTAAATTAATTGGCTGTTGTCTAGGGTGTTTCACCATGTCCTTTTGTGCTAGATGTCTAGGACTGTATATTCTAGTTTATAGGACCTTGGGCTCTGCATCATTATTGTTGGGATAGAAACTTAGCCCTTAAATAGAAATTTAGCCTTGTTAGTCTTAAATGTAAATTTAGCTTTGTTCCAACAAAATGCAGTCCCTTCTGCTCTAGACTTCACATTCCTTCTTCTTCTCTTAGATCTGAGTCAAATCTTTGACTCTCCTTTAGGTCCATATCCTTACCAATTGGCACACACTGGGACCTTAGAATTATCATCTTAACTGCACTTATGCAGGCCTAAATAAAACTGGCGAGGATATCTTGTGTAGGATAATTAGAAATCCCAAACAAATAGTGTAAGTCTAAGTTTAGGAGAGCGATCCTTGGGATACCAGTTTAACCCACAAGCCCTTCATCCAGTCTGAGTAAGAGTCCAAGTATAATCCATTAGCAAATGGGTTTTCATTCCAGCCAGTCATCCTGTGGTCACTGCTGTCAGCAGGAGCATCAGGACAATCTTCATTCTACCTAAGTTCTGGAGCTAGGTCAGCTGCAGGGTATCCTTCTTGTCTGGGCAGGTGATGCCCCATTTTAGAAACAAGTTGGTTTCTATGTCTTCTTCGATCCTGAAATTTTAGCAGTTGTTGGAGTGAATAGGACAACAACATAGAGACCTAGAATCCAACTGGAGAGATGGGGTGTGATGGTTGTTGCCCTTCCTGCACTGGGTCTGACAGAAATGCCTCCCATATTTGGTGTTAATTCTTTTCAGGATAGCCTGTAATTCCTGCTATGTTTTTGTTAGTTCCTTTGCCTCTACTCCCCTTGTAGATTTCCTGCTGACATTCACATTTTCCTTAAATTTCACCACCTTAGAAGTTATTAAGGGGAGTGTGGATGAAGGTCTATTCTGTACATTTTTCAGGCTTGCAAAGGACTGTCGACTCTTTGTGCTTAAATCTTGGCCTCTCAACCTGCAGCAGTTTATCAAGGTCACTTATGGGGTAGAAGTCAAAGAGAAAGTTCTATTGGAGGAGTAGAAGGGGACCAACAGCAGGAAGATGAGTGTGTCCCCCACCCAGATTCCAGCCGGGAACCAAAGGTCTTTTCATCCTAGATGACCTCAGTAGCCTATGACAGAAGGTGAAGATTGAGGAGAAAAAGGATCACCCAAGCCTATACAAAGCTCAACTGAGGAGAAGTTGCAACTTACATCCAGATTAATCTCTCAATCCTATTTGCATCAGTCACTATATTGCTCTTTAAACTGTGTATTCTACCTGTATAGATCTTAATAGCTACTTGTTTTGTTCTATACCCCACTGCAAACAGATAATTATTAATCCAACTTTAGTAATTTAAAATTATTTTGCACAGTTCCAAGGAATTATATAATGTTAGATTTTTAATAGTCCTCATATATCCAATGGGAATGTTTCTCAATTGCTGAGATGCTTGGTTGTGTATATTAAGGAACAACTTATACTCATATTATGCCTGCAAAATGCCCTAGTTTGGCTGGTTTGGTTTATTAATCCCTCATGGCTATCTGTATCAGACTCATCCACCTGAGGGTGGAAATATGCATGTGTGGTAATTTCACAATTTCTACTTATTCTTTAACTTCTCTTCATTCCAATTTGCAACCACTGGTTGCACTTTCACAGAATTCCCTTCTTTTTTCCCAACATTCATATCTTCATACATTATCTTTCTTGCATAAAACAGGCATCTACACTCTTTTATATAACCTACTCTTCTCTCTTCATTCTCCAATGGGTGTTTCTGACACCCTGGTTGCTGCTGGCTTTCATGTGCTCTCAGCTAAGAACACTGAACAGGGCCATTCTTGGCTCTGTGCTCCAAACTTTTTCTGTGACATTTTTTCTTCATACTCCTCCTAAATTTGCATTGTAGGAAGAGAAGTGAAACTTGAAACTGCACTCTTGATTTGGAAACAAGTTACTAGACAATCTTACATCTAGCAGGACGAAAATTGGACTTATTAAAAACCTTTAAAACAGTTCAATAGATTTCCCATCTTTTGGATATTGATAAACAAGTATCATTACATTTAGATAGCATTTACCAAGATTAGCATGATCCATTAAGATTTTTACACTTAAACCTATATTAAGACCAATATTAAGTTTGATATCTTGTGACAAAATTGACATGAGATTGAGTTACCTTAACAATATTATACATTCCCATGGACTAGACAGTAATTGAAAGTAAAAAAAAAAAAGCCACGCATCCAATATTTTATTCTTAAAAACCATTAAAGTTAAATAAGCTGTTCCTTCTCACTTGAAAGTTAAACATCATGAAAGGGTAGAAACCACTAAAAATTTAAATTGCTCTTTGAGTTTTAAAATGGCCATTGTTTTTTCTTTCAGATAGTCTGTTATTTACAAATGACTTCTTAACAAAGAATAAATGCCCAAAGCTGAGGAATTCCTGAGGGGCAGATGATAAAAGAGAGAGAGCTCAAACTTGGGCATTTGTTCTCAAAATCTCCTTAGTCTCTTTTCTGGAGGATTTTAACTCCTTCAGACCTGATTTCCCATACTCCCAATTCCCAATGTCTTAATAGTTCTTTGTACTATATAGAGCCCCTCTTTGCTGGTCTCATCAGCATCTAATTTCTTTCCTGCTCTTCTCCAGCCAATTCCCACTGTTGGAAGGGGAGCAGAGAGTGGGGACATTAGCACAGTAACAAACTCACAAAATGAAGCAAGACAGACATATTTCCTTATGCTAATGCCACTTGCCCATGTCTAAGGACTTTCCACTTCAACCTAGGCCTAGGCATACTGTTAGTTTACTATTCCTACCCTGTGACTCCACCCCGGATGTACGTGTAACTACCTACAAGACCCTCCCATCACTGGGAGGCATCTTGGGCAGATGATACATGTATCTTTACCTGCAAGGCCCTCAGAGGAATGGGAGGGATCTTGGGGAGATTATAAAGGTGTGGCCTCAGGGCCACAGGGAGGAATTTGCATTTACCTGGATGAAAGAGTTTGCCAGCATGGAGGTTGGAGGAGACATGGCTGAAAGAATTTAAGAGGCAGGACAAGCTAAGAATGGCATGTGCTTAAATAAGTTTATGATATAGACCACACTTGATGGCCAGGGCTAATAAAGCTGATATTTCCTGAAGCCTGGGGGTTGCAGAGCCACGTGGCCTGGGATGGCAGAGAAAGGTCCCTCCATGTGTCAACCACCATCCAAGCCCATCCTAAGGGCTGGTTTACTACACCCTAGCATGTGGTCTGGTGATAGGATTATTGGATTATTCCCTACTTGGTATTCATTTCCCACCCTTGAGTGTGGCCTGGTTCTTGTCAATAAAAGCAGGGGTCGAGTAAGGCAGGCGCTCATTATTTGGCCTTCTTCCACTAAGTTGCATTCCTTCTTAGGAGTAAATACTTGAGTGGTTGAATTCCTTGCTTGAATGCTGGCTCTCTTGATCCTAGTCTTGTACCGTTTCACTGTATGAATTATTTCCTGCATCAACGTTTTCTTCCAGACCTGTATCTCACCATCTCCTTTTGGATCCCTGGGTTCCTCCACAGAGAGATATATAGATTGACAATGAATAAAAGGGTTGGCACACATATCTATACACATGCAGATGATATTCCAAAGAATGTCAAAAGGTAGCTGAATTTGGTCAAGAAAGACAGGTATTTCCAGTGCAAAATAAGCTCAGTAGGCCAATGTTCAGTGTTTCTTGACCCTCCCACTCTGCTCCTGGGTTGCTTCTGGGAGGCGGAGGGGAATAACTGGTGCCAGATTTACAGATTAAATTGTATTGTAAGAGACAACCACAGGCACGTAACACAGCACAAATTTTTCTGATCTATAAACAAATTCTACCAACCTCAAGGGGTGGTATTTTCCTTAGAGTTCCCCTAACTCATAGTTCTGACTAAGATGAAGACACAAAAGACAGAGAGACAATAACAGAACACCTGAACAGCGACAGGACTACATCAGGTACCCCAGACAGATGAGAGGATGTACAGATACCACTGCCTATATTCTCCCCCTCTGTAGGATACCTATCTGAGACCCACCCATTTCTGGGAGGGGTCTTGGGAACCTGATAATAGGTGTGACTTTACTTCCAAGACCCGGCCCATTCCTGGGAGGGGTCTTGGAATAGGTAGATAAACCCGGAAGCCAGGGGATTAAGGGTCTTTGCCTGTTTGCGCTGCTGGGCTTGGAGGAAGATGGCTGAATTATAAGATGCAGGGCTAAGAATGGCCGTATGCTTGAAAGGTTATGAGATAGGCCACACACCTGTGGTGGTCAGGGCATGAATAAAGATGATGCTTCCTAATGCCTGCATGTGAGTGAGTCTTGATTACGCTGATTACCTGGGCCTGGAATCCGCCAGCTGGATGGGGATGAAGCCACGTGGCTGGGGCCTAAGCACAAAGGCCTCCATCCATCGCCATCCAGCCCCATCGTTAATTATTTAACACAACACCCCTCCAGATCTCACAGCTCCTACTATGACCCTTGACTCTCTTCAGAACAAAGGGTCAATGGAGTCCTTTCTATTTCACAGATTCTGATGATACCTATCCATATGAGTTCTCTTACCTCACAGCTCTTGCTGCAAACATAATAGATCCTATTGCAAAACTCGGAGCTCCTGTTATAAACCATGAGCCTTCTGCCATGACCCTTGGGAGGAGAGGGATATCCCCAATACTTTGGCCTTGGGGCAATTTTGCATCCAGTTTATCCCCTCAGGTCACACCTGGAGCTCCATTCCCCTTAGGCCTTCACCTACCTTGAGGAGGTCTCAGGGAATCCACCAAATCTTAGTAGTTATGTTGGTGACCTGGTTGATGTCATTCAATCCTGAACAAACATCCATATATTAGGATCTAGAGTTGAAGGATGAGATCACACAATTAAAATAAAACACAGTAAAGCTTTATTCACATCAATCAACAAGCTACAAACTCACCAGTCAGGGTCACCTCCAGCAGAACGTGACACCCCCCCCCCCCAGATCACAAGTCAGGTTATGTAGAGTTAGAAGCAAAAAGTCTTGACCTTTAAGTTGAATGGCTGTTTTCTAGGGTGTTTCACTATGTCCTTTTATAGCTAGATATCTAAGGCAATGTGGTACATTGTGGTTTATAGGCCCTTGGGGTTTGCATGATTATTGTTGGGGTAGAAAAAGCCCTTATATGGAAACATAGCTGTGGTTCAACAAAATGGAGTCCCTTCTGCTCTAGGCTTCATGGGACAAAGGGTAGGACATGTGCCTTGAGTCTTAGGAGATGGTACAAAACATAGGGTGCTTGCCTTGCAAACAGGTGATCTGGGTTTGATATCCAGCATCCAACATGGTCTCCTAATTTTTTCAGGAGTGAGTCCTGAGTACAGAGTCAGGAATAAATGAATAAATTTAAAATATCAATATATCACTGGGTGTGACCCAAACCCCTCAAATGTTTTTAATGTTTTTGCTAATTTAAAATCAGAAGTGTCTTTCAACACCATACACACATACACACACACACACACACATACACACACACACACACACACACACACATATATACTACCTGTTTTTAGGATACTTTCTTGCCTTTTTTCCTATAGTAAGAGAACTCATTAGTATTCCAGGGATAAATTTCATCAGATGATTGAGAAATAGAAGTAGATTCTAAAAGACTGCCATTGTGGCACCTTCCCATTTTCCTGACTTGTTCCTCTATCGCTTTTCATTTGTCATATTGAATACTCATTTAAAAGACATCTTCCTTCTATTTTGATGATTTTAGCAGCTCAAGAAACTTTTTATTATGTCACTATTCTGATACAATTATAATAATATGTTCATTAAATTGAAATAATCCATTGAATATAAGAAAATTATATAAGCAACAGAAATGACATATTAGGTGAATCAATCAGACCTGGGTTATATTGTTGATAGATGTGAGCTTATTGGGAAAATTGAACACAATTCACTTTTAAAATATGCTTTTTAGTGGCTAGCTTGATAAAACAGTGCTCAGGGTGCTTGACTTGCATGATGCCAACATCAATTTGATCTCCAGTGTCCCAACTGGTTCCCAGAACCCAGCAAAGAGTCAGCCTTGATCATAGCCAAGTGTGGCAAACAAACAAATAAAATTAATTTTTACAAGTGTATTTTTATAAAATCCACTATAGATTCAAATTTAAAAAATTCTGTGGGGCCTATATCTGAGGATTCATCAGTTACATGTGGTCTCAAGAATTGAACCAGAAACTTAATCATGCCAGACATGATTCTAGCACTTGAAACATACCCCTAGATCTCAAATTTTTCTTTTTGGTGAATGCAAAACTTATTTATAAAGTTTTGTAGTCTTAAGTCTATTATATTTTATTTATTTATTTATTTATTTATTTTGTGCAGTAAGATAGTTTTATTGCAAATGATTCACAAACATAGGAGAGAAAATAGAGAGATGTGTGTTCATGAGAAAACACTGATTACTCCAGAAAAGAAATAAGCAAGAATAGAAACAAGCAGGTATTTGAATAAAACAAAAGTACTAAAAAAAAATAAAAAAGAAAAGAAACAAGCAGGATGCAGGTAAGATATAAATTTAAGGGAAAACACAAACTTAAAAAGCAAGCCTGATTATGCTTTTAAAAGTTGTTAGTAATATTTGGGAAAGAGTAGTTAAATCTCCCATACACTATGGTAGGTTTCAGTATACAATACAATCTATAAAAAAGCACAAAATACAGTATTTTTGTTTTTGTTTTGTTTTGTTTTGTTTTTTTTTGGGGGGGGCCACATCCAGCAAAGCTCAGGGTTTACTTGGAGCTCTGTACTCAGGGATTACTTCTGTGGGAGTGAAAAGGGAAATCAGCCCCTCCCCCCCACCAACCTTGGCGGGTGTCCTGCCCCTTAAGGAAGTCGTCACTACCTTGGCTCCACCCTTAAGGAAGTCGTCACTGCCTCGGCCCCACCTCTACCCCTACCTCACGAATCATTGGTGTTATTGTAGCGGAAGTCCAGCCCTCAAGGACTCTTCTTCCCCTCCCACTTCCCATCCTATATAAGGGGGTGACGAGGGACCCACGAGGTCTTTGGTCCCCTTTCTATTCTGGGGGAACTTTGACCCTGGCCATTTGACTGGTCAGTATTAAAGCACTTTAAAGCATCTGCTGGAACTCATAAGCCTCTTCATTTCTCTGCGCCGGGTAACTAAATTAGGACTTCCGGACCTTTCAGGAGCTCCATCTGGGGATGAAAACTGGGTTGCCTACATGCAAGCAAATGCCATGACTCAAACATAGATTTTATAAACAGTCTAATTATTGATAAAGGAACACTGGGCACAGTAGATGATATATACTAATAGATATTTTTCTAGTGGAAAAGTTAAAGCATAAAAATATAAGTTTCTTGTCAATGTTTATAGTTCAAAAGCTAACCAAATGTAACCAAGTTTTAAACTAAAAAAAACATATTTGCTTTTAACATTTTATTATGCTAATCTATCCACCTTACGTTGGATTTTATTTATTTAATTAGCATTTACTGAGTATCTAGCAGTATAGAATAGGACATTATAAAATAATAATGATTTCTATGCAGACTACTGATAATTCACTGAGAAGATACATATAAATCAAGTCTTATAATATTACAAAAATATAGTCTATAATTCTAACATTATAAAAGAAAGATAAAATTTTAAAAGTATATAAAGTAAGACATTACTTTTAAAATATATTTTTATAACTTTGATAATATTCTGCATTTTTGCTTTGAACATTTAGTTCAAAGGTAGCTGCATTAAACTGAGGTAAAACCCTTTGACTTTTTCCCCATAGCATTAATATGCACTTGATATATAACATTAGAGGTAAATATGGAGTTTCTTTTCTTTTCTTTTTCTTTGTTTTAGGGTTGGCCACACACTCAGAAATGCTCAAGGGTTACTACTGGCTTTGCACTCAGAAATCACTCCTGATGGGGCCGGAGAGATAGCATGGAGGTAATGCATTTGCCTTGCATGCAGAAGGTCAGTAGTTCAAATCCCAGCATCCCATATGGTTTCCTGAGCCTGCCAGGAGCGATTTCTGATCATAGAGCCAGGAGTAACCCCTGAGCGCTGCCGGGTGTAAGGAAAGAAAAAGAAAGAAAGAAAGGAAGGAAGGAAAGAAAGAAAAAAGAAAGAAAGAAAGAAAGAAAGAAAGAAAGAAAGAAAGAAAGAAAGAAAGAAAGAAAGAAAGAAAGAAAGAAAGAGAGAGAGAGAGAAAGAAAAAAGAAAGAAAGAAAGAAAGAAAGAAAGAAAGAAAGAAAGAAAGAAAGAAAGAAAGAAAGAGAAAGAAAGAAGAAAGAAAGAGGGAGGGAGGAAGGAAGGAAGAAAGAAAAAGAAAGAAAGAAAGAAAGAAAGAGAGAGAGAGAGAAAGAAGAAAGAAAGAAAGAAAGAAAGAAAGAGGGAGGGAGGAAGAAAGAAAGAAAGAAAGAAAAAGAAAGAAAGAAGAGAGAGAAAGAAAAGAGAAAAGAAAGAAAGAGTGAAAGAAAGAGAGAGAAAGAAAGAGAGAAAGAGAGAAAGAAAGAAAGAAGAAAGAAAGAAAGAAAGAAAGAAAGAAAGAAAGAAAGAAAGAAAGAAAGAAAGAAAGAAAGAAAGAAAGAAAGAAAGAAAGAAGAAAGAAAGAAAAACAAGAAAGAAAGAAAGAAAGAAAGAAAGAAAGAAAGAAAGAAAGAAAGAAAGAAAGAAAGAAAGGAAAGAAAGAGAGAAAGAAAGAAAGAAAGAAAGAAAGAAAGAAAGAAAGAAAGAAAGAAAGAAAGAAAGAAAGAAAGAAAGAGAAAGAAAGAAAGAAAGAGAAAGAAAAAGAAAAAGAAATCACTCCTGGTGGTAGGCATTTGAGATGAAATGGATTAAACCTGGGTCAGCCACATGCAAGGCAAGTTACTCACCAGCTGTATACTATCACTCTGGCCCTGAGCTCCTTTTCAAGGGAGGAATACTCTTAGTAAGCATAGAAGGGTAAAAAAAAAATAAGTTCATCTAATAAGAGAAAACAGTGTGTGAATGCACAGAAATGTGTTACAGGTGTTCTCTCTGGGCAGCTGAGAGGAGACCTGAGGGGACAAGACTGGCAGGACATACAGATGAACACTATACTTGGCCTTCGGAGCTTCGAGGGGTTATTGACAATTTTTTAAACAGTTCCTAATAAGGTTTTCAAAGAGTACTTCAAAGAGTTTTCCAAAAAGTACACCAGAAAATGTAAACTATATGAGATTGCCCCAACTACCAGGAAAAGCCCTGGCTGAAGCTATAGCTGACAAGAAGGTAAAAAATAATCTGGTTTTTTGTTTTTGTTTTTGTTTGTTTGTTTGTTTTTGGGGGCCACACCCGGCGGTGCTCAGGGGTTACTCCTGGCTGTCTGCTCAGAAATAGCTCCTGGCAGGCACGGGGGACCATATGGGACACCGGGATTCGAACTAACCACCTTAGGTCCTGGATCGGCTGCTTGCAAGGCAAATACCCCTGTTCTATCTCTCCGGGCCCAGAAGAATCTGTTTTTAGAAAAAGGATTTGGATACATTTTCAGCATAGATTCTTTGGTAAGTGGGTACCACATATGGATCCCTGAACATTTTCAGGAGAGGCTGATAAATGCAAACTAGGATTAAGCCCTGAGCACTGCCAAATGTGGCCTCAAAAAAATAACTGGAGGGGCCGGGCGGTGGCGCTGGAGGTAAGGTGCCTGCCTTGCCTGCGCTAGCCTAGGACAGACCGCGGTTCGATCCCCCGGCATCCTATATGGTCCCCCAAGAAGCCAGGAGCAACTTCTGAGCGCATAGCCAGGAGTAACCCCTGAGCGTCACAAGGTGTGGCCCAAAAACAAAAACAAAACAAAACAAAAAAAAACTGGAATTAAAACATTTGAGAGAAGTAAGTAGGTGCTTGGCAGTGCCTGTGTTAGAGAGGGCAGTTTGGATGTGAATAGATAAAGGAGACTAAGAAGAATTGCCAGGGAGGTTATGAACAATCTCACACAGTGTAAGAATGACAGTGATACTTGTGATTATTGCACTGACCCACACATTTTTATCAAATGTGCATGCTCTTGTGCCCACATTAGGGCTAGGAAATTTGCTGTTGTCTTTATCTGAAAGACAACAATTAAATCAGTGTTAACATTACAGAGTAAATGCTTTTATATACATTTTGTGTTCTTACTGGAAAGCTCACTGATGTACTAGAAAGGAGGAACTCAAGTTTCTTAGAAGAGTTAATATCTGAGCTGAGGTTTTGTTGTCATTGAACAGGTACTAAGTAGAGAAAGTGTAATGCGTCTGTGACATTTATCCTACAGGAGAATGAAATTTTCAACACAGTACAGGAACTGTCTTCCTGTTGTCTGTTATTCTAAAGACATGCAAGTAGCAGCTCATTTATATGCCTAAAGGACATTACATTCTTGCGAATTGTTACAGATACAGTACTCATATTTAAATGAGAATTTTTAAATACCTTTCTCTATTTATAGCTGAAAAGGAAAATTTCCAGGTTCTGCTCCCTGGAGACTTTCATTAGGCAAAGTTTAATGAAGCAGGCTAGCAGGTGCATTTTATACACCTTTTCTAAGGGGTTGCAACGGTATTCTTCTCATCCCTTCAGCTTCCAACTGGGAGCACACATCATCCACTGAACTAATAGCTCACAGCAGGGTCTTCTGGTGTACTCACATAAATATTCAGTTTTATCTTCTGCTTTGTGATTAACCTAATATAAGATCATGAGCACAATAAAAAAAAAAGATAGACACAGAAATAAATGTTTCCCGTGTCATAAACCTAATGAAGTTAGTTTGGACACAGTACAATTTAAGAATACACAAAAGGAGGTGCTAGAGCAATAGCACAGTGGGTAGGACATTTGCCTTGCATGTAGTTGACCCAGGCTCGATACCCAGCATCCCATATCGTTCCCTGAGCCTGCCAGGAGCAATTTCTGAGTGCAGAGCCAGGAGTAATTTCTGAGAGCCACCAAGTGTGCCCCCTCAAAGAATACACTGACTTTAGGGTTGATATATGATTTAATAAAAATCGAGACTGAGAAAATAGTTCAGGCCTTCGAGAACATGAAAAACAAGAGCAGGACCCCAGCCTTCAAACCTGTCACTCCATGTTTCCCCTGAGCACCTTTTAGAACTAGCATCATGAGTTCTGAATGAGTATTGAACCCTCCACATAGTTGGTCAAATATCCAGGTCAAGTATGCCAAATTTCCCCCTAAGCACTGCTAGGGAGGAACCATCCCAAATGAAATAATATATATAATACAAATAATACTATTGTTATTGTTAATGTTAATGATTTCCCTAAATTCCTAATATCCAGGGGGTGGGGAAACTCACTACTGGTCATATAGCTCTGTGCTTCTGTGCTTCTGAATTGCTTACCCTCTTGACCATGTTAAAAATCACCTATTTGGGACTAAAAAAATATTACAGCAGGTAGGGTACTTGCCTTGAATGTGACTGACCCCAGTTTAATCTCAGGCATCCCATATGGTTACCCAAGCACTGCAAGGGGTAATTCCTAAGCACAAAACCAAATGTGGCCCAGCAATAAAACAAACAAAAAATTATATATCTACAGCCAGTTAAAAATAACAATCATTCTTAACAGGTTGATCATAATATGAAATTTTTATAACTTAGGCAGTATTTTTTAATATAATTTTTATTTTAATCATAATGGCTTACATATCATTCACGGTAATATTTTAGGTGCATATTAACATTCATTCAGGGGAATTCCCATCACAGAATTGACCTCTCTCCACCTTCATTCCCGTCCTGCCTCCCATATCCTCCCCGCTCACCCCCGAGGCAGCTAGAATGAGTGGTTCCCCCTGTCTTAGGCAGTATTTTTAAGTGGTTAAATTGGTAATAATATTTTGTATCATCCACAGTATAGGGAATCAGGTTTTCCAAAATCTCACTGTAAAATAACTTGAATGAGGGTCCGGAGCAGTGGCGCAAGTGGCAGGGCATCTGCCTTGCATGCATTAACCTAGGATGGACCACGGTTCAATCCCCTGGCGTCTCATATGGTCCCTCAAGCCAGGAGCGATTTCTGAGCACATAGCCAGGAGTAACCCCTGAATGTCATCAGGTGTGGCCCCCCCAAAAAATAACTTGAATGACTAAATTGAACTAAATTATCATTTAGTTTAGATAAGAACTCATGAATTACATAAACTTCCTTATTATTTATTTAAGGTTGACTTGAATTTTTTTTCTAAACAATATAGACTAAGATACAGCAATAAAATGTTAATAGTTGAGAATTCAGTTTCTTTAAAATGGTGATTTTACACCAAATTGCAAAAGTTATCAACTCCTTTTTTTCAGAACATTAATGGAATAAAATCATTATGATATAATCTTATTAATGATTAAAATTAGGAATGTAATCTTTGAGGAATATCCTTCTTTTTCCTATTGGCAAATGGTAAGGCAGGAAGAAAAGGAAAGAAGTCTTGGATACAAACATGGGTAAAGTTTGTATTGTGATTTTTATGCTATGTTTAGAATTATAATTAGCCGTGTGAAGCAGAGACTCAGAAAAAGGGAAGATGTAAACATGTTATAACAGTGTATGTTTTTGTGATTGATTGCAAGCAGTCCATGGTTGATGAGGTTGTATGAAAACCCTAGAGCCTCATCTGTGAGCTCCCATTTTGGTAATCCCTGAAGGATGTTCCATTTCTTGGAGTTTATTCATATATAGCAGGTAAAAAGAAACAAAGAATAGTAAAAATCCAGATTCAACTCACAGATTAGCCAGGATTTGGTCACTCAGCTTATTTTGTGGCAAGATCAATTGGACAATACTTATATTTTTATTTCAGGTGTCCATGTGCTCAACTGAAAGTTCAAGTTTCACTAGAAATAGAATAGAAAGAGAAATTCAGCTTGCCACCAAGCTACTTTGATAACAAAGTGCAGCTTCAGCCCAAACAGACTCTATTGAAGAATGTGTTAATAAGGAATCATTTCATGGGTGTGAGATCAGTACAGTGCACAAGGACCTTCAATTCCCAGAAATGGAATCTAGTTTATCCATTTATATACCTCTTAGGAATCTGAATCCTCATGACTTGCTTATCATTTTTTTCACCCTCAGTTTATCACTGCCAATATTTGTCTTCTAGAAAGAGAGAGGGTAAGAATTGGGGTCATGCTCTGAAAGATGGGGAGAAGAAATGCAGGGTTCGGAAAACCCGATTTCCAGCTGCCCGGCGCAGAGTAATGAAAAGACTCGTGCCCAGCAATAATGCAAGCGAGTTCCGTTTATTATCTGACCGGTCAGGGTCCGAAAGGTACCCGTGGCAGAGTAGAAGTTTGCAGACCCCTAAACCTTAAACCAGTCTCTTTTTATAAAGAATTTAGACAGGCTGATTCATTCTCCTCATCAAAGCACAATCTTAAAAGAAACAGAAATGAGCACTGACGTAGGAGAACTATGCCCAGGGTTGTGAGATAAAGGTGATTTCAAATTTCAAGTTTTTAGGGCAGGTGGGCCACACAGGAGCGGGAAGCAGGGAGGCGGGGGGGGGGGGGCAGCGTGGCAGCATTTTTAAATCTCAAGGGTGGGTGGGTCACACAGGGGCTTGTAAAGCTGCGGGAAGCAGGGAGGCCGGCAGGCCAGGTTCTGTAACTTGGCAGATAAGAAATATGCAGGCAGGCAGTTAAAGAAAACAACTTATGATTAGTTGAAATGAAACGGGAGAGAAAAACAACTTATGGCTGGAGTTTAACAAATTCATATCATATTTTAAAGCTTTCATTAAAAGTGTTTTTTTCACTTCTTTCAGAAACACAACTGTCATCATTGAACTTGCCTTGGCAGTTCCCTATCAATAATCCTTAACCTTTTAACTAGCTCTGGTCCTGGATTTAAATGCCTTAAACTAGAGTTACAGTGTTCTTGTTTCTGGTGGTTGAAATGATGCTGTTTATGGAGAGAGAGCGCCTGGCTCACCTTTTCTCTCCTGGCCACAATTACATTGATCTGGTGAGTGCAAGAATCTGTATCCATACATGGTCAGATATCAATACATGTTGGGCTTATGATATGGGTGTCAGGGATATCAATTGTTCTTAGAAACACCATTGTTACATCCCATCTAAGGAAAGCATGCACCAGACGTGGTCTTTTCCTTCCCTGGTGCAGGCCTTTCCTCTTCTAAAAGAATTATTTGCCAAAAGGCCCGCTTGGCGAAGTCAATCATTTGACCCTTTGCGTGGATCATTGGTGGTAATTCCAACATGGCTGTAACATTACATCCTTCTCTATATGGCCACTATAGAAATCCAGCCTCAGCTCTCCTACAGACAAAGAAATGTCAATACCAAAGCCCGCCAAAAGTCCCCTGCTGGCTAGTTAGCATAACCTGGCACCAACAGCTTGTTCTTCTAAGTCTAGCTCTATGTTGGTAAACAATTATTTCCATCCCCCAAAAAATCTACTTTGCGGCTACTACTTAAACATCATGAATATCTCTGTCTCTCTCCTCCTGGCATCTTGAAAAACCTGCTTTTTGCTAAACCAAAAACATCTCTACTTCTGGTTTCACTGCCCTCCAGCAGAGTTCTTTCTCACCTGAAGAAAAGTCTTTTAAAATGTAAAATTAAGGTCTGTTTTCCCATTGTACTGCTCTCCTGCTCTTTGAGGACACCTTGCATACCAGAGTCTGTCCTTATAAAATGTCATCAACTGAAAAGTAAACGTGTTTCTCGTTCCTTGGGTGAGGGTCTCCATACAATGTATTTTGTGTGGTCTCATTTATTTTATATTTCATATTCGTCCATTCGTGCTCACGCTTCTCTCTCCGTGAAAGGTTCCCGGACCCCACGAAGGTTCTGCTTAGCAAAGCTAACCCGTCTGCAGCACACCATTTTCCTGAAACCAGCTTGTTTCTTGTGGTCACCTCCAGACGTTTTCAAGGGATATGGCATAAAATTAATCTTAGTTTTGGTGATTCAGGATGATTTAAATGTCCTGTTAATTGTGGTTAAAATTGACAATCATCTAAATATAAATGGTAAAAACCAAGTTAATACTTAAAATCTTAATGTCCATTAAGTGAAATTAGGGAGCAAGTATGAAAACATCATGTCTAATTTTAAGAGACTGCAGTAGGAAAGAGAAAGCTTTTTACTTTAATACCTTTAATGACATTTCTCCCTTTCAAGCTTGCTTTCTGAACAAGCAGCCTCACATTATCATTTAGTACTGGGCCTCACAAATTATGTACCTGTCTTAAAAGTGTATTTTACTGTTGAAATTTGATAATATCTTTCTTCTGAGGTATTGGAGGCAAGTCTGTAAAATTTCATAAAAGGATTAATTAGAACAGCTATGGCTGTGCATGTTTGCCCTTCTTGTCAAATGACATACAAGATCTCATGTTCACCTTCATCTCATTACATATTTATCCATTCACCATTCATAGTTAAATAAGATATTCTAATTAATGCCAATAAGACTGTGCGCATATCAAGACTGAATTAGTATTAGATGCCAATGAGTCATGTCAATAAATCACGGAGTATATTGCCTTAATAACCACAATGTAATTTTCTGCATGTCTGGTATCCTTTTATTATATTAAAGAAATACTAAGGACTTCTGTTTCTTAAATATTTTTGTGCCCTTTCATATCTCTTTTATACTGACAGTTCTTGTATAACAAATACTGATTTCTGCTCTGAAAGATAGGATTATGGGGCTGGAGTGATGCACAGTAGTAGGGTGTTTGCCTTGCATGCGGCCAACTCTGGACACCAGGAGCAATTTCTGAGTGCAGAGCCAGGAGTAACCTATGAACATTGCCTGTTGTGACACAACCCCTAGAAAAAAATTAAATTGATACTAATGACTCCAAAATAAGAAAAAATGTGATTATACAAATGATTTTATCCTCTTCAACTGTGGCCTACCAACTCATGGTTCTACTTATATAGTTATATGGTCATACATATTACTTGCCATGTAATTTGGTTTGAAAAGGAATAAAACCCCATGCCAGGTTTCACTTAGGAAAGGACCACATGTTCACGAGCTTGCTTCTAGTGAAGAGGAAGTTCCGCATTCACCCCTACCTCACCAATGATTTGTGTATCGTGGTGGAAGTCCCGCCTTCACCCCTACCTCACCAATGATTTGTGCTATTGTGGCGGAAGTCTCGCCTTTACCCCTACCTCACCAACGATCCACATTATCGTGGCGGAAGTCCTACCTCACCAATGATTTGTGCTATTGTGGCGGAAGTCCTGCCTTTACCCCTACCTCACCAATGATCCAAGTTATTGTGGCGGAAGTCCTACCTCACCAATGATTTGTGTTATTGTGGCGGAAGTCTCGCCTTTACCCCTACCTCACCAATGATTCGTGTTATCATAGTGGAAGCCCAGCCCTCAAGGAAGTGGCATCATTCTACTTCCTTCCCCTCCCATTTCCCATCTTATATAAGGGGGAACCAGCAGAAGCACGAGGTCTCTCTGCCTCTGCTCCGTTGGGAGTAAGCTGTAGACCCTGGTATACCAGAATAAAAGAATCCACCTGAGCATTTGCTTGAGTTGTTCTCCCTTCAATTCTCCACGTCGGAGCAGAATTTGGAAACCTCGAACCTTACAGGTTACCTGATAGAATAGAATTAATAACAAATGGTCCTACTCTAAAATATACATGCACAAAATGGATAAAGTATAACATTTATTTTTAAGAATTTATCACCTTATTAGTCTCTTGGGTAATATATTTTAACTCTCCAGATGCATATTAGACTACTCTTATGTAGCACTTTTTTTTTTTTTTGGTTTTTGGGCCACACCCGTTTGACGCTCAGGGGTTACTCCTGGCTATGCACTCAGAAATCGCCCCTGGCTTGGGGGGACCATATGGGACGCCGGGGGATCGAACCGCGGTCCTTCCTTGGCTAGCGCTTGCAAAGCAGACACCTTACCTCCAGCGCCACCTACCCGGCCCCACATTTTTATTTTTTTATTGTTAAATTATCTTTATTTAAACACCATGATTACAAATATGATTGGAGTTGTGTGATTACAGTCATGTAATGAACACCCCCCTTCATCAGTGCAAGATTCCCACCACCAATTTTCCAGATCTATTTCTTTCAGGTTCCATATTTAGTGGCATAGAGTTTCTCAAACTATTTTCTGAATACCCTTTGAATCTCTGCAGTATCTGTAGTGATCTCCCCTTTTTCATTTCTAATACGTGATATCAAATTTCTCTCCCTCCTTTTCTTTTTTTATTTACTTTTTCCACAGAATTATTTATGGTGCATAGTGACAACAAATGAGGGGCACTCCAACCCCCAGTGCTGTCCTCCTCCACCCCCGTTTCCAGCATGCATCTCATATCTCCCTCTCTTTCCCCCAGAATACTAGTACAACTGGTCTCCACTTTACAACTTGTTGTAGATTATGTATTCTGTTGTCATTTGCGATAAAAAGGATGAGAAAAAAAGGAAGAAGAGAAAAAAATTTGGCCGCAACTACCAAAAATAGAAAGATAAAGAAAAAAATGCACCCGGCTAATAAGAAAAGAAAAAAAAGAAAGAAAAAAATTACCAAATAATAACCACAGGAGTGAAAAGGGAAGAGAAAAGTGGAGGAAAGAAGAGATGAAAAATAAAGTCAGAAACTAACAAAACAAAACAAGAAAAAGAAGGGGTGCTGGAGTGGCAGGGTTTTTTCTTTGTGAATTTTGCCAATGGTCTATCAATCTTGTTTATTTTTTTTAAAGAGCCAACTTCTGCTTTCATTGATCTTTCAGATTGTTTTTTTGGGTTTCCATTTCATTGGTTTCTGCTCTCAACTTTGTTATTTCCTTCTGTCTCCCTATTTTTTTTTTTTGATCATTTTTTTTTTGTTGATCATTTTCTTATTCTATAAGCTGCTCCTTCTTTCTTCCTGATGTGTGCTTGCAAAGCAATAAATTTTCCTCTCAGGACCACTTTTGCTGTATCCCATAGGTTCTGATAGTTTGTGTTTTCATTGTCATTTGTTTCCAGAAAAGTTTTGATTTCCTCTGATTTCATCTCAGACCCACTGGTTGTTCAGTAGTAGACTGTTTAATTTCCAGTTGTTAAAGTTTTTCTTGTGTGTCCCTTTGTAGTTCACATCTAACTTCAGAGCCTTGTGGTCAGCAAAGGTAGCCTGCAAGATTTCTATCTTTTTGATTTTATGAGGTATGCTTTATGTACCAGCATGTGTGGTCTATCCTGGAGAATAACTTATGTACGTTGGAAAAGAATGTGTATCCAGGTTTCTGAGGATGGAGTGTCATATATATATATATATATATATATATATATATATATATATATATATATATATATATATATATATGCCTCTTTCTTCCATTTCTCTTTTCAAGTCTAGTATATTTTTGTTGGGTTTCAATCTGGTTGACCTATCAAGCATTAACAGGCCCGTGTTGAGGTCTTCCACAATTATTGTGTTATTATTGATATTCTTTTTCAGATTTGTCAACAATTGCTGGTCTCTCATTGGGTACATATATGTTTAGGAGAGTGATTTCTTCCTGCTGTATATATCCCTTGATTAGTATAAAGTTTGTGTCATTTGATATTAGTATGGCCACTCCAGCTTTTTTAAGAGTATTGTTTGTTTGTATGATTTTTCTCCTGCCTTTGATTTTGAGTCTGTGTGTGAATCTCTGACTATTCAGGTGTGTTTCTTGTAGGCAGCAGAAGGTTGGATTCAGGTTTTGATCCATTTCACCACTCTGTGCCTCTTAGCAGGTACATTTAGTCCATTGACATTGAGAGAGTTTATTGTCATGGGATTTATTGCCATCTTTTTGTAGAACTTCAGTGTATTTGTTGGTATGTTTTGTCTTTAAAGAAGATCTTTCATTTTTTCTTTTAAGACTGGTTTTGAGTCTGTAAAGTTATTGAGCTATTGTTTATCTGTGAAGCCATGTATACTTCCTTCAAACCTGAAAGTTAGTTTTGCTGGATTCAGTATTCTAAGTGAAACATTTATTTCATTGAGTTTTGTCACTATATCCCACCACTGCCTTCTGGCCTTGAGTGTTTCTGGTGACAGGTCTGCTGTAAATTTTAAGGATGCTCCCTTGAATGTAATTTTCCTTTTTTATCTTGATGCTTTCAGTGTTCTATCTCTATCTGTGGGATTCATCATTGTGCTAGGATGTGTCATGGGGTGTTTTTCCTAGGGTCTCTTTTAGCTGGTACTCTTTAGGCAATCAGGATTTGGTCACATGTATTCTTTAGCTCTGGTAGTTTATCTGTGATGATGTTCTTGACTGCTGATTCTTCCTGGAGATTTTCTTCTTGGGTCTCTATGACTCCAATGATTCTTAACTTGTTTCTCTTGAGCTTGTCAAAGACTTCTATTTTCATCTGTTTTTATTCTTTGAGTAAATTTTCCATTGTCTGATCATTTTCTTTAAGGCTTTTTTCCAATCTCTTCTGCTGTATAAAATTGTGCATCTCATCTTCCAATGCACTAATTCTACCCTCAGCTTTTGTTAACCTGTGGGAAAGCTCATCCATTTTGTTCTTCAATTCGTCTACTGAATTTTTCAGACCTGTTATTTGACCTGATATTTTAGTTTGGAGTTTTCCGATTTCTATCTTCATATTCTCTTGATTCTTATTAGTTTTATGTTCTATACTTTCTTTGAGTTCTGTGAGCATCCTCCATATTTCTTCTCTAAACTCCATATCTGAAAGACTAACTAGATAACTAGTTAGTCTGAAAGACTAACTAGACTAACTAGATGGTTGGTCATTGTTGTGTCATCAGAGTTGCCATCTTCATTTTCTAGGTCTGTGTAGTTTCCCCATTGTCACGTTTGTGTTGTGGGGTTTTCTACATGTTGTGGTGGTATTCTTTGGCTAGGGGGAGTGTGCAGCCATGAAGCAAAGCAGAGCAGCTGCAATCCTTTGTTACGACCCCTTAAGTGGTGAGCTTAAGGGGCCCAGGAAAGTCAGATTTATCTGCAGTCACTGGCCCAGAAAGACTCACCTCAGCCGAAGCAAGCTCTCAGGGAATGAATGCCAGAAAGATCAATGTTCCCAGGCTGAAGCAAGCTGGAGGAAGTCTCAAAATGTCTGCTGAGCATAAGAGGGCCAGTAGAGTCAGCTTTATCCACAGTTCCTGGCCTGGAAAGACTCACCTCATCCAAAGCAAGCCCTCAGGGTATGAATGCCAGAGATCAAAGTTCCCAGGTCGAACAAGCTGGGGAAAGCCTCAAAATGTCTGCCCAGCTTAAGGGGCCCAGCAGAGTCAGCTTTATCTGAAGTCTCTGGCCCAGAAAGACTCGCCTCAGTGAAGCAAGCCCTCAGGGAATGAATGCCAGAGAAGATCAAAGTTCCCAGGTTGAAGCAAGCCGGGGGAAGCCTCAACATTTTTATTTCTTAAAAAAAATGCACCAGTAAGTAAAACTCAGAATATTTCCACATTGATATTTACCAATAAAGTAACAAATAAAAACATAAACTTTTAGCTATAAATACAGCTCTTTCAAGGTTATAGTGTCAAAAAACTGTGATAAGATGACCTTATGAGGAGTTACTATGGACACACACTATCATATCATTTTTGTTTCCATTGAAGATAATTGTATCAGTGCCACAACAAACCAGCCATCAGCATTCATATTAGAAGAGAAGTCCTTAGCTATAAAATTGGAAGAGAAATAATTTTAGTAATCCCCAGAATTTGATGCATCTGTTTTTCTGTTCAAGAAATTTAGTAAGGGCTTAATGAGCTAGGTACTATTCATTAATGATAAAGTATTCATAACCATCCAAAATGCCTAACATTTTGAAACTTATGTACTCATGAACAGGTAAAGAACAAATATAAAGAGAGAAATAATTTAAAACTCATACACATTTGTTTTTATTTTTTTTTTTCCTCAGTAATTTGTACAAATTACTAAGGAAGATTGAATAGTGGAAAAGAGCTAGAGAATAAGATACTTATGTATTTGATTTCCTGATCTTCTTGAAAGTTGTAATTTTGACAAAGGTCATGCCCTTTATGAGTCTTAATTTTGCAGTTTTTTAATTTAATTTTATTCAAATAGCAGTCTGATCACACATGACAGGAACACACCAGTAAACCAGCGATTATCTTGGTCCTCAAACATTGTAACCTCTGAGGCTCCACTTCTCTATGATCTCGCCTATGTAAAACCACATCCACACCTTTGTTGCCACCAGATTATTCAGCAGAGCTTCTTTCACTGTCAGTTGTTTGAAGCTTCCGGCTTTAGCACTATTGACTATTTTCTTCAATCTCTGAATAGCCGTTAGGATCTCAGCGAGGATTGGAGACAGCAGCTAAATCTTGGCAAATTGTGAAAATGTGGCCAAGCGAGGTTTTGAGTAAGTGACAGCTCTGGGGCTTCTTGGTGAGATTTTGTACAAATTGTGTCATTGCTCCAACACCAAGAGTACGTCGCCCAGATAGGCCGGCTGAAAGTTATCAATTTTGTAGTTTTATTAATTACACTTTTATTAAATTTTATCAAACATTATATACAGGACAAGAGCGGTGGCACAAGCAATAAGGTATTTGCCTTGTGAACACTAACCTAAAACGAACTGCAGTTCGATTCCCAGGCATCCTATATGGTCCCCCAAGCCAGGAACAATCGATTACTGAGCACATAGCCAGGAGTAAAATGAGTGTCACAGGGTGTGGCCCAGCCACCCCCCAAAAAAAACCCAAAAAACCCAATTTTATTCATTTTAGGAACATACCATTTAAACTCAACATACACACAGTACATTAAATTAAATACTAAATTATCTACTTTATCTTTTGTGAGGGAGTGTTTGGTCAAACTTGGCAGTGCTCAGGGCCTGACTCTTTGCTCAGTGTTCACATCTGGCAAGGCATGGGTACTATATTGTGTGCCAGACTTCAGACTAGGGTCAGCAGTGTGCAAGGCATGTGGTCTACCTACTGTACTGTCTTTCTGGCCCAGGTGGGTCCATATTAAATCATATAAGTGAACACTTTTTGTTTTACATATCATACTCCTTTCTCTTTTTTTCTTTCAATGACTAATTTTGTTTTACAATCTAAAGGTCTTCTATTGTCTTAGTTTATTGTTTTTCTCTATAGCTATACCTAAGAACATATAAATATAAAGCTTGTGACTACTGTCATCACTATTATACAATCTTCATAGTTCATTGCAATTATCAGGCACTTTTATGTACTTTAATTATCAAATGCTTCTATAATGATATTACTCAATTTCCTACAATTTATAACAGTCATTGAATTCAATGACTATTGTTATTTGGGGGGGGGGGCACATCCACTGACCTGAAAGGACCCACAGGACGGCTCTAGGAGAAAAGACAGTATTTTGTTGTCCACATGTAGAATTAGAATATTTTTAAGCTTATTACTTACTTTTTTTGATAGGTCTATGATCATAAAAAGCTTTAACCAAGCAAACTATTTACTTTCTTTACAAAAAAATCGATCTTTGACATTTCATATCACTCTGTTTTTACTTGGGAAATATTGGAACCACACAGGACTTTCCATGTGGATTTCATTTGGGAAGAGGAAAAGCAGTTTCCTTTATTTTGTTGTTTGTTTTCAGCAAGATGGCATTATTTGCTTTTGTCTGCTCTGTTTGAGTTCAGACAGAAGACCTTGGTCACCACTGCCGATTGTCCCTGTTAGTACACTAACCTGTTTTTATTGCTACTGTGTTGTTTGTTTCTTTATGTTGACTTTGTCCCTGCATGATTTTCACTCTAAGTAAAACAAGTCTC
This sequence comes from Suncus etruscus, assembly GCF_024139225.1. Lineage (NCBI taxonomy): Eukaryota > Metazoa > Chordata > Mammalia > Eulipotyphla > Soricidae > Suncus > Suncus etruscus. The sequence continues at coordinate 51,382,961 of NC_064852.1, forward strand.
CTCAGAATTGTGTGTGTTTAAAACTATGGAACTATCACTGCTTCATTTAGAAAGGAAGACAAAAATATTCTTCACTCTTGTCTCTCACCCCATTTCTAATGCCACAGAGCTCTTCATGTGTGGCACATGGCTGCTGTTTTGGGTGCCACCTCCGGCTCTGGACTTTGTCCACCAGCCTCCCCAGCACTATGCGTGTCCCCTTCATGGGAAGAGCAGCTGTGTAGAAACATCCTGTTGTGTCCTGGAAAGGGGTAAGGAAAGACCTTTAGCCTCTCTGATGACTCCAGCCAGGCTGATGTTTTTCCTTTGGGCAGGAACCAGGTGAGAAACATCCAAGCTCGCCTGGGGCCTCCCCATGCTCCTGAGGAATAGGTCTCAAGGCCAAGCAGCCACAGGAGACTGAAGGTTTGGCCCCATCATGAATTTTTAAATGTCATCTTCATAACATTATTTAAATGTAGTTAACTGGTATTTAAATTTTAATTAATTTGTTTTGTTTTGTTTTTGGGTCACACTTGGCAGCGCTCAGGGGTTACTCCTGGCTCTACACTCAGAAATTGCTCCTGGGAGGCTTGGGGAACTATATGGGATGCCGGGATTTAACCCACAATCCTTCTGCATGAAAGGCAAACGCCTTACCTCCATGCTATCTCTCCAGCCCCGATTTTAATTAATTTTTATATAAGTTTTTTTCCTGGTGGAATAAAACATCTAGTAGAAAGGTATATGTAGGGAACTTGAAAGCATTTTTTTATTTCCTCAATATCCAAATATGACGAATCTGTTTTGAGTATTGTGTGTCAATCTACAGTATGGAGCTGTCACATGTTATTGCAGATAATGCATACTAAAATTATGAAATTACTGCACACTAGCTGAGTTTATACTCAGTCACTTAAATAATCTAAACAGAACCATGTGAATGAAGGCACATGTGTGACAGGAGCAAAACTAACTTGCACATAAAGGCAGGTGGGTTAGAGCACCTCAGGGAACATATCCTCATTGCCAGGCACTTTACAGACACTTTAGAATGTAGTTTCATCTTTTTACTCAGAGGTTTGCAAGTTAGCCAAAAGAAAAAAAAATCAACTGGCACTGGGCTGGGAAGTGAGAAGAGACCAGAGTCCCTTCCTTCAGACCTGTTGTTCCTAGCCAGAAGCCCTAGGATTCTATTGGTACAAGCTAGACAGCTTGTGGGCAAAAAACTCTAGTGACAAGCAGGTGTGTTGCGTGCCCTCCTGGAGTAGTTTATGCACTGCAGGTGCCTGTCCCCTGTGAGCCAGACTCAGAAATTCTCTGCTATTGCATAACCTGCCTATCTCTTGGTTATTTCTGAGCTTGTGCGGATCTGTGCTTAGTTGTCAAGTTTTAGAGCAGAACAGACTTGTGTAAAGCAATCACGTGAGCCCTTCCTCTCTTCAATGTGGATCCTCAGCTGGCTTGTTCATTGGTGCAGTCTTTTTAGAATCGCAGGGAGAAAGAAGGCAGGAAAAACACTCAGAAAATAGCAAACTACTAGAACCCAGGCAGCATCTCTAAAAGCTGGATATAGCTCCAGTTCTCAAGAGCTAAGAGCCTTTCACACTCAGGTTCACTGCTTGGGCCTGCTGCCAGTTTCAATGCCTACAGCAACACCACCAGTGCACTGACTCTCTCCCAGGTGGATCTGAACTACTGCCAGTCTCACCTTCCAACTCTGCCATCTGCACTCCCGGAAGCACTAGAAACTTCATTTTAGGAGCTTTGCCCTGAGCCATGCATATGAGAGCACAGAAGGGACCTTCACATTCCAAGGTGTCTGTGTGAACTTTTGGTCATCTCTTGCTTTGGTAGAGGGGCCCCTCCCACCTTGCTTCCTCTACTGAATAAAGAGCAGACAGGGGTCCTGGTCAGAAGAGTCTGGGCCACCAATGTCAGGATTTGGGATTTCTGTGCTAGTGACTAAGAGAAAAATGACAATCTTCAAGTCTTCACTGCCACTGTTTAGGAAGTAGAGTTATATGTGTGCAAAGATTTGAAATTTAAAAAAGTACCAAATTCCTGAGATTCAATAAAATATTTGTATTAATTTTAAAATATAATATTGGTTTATAAATGAACAAAGTATCTAGTTACTTAATATATTTAGCAATTATTTATGAACACTTTTGACTTTAATATTTTTCTAGATACTGAGAATGTAGTAATTAACATAATAATCCTATTTTATGGCTAATATATTCTAGCAGGAATACGTTAAAAATTAAATCTCTAGACCTTTTTTTTAATTCAATAAGAATGCAATGTTTTCTTCCTCTACTGGGATAGACAATCTTACTTGGTTTATAATTTTTGCAAACTGCTCTAGATAGCCTTCATATTGAATAACAAATCAAAAGTAATCCCATCTGCCTATTTGAACTCCAAATTCTGATTTTGATCTCATCATTTATTTATCCCCAAAACATGTTCATATACAAGTATCTACTCTGGAAATCTGCAAACCAATTCCATTCTCCCAGCTCTCGCTAGGACCTTCTAATTGCTTCCCCATCCCTCCAGGTGAGGCTTGCCTCAGGTTGACACCAAAGAGAAGCAAAATTCCTCCCTTCTAGGGAGATCTCAGCTGCTACCACACCCAAATTACACCCTATTAAGGTTTATATAAGGTTCAGAATCTGAAGCAGATCTACTTAGAAAAGTATCTAATCACAATTACACTTATTACACTTACTTTTTTTCAGCGAGGAAGAGCATAGAATAAAATAAATAACCTCCAGTCTAATTCCTCAGCATCTTCTACATAATTTAATTATAAAGACCCCCCTACCCCCATTACAGCAATACCTCTAGATAGCCAATTGGGAAAATACATGGAAGATCACCAAGTTCAATGGTAAATGCAATCTTACCAAAGACTTAAACATGAACCAGCTAAGTAAATTTTGAGATTTACTTAGTGCTTTTAGTTGCACCTTGTTTTTAGTGACACTATGATGAGGATGTCTAATAAGCTCAAATAAATTATTACACAAGCTGTCAGCAAAGCACAAGAAGTATAATAGTCAAAATGAGAAAACTATTTTGATTAGAAATGACAAAACTAAAGAGCATGCTATGTGATATAAAAAAACTCAATTGAACTCTGAATAGCAGATGAGCAAAAGATTGAGGTGCTCCAAGATGAGAAAAAGGCAACCACGAGGAAACTGTAAAAGGTGGAAAATAGTCTAAAAAGAAATGAGCAGTATATCATAGAATTATAAGATGAGTTCAAGAGGAACAATGTAAGAATCATCAGAATCTTTGAAAATCAGGAAGACAGACATGATGAAGAAATTATAGTTAAAGAAAGAATAGAGTTGAAAAATATAGGCAATGAGATCCAGGAGACCTGAAAGGTTTCTGTGAAAATAGACTCAGCTAGGGAAAATCCAAGACACATTTTATTCAAAATGAAAAAGCCAAAGATAGAATACTTGTAACTACTGCCCTCCAGGGACTGAGAGATAGAAGAGAAGAAATTAGCATACTTTTTATTCCTCCCAGTGTCTAGGGCCTACCTCAGCCCAGGGGTTTCAGAGAGAGGGTTAGATGAAAATTTACTGGTCATAAGGTGGCAGGGGGAGGCCTGGGTTCAAAGAAGAAAGAAAAAGGAGGAAACACAAAGCAGGCAGCATCTTTCTGATGCTTTATCTCTTCCCCCAACCTCGCACGGAGCAGTAGGCCACTGGTCAGTTTTCTAGCCATCTGTCCACAGTCCTATTTTTTCCTTTTATATCAGGCATGACAGGGGTGTATTCAAGGGGCATGTCCGGATTCAACAATCACTACAGTGGAGCTATCCAAGGGGCATGTCCAAGTCCAATTGCCAAGTGGCGGTATTCAAGTGACATGTCCAAGTCCAATTGCCATACAAACACTAAAAGCTGGACTGGAGAGATAAAGATAAAGATAAAGCCAGGTGTGACCCAAAAACCAAAAAAAAAATTACTAAATACAGTAAGATCAAAAAGGAAATTACATATTTAGAGGAAAGTCCATAAATGTACAAGCCAGAATAAAGTACACAAATTCAGTGAAATAAACTTCTCACCGAGAATACTCTATCTATATATGAAGAAACAATACAGAGCTACATGGATAGGCTACAGTTTAGTGAATTCATGGCCTTGAAACTAGCCCTCAATGGGATTCAGATCAAGACAAAAGGGCTGGAGAGATGTAGGACTCATAGGATGTTTGCATACAAGAGGCCGACCCATGTTTGATCCCTGGCACCACATATGGTTTCCAAACCTTCCAGGAGTGATCTCTGAGCCAAGTATAAGCTCTGAGCACCACAGCTGTCCCCCCACCCCCAAGGTAAAATGTGCTAAGCCCTGCTCTTCTCTCCAGGTGGCTGTCTGGGGTTGTTTCTGGGCCTAGGGGTGCCTGGGATACAGAAAATCTCCTCGTAGTTTAGAATCAGCAATTCCGGAGCACTAACACATCCAGAGAGAGCTAGTAGCCCCTTGAACTTGAGGAATGCTTTCTTTGTTTGGCTTAAAGAAGCAGATTTCCAGTAGGTCACCAAGTAATGTTTCCCATAAAGGGGACAGTGAATCCTGGGACCTCAGTTTCCTCTGTACCCATCAACATCCCAGTCCTCACCCCCATGTCCTGTCTTACATTTTAAAACATCCAGTAATGCCCCCCATACCAGAATATTCTGCCCCAGAACTCAAGCTCAACAGGAGACTAAGATAATGGGCACCTAAGGCAAATGGCCAGAGAGATCTGCAGAGTCCCTTCATTCTCTGTAGCATCCTCTTCACTCAGTAACACAGAGGTCCTTTCTTCACATAAACACCCACCAAAGGAGCTATAGTTAACTTAGCCCTATACTAAATGCTTCCCTCCCCTTGTGGGGGGCGTAATTTCCCTTTCCGCCCTCCTTTCCAATAAAACTTTCTGCTTTAAAAAAAATGAAACTAGTTTTGCAGGAAGAATTAAAAGTGCTCCTTTGAAAAACAGGAGAAACTTCTCACATGTAGCATTTTGTATAACACTCATTCATGATGGATATGCTTGCTCCAACTAGATTAAGAATAGTTAAAAGCAAAACAATAGATCATTACAAATTGACTTTTATTGATTTATTTTCTGATAGTCCACTTGCCATTCCTTTAAATTTTGTAAAAAAAAAATAAATGATATGACATGTTTGGTTTATGTCTCCCAAAGGGGTATTATAAGGGTGAGAAGGAACCTGGGAACATTGGTGGAGAAGAGACATTGGTGATAGGATTGGTGTTGGAATATTGTAAGATTGGAGCAACTCTCTTATGAACAACTTTGTAATATACAGTGTCTTGGTGAAAATAAAAAATTAGAATTAATGTAAAAATTATTTATATTAGACAATAGGTGAAAATGCAATAAAAATAAAACTAAATAACTGCTAGAGACAGTGTTGAGTGTACAAATACAATATTACATGGAAAAATGAAATTTTAATAAGGTGCAACTAAACCTTTATCAACACAGCAGCAGCAGTCTTTGGAGTATGTATAACCAAGCAGTATTGTCCCATATCTGACCAAAATGACTTGCATATTCTGCATGCTTTATATATCCTGGCATGATGGGAGGGGATTTTTTTCACCAGTAGAACAAAGTGAGAGAGGTTGCATGTTAACCACATTTTCCATTTGAGCAGCAACTTTCTAATTGAAAGAGATTATGGTTATCTAGTTTAGTAAATTTTACTTTTTATAAGCTTTATTGCTTGATCAGTTGGTTTCTTGGCCACACCCAGAAGCGGTCAGGGGTTACTCCTGGCTCTGTACTCAGAAATAGCCTCTGGCAGGCTGGGGGACTATATGGGATGCCGGGTATAAAACCTGGTCCCTTATGGGTCGATTGCATGCAAGGCAAAAGCCTACCACTGTGCTATCTCTCCGGTCCCATATTTAGTAACTTTTTAACTTCAAACAAGTCTATTTTATATATACATATATATATATATATATGATATCTTATACTTGCCTTTTATAATACTCTTTAAAAACAAAAATTGTGTTAAAATTGTGTATGTTATAGTAATACTATAGATAATATATGTTAGTGTTTGGGAGAGAAAGATAAAAACAACACGAGTCAGAGAGGGTGCGAAGATACAGGATATGGGAGTTTATTTAGTGTCTATCTGCTTATTACAATATAACCTCTGTTAAGACAGAATTTTTTCTGTAGTCCTGCAAAGCCTATCATCCTGTACACAAGATAAATAAACTAATAATATGTGACCAAAGCAGTTTTAAAGTAATTAAACTTTGGCGCTTTAATAAAAATCAATACATGGGATATGACCTCTTGTTTTGATCAGTTTAGAGTTTATAATAAAATACCATCAACTGGATGGCTTATAATAATATAAGTATGATTTTTTACAAAAGTGTTTCGTGATCAAGGTGGTAGAAAATTTGCTGTCTGGTGTGAGCCTGCTCTCTGGATCATTTTTGTTGTGTCCTTAATCAGAGGCAAAGGAGAAGTTCTCTTCAGCATCTTCTTAAATACTTAATTACTTTCACGAGCATTCAATAATAACTAATAACTTCCTAAAAGCCTCACCTCAAGAAATACTATATTAGTTTAATATTTGAAACTAGAAGGACAAAAATTCAATCTACATTATCTCCTAAATGTATTTGAAGTCATCTTGTAGATAGATAAGGTGTAGAAAATAAAAAAAACTCTGCTAACCCCACAATCTATCAGCAGGAAGCAGCTGAAAAGAATTTGATGCCCCTTTACCCAAAGGGATTGGAGTTTTTCCACTTTCTTAGGCTCCAAGGATCTGCAACCTTTACGACAGAAAGAGCCACTTGGACTCATTTCCAAAGGAAAAAAAATAACCTGAGAGCCGCAAAACCGTGAGACATTTAAAACAAATATAGTACTGCATACATTGTTTTTTTTATCTTAACACAATAAACAGGATCCTGCAGTTAGCTGTCTGAACTGAAGAAAAAAAAGAACTGTTTCACTTAACAGTGTAAAACATATTTGTGCAAATTAATAGCCAATTAAAATATTTAAGTGATACGAACCCCCCCCCCCTCGCTATCCACCCTGCTGTCAGAGCGACTGCAAAGCTTCAAAAGAGCCACATGTGGCTCTGGAGCAGCAGGCTGCCGACCCCTGGGCTAGGCACAGATTTGATAAAAAGTTAGTTGCAAAGTTACAATTTGTTCCTTAAACAATGTTTAATTTCTTCCCTATACCTGTCACTTGGGACGGCTGCTGCCTGTCATTTTTTTTTTTAACAGAAGGACAGTCATGGGTGGGAGAGGGGGAATTAATGTCTGGCCTTCAAGTGTTGAGGGGATTCAAACATCGCAACCAGACTACAACTACCCAGGATTCGGAGGAATCATTTGGGAGAGCCGCCTGCATGATGGCTAGTGGGCAGTGAAGGTCAGAGTGGGAAAGAGAGTGAGGGAAACAGAGGCACAGTGCAGAGGCAGCTTGGAGGAATTTGGCAGCATTATTAAGATGTGAGTCCCACAGTCACTACCAGAAAAAATAAAAGGAATTGTGGATAAGAAGAAGAAATGTAGTTAAGGGTGAAATGAAGGAAACATTGGAAGATAGATAGAAGGAAAGGTAGAAAGGAGGAAAGAAGTTATAGTGTGAATAAGAAAAAGAAGTAAGGTGGAACAGAAAAAAAGTGGGAAAAGCAGGAAAGGAGGAAAGGTGGAAAGGAGGAGAGAAGGAAAGATGTTAAACTGGATGGGTGGTAACAGAGTGATGTCTGATCTCAGGATGGGCTGTCTGCTGTTCTCCCTTGCTGGTCAGTGACAAACAACTGAGGAGTAGCAAAACCCAATTTAAAATACAATGAGTGCATTTATATTCAGTTGTATAATGTTATATGTTGTATGTTGTGTAAACGCTGGATTATACTGTTGTGATTTATGATCAAAACTGCAGTTGTATTAACTTTTTCACTGCTTAGGAACTGCAGTATTGTAAAAATGATAATAAAAATTTAACATTTACTATACTTTTTTGTTAATTTACAAAAAATAAAAGAAGTGGCAGAAGTGATCAAATAGTCTTAAACGAAAGATCTAGATGCGGTGGGGGGAAGCGCATTGACCCAATGGCTCATACTATGTGGTATGTCTGTGCAATAAACCCTTAAAGCTGAAGAGTGCAAAATTTCTTAAAAGGGCATAGTCATTAAGGAGGCAGAACACTGCAGATGTTAAGTGGTTAATGGCACCTACACTAGTGTGAGCCTGAGGTAAAAGTTTCACCAATCAGACCGCAATATATTGCATTGGAAACTCTGCATTGCAGTCTGTATGTCTCTGTGTGGGCAAATTTATTGCTGGTATTTTGTAGCACTGTGTGTCTGTGTATATATACATATATATTGGTATTTTACTAATAGATTGTAATAATTACTAATAATTTACTAGTAATTTGGAATCCCTATGAAATAATGATGTCAAGAAAGAGAAAAATTGACTCAGAGTGTAGGATATTCAAAGAACAGTGGACTTTTGATTACTTTTCACACAGTACAAGGAAAGAACTGTGCATCTGATATGCCAGAAAATAGTGTCTGTGTTCAAAAAATACATTTTGTGTCAACACTATGAAACTCAACATAAAGATAAATATGATTGGTCAGACAAGTGAGAAAAGATAAAATATTAAAACTCAAAATTACATTGACAACTCAGCAAAATACTTTTGTGAAGCAGAAGCAACTAAATATTTCATCACTGCTAGCAATTTTTCAAGTTGCCAAACTAATAGCATGCACTGGCAGATCATTTGTGGAGGGAGAATTTGTTAAAGAATGCCTTCTTGGGGCCCGGAGAGATAGCACAGCGGCGTTTGCCTTGCAAACAGCCGATCCAGGACCAAAAGTGGTTGGTTTGAATCCCGGTGTCCCATATGGTCCCCTGTGCCTGCCAGGAGCTATTTCTGAGCAGACAGCCAGGAGTAACCCCTGAGCACTGCCGGGTGTGGCCCAAAAAACAAAACAAAACAAAACAAAAAAAAGAATGCCTTCTTTCTGTTGCCAAAGAGATGTGTCCAGAGAAGGCTGATTTATTTAGTAGGGTGAGTCTTTCAGGAAGATTGAAGAAATGGGAGACAATTGCATCAGCATTTGCAAAATCCCACTAAAATCTTTCACAGTTTTCTTTTGTATTCCATGAAAGCAATGATGTTCGTGATTCTGCACAACTTCTAACTTTTATTCGTTGGACAAATGATTATTTCAAAGTCACAGAAGAGCTTGCTGCACTGCAAAGCATCAAAGGAACAACTAAAGGTTTAAATATCTATGAAAAGGTTTGCCAAACTATGAATGGTTTGGAGCTGGACTGGGCTAAATTAGCCAGTGTGACAACTGATAGTGCTCCTAGCATCGTTGGGTCTAAGAAAGGAGTAATTGCTAACATTAACCAAGAGATGGACAAAAATAACCATTCTCATCCAATAGCCATACACTGCCTCATCCAGCAACAAGCGCTGTGTTGTAAATCACTGAAGTGGGACTCTGTTATAAAAATCGTGGTACCTTGTGTTGACTTCATTAGAGCTCATGCACTAAACCACAGACAATTTCAGCAATTTTTGTCTGAGCTATATGTTGACTATGAAGATGTTCTGTATCACACAGAAGTCCATTGTCTGAGTTGAGGGAGAGCTTTGAAACGTTTCTATGAGTTACTTCCACAGATTACAAGTTTTTGCTTTCAAGAAACAAAGAAGTACCAGGGCTCAATGATGCAGAATAGAAATAGCACCTACCTTTCTGAAAGATGTACCTTTCAACAATTTCAGTGTGCAACTTCAAGGAATGGGAAATCTCATCTGTGAAATGCATTCACGTATCAAAGCATTTGAAGGAAAATTAGGCCTCCTCATCAAACAAGAAGGAGAAAAACTTCTGCCATCTCCCCACAACTCAAAATCTGTTAACGGAAAAACCATTGGTTGCATTCCCAAACAAAACATGTGTGGATTCACTGGAAATATTGCAAAAGGAGTTCCAAATTAGACTTAAAGAGCTTTATCTCCATGAACAGGTCACACAGCTTTTTCGTAATCCATTTTCTAGTGACACTGAAAATGTGGTTACGATTTACTGAATGGACCTGGCTGAACTGCAGAATTGTAGCTCTATGAAAGATGCATTTAAGTCAAGCAGCCTTCTTAATTTTTTATCATGTAACTTTTAAAATTAAATTTGTTTAAAGAAATGCATCACACAGTTGACATAATTGATCATAAAAGTTATGGAATGCTTCAAGAATTTGTATGTCATCCTTGTGCAAGTGCCATGCTAATCTTCTCTGTATCATTCAAATTTTAGTATATATGCTGCTCAAGCGAGCACAGCCTTCTTAATTTTTATGCATCTCTTTCTTCTGAGATATGTACTCTTCTCAGGAACAATGCACTCAAAACTGCAACCATCTTTGGCAGCACTTATGCCTGTGAATAGACTTTTTCTAGAATGAAACATTTGAAATCTCCCACCAGATCAAGACTAATGGATGCACACTTGCATCATTTGTTATGACTAGCAGTAACAAATATGGAACCGGACATTGACCATCTCATTAGCCAATAGAAGGCCCATAGTTCCCTTTAAGATACTGGTAAAGTTGTTTATTTAATTTTACTTTATTTTAAATATTGTATTTGTTCCCATTCTATTGCTTCACTTCAAAATAAGATATATGGAATGTGTATAGGGATTTGTTATTTGTTTATATTTTTTGTTTTTACTATATAGTTTGGCCCTCCAATGGTCTGAGGCCCCTCTTTAAAATGTTTGAGGACCCCTGCTTTAAATGAACTGTCAAGAAGAGAAATACAGCTGACAACCACCATGGCCTTTGCAGACTATCACTAGAATGATCTCCACCAACCGCTGAAGAAAAAAAAATCAGCATATAATTTTTAATGAAACATAAAAGGAGGAAATCTATTGATGTAATGGGTAGTTGGACTTGAACACGCTACTGGAATGTCCTTGTCATGCCAGGTATAAAAACGAAAACTTGGACCATTGGGAAGGAGGGGAGAATAGTGAATAGAACTGCACCTGATGATCCGTGGGGGGTTGGCAGGTAGAGGGATGGGCCCCACTGTTCCTGACAGCCTCCCGCCCCTGCAGTATTCAGCCCTGGCAGACTTGGGCCATTGCAGCTGAACAGCAGGAGGTTTTGCAACTTACTGCAGGTAACTGCAGACAACTTGCAGATGACTACAGTAATCTGCTGATAACAGTTTGATTTTACAATTTTGATTATGATTTTATAAATGGGAAACAAACAGAAGCTTCAATTTTAAATAATAATGAACACTGAATAAGTATTACTTTTATGTGCTAGCATTCTAAAAACATTATTCATGGTGATTAATTTAATTATACTAAACACTTGAGGTATTTATGATAATTATCCTATTTACACATGAGAAACAGACATAAAATATTAAAAATCAGTTGAAAAGTGATGGTTTTGGACATCTGAACCTACAAAGTCCACATGGAAGCTGCTTTATTTTAGAATTTAAGAAGCACTGTGAGAAAAATTTTACAAATCTAAATTCAACAACTTAGAGTATGAGAATACTATTAAGAAGATTATATTATTGTCATTATCATTGTATTTATTTGAGTATATTTATTAAATCAATGCATTAAATAGTATAATTTCTTTGCCTAAAACTAGGAAAAATAAATTTTTCTGGAAGCCAAATGATACTATAAGTTATTTATTATTTTGGCCACACTCAGCTGTAGTTAGGAGTTAGTCCTGACTATGGACTCAGAAACCACTTCTGGTAGTGCTTGGGTGACCATAGGGGTTGACAGGATTAAACCTGGATTAGCCACATGAAAGGCAAGCACCAGACCAAATATTACATCTCTCTGGCCCTACTCTACATTTTTATTATAAAGGCTATAAAAGTTACAAATGCATGATGATTTATTTTATTCTAATATTGCTATTTGCAATTATAGAGGAATAACTTTTATTCAGTCAAATGCTTTCATACACTTTTAATATTTGTTACGTGTTGTCTTTTTAATAATGATGATGCTTAATTATATAAAATTATATAATAATTTTCTGATGGTTCAAAATTATACCACATAGAAATAAAGAATTATATATGATAGCCTAATGAAATAATTGATATAATATACAAAGACAAGACTACTATAATTAGAAAAATGACAGTAATATGCAGTCTAAATAAAACTGTACTTCATTTAAAAGTGTTACCTCCTTGAGTAAAGATCCTGAGCAAAGACTAGAGCTGATCCCATGACAGTATACTCCAAGGACGGAGAAACCCCATATCTTATAGGGCAAGTGAATTCCTTTTCGAATGACCCCAATATTTACTGTGCCAGGGCAGGAGGGAAAAAAATACAAAAAACACAAAACCTTGGTTATTTATATATATATATCTTACCTTCATTTATTATTGTTATTATTATTCTTATTTACCTAGCTATTTTGGTCGATTTCTCAGTTTGGATGTGATTATTGAAATTGTTGTCCCCAATTATTCTTATTTTTTTTTCTTTCTCTTCCTTTCTTTTCTTTCGTTATGTGCTACGCCATGTTTCTTATTTCAAGACCACGGCGTGTTTTTTGTTTGTTTGTGTTTGTTTTTTGTTTGTTTTGTTTTGTTTTTTATCTGTTTTTTTGTGGTGCTTATCGTTATAGCTGGAGTCCTCACTGGATATTTGACACTTCTTTTGGTACTGGTGGAGTGTTTCAACTTCTTTTTCTCCTTCATTTCCCAAATCGATGATGAGAACCTCTAGAAGGATTCTGCCCATTTTCGGGGTATTAAACTCTTACCCCAGTTTATTTATTTTCTCTTTTTCAGGCAAAACCACGCAACTTGAACTAGCTACCCCTGCCCCTACTTAGAGGGGGAAATAAGGGAGGCATCAAGACCAAACTGATGCAAGACTACTAAGTAGTTGGTTAGAGACAGAGGGGACCACATATTCTAGCCACCCTGGGGGTGAGGGAAGAGGAAATGGGAGGTAAGACAAAAATGGAGGTATAGGGAGGACAATTTGGGGATGGGAATCCCCCCTGATTTTATGTAAATATGTACCTAAAATATTATTGTCAACAATATGTAAGCCACTATGGATCAAAATAAAAATTATATTAAAAAAAAAAGAATATAACAATAAAACAAAGGGTCACCACTCAACTGTAGAGGGAAAAAGCTACAGATACAAGGGGATGGATTTCAAAAACCTGTTGAGTGGATGAAGTCCCAATACTATAATAAAGTAAATGACTCCACTTGTGTTAAACCCTTGAAAAGGTAAAGTTGGTTTAATAAAGCCAGGGAGGACTACCTGCATAGCCTCGGGACCTAAGAACTTTCTGAGTGAATTGGGTCTGAGTTACACAAATGTATTTCCGTTTGTCAAACTGTGCAAGTTTTCATGTACAGTCTATAAAATTTTTCCTAGAGTGTATATTTTGCATATGTGTGATTCATGTCTTCAAGTTTAAGGAGAAATAAATAGAAAATATTAATTGACAAAAAAAATAAAAGTGTTACCTCCTTATTAAACTATAAACTAATAATTTTTTACATTTAAACTATGATATGAATATTTGTAGTGCACAAATAATTAAGAATCAAATACTACAAAACACACTTTTAGGGGCTGGAGTGGTGGAACAAATGGTGGGGAAACTGCCTTGTAAGCGCTAGCCTAGGAAGGACCAGCATTCAATCCTCCAGCATCCCATATGGTCCCCCAAGCCAGGAGCAATTTCTGAGCATATAGCCAGGAGTAACCCCTGAGCATCACCTGGTGTGGCCCAAAAACCAAAAATCAAAAAAAAAATTTTTTTAAGAAATATATGGGAGAGGAAGGCTGTAGCTGGACCCAGAAGATCCCACATGCCAGGATTACTGCTCCTCTTCTATGGCATGGCTGGGAATCTGGACAGACAGCTGGCCAAAGGCCTCCAGTACTGACCATTTAGTCCAGGAGACCAAGAGCCTCCCATGCCAGGCTGGCTTTCAAGGCCAGGTCTGGCATCTGAGCTCTGGGGGGAATGGGGAGAAGGCAAACTCCTCCCCCATGCTTTTTCATACTGGAGAGGGAGGCTGCAGCTGGACCCAGAAGATCCCACTTGCCAGGATTCCTGCTCCTCTCCTACAGGTATGGCTGGGAATCTGGGCAGACAGCTGGCCAATGGCCTCCTGGGCTGACCGCTTAGTCCAGGAGACTGAGATCCCCCCATGCGAGACTGGTCTTCAGGGCCAGATCTGGCAACTGGGCTCTGGGGGGAGGGGAGAGCAGGGAAACTCCTCTGTATTCATGCTGGACCCCCTGCAGCGGTGTCTTTTCTTACTAATACTCATTTTTATAACCACGCGGGTGCATTTAAATATACTTTTTAAGCATTATCTAAAGATGTTCTTTATTTTCCTAGGAAAGGAATCAGAATGCCAAAGATTCAAAGATTTGGATGATAACACTCAAATAGATCTTTAAAGTCAGTCTTTATGGGGATGTGACTTTCCGTACTGACTCCAAGCCGAAGTCACAAACAATTCATATATATATATATTGTATATATTCATATATATACTGTATATAGCCCCTGTCATGTATTGCCTCTCCCCTACCCCTGTGTCTCTTTTATCCCTTCATCTCCCAATTCTGATCCGTTATCTTCCCCTAATTTAACCCTCTTTACCCTCAGTCCCTAACTCAGTAGGCACCATGATTGACCACCTTCCAGCTCTTCAGTGAAAGACACCCTCTGGGTCCTTGTTCTCATGCCTCAGCAAAGAACTACAACCAGCACGCCTGCTGACTCATGCTTGATGGCCCCTCTCACCCCCACCAAATCGTGGACTGTTGCACAATACAGGAATCAGCCACAGCAAAACCCCCAGCTCAAAGACACTATATGATCTCCTAATGCAGCAAAGCATCTCTCAAACTCAATTCCAAGGCCTGTGAATTGAAAAGTACCTTGGATTTTACTCCCCACAAGAATATATCAAAAGACCTAATTGGGAGTCTTATATTGCCTGTGGAAGCTCAATACCTGTATAACAATACATCTTAAGATGTGTATTCCTAAATATATAGGTAGCCTCCTCCACCACTTGTTTTATTCGAATACCTTTTCTTTTTAACTCAGTTTTATTTATTTGTTCTATTTTAATATATACATTTTTCCTACCCTTACCATTTTTGGGGCTGTTTGGTACAAAAAGCCTTGACAGGGATAAAAGCTCAGAACAAAACCAGACGACAGAGACTGTGTGTGCAGCCTGTCATCCTTACTCAGAATAGCACCAGCAACACAGTATGACACCATATGTTTTTGTATGGGCACAGTAAAAAAAGGGGGAAACCATAGGGATAAGAACTCATTTTTTATAGCAGAAGGGTGCCTCCCATCCTGAACATGTGTCATGTGGATACAACCAGTCCCCAGGAGATTGGACAGTTTTAGTCCAATCCCAAACCCCAGATCCCCAACATAGAAATTATACAGCTCCGGGCAACACCACCAGGAACTAAGCTCCATTGGGAGATTTATAACACTGCTCGGGCACCAACTTATGCCAGTTTTGATATGACAACGAGGAAAGAAAAACTTGACCTAAGACCAGGCTGTCCTATCACATCACCTAACACTAAATGGAATTCAGAAGAGATATCGTCCTTTGAACTGTGAAAAATAGGAGCACCAACAACAGAAAAATGACTTTGACAACCATGATTGAACAGAACCTACCTTGGGACTAATAAGGAAAACCCTACCCTAGGCTGTAGCCCAGGACACATAAACAACAACAACAACAACAACAAGATGTCTTATTGCAGAGGTCCAACTTGGACAACAGAGACTGAGCAGAACCTTTGGATCCATAATATCCTAGGCTTTGGCTTAGAGACTGAACGAAAACAGGGAGCAAGTGTTACAGAAGACTGAACACAACAACAATGATGGATAGGAACCTAGAACCTAGACACTCTATCCTATACCCTGACCTATAACCCCACGCAAATATCAAGATCACTAGCTACAGTGGCTTGATTTTCTCACACACAACCGAGAGGAAACTTTCCTGGCATCACAAAACAGCCTTTTGGGATGGGGTAATGAGTATATATGGAGCCAGGGGTTGATCCCATGGTGGTATGCTTCAAGGATGGAGAAACTCTGAATCTCTTAGGCCACTGGAATTCCCTTTCTTCCCCAATGCTTACTGTGCCTATGCAAAAAAAAAAAAAAAAAAGTGGGGGAACGCCAAACCCTGCCACTCCAGCAAACCCTGCCACTCCAGCATCCATACTTTTTCTTGTTTTGTTTTGATTTGTTAGTTTTTGACTTAATTTTCCTTCTCTTTTTTCTTCTACTTTTCTCTTTCTTTTTCACTCTTGTGGTTATTATTTAGATATATTTTTATTTTTATTTGCCGGGTTCATTTTTTTCTTATTTCTTCCATTTTTCTTTTCTTTCTTTTTATTCTTTCTCTTCTTTCTTTTTTTGGTAGTTGTCACCAATTTATTTTCTCCCTTTTTTTATCCTTTTTATCTCCAATGACGGTGGAATGGATGCTTAATCTACAACAAGCTGTAAAGTGGAGACCAGTTGCACTAGCATTCTGGGGGTAAAGGAGGGAGATATGGGATGCATACTGGGAACAGGGGCAGAGGGAGGACAGCACTGGTGGTGGGAATGCCCCTCATTTATTGTCACTATGTACCATAAATGATGCAGTGAAAGTTTTGTAATGCACTTTGGTCACAATAAAAATTTTAAAAAAGAAATATCATATTATCATATTTACAATATTATTTAATGAAATTTTCCACAAAAATATAATACTTTTTATAAAATATTCTGCACTAACTCTTGACATCTCAGTCATTTTTCAATCTCATTTGTAGGTTTCATCTGTGTCTGCCTAGATGTTCATTTGTAATGAAATTGCTGAAGGCTTTCCTTCATCCTCTTTTTTTAAATTCATGTTTTGAAATTTTAAATGCTTCCAAAACCAGCAATATTGCAAATGTGTTAAGGGACTTAAGAAGATAGTAAATTGTTAAAGTAGAAAATTGATACAATACCTGACTACTATTAAATTCAACAAAATTAAAGTGCTTTGTTAAAAATCGGTAACTATCTATTGACTTGATTCAGCTCCTGAAGTCCATATTTTATACTTTCTTTCATTAGGAAATGTCATGGGGGGGGGCAGTGAAACAGAGTGCAGTGGGTTAAAGCAAGGTGCTTGCCTTGCATTCAGCTGACATCAGTTTGATCCTTGGCACCATGTAACTCACCTGTAGGTGAGTTTTTCCTGAGCACAGAGCAAGGAGTAAACCTTGAGCACCTCTGAGTGTGACTTGAATCCTTCTCTTTGATAAAAAAAAAATCTCATTTAAGACTCTGCACCTTTTAATTCTATAACTACTCCTATATTTCTGGTTATGTGTTTAGCAACAAAGGTTTATATTTATTTGCCTCTGAGATTTCCAGTAAGATATTCTGTATTTAGTACTTATCAAACAAGATGTCTTATATCTAGTGTTGCTTTTATGTTCTCTGTCTTCACAAATGCAATCTCCACTATCATTTAACTATGCAAACAAAGCATCTAAAAGTTTTCTTAACAAGTCTCCTGTCTTATCTTATATAGTCTTCCCTGCTCTCTAATCTCTTACCTCAAGGTTTGCTAATTATATTTTCTGAATTTATCTCTTGGGTTTATTTATCTACCTACACTAGTAAATTTTTCTTATAGTCTGTAATTTCCTGCTGTTTTTGCAGCAGTCATTTGTAATCTTTCTTTTTCACTTTTTCTATAATCCATTTTATAAATAGAAAATTGTGTGATCTTACAATATAAATCTGAACAGGTTACCTCATTGCTTAATATCCTTTTTGGTAAAGATAATTTTACCTTATTTTCACACATCATCTACACTCATTTCCCCCTTAATTTTCTGCACTCTAGCAATATGATCCCCCTGTAACATAAAATGTATTCCTTGAGTCCACATTTTTATGAAAAATTCCTGTCTTACCAACTCTGCCTGAGCAATCTTTTTTCCTTCTTTCAAGTGTCAAGGAAGTGCTTATACCTTAAAAAACTGTCTTGGATACACTCCTCCCCAAACCTAAAATAGGATTCTTCTGACATATCTATAAAGAACCTCATCTGTTATAATTTGTGATTATGTGCTCACCAGTAATATTATTTGGTGAGAGCAATATCTTCTTCACTTGGCTGAAAGCACAGCTGAGAAATTTTTCTGCTTTTGCTCAAGATTAAATGCATCATAAATGTTTTTGAATGAACAGATGCTTAGAGTAAAAACAAATACACAGAGCAAAGAGTACTGAAAAAAGATGTCAAGTTTTCTTTAATAAATTTTCTTGGGCAGTAATGCTTCATCTACACTTCAAAGGAAACAGTGACTAGGATACAAAGAATACTCACAGAACTGGTCAAACTTCACTCAATACCCATCAGAGAAGGACTTATCAGGCACTGATTGAACTTAGCAAGAAGAAAAAAGAAACAACCCTATCCAAAAATGGGAAGAAGAAATGAACAGACATTTCCTCAAAGAAGAAAATTACAGATGGTCAAAAGATGCATAAAAATGCTTTACATCACTAACCATCAGGGAGATATAAATAAAAATAACAAAGAGGTATCATCTCACACAACAGAAATTGGCACACATCACAAAGAACATAAATAACTAGTGCTAGTGTGGATGTGGGTAGAAAGGAACTCTCATTCACTGCCAGTGGGAAAGTAGTTTGTCCAGCCTTTTGGGAAAATAATATGGATATTCCTCAAGAAAACAACAACAACAACAAGAAATTGAGTTTCCATATGACCCAGCAATATACCCTAGGAACTTCAAAACAAAACACATCCTATGCTCATCCCCATGTTCATCACCACCCTATCCACAATAGTGAGATTCTCAAAACAATTTAAGTGCCCAAGAAGAGATTAGTGAATAAAGAAACTGTAGCACATATACAATGGAAAACTATATAGCTGTTAAGAAAAAATAAAATCATGAAATTTTCCTATACATGGATGTGTATGGAGAGTGAAATGAGTCAGAAAAATAAAAGGATAGACAGAATAATCTCACTCATTTGTGAGATATAAATAAAACAAGAGACAGTATGGTAACAATATTCAAAGACAATACAGATTAGGATCAGTAGGAACACTCCATGATAGGAAATTTGCCACAAAGAGTGATGAATGCAATTAGGTTAGTGTACTGTTACTTTGACAATGATAGCTGGAACTGGTAACTCTGGACAAGAATTTAGTGCTGAAAGTAATATGCTTGGTACTCCATTAACAAGAGTGCAAACCACAGTATCAAAAGAGGAAAGGAGGAGAGAGAGAAAGAAAGAGACAGAAAGAGAGAAATGTATAATGCCTGCTCTAAAGGGAGGTAAGGAAGGTGGTAGGGAAGGATACTGGGAACATTGAAGGCTGGAAATGTTCACTTCTGATGGGTGGTGTACCTTCTATGACTGAAACTCAAGTATGAACAATTTTGTAACCACAGTGCTTAAATAAAGTTATTATTTTTTAACAAAGGTCAAATTAGAAATACCTTGGGATATATAACTGGAATTTTGGTTTACTGTTTGAGGTTGTTATTTTTCACTACTCTGTGTGAAGCTAAAGAAACTCTGTAGAGTTTGCAAAATACTGAGGTAAGTTCACAGAGAAGAGTCAGCAGCAGCTTGTGATGAGTTGTTCTGTCATTTGTAATCACTCCTCCAGTTGCAGCCCATATATCTTAGAGACGGAATAATGTACAGCAAGTGATGGCCTCCTTACTGTAGTTTCTAATAGTAGCTTTTAATTCAGGTATCAAATGGTGCCCTATGGTCTTCTTTCCAAAGTTCCTTGTAGGTTAATGCTTGTAAGTCACATCTAATTATGTTGTTTTTAACAAGAAATTTGAGCTAGGTGGAGGAGTAATGAACTGCTTTTAAGTAGTCACACTCAAAATGGGAAAATAATTTAAGAACATTTCTATATATGCTATATGCAAATAAATGTTATGTTATTTCTGTTTTTGCTATATGTAGATAAATGTAATGTTATTTCTGTATATGCTATATTTATATAAATGTAATGTTATTTCGATATATGCTATATGTAAATAAATGTAATGTTATGCATATCTAGACATTTACATGTTAGGTATATTAAGATATGTTGTTATATGAGTATTATGGGGGGTAAAGAAGGGAGATATGGGATGCATACAGGGAATAGGGGTGGAGGGAGGACAACACTGGTGTGGGAATGCTCTTGATTTATTGTCACTATGAACCTTGAATACTACTGTGAAATATTTGTCACTTACTTGGGCCACAATAAAAATTAATTAAAAAAGATATGTTGGATGCATATTTCTGAAATTAAGTGGTATTTTTTTGCTGAAATTTTATAAACTTTGTAGATCAGGTGAACAAGACCTTTTATTTTATTGTCAACAGATTAATGCGGGGCCGGAGAGATAGCATAGAGGTAAGGCAAACGTTTACCTTTCATGCAGAAGGTCATCGGTTCGAATCCCTGCATCCCATATGGTCCCCCGTGCCTGCCAGGAGCAATTTCTGAGCATAGAGCCAGGAAAAACCCCTGAGCACTGCCGGGTGTGACCCAAAAAACCACACACACACACACACACACACAAAAGTTGAACAAGCCAAAAAAAAAAAAAACCAGATTAATGCAGTGAATTTTTAGTTTCATTTGTTTATTTTTGGGCCACCCCCAACAGCTCTCAGGGATTACTCTGCACGCAGAAGATACTCCTGGCAGGGTGGGGACCAAATGGAATGCCAAAGATCAAACCCATGTTGGCCATGTACAAGGCAAATGCCTTCCCCAGTCCCAAATGCAGTGTTTTAAATAGAATAGAATACATATAATAAACATTTAATAGATAATGTCATATGCAAATGGATCTGAAAATTTGGGTACAATTTACCAAATACATCAATAACATATGTTATTATATATATAGCATCTGTCTGGGAAGTTGCTATAAGTTTACATATTGCATATATACATTTTCTCATATTTTCATGATGATAAAAATAAAAATTATTAACTTTGAAATTCATATATTTAACTCTTATTCATAACTACATTAAGGGAAATCACAGTAATTAATCTATTTATTCATATACATATACATTCATTCAAATACATCTCATATTCATCTCATAGTTATTCATCTCACATTTAAATGAGAGTAAAATTGTAAAATGTATTCTCATTTAAATATGTAATGAAGAATGACATGTAGCTCAATGATAGAGCACATATGCATAAGGCCTGAATTTGATCACCAGCACTGGTATATACATATACATGTTTTTGCGTTACTATAAATAAAAACAAAAAGGAATTTATAATTTTATCTTCATTTTTCTCTCATTTCCGTTAGACTTGAGTTAGAGATTTATGCCAATTTTTATAGAGTGAGATAATGAACTTTCACATACTATGTACTTTTTTCTAACCCACTATTTGTAGCCATATCATGATCTTCTGAAAATAGTTATACTATTTAATTATATTCTATTCACATTTGTTTGATGTCAGCTTTACAGTTATAATATATTAAATATATCAATATATCATAGTCATCTTTTAATTATATATTTATTTTAATTAATTTTAAATTTTATTATAATATAAGAGCCTACCATGCCCACCAGCATTGTACAAAGGTCGTCTGCTTTTTTTTTTTAATTTATTTATTGGTTCTTGGGCCACACCAAGCAGCGCTCAGGGGTTTAACCTGGCTCTGAACTCAGAAATTGCTCCTGGCAGGCTGGGGACTATATGGGATGCCAGGAATCAAACGGGTCCATTGTGGGTCAATCGCATGCAAGGCAAATACCCTACCGTCGTGCTTTCTCTCTGACCCCAAATCTGCTTTTATGTTAAAGACCTTTCTCCTCTTCTGTTCCCTTGGCATCTTCAGATGACATTTATATTGACTTTATATCATCTTTGTTTCTTTGCACATATGAGTGAGATATATCCTATTCATATTTTTATTACTGACTCACTCCCCTTAGCATAACTTCATTCAATTCGATTCAAATTCCTATCAGGGAAATTCAAATAAAATATGACAGTAAGATAATGTAGCATGCCAATGAGAATAACCTACATCAAAAGAGCCTATTCTCATCCAGTCTTGACAGGGATATGATGAATAAAGAACCCTCATTCCCTGTTGATGGGACTGTCAACTGATTCAGTCTCTATGAAGAATGATAGAATGATATGGATATATCTCAAAAATTAAAACAGAACTATTACATAACCCTGCCATTCCACTTATTGGTATCTATTCAAAGGAAAATGAAAACATTGACTTATATATATGCACTAGTATGGTCATTGCACCTCTACTTACAATAGGCAAAAATCTGGAAACAACTCATATCCTGCAGCAACAATAACAACAGAAGGGTGGATAGATAATTTATGTTGTATATATACAATACAATAGAATATTGATGTTATTATAAAAGTATTAAAAATAGTACTTTAGTTGTAACTTAGTACTTTTGTTATAGCTTGGAGCTAGAGAGTGCCATGTCATGTTAAGAGAAATAATTTAGGGGAAATTATTTCACCAATATGTGGTATATAAAATAGTAAAGAAAAGTATTTATAATACAAATAAAAGCAAACACTTGAACTACAAATACAGAACTGAATTACCATGAGGGAGACATGTGTACAGGATGGAAAACTATGGGACAGACAATATTAACACTACTATAAAAATAAAAGAAAAATAAGTGAATAAAAGGACACACACAGACCACCTACACACAGATATTACTTTTGTGTGTGGCAATGTGCACAGGTTTGAGAAGTGTGATTGAGAACCTACCTCACCTGCTGTTAGGAATATGAAATGTGGAACTACTGGGGAGATAGTTCAACAGTCAGTGTACATGCTGGGAATCAAATTTGGGTCAGCCATGGACAGGGTAGCATCTTACCCATTGTATTGCCTCTATAGCCCTTCTTTTTGTTCTATTTTGCAATGTTCACAGAATAATTTTACTTCTCAGGCTCTGACTTTTCATAAAAAGAGCTTTTGTTGATAATTTCAAAATTCAGCTTGAGTGGATTCACAATGTCCATTTATGTGTCTTACATATATATCTTATATATCCCATACTTTGGAATTCACTATAGAAGTGAAGACTGTGTTTTTATCCATGACTTTTATGAGTTATTCTTGTATCTACATGGCTAAGAATTCTCAAAAGTGTATACTGTCTTTTAAGAATGACACTATTAGGAATAGAAAATTCACCAGTTATCGCTTATGAGTTAGTTACCCTTTCTATGCCCTATGCTATCATTGTCTTGCTTAGATTGTGTCATTGCTAATTTATAGCCTCAGAAATTTATTTAAAAAAAATTATCCCTTGGGGTCAGAGTGATGACACAGTGAGTAGGGCATTTGCTTTGCATGTAGCCAATCCAGATTCGATACTTGATATCCCATTTGGTTCTCTGAACCTGCCAGGAGTGATTTTGAAACACAGAGGCAAAAACAATCCTTTAGCACTTCTGAGTGTGACTCAAAATCCCCACCAAAAGTTATTACTAAGTTATCACTAAGTTATTCAGGTGTCCATGTACTATTTTAAAAGAAAACTAGCCTGGCTATTTGTTTATATCAAGAAAGTGGGGAGTTTTAATCTTTTGATCATATACACTCTTCATTTTCAATTCTGTCTTATTGATTTTTTTTATAATTTTCATGTATACACTTTTTACACTTATGATAAACAAGATTTCCATTATAAATTCTAAACTATAAAAAGTAAAAGTCTCCTGATAACTGCTATTTTGACATCAATATTTTATAGAGTGCTTCTCAATTAAACAGAGAAAAACAGCAGATGTAAATAATTAAATGACTCTGTGGAGATATAGTTCAAGTGAGGTCAACATATTAGCATTAGTTTCTTATTTGGAGTTAAAAACATTGTTTCTCTTTAAAACAAAATCTCAGTGAAGTCTATATTCAGGCTAAAGGTCAGGAGTAACTAAATTTGAGTAGTGATCTTTAGAAAATCACTCTTTTTTGTTTAGTTGGTTGGCGTCTAGGCCAAACCTGGTGATGCTCAGGGGTTACCCCGGGTTCTACTCTCAGGTATAACTAATGGCTGTGTTTGGGGAACCATATGGAATGCCAGGGATTAAACCCAAATTGGTTGGCCTTATACCCTGTATGTATCTCCAGCCCCTACAAAATAATTATTAATTATTCACTCTCATATAATGTGGCAGACATAGCCTAACTTAAATTCAGAGTTCACTCCCTTATTAGGTCATATTATATTGCTAAGTTAATGCAAAGTTGACTCTAACAGTTACCTAGGATAAATTAAGATTTTGTATCAGCAGTATAGGATCAGAAACTTTTCTGTGGGATTAGTGGAGCTATCACCATAGGAAGGATCTGTGGATATCTTTTAATGCTTGAAGGTATTCTTCCAAAAGTATTAAAAAGAAAAATTGGGGGGTGGGAGAGAATAGCATGGAGGTAAGGCTTTTTGCCTTTCATGCAGAAGGTCAGTGGTTCGAATCCCGGCATCCCATGTGGTCCCCTGAGCCTGCCAGGAGCGATTTCTGAGCACAGAGCCAGAAATAACCCCTGAGTGCTGCCAGGTGTGACTCAAAAAAAAAATTGAATGAATCTGGAAGCAGAATCTTACCTAGCTGAACCTTTGGATGTGGCACAATAAAATTTTACAAAGAGAACTTATCTAAATTTAGTCCTCCTCTGTGAAATAGTCTCCTATTGGGTGAAAGAAAAATTCAGAACCTTCAACTTACTTATGCTTAGGTTTTCTGGTAGTGGTATGGAAGGCTTACTGCTTACTCTGTGCTCAGTAATTATTTGTTGCTGTGCTTGGGGTATCAAAATGTGAACCACAGATCAAAGAGGGCTAAGTTTTATCCAAAGGAAAGCCTCAGCCACTATGACAAGTTTACCCCATTGTTCAGTTTTAGTGGAATCTATAAAATAAATGATGCTTGAGAATAATGTGAATTTTTATATATAACTGACAAAATCTTTTCACATTGTTTTCAGAAGTTCCTATATTAACACTAGTTTTGTTTATTACTTTAATTTTTAATGAGCAGATCAATTTGCACATATATATTGAAGAGCACATTTGACATATGAAGTATTTTAATTGTTGAGGCCTTTGTAGATTTCTTCATTGTTTAGTTTGGGTTGATTGTGTAATTTGATGAATTCTTTGTTGAATAAATGTAGCAAAAGTATTTCCCACTCTATTAGGTCATCATAATTCTTTTTAAAATATTTTTATTGTAACCAACACAAATTACAAACCTTTCACAGTAATTTTTGTGGTACATAGTGGCATTGAATCAGGGGTATTCTCACCACCAGTGTTGTCCTCCCTCCACCCCAGTTCCCAGCATCCTCCTCATTTGACCCCTGGGCTGCTGGGGTAATTGGTCCCCTTTGTGTATAGCTTGTTGAAGAATGGCTATCAATTCTGTTGTCTTTAACTTTGAGTTTGGTCTTTATTTCTGATCCTTTTTTATTTCTACTCAGTGTTCATATGACTGTCTGGTTCTGGTACCATACATTTATTTCCCCTCAATTTATGAGGTAGAATAAGATGATTCAAGTTATGTGGTTCTGTTTGGAAAAAAAGAAAAGAAAACATAACAAACAAAAAACGGGGGAGTCCTCTTAATAGTCTCTTTTAAAAAGCAGAAGGAAATCATTACAACAGTTAGATTTATGTACTTTTCTACCATGCTATTTTATGTTCTATTTAAAAAGTACTTGCGTACTTCAGCTACACAGACAAAATATTCTTGTTTCTTTCTAAATGTTTTGTTGCTTCACCTTCCACTGTAGATTTAAATTTGAAACCATTTAGAATCCTTGAGAGTTTATTTGCAAATCAAGAGACTTCTCTTTCATAAATATTCATTTTCCACAAAGTTTATTTAAACACATCTTTTTTGTATACTATGTTGCAAAGATGTCTTGTTTTTATTCCCTCCATAGAAACATCCCTAGGTAGCTGAGACACCCATTCTTGGAATCTATAGCAAGCAACATTCTGCCCCTATTGCTGGCCTGTAGGTTAAGTGCTCAGGCCCCTGAAATTTTTCTGTTGAAGCCAGTGGTTTGGGGGCCCAGACTACCTGGTATATACTGGGGACCTGTGATACTAGGAATCAAATCTTGGGAAAAACCACATGCCAACATACATTCTACCCCTCTAAATTACCAATATGATTTTGGACCTTTGCCATGAGTTTTCTCAGAGAGAAGTCCAAATGCAAAAATTTACATTCAATAACAACTCATGGATGCATAACTTATATTGAATTTATTATAAAATTGTGTCTGTGTTATAAAATATTTCATAGAAGTATTTTAGAAAAAGGAATATGGGAGGAATTACTTTCCCCAACTTTAAATTGTATTACAAAGCAATAGCTATCAAAACAGCATGGTATTGGACTAAAGACAGACCCTCATATCAGTGGAATAGACTTGAGTACTCAGAGAATGTTCCCCAGACATACAATCACCTAATTTTTGATAAAGGAGCAAGAAATCCTAAATGGAGCAAGGAAAGCCTCTTCAACAAGTGGTGTTGGCATAACTGGTTAGCCACTTATGAAAAAGCGAAATCAAACCTCTAACAAACACCATGTATGAAGGTCAAATTCAAAGGAATTCCTTTATAGGAATTAAAGGAAAGACCTTTATATCAGACCTGAAACGATAAGGTATATAGAACAATACGTAGGTAAAACATTCCATGACACTGAGACTAAAGATATCTTTAAGGAGGAAACAGCACTCTCCAAACAAGCTGAAGCAGAGATAAACAGATGGGAATATATTAAGCTGAGATGTTTCTGCACCTCAAAGGAAATAATACCCAGGATACAAGAGCCACCCACTGAGTGGGAGAAACTATTCACCCAATACCCATCAAATAAGGGGCTAGTCTCCAAAATATACAAGGCACTGACAGAACTTTACAAGAAAAAAAAATCTAATCCCATCAAAAATGGGGAGAAGAAATGAACAGACACTTTGTCAAAGAAGAACTACAAATGGCCAAAAGGTACATGAAAAAAATGCTCCACATCACTAATCATCAGGGAAATGCAAATCAAAACTATGAGGTCCCATCTCACGCCACAGAGATTGGCACACATCACAAAGAATGAGAACAAGAAGTGCTGGTGGGGATGTGGAGAGAAAGTAATTCTTATTCACTGATGGTGGGAATGCTGTCTAGTCCAACCTTTATGGAAAGCTATATGGAGATTCCTCCACAATCTGGAAATTGAGCTCCCATATGATCCAGCTATACCACTCCTAGGGATATACCCTAGGAACACAAAAATACAATACAAAAACCATTCCTCACACCTATATTTATTGCTGCACTATTTACAATAGCCAGACTCTAAAAACAACCAAGATGCCCTTCAACAGATGAATGGTCAAAGAAACTGTGGTACATATACACAATGGAATATTATGTAGCCATCAGGAGAGATGAAGTCATGAAATTTTCCTATACATGGATGTACATGGAATCTATTATGCCGAGTGAAATTAACCAGAGGTAGACAGATAGATGCAGAATAGTCTCACTCAACAATGGGTTTTAAAAAAAATAAATTTTTCTAATAATTATCAGAGACGATAGAGAGGAGGGCTGGAAGTTCCAGCTCACGACATGAAGCTCAAAGAGTGATGAGCACAGTTAGAGAAAAAACTTCACTGAGAACTATCCTAACAATGTGAATGAATGTGGGAAGTAGAAAGCCTGTATAGAGTACAGGCAGGGGTGGGATGGGGAGGAGGGAGTCTTGTGACATTGGTGATGGAAATGTTACACAGGTGAAGGGAGGTGTTCTTTATATGACTGAAACCCAATACAATCATACTTGTAATCAAGGTGTTTAAATAAAGATATTAAAAAAAGAAAGTAAAGACTTGGTGGGGGAAAACTATCTTTAAATATCAAGACTCTGGTCACAGTATCTTGTTTAATCAAAAAAGCCAAACATCATTTCTTATTTTGACACAGAACGTTTATTCTTTCATCATTAGATTTTCTTTTTAAATAAAGACATTTGTATTTATTTGTGTAGCTCACAGAATAAATTCTTCTTTAACTGAAACAGAATAAATACAAATATCAAAATATATCCCTTTATCATAATTTTTTATTTTTTCTATTAAAAGGGGAACCTGGAGCCCTTTTTAACATTGAGCACAAAAGTCCAATCAAAATGGAATAAAAACTTTATACATAACTTTGATATTAACTTTTGAGAGTTGAGTAGCTAGCAAATATTTTCTCCCAGTTCTCTAGGTGTATTTTTCTGACCATCATTTCTTTTGTGATACAGATGCTTCTTGATTTAATATCATCCGATTAGTTTATATTTGTTTCTGTTTTGTTGGCAATTGACACTGGCTTGTTGAAAATATCCTTAGGTTAAATGTCAAGAAGTGTTCTACCTATGTTTTCCTTCAGTATAATATGTGTTAAAATACAAGTCATGTAAAACACTGGTAGACCTTTACAAGACAAAACAATCTGTTTATAAAATGGAGGATGTGGGGCCCGAGTGGTAGCACAGCGGTAGGGCATTTGCCTTGCATGCAGCTGACCCAGGACAGACGCAGGTTCAATCCCTAGCATCATATGGTCCCCTGAGCCAGGAACGATTTTTGAGTGCAGAAGCCAAGAGTAATCCCTGAGCACTGCCGGTGTGACCCCTCCCAAATTAGTTGCTACAAAAGCAACTAATGGGTCCAACAGATATAAATAACTCCCATACAGATCATCACTTTAAGAGGAAAATAGTAAATTCCATGATATATTCATTTATAATTGATATGGGAACTGCTTAGCCATTAACTCTCTCTTCCACTTACTCCATAGTGGGGGTTGGTGCAAAATCTAAATCCCCCTTTTTTATATATATTTTTGGGCCACACCTGTGGCACTCAGGAATTAATCCTGGCTCTGCTCTCAGAAATCACTCTCGGCAGGCTCAGGGGATGCCCCCATCAAATAAGTGAGGAACTGACCAAAAACTTCCTCAAAGATGACATATAGATGCCTAAAATGTATATAAAAAGTACTTTGTATCACTTATAGTCAAGCAATTCAAATCAAAGAAACATAAACATATACCTCACATCAAAGAAACTAAAAACATATTACAAAGAACAAAAATAGATAGTGTTGGTGTGGGTATGGGGAGAAGGAACCCTCATTAATTGCTTGTTGGAATATCTACTGGTCCACTAGGAAAACAATAAGGACATATTTTATAATTATTTATTTATTTAAGTTATTTATCTTTTTATTAAGATATCATGACTTACAAAGTGAATTATAGTTTAATTTTGTGAATTTTCACAAAATTAGAAATAAAGCCTCTATGCAACACAGTAATTTCACTTTTTGGCATCAATTCCAAAAGCTCAAAAATTATTCAGAAAGGACATTTACACTGCATTGTTCATTGTAGCACTATTCACAATAGCCAAAATTTGGAAACAACCCAAGTGTTAAAAAGTAGATGACTGAATAAAAATAAGTATTGTAAATATGCACAATGAAATACCACTCAACTATAAGAAAAGATGAAATCATGCAATTTTCTGTGATATGAATGGTTCTGGAGAGTGCAGTTGGTTAGGAAAATGAGAAACATGGATTTATCTATCTTTTATATGGAATATAAAAGATAGAAGAAAGGCCCAAAGACCATATAAACCAAGATCATGCATTCAGTAGGATTTAATGGGGGTTAATGTGGGGACACTGAGACAACATGGAGGAAAGCAAACACTCTAGTGTAGGGTGTGAAATATTTTATGCACCAAAAAACACAACTAATAGTATTTGTTATCCATGATACCTAGGAAAAGAAAAAAAAATCTTTCTTGGTACTTTTTAGCTCAATTGTCTTTTGAATTCTATAGTCTGTGAATGTATTTATTCCAAAGATAATTTTTAAGAAGATTATAATCAATATGTGTATCTTGGCATATGTTTATACAATTATATAAACATTCACATTGTTATATATGCAGTTATTTTCTTATTTTAATGCTTGAAACTCTAATTTCTGGGGCCACAGATGTAGTACAGAAGATTAAAGTGCTTGCCTTGCTGTTTAATCCATGTTTAATCCACTTCAATCTATGAATACAGAGATAGAAGGAGCTCCTGAGCATTTGCCAGGCATGGCCAAAAACCAAAGCCAAATCAAACCAAATCAAAATAAAATAATTTCCTCTGGTAATCTGACTTTAAAAAAACAACTTATCTTTTAACATTGCTGAGATCAGAAGTACCAACTGTTGTGCAATTGAAAATCATATTACTTAGAGTTGACTCTCTATATTCTTTATGCAGGGGGTGAGGTGCATACCCTTCAAGCTCTGCAATCAAGGATCACTCTTGTTAGGTTCAGGGAACCACATGGAGTGCCAGAAATCAAATCCTAGTCAGTCACATACAAGGTAAATGACCTATCTTACCCTAACTATATAATAGCTCTAGTCCTAGACTCTATTCTTATATTTTTTATAAGTTATAAATTTTTATAAGTTGTTTGACTCAGAGATTTGAAGCACTATATTCAAAAACAATCTCCATAGAAGTGGCACTCATGCTTCAACCCCAGTTATTCAAGGACCAACTAGTTTTCTTTGCACATAACCATCCCAATATCTGTGATAATTGATATGTTATGTCAGTTCTTGAATTTAAATTTCAAGATTGGGTCTATAGTTGAGTTAATAGCATGCTTTTGCCTTCACAGTAATGGCTATAGTTTAATTTTAGTTCAAGGAAAATAACATAAATAAAATGAATTTTAATCTTGTTTTTTTTCAAAAGTAGGTCCTAAGATTTAAATTCATACACTGTAATTATAACTGTGAAACAACCCAAGCAGCACAGAGCCATTAAAATAACTTCCTACTAAAATTAATATCAATAGATCATGGTAAGTCAAATTTCCCAAACTAAAATACAATGCTTCACTTATTTAGTCAAATACTCTATGTAGAAAATTCACAAAAGGAAAATGAAGTGTATAAAATCTAATTGAAGTCATCTAATTACTAATCAAGTATCTTCACTATAGACTTGCCAGAGTGAAAAATAAAGACCTTAGGTTATGTAGGCACAAAATCAATAACTTTAATTATTAAATCAGCAAAGACAAAATAAGAATAAGAATGACTATGATTTTGTAACAAATGATGAGAACCCTTCTACCTGTAGTATAATAAAAGTCTAGGAACTACAGTGATAATGGGGTCAATGTAGCAATACACATTAAAGATTATTTTTTGAAATATCACCAATGCAGAAAATCAAGTATACAAAACATAATGGTATGATTCTTATAATTGCTAGAAATGATGCAAATATGTTTTGTATGCTTGATAGCTGTCATTGACAACTTAAAAATAGTTGCAAGGAGACCATAAAAATGACATAAATTCTGCAAGCACTTACATAATACAGTTTTCATTGCTAAAATAGCAATTTAATGAAACAATAAACAAAAATTTTTTTGAATGTGCTAGTTACCTGTAAATAAATTCTGGGAAATTTCAAGTAACACTCTTAGCCATATGAATGTGTTGTCTCCTTTGTTCTTTAAATTAAATTGGTTTATATAAAATGGGGAAAAGAAAACAGCTTTGCCAGAGATTTTATCTAATATCTTAGGAAATCTAAAATCCTTGCTTTTAGATGATGAATTTATGTGCCACTCTAACTAATCTAGGAATTTAAATATTTCCATCAACATTTAGGTCAACCTAGATGTTGATTCTAAGTATTCAGTACCTCACAGGAATTTTGCCCAGAAATTTTATAGTTAAAAAAAAAAGACATGGAATACTTTGTTTAGCAAAGTATTTTCTATCTTCTTAATATTTCTTAATATATGCATCCAAGTTTTAAGATTTTCTATTTAAAAATAAAGATAGTGCTGAGACATATTGATAGACCCTGAATATAAGCAAGGTCATTTCATATAGCCATATGTCTTTCAGAAAAAAACATTTTGAGGAATTAATATGCTTATAGTTTTAATTTTAATTCTATTAGAATGTTATAAACTTTTTTGCTTTGTTTTGTTTTCTTTTAAGTTTTGGGCCTCACCTGGTGGCGCTCAAGTGTTACTCCTGGCTCTCTGCTCAGAAATCGCTCCTGGCAGCCACGGTGGACCATCTGGGATGCCAGAATTCAAACCACCGTTGGTCCTGGGTTGGCCACTTGCAAGGCAAATGTTCTACCACTGTGCTCTCTCTGACCCCAGAATGTTATAAACTTTTAATACATGAAAAAATTGAACACAGTAAAATTATGCACAAAATGATACAAAGATGATTTAGGGGCCATAGCGGTGGCGCAAGCAGTAGGTTAGTTGCCTTGCGCACGCTAACCTAGGACAAAACACGGTTCAATCCCCCGGAGTCCCATTTGGCCCTGCAAGCCAGGAGTGATTTCTGAGCATCACCGGGTATGGCCCAAAAACCAAAAACCAAAACCAAAAAAAAAAAAAAAAAGATTGAAAATCATTTGTGAAAAGGAGTGATAAGCATGACATGGAAATTTTCTAGTTTTTTCTATAATACCTATTAGATTAGCTTACCTCCTTCGGATACAGATATACATAGATATATCTCATAGGAATAATAATAATACAACATGTTTTTTTTTTTCAATGGAGAAAATTCTGAACACTGGAGAAAATGGTTCCTAGCATTAAAACCTAAATTGTCATGCCCCAAAGTAGAAAAGGAAGGACCCCAGAAGAAAATATGCTCCCGAGTCTGAGAAGCAGGGGGCCAGGATCACTTTCAGTTGCTACACAGGGCCAGAGCAATAGCTCAGCAGTGGGGCATTTGCCTTGCATGCGGTTGACCCAGGGCGGACCCTGGTTCGATCGTTGGCATCCCTTATGATCCATCAACACTGCCAGGAACTGCCAGGTGTGACCTCCACCACACAAATCAATTGCTACAAAGGCAACTAAAGGGGGTCTCACAGATCTGGATAACTCCCATACCGATCAACATTCCAGAGGAAAAATTGTAAATTTCACGATTATAAGTAATATGGGAACTGCTTATTTAGTCATAAATTCTCACTCTGGCTCTCTCTTCCGCTGACTCTATTGGGGTTGGTGAAAAATCTAAAAAAAAACATTTTACTGTTTTTTTTGTTTATTTTTTTTTTTGGTGGGGGGCACACCTGCGGCACTCTGGGGTTACTCCTGGCTCTACACTCAGAAATGGTTCCTGGCAGGCTCAGTGGACCATATGGGATGCTGGGGAAAGAACCTGGGTCCGTCTTGGTTTGGCTTTGTGCAAGGCAAACGCCTACCGCTGTGGTATGGTTCCAGACTCCCTCACCCTTTTCATTTCGTTTTTCTTTTTCTTTTCTTTTCGTTTTTTTCTCTTCTTTCTTTCTTCTCTTTTCTCTTCTTTCCTTCTTTCTTCCTTCCTTCCTTCCTTTTTCTTTCTTTTTCTTTCTTTCCTTCTTTCTTTCCTTCCTTCTTTCCTTCCTTCCTTCTTTTTCTTTCTTTCTTTCTTTCTTTCTTTCTTTCTTTCTTTCTTTCTTTCTTTCTTTCTTTCTTTCTTTCTTTCTTTCTTTCTTTCTTTCTTTCTTTCTTTCTTTCTTTCTTTCTTCATTCTTTCTTTCTACCTTTTTTGATGTGACAAGAACTATTAACTCAGTAAAACTCTAGAAATCCATAATACCTGTTATTCTTGGGAAAGGTTTCTTGATCTTATTTGGAACCACTAGCCAAATTGCAGGGAAGCACATGTTTACTGAGGTACTATGCGTGATGGAGGTAGAAGCATCTTCTGCAATTATTAAGCAATAAGTGAATTCCACGTTTGGGTATCTTGAGTTCTGAGAGTGGCCAGGAACACTGATCCAATAATTATACAACTAAAAAGAACCCCACAGCTTACACAATAGCCATTAGATTTGCAACTCACAAAAGGGTTGCGATCCTTAGAATTGCAAATCAAAAAAGGGTTGCAAACTTATATAAGTAGCTTTATTAAACACGGTCCCTTTGTTCCATCACAATCGCATCACCCATTTCCAATAAACTTTGTTTTAAAACCAAATGGGACATACTAGTAAGTCTAGAAATTTAGGGCAATGAAAGGAGAACTGATCCCAAACCATCTGATGGTTCTAACATTTTCAAACTTTTTACCCAAATGCCTATATGTGCATCCTGATTCTTAATCCTGTACAGAGAATACTCCTGTGATAGCAAAGCTTACTAGAATACTTGGAGATTTTTGCCTCAGAGATTTAAAGATTACTCACTTTATCTTGAGAATCCTCTTGCTTGAGAATTAAAAAAAATGTGTGCTGATCATGGAGCCAATCTCCGCAATCTCGATAGCATTCTAGTCAGCAGCTCATGTATATATAACTCAAATATAAATCCTATTAAAATTCGAAAGAAGAAGCAAGCTGTATGATAGTTTATAAAAAAGCTATAAGAAGTGACTTACCTGTGATAATCTCTTACCCCTGGGAAAATTGGGAACAGGCCCTAACCATCAACAGGAAAGAAGCTTTACCAAATTAGCACTCCCTCAAACCAAAAAGCTACTATCTTGAAAGTAAACAAGTTTTATAGACTCTGAATTCCCATTTAAAGCACAATTACAAAATCATTTTGATTAGTCTTTAAAATGTTGGCTAGATGAGTCAAAATGGAGTAAAGGCTTTAAGAATACCAGGGTTTTCCTTACTAGAATCCCAGCTTCAGGATGGTTAATTTAGAACATTTTATTATTTATTTATTTTTATCTTCTGGAGTTTTGAGCCACAGCCAGGATGCTCAAGATGGCTCTGCAGACATCCTTCCTGACAGTGCAGGGGTACCATATAGGATACCAGATATTGAAATGGATTGAACACATACTCTCTGTACTATCTGTCAAGCCCAATTTAGATGACTTTGTTCAGTTTTAAATATCTTATTTATTTATTTATTATTGGAAAGTGTGCTATGCTCATGGCTTACACCTGTCTTTGTACTCAGGAATCACTCAGTATGTGGCCTCAGGGCAACACATACAGTACAGGGGAAAGAAACCAGGTCAACCATGTGCAAAACCAGTACTTTATCCATTGTATTATCACAATTTGCTTTTTTTTTATTTGTTTGTTTGTTTTTCTTGCTTTTGAGGCCATACCAAAATGGACCCAGGACTTACTGTTAGTGATATCCCTAGGGATCACTACTGGTGGGCTCAGAGGATAATATAGATAAAATTGAACTCAGAAATTGAGTGTACAAAAAAACTTTAACCCCTGTACTATATGTCTGGTCCTGTTCCAGTTTTATTTATTGGCTAGCAGCAAGATGACCTTTATGTCTGTGGGCAGTAGAAACCACAAGACTTCTATGCTGGTAAAAAGAAGCCACTAAATTGATCTTAGGGCACCTCATTGATATTCATACTTGTGACCAGGTCCATAATCTCCTGAGAGCAAAGGGACAGCAGAGGATAAAAAGTTGCATAGGTTTATAATAAAATATTAAATCTCCTATTAAGTTCCCCAGATATGTTTTTGTAAGTCAAAATTTGAAATATACTACTATCTTCTTACTATTGGGTAAAACATTGACCCAATTTCTTGTACTGAAATCTAATTCTTCTACTGAATTAGAACCAGTATATTAAAATAGGCCTGATCTCAGGTATGATCTTTTTGCAAACTCAGATCTTACTTTGTTTACTGATGGGAATAGCTTCATCAAAGAGAAGTTTAGAAATTGCTGTGAAAAGCCTATCTCTCACCATTAAAGGTAAATTCTTGCCATCAATCACTTCATGTTCCAAAGCTAAATTGATCATCTCAACTAAAACCTTATATCTAGGAAAAGGAAACACTCTGAATAAAGCAATTACAAATATGCATCCCTGGTTCTTTATGTCCATCAAGCTATCTTTAAAGAATGGATTTCTTAATGCCAGAGATTCCCTCATAATGCAATGATAAAATAGCAGCAAATTCACCGTGTCTTTACATGAATAAGTATAAGCCATACACTCTACGACAAAAAATCCACCTTATGCCAGACTTCTTTGATCAGATAATATCCTCCCCTGATATTAATGGCACTATGATAATATATATTAAATATATATTTTATATATTTATGTATATATATTTTATGTATATATATGTATATATAAATACATATTTATATTTTATGTATATTTATAAATATTTATGTATATATTTAAAATATATTTATTTATACTTATATAAATAAATAAAATATTTATTTAAATATATTTATATTTATATTTATGTATATATTTATGTATATTTATATATAAATATATTGTATATAATATATATTTATGTATATATATTTTTAAATAATAAAATATTAATCTAAAAATTGTAATTCTATGAAAACATGCTTAACACTTTTTTTACTATTTTAAATACATTCCAATATTTAAAAATATTAAAGGCATTAAAATTATTATTTCAATTGAGATGAAATAAAAAATAACTCCTCGAAAAGTAAAATCCACTTTAAAGTACAAGGATCTAACTATATCAGGTGCTTCTAAGCTATAAATTTGTAAGCATAGAGTCACTTTATTGAATATAAAAATATCTTATTTTAAAATCATTTATATTATCTAATTCACAGTTATTTGACATATGCAGTTGTAATGCTAGGTCCTGAAGATAAATTCCTTAAACCTATGATTTTACTTTTATATGACTTAAAATTTGGTTAGTGAGCAAGACACTCACTAATCAAATAATTACAAACACAATTGAGAAATTGTATCTGTAACACAAGATATAATGAACTATACATAATATTCAGTAAAAATTATCCAGTAAAATGTTAGGTTAACAAAGAAGTAGTTATGGTCTGAATGTATGTGTTCCCCTCCCTGAAAATTTATATATTGAAACCTAATCTCCACTGTACTAATATGGTAAGGTAAAATCTTTAGAAAGGGATTGGGTCAGGAGTTTGGAGAATTTATCAAGGGATTAGTATCTCAGAAAGACTCCTCCTACTCATCATGTAAGAATATAGAAGAAGAAAATAAAGTAGAGGTGGGCTCTAGAAAATGTCAAATTTGCTGGTGCAAAAAATCCAGATTTGTCTTCTTATAGAACTGTGTGGAGAAGAACTTGTCATTGATAAGCTACATATATTTTCAAGCCCATACAAGTGTTTACAACACTCTTGAGATGTTAAAATATAAATCTATTTGCTTACAAAATATGGCCAAAACAAGAGGCAAATAAAATCCAGGGCTTCAGGAATAAGAATAATATAAAAATAATATAAAATCTACTTAAAATTAATGACAGAGATTTAAAAACTATTGAAAATTTATTATTTCAAAGTATACAAAATACATAATGGTAATATGATTCATTAGTGGAAAAAGGTAGTGATAAAAATATAAACATATTTTTATTTATGGTTACTGTTTAAATAGTTTTTTAGTTTTGATAAGATGAATACAGATCTATTCATATGGTTTAAAGTATAAAATATACTCAAATAAAATTATGTATATCATGTACTAAATATTAGGAAAAAGAGATTAAGTTGTAACACCTCATGAAGATCAAATTAAAACAAGTCATACTGCAATAAATATAAAGAAGTATATTAAAGAGTATGCCCAATGTGGATTAAAAAAACCCAGCTACTTTACTAGGTATATACAAAGTTTATTAAACTTATTCCTATGCTATATTTCTTTCCACATGGTGAACTCTTTTTCATTTCTCCTCTACTTCCCAATAACTTTTCTAACTTCTAAAAAATAAAAAGCTTATTAAAGCTGGAAAAATAGTACAAGTAGTAAAGTGCTTGCTTTGCTTAAGCCAATCCAATTTGATGATTCCAGAAACCACATATTGCCTATGCTCCAGTTCTGCCAGGAGTGATCCCTGAGCACAGTCAGAAGTAATCCTGAGCACTGACAGTTTGGCCTAAAAACAAACAAAAGATTTTTTAGAAGTATTACAGAATGACAGGACAATATCATTCAAATTTTTCATGAAAAGTAATTATTCATAATATTTTTAAATTATATTTTATTAAAATAATTGTGGTCTACAGATCCTTCATAGTTAAATTTCAAATATACAATGAGTCAGGGCCCTTCCCACCACCAGTGTAAACCTCCCTCCATCAATGAAGCCAGAGTGCATCTTTTTTTTATTAATTAATAATTTTTATTTTGACCAAAATGGATTACAAATCATTCACAGTAGTATTTTAGGTATATAGTGACATTGATTCAGGGGCTTTCCCACGACCAATGTTGTCCTCCACCCCTGTTTCCAGCATGCATTCCATGTCCTCCCTCATACCACCACCCTTTGCTCCCTGGTCTGCCAGTATAACAAGGCCCTTTAATTTAATTTTGCAGGAGTGACTCCTAGATTTTTTTTTTGCTAAACTATTAAGTGTTGATTTTAGGTCCTCATTTATAAGGCATTTGAGTGGAGTTGGAAATTTGTCAGGATTTCTCTCCAAATCCCCCTCTGTAGGTGTCTTTTTTAGTTTCCCCATTGATTTTTGCATTTAGTAGTTGGAATGCTGAAGTATCAGGATGTTTAAGAAAGTGATCTATTGAATTGTTTGTATGAAAGTTGGCTCAAAGTATATTTTCTTTAGAGGTTATTTTTCTAAACTAGCAAGGTTGTCTAAGTATGATAAAATATTGCATACTAGTTTATTGATTTGTTCAGCTGGGTTTTGAGCTGTATATTTTCTAAGAGAAAGAAGTGCTAGATCCAATCTGCATAGAAGTCAATGATATAAATTGAAATGACTTCAGTTTGAAAAATAAAAGGGCTGATGGGAAGGAAGGGAGTTTCAGTAATGGCACTGGAACCCAGAATAAGGTGAGGGAAGGCTATAAATAAGGCCCTGTTCATGCTTGATGGAGGAGATTAGGATGGGAGTTTCCCTGTTCCCACCAAGACAGAAAGTTGACTGTTCCCAGGGGTCTAATAATCAGCAATGAAGGTAGGACCAGAAGAAGGCTGTGAAAAGACCCCAAAAAACAGCCCATTTGTGTTTTGTGGAAGAAAGGAATTAAGACGTGAGATTCCCTATTCCCTCCCAGACATAAACCTGGCTGGCCCTAAGGGCAGACGATCAGTGATGCACTGGAATCCTCTATTTATAATAGTTTAAAAAATAATTTAAAATAATGGAAAACGGAAAATTTTAAAATAGTATAGGGCTTTGGAGAGAGCTCAAAATGAAAGAATGCATGCTTGATGTGCAGGATCTCTCCTAAACCCCAATAGCATGCTCAAAATAGCCATGCTGAACCACTGTTTTCTCCAAAAAAGAATACCTATATACTCGAGCATAAGCCAACCTGAGTAGTTGACCTCCATAATTTTACCTTAAAAAGTGGGAAAACTTAGTGACTCGAGTATAAGCCAAGGTGGAAAATGCAGCAGCCCTGGTAAACTTCAAAAATAAAAATATATACCCAAAACAATTACAATAATTGAGGAATCAGCAGGTTAAATGTTTTTCAATATTTATTGCTAAAGAAACACTGTAAACGAGCAACAATAACTTTAAAACTTTAAGTGCAGAAAACCAGAGCTTAACAGGTTAACAAGCTAAATCACAAAGGTTAAAACTGCATTCCTCTTCCTCATCATCTCTATGTCCAAACAGAGGTTCAGCTGTATCTGATGTGAGGGCATCAGCATCGACATTGCCATCATCACTGAGTTCACAAATATCATCACCACTGCTGTCGGTCTCAGAAAAAGCGCACAATATTGTGGGTTAAAGAGTTCAGTGGCATACAGTTCAGTTCAGCTACCTAGCTCTTCAGCTCAGCAGCGACTTGTGGACTGAACTCAAGACTGCCCCAGCCAGCAGACGGCAGAAGATGACTGGAATTATGTGCACTGCATGTGCACCAAATCAAATTATCTAGATGACCCGAGTATAAGCTGAGTTCTTGTGTCAAAAAAACTCGGCTTATACTCGAGTGTATAAATGAAAATATAATATTTTCAAAGATAAAATATTCATTAGCATTTATTTCCTTTTAAAGTCAAAATTAACTTTTAGTCCATTTAAAATTATAATTTAAGATATGATCTACTATAATTGTGCTTTATCAATATTAATATATAAATAATATATGAACAAATAAGAAAATATAATGAAAGAATAAAATGAAAAACAATCTACACGTACAGTAAAATATAATTTTCTAGTTATCAATTACTGTGTAAAAACACCTCATAACTTAGCGACTTTAACAACATATTTTGTGTTATCTCTTGCTATTTTCTGTTTGACAAATTCTGCTGAAGTGGTTCTGTATTTATGAAGATTCATTCTGAGAAAGAGGGTCCCAGTTAATTAAAATTGCAGAGAAGTCAAAATACAAAGACAGAGTACTTTTATTTGATACAAGTTAGTGTATGCATATGCATATGCACTGTTTTCGTGTATCTTTCCAAATTACTTATTGCCTATTTCTGACAATTTTCCGATAGAACATTTTAATATTTCATACTGTTTAAAGATAATGATTTATATTTAAAATATAAAATATATTTTATTTCCTTGCAAATTTGGTTATATTTGGTAAATGCCTATCATATTTATTATGATACTGTTGCAAATATAAAATACCCCATTTAAGTGGATATAAGATAAAATGAAGTTAGTTTAGTTTGTGTAACTGTACTGGTGTGATGCCTAATTCATCTGTATGTTCCTTTACAGCTCATGTTTTTGATCTGTGTACTTCCTACATAAGCTCCAAGGATTTCTAATAGTACCAAATTTGTTTTTTTGTTTTTGTTTTTGTTTTATTTTTTGGGGGGCCACATCCAGCAGTGCTCAGGGGTTACTCCTGGCTGTCTGCTCAGAAATAGCTCCTGGCAGGCACGGGGGACCATATGGGACACTGGGACTCGAACCAACTATCTTTGGTTCTGGATAGGCTGCTTGCAAGGCAAAGCTGTGCTATCTCTCCGGGCCTCTAGTATCAGATTTGTGTTCATTCAATTTTTTACCATATCAAATAGTATAATCAACTTTAATTTAAATAAGATTAATTTAAACTTTAATGCCTTGATATATCCATTATTTTAGGACAATAAATATATTATACATAATAGCTTCTTAAGCATTTGGTGTAGACTATCTCTGAAACAATGAGAAAAGAAGCCATTAAAGTTGATATCTTTTGAGCAGTTCAGATGAGGAACTCTAGCTAAGACAGATGATCATAAATCCATAAAAATTTAACTCTTAATAATTAATGTTATGCAAATAACCTGCTATAATTCACAAATTATAGATAAAAGATAAAAGGTACAGATTTTTTGTTTTAACACTCATAAAAATAATTGACTGATTAGCATGAATAACAGGCAATATATTCAGTTCATTTACAGAATCTGAAAGTATGAGACATTGGTGCCAACATGACTGTGTTCTGATGATAGTATCTTCCGGAATTACTGAAAGTTACCTTTTCATATTTGCCCTCATGAGTTCATCCTCTCTCTCTCTCTCTCTCTCTCTCTCTCTCTCTCTCTCTCTCTCTCTCTCTCTCTCTCTCTCTGTTGTGCCGCACTTGATGGTGCTCAGTGCTTATACTTGGTTCTCACTGGTGGGACTCAGGGGACTAAATGGGATGCTGTGAATCAAACCCAGATTAGCTACATTTCAGGCAAGTTTCCTATCTGCTATATTATTGCTCTACCAGAGGTCCTCAAACTACGGCCCACGGGCCACATATTGTATTTATTCCCATTTTGTTTCTTCACTTCTAAATAAGGTATATGTAGCGTGCATAGAAATTTGTTCATAATTTTTGTTTTTACTATAATCTGGCCCTCCAACAGTCTGAAGGACAGTGAACTGGCCCCCTGTTTAAAAAGTTTGAGGACCCCTGCTCCCATCTCTCTTTTACTACATTTACTAATCTCATAAGAAAGACCCTCAACTTCATGGCCTCATTTAACCTTAATTGTTATATATCCAAATATCATCATAATGTTAGACATTGTTTCAGTATATGATTTAGAGGTTATTAAAGATGTGTTTCTAGTGAAAGGATCAATTTTAGCCATCATATAAATTGTAAAATAAGCAAAAGTTGAGAAAAAAGGGCAATGTCTACTGGTCCAGTCTATTGGAAAATAATAAGAACATTCCTCAAAATCTAGAAATTGAGTTTCTATTTGATGAAGTATTACACTTCTTGGACTATTCCCATGGACTCACAAACACAATGCAGAAAGGGCATTTTCACCTCTCTTTTCCTTGCAGCACTATCCACAATTGCGAGAGCATTTGACCTGATAAAGAAACTATGGTACATACATTAAATAAAATATTGCTGGCCAGAAGAAAAGATTATGTCATTATTTTTGTTGCTATGTGAATGGATCTGATGAATATCATGCTAAGTGATGTTAGTCAGAAGGAGATATATAGAATTATTTTTCTCATATTTTCTCAAGATTTAAAAAATGTAATGGTCAAATAATGAGTGCCCAAAGACAATAAACAAAAGATCACGAGAACTTGTTTTCAATAGGAAGCATGCTACTTGAAAAGAGAGGGGGAATAGGACAAGGAAAGAGACCACAACAATAGTAGAGGTAAATATTCATGTTCAATTGAAGGAGGGTTTGCTGAAGAGCAATAAAGTTCTATAATTGAAAACCTATCAGCAACAATACTGTAAACCATAGTGTGAAAAGTTATAAAAACCTTTACATAGAGGCTGGAGCGATAGCACAGTGGTAGGGTGTTTGCCTTGCACGCGGCTGACCCAGGACAGTCCTCTGTTAGATCCCCAGAGTCCCATATGGTCCCCCAAACCAGGAGTGACTTCTGATCATCACTGGGTGTGACCCAAAAACTAAACAAATAAACAAACAAAAAATTTACATAGAGGTAGATTTGTGGGTAGGAGGGAAATGTTGAGGGGGCTCACTGGTGAAGGGAAGTGGACACGGGTGAAGTGATAAATAATAGAACAGTGTATGCCTAACACACAATGATAAATAACTTAGTTTACATTGACTAGAGCCTATTGCTCTTTGTCTGACATCCCATTTAGACATAAACATCATCTTTATCTTTATTTAATAGTGTTTTTGTACTGACAATTTATAGCAAAATTAGCTACAATGTATTTTGATGGCCAAGGCAGGTTAAAATATGCTCCGTATTATTAATTATCAGGGAGATGCAAATCAAAGCATCAATGAAATATCTCACACCACAGAGATTGACACATCAAAAAGAATAAGAACGACTGTGATGGTATAGATTCGAAGAGAAAGGGACTCTCATTCACTTCTGGTGAGAATCTCAACTTGTCCATCCTTTTTGTAAAACAATCTGGACTTTATTTTCCTTTAAATAGTTTTCATTTTTTATTATGGTAATTATTATTTATATGATAGTATGCCAAGAACATTTTTTGTTTGTTTGTTTGTTTTGGGGGGGAGCCCAAATCTGCTGGTACTCAGGTTTTACTCTTGGTCCTAAACTCAGAAATGACTTGGGAACTTTATGGGGTGTGGTCAGCAATTTGCAAAGCAAATGCCCTATTCATGGTATTATCTCTCTGGACCAGGGGTGGTGACTCCCAGCCAAAATGCTCTGGACCCTCCAAGTTTGCTTCTTAACACCTGATTCTAATTGAATACTTCACACTAATGTGCTAAAATCCTTTTACTACATTTTATAAAGCTCTAACAGCTGAGCTATCCTCCTATAAAAATATTAGTTATATGGTTAGAATCCAAGGGTTTGTTCTAAATTGGATTTATCTATTATGTTACTTTGATTTTTAATATCCTACATGTGATCACCCAGTATTTTTTTTGCCTTTCTTCTCTTCAATTATTTGCCTTAGCATAACACCCTCTTACTGTCATTTGATTGATGAATTAAGGTCATTGATATTTAGGAATATTAATAGTAATAGATTTTTATTGC
Source organism: Suncus etruscus (assembly GCF_024139225.1). NCBI lineage: Eukaryota > Metazoa > Chordata > Mammalia > Eulipotyphla > Soricidae > Suncus > Suncus etruscus. The sequence continues at coordinate 51,427,241 of NC_064852.1, forward strand.
CATATTACTATATGCTTTATTTGAGGTCTACCTATTTTGTGATATTTCAGTTTGCCTGTTCCTATTCTAGTTTATTTCTTATAAATAATTTTGTCCTGACTTAATACAAGTTTATAATCCACTGTTCTATTCAAAATTGGAAACTTGTTCATCTCAAACATACTAAAAATCTCTATTATTATTTTATTTTCCCCATACATTTTATGTTCTTAATGTTTTGCTATTTCATTTCATTATACAGATATCTCTTTCATGTTTTTTGAAAAACTCTTTAGTGAGATGAATTTTTTTATTGTGTGTATGTTAAATTCCCCTTTTCTTGTATAATACTTGCCCCCAGCTTTTTGTCTTGTTTTATCACTTGGGAGTAAACTGGTTCACCGTCAGTTACTTTCTATGAACTTTTTTATATATTATGTTTAAAGATTTTTCCTCTCCAGTCCTCATTTATTTGTGTACAAAAATTGGAAATTTGCAGGGTTGTGTTGTCCTTGGATGATAAATTGTCTATACTCTAAAAGCTCAATCTTCATAACTACACTAGATAGATAGAGCCCAAGTAACCCAGTCTAGAGGAACAGGGTGGGAATAGAGAGAGTACAAAGATTACTTTTGTAGTTGGTTAATGGTTCTCTTTGTACTGTAGTAAATTGAACTGGGAATGGGATTTATAATCACTGTTCAATGTAGGTTCTGGTAGTTACATTTTGTCAAAAGTCTCAAGCTTCAACTGACCCATACTTGCAACATTACTCTACTATCAGCAAGATTTTCAGGCTGAATTATTTTTCTGCTAAGAACTGGTGAATCAGGCATTCAAGGTGATCACAAGTTTGTATCCAGGAGACTTCTCTAAAGCCTATGGAGCCCTATTAAAAGAGGAGTTGGTGATCCACTGTCCAATTCCAAGGAGCTCAACCACTCCAACTTGTTTGGTTTCAACACTTCCACATATGTCCTTTAATTTAGTGTCAGAAGCAATTTCTCAAGTTGAATAGAAGTAAACTCTATGCAGGGGTCTTCAAACCACAGCCTGCGGGCCACATATTGTATTTATTCCCATTTTGTTTCTTCACTTCTAAATAAGATATATGCAGTGTGCATAGAAATTTGTTCATAATTTTTGTTTTTACTATAATCTGGCCCTCCAACAGTCTGAAGGACAGTGAACTGGCCCCCTGTTTAAAAAGTTTGAGGACCCCCTGATTCATTTCCAGATTGTCAGTCTGATCAGATATGTTATAAATGAACTGAACGTTCATTGTACAAAAAGCCTAGATGTGTCAAAATATCAGAAAATCATTTTAATTTAGAAAATAAGTAGTAAGCCAACTTACAATACTTTTCTTTCATATGAGAGCACCCCGGGTTAAGAGAAGAAAAAGAGGGAAAAAGAAAAGGGAAGGGAAGAAAAGGGAAGGAAGGAAATGGAGAGAGGGAGGGGCGGAGAGAGAAAGAAGGGAGGAAAGGGAAGGAAATGCAAGAGAAGGGAAGGGGGAGAAGAAAAGAAAAGGGGAGGGGAGAGAAGGAAAAACAAGGGAAGGGAAGGAAAAGGAAAGGAAAGGAAAGGAAAGGAAAGGAAAGGAAAGGAAAGGAAAGGAAAGGAAAGGAAAGGAAAGGAAAGGAAAGGAAAGGAAAGGAAAGGAAAGGAAAGGAAAGGAAAGGAAAGGAAGGGAAGGGAAGGGAAGGGAAGGGAAGGGAAGGGAAGGGAAGGGAAGGGAAAGGAAAGGAAAGGAAAGGAAAGGAAAGGAAGGGAAAGGAAGAGAAGAAAAGGAAAGGAAGGGAAAGGAAGAGAAGAAAAGGGTAGAGAATAGAAAGAGGGAGAAGAGAGGGAAGAGGAGTAAAGGGGAAGAAAGGGGAAGGGAGTCAAGAGGAGGGGAAGGAAGGGAAGGAAAGAAAGGGGAGGAAAGGAAAGGGGAGGGGAGGGAAAGGAAGGGAAAGAGGGAAAGGAAGAGAATGGAAGCAGAGGATGGGGAGGGTATAGGAGGAAAGGGAGGGGAGAAGAGGGGAAGAGAGGGTAAGGAGATAGTAAAGTAAAGATAGATGTAGGCTACTTCAACGAAAAAGTCAAGTAAAATGTTTTATAAGTGCAGGACATTCTTTAAAATAGATTGCATGCTGGTTTGCAATGATGTCTCAATTTAAAAAGATAGAAATTACATCAATCATCTACTATGTTTTGAAAATAAATATTAAGCACAAAAATGGGAAGAAAAAGTTAAAACTTGGAAATGATTCTAAATAATAAAGATTTCTGGGCTGGAGAGACAGTACAGCACTAGGGCATTTGCCTTGCAAGCAATTGATCCAGGATGGATGGTGGTTCAAATAGGGGAGGAAAAAAGGAGTGGAGGGAAAGGAAGTAGGGGAGAGACTGGGAGGGAAAGGAAAGGGAGGAGAGTGGAGGTGAGGGAAGGAGAGGGAAAGGAAAAGGAGTGGAGGGGAGGGGAGGGATAGGAAGGGGAGAGAAGTGGAGGTGAAAGGCGAAATAAAAAGGGGTAGAGGAGGGGGTAAAGAGAAAAGAATGGGAAGGAAAGAATAGGGAGGGGAGGAAAGGGAAGGGACGGGTAGGGTAAGAAGAAAGAGACCTCTATCAAGTCACTGAAAGTTTACTGAAAGGGTGGAAATATGCAGAAACAAGCTTGCGTATCTAATCAAGAAAGAGTACTAGATTATAACATTGTTCTTATGTAATCAGTATATGACCATGTATCAATTTAACTATTTATATTGGAAAATTTTCAGATAAGAAAATATTTAGTGGACTGCAGCTATAGTACAGCGGTAATTTGCCTTGCACGCAGCCAACCCGGGTTCCATCCCAGGTATCCCATATCGTCTCCCAAACCTGACAGGAGTGATTTCTGAGTGCAGAGCCAGGAGTAACTCCTGAGTGCCTCCACAGTTGCCCCCAAACAAAACCAAACAGAAAATTAGTTCAATTTGTGCAATTAACATGTTATAACTTTATAAAACAGGACAAATAGCAGTTCATTAATTTAAATCTTAAAAGCAGAATAATAGATTTAATAGTTCATAAAGGTAATAATTCCTTTTACATTTTAAACTAAAATAAAACATAAAGCATGTTATTAATTTCTTTGACAAACTGTTATGAATGTTTGCTTTTCTAAGTTCTATTCTAATAGTGAGCAAAAGCCATTTGCCAAAATCTCTCCTTAAATTGTACTTAATTATAATTTGTGGAAACATAGTAAGTTAAATAGACCATGTCAATAGTAGTCAGTGAAAGTACTTAAAATGGAATGTAAGTGGAGATTCCTGGAGGGTAAGGAGTTTCATTTTAAGCAAAGGGGCAATAAGCTACAACCCCTAATAGACCTGAAGAAAGATATTGACAAAAACATAATTAAAGTAGAGGTCTTTACACTCCTCTTCATTGATAGAAAGATCAATGATGCAAAAACTCAACCAGGAACTAATGACCTTGAAGGACAAAATAGAAAAGACAGTCTAGTGGATATATGTAGGCTCCTTCAACAAAAATTCAAGTAAAATGTCTTATAAGTGCAGACATTCTTTAACATAGATCATATGCTGGATTGCAATGATGTCTCAACTTAAAAAGATAAAAATTATATCAACCATCTACAATGCTTCGAAAATAAATATTAAGCACAAAAATGGGAAGAGAAACTTAAAACTTCGAAATGAAATAAAGATTTCTGGGCTACAGAGATAGTACAGTTCTAGGGCATTTGCCTTACAAGCAATTGATCAAGGATCGAACTTGGTTCGAATCCCGGCATCCCATATGGTTCCTAGTGCCTGCCAGCAGCGATTTCTTTTTGCTACTTTTTGTTTTGTTTTGTTTTGTTTTGTTTTGTTTTGTTATATTAGTTTGTTTTTGGACCACACCCGGTGACTCTCAGGGGTTACTCCTAGTTATGCGCTCAGAAATCGCTCCTGGCTTGGGGAACCATATGGGACGCTGGGGGATCCAACCACGGTTCACCCTAGGCTAGTGCGTGCAAGGCAGATGCCTTACTGCTTGGGTCATCGCGCCGGGCCCCTCCAGGAGCGATTTCTGAGCGTAGATCCAGGAGCAACCCTGAGCACCACCGGGTGTGACCCAAAGAACAAAGCAAAACAAAAATTAAAATTAAGATTTCCTCTTTTGAACTGCAATGCTCATTAAATGTTTATGATTTTAATTAAGATTTCATGATTTAGACATTTATTCAGAGGTGTCTTCAGACATACAGTGTTCCAACACCAATCCTATTAAATCTGTGTCAACTTCCTTACACCAGTTCCTCAGTCTCCCTCTTACCCCCTGCCTGCCTTTTTGCTTTTAAGTTTGGTTGGTATAGTTTTGATCTCATGCTTTCCACTGCTTTGCACTGCCTCATGTGCTTGTTACCTCCCATCCACCTATTTTTACTTCCTGCCTTTGGTGTTCTTTCTTTCTTTTTCTTTTTAATCTTCTCAGTTCTATAATCTAGGAATAAAGGTAATCTTGCATTTTTGTAATGTCATTATATATCCTACAGAGAAGATCACTTAGTGTCTTTTTCTTCTGCCTTACTTTACTTAACATAATATTCTTTAGTTTCATCCAAGTTTCATGATTTCATCTTTCCTTGCACCTGCATAGTATTGCATTGTGTATAAATACTGCATCTTCAATATTCATGCATCTAATATTGGTCACCTAGGTTGATTCCATATCATAGCTATTAAGCTGAGTGCTGCAGTAATAACGGTGTGTACATGTTCTTCTGAAAGAACATTTTGTGTTCTGGGGAAAAAGAAGAAAAAGTGAAATTGGTGGGTCATAAACCAGCCCAAATTTTACTTTTCTGAGAAATCTCCATACTCTTTCCAAAAGGATTAGCTAGACAAGATTCACAACATCAGTGGATAAGGTTTTCTTTTTTCAATGCATCCCCACCAATACAAACTTTTTTCAAGCTTATTTGATGTGTGACATTGTCACTGGCATGACAAAGAAATGTTGCTTTCATTTGGATTTCCCAGAGTGTACTTTTTCATGTGCTAATTGGCCGTTAATATATTTTCTTATCTTCCTTTTAATGAAGTGTCTGTTAATGACTTCTCCTTATTTTTCATATGGGTTTATATATGTGCATATATATGTATGTATGTGAGTTAAGCTTGTATTTTATATGTATTTAATATGTTGAGTTGCAAATATTTTCTCCCATTCAGTTGGGTACCTATTGCTTTTATCCATACTTCTTTCACCATGAAAAATATTTCTTTGACATAATCAGATTAATTTTTCTTGTCTCTATTGCCTTTGTCAATGAAATCATAACATATAAAATACCTTTGAGGTTATTAAGACTGTCTTAGCATTCTTTGCTTTTAGTCTATAACTTTTATTCTATGATGAGTTTCCAACAGATACTGAAAGTTGTATCTTTTTATGATTCATGATTCATTCACTGTAACACAATGTTTAATTTGTAAAATAACAACATCAATATTTAGGGTAAAAATAAAATGTTTTTTTATTGTCATTACATTTTTCATGTCCAGGAACCTTTTCTCCCACTTGAACATCCTTTTTGTTCGGTTGGAGTCTCCTCCTCCCCCAATTACAAGCCTACAAGAATGCGGTTTTTCTTTAGTGCTGGATATTGTTTCAACTTTCCCTCAGGGTTTATCTTCAAAGTTCTATACTTCTTGCCTGTAGAGAGGATTGTTCTCACACTCATTATAGTAGGCCACATTGTTTTATCTTCATCTGGCCCATAGCATTGTATAATATTGCTTTCCTACTCTTTCAAGATAAGATTGCTTTTTATTTTATGAGTCTCTTTAATCTTTTTTAAAAACTGATGATTTGGTGTTTAATAATTGCTTTAATTTTTTGTTTCTAAAGACATTATTTAATTTAGGGTTATAAATGATACTCAGTGTAAATTATTATTAAGTTAAATGCCTTTAGGGGCTAGGAGAGATAGAACAGAGGGTATAGCAAAAGCAAAGCACGCCTCACTGACTCTACTATCTCTCCAGGCCAATAATTTACATCATACTTTTTCATGTATGCATTGTTCCAATACTACACTAAAAATCAGAGGATCTTCAATATCCTGTTGACTTCTTCAGCCCAAAATAGTCTATGTAAGATCAGTTCCATAGCCCAAATTTTTCAGTTCTTGTGACATTGACCATTTGCTGTTTCTTTACAATGTTTTTTAATCCCATATATAGGACAGACTCTGTGTGAGTGTGTGTGTGTGTGTGTGTGTGTGTGTGTGTGTGTGTGTGTGTGTGTGTGTGTGTGAATACCTTTTGTAAATTCTTTATTTTCAGTATGCTATCAAGTTATTTGGTATTCTTGTTTTTTGTCATTCTAAGTATAGTGTGCCTTTATTTTTCTATTTGAGTTTATTTTTGCTAAAATATTTCAGGCCTCTTGGCCTGGGTGCCAATTGTCCTCAGTTTTGGAATATTCTTACCTATAATTACTTTCACTATTTATAAAATTTGCTTTCTTGTTCCTCAGGGACTCTAATAATTCTCATACTGTTCCTCTTGAATTTATCCCCTATGCTCTTCCTGTGTTTTAGAGGTTTCCAGAATCTCATTGAGGGGTTTTATATATATATTATATATTATATATATTAAATATAAACATATACATATTGCTATACAGTATTATGTTGTTATATTTATATGATCTCTCATACTCTTCATTTCTGTCACTTGTGATTATAATGCTCCTATTTGCGTTCTCTTATTACCATCTATTTGTGCCACTGTTTCTTTGGGTTCATTAATCATTCTTATCATGGTGTCATTCTCTAAGGATTTACAAGGCTGATTGAAACTGAGTTCTCTTTATTTCTGGCTTTGCTCATTGAACTTGCTGGCTTCTATGCATCTTATCCATTGGGTTTATAGTATTCCTGTTGTTATGAAGGTGAATTTTTGTAGGTATCACCATAAGAGATCCTGAGGCTTAGAAATACTCTTTTCTTCCCTTCCTGATTTCACCCAGTGACAAGAAATATAACTGTTAACAGTATGATATTAACAAGTAGAGCTGTCAGGCCTTGAGGATACTTGTACCTAGCTGGAAGTGAAGGGAATCATCCTCTAGCTGAAAAAAAAAATGGATTTGAAGATATAAGTGATCTTATTAGCACCGGGAAGGATGTATAAAGAAGAGGTTTAGGAAATGTGACACTGGATCCAATTAGTTTCAACACTAAAGTCTTAGCTCTAAAGTTATCACACATTTTTGGGGGTCCACACCCAGGAATACTCAGGAGTTTCTCCTGGCTATGCACTCAGAATTTGCTCCTTGCAGGCATGGGAACAATTTGGGTTGCTGAGGATCAAACTCAGCTTATTAGTACAAGGCAAACATCCTACCCACATTTCTATTGATTGTACTTCACATTACTAAATTCTTGCCTTCTGAGAAAGATGTCTTTTTAAATTGATATCTGAGCAATAATTTTTCATTGTGGGGCCATACCAAAAGTATTTATTGCTTACATCTGACTGTGCTCAGAAATCAGTTCTTGCCGAATGTAATTATTATATGCAGTTCTAGGAATTGAACTGGAATTGCCTGTATGTAAGGCAAATGACTTAACCCCTATATGATATTTCCAACCCCTCCACCTACACAAAACTGATACGAAATATTGGTCATATTTATGAGTTACATCCTGTCAGAATGCCATTATAAAATATTTTAAAATTCTTATAACTTAATTAGATTCAAATTGTTCAAAGTACTTGTTCGTATATTTAATAAGTTATTATCTCTGAATATACATGTGATGAAATATTATAATCTAATACATATAATATATTCATACAAGACATTTTTATTGATTACTTTCTCTGTCCTATCTTTCTGTAAGAAAAACTAGCCCCAAAGAAATTAGACCAAAATTTTAAAAAGGAACTCTTCTGGACTGGTTCTATTTTTTCTTGTCCTTCAGAAAATAGGCTAATGGAATCCTTATTCTAAAAATTTTTTTAGACTTACAGATACAATGGAGCTTACCTAAGAGTTTAAGAGGAAATTTTTTTTTTTTTTTTGTGGTTTTTGGGTCACACCCGGCAGTGCTCAGGGGTTATTCCTGGCTCCAGGCTCAGAAATTGCTCCTGGCAGGCACGGGAGGACCATATATGGGACGCCGGGATTCGAACCGATGACCTCCCGCATGAGAGGCAAACGCCTTACCTCCATGCTATCTCTCCAGCCCCTAGAGGAAATTTTTTGACCCCATAACCTGTGACCCTCTTGTTAAACACTGTATTTCCTTGTTTTTCTCAATATCTTACTTGAAATATGAATATACAATCACCAATCTGATAACATATTGCTGAATAATGCTGTTTCTTTATCCTTCATCTTTTCCCTCAATTAATTGACCCTTGGGTTATCAGTTCAACCAGTTCTTTGAACTTTCACAATTACATTATATATTTAAGCTAAAAAATAACTGATCTAATTTCCTAAAGCCTATTAGCTAAATCTCAAAGGCAATATTGTTCAAATACTCAATTTTATGGATGGTAAAGATAAAATTGTGGAACTTAAATGACTTTTTTAGAGATTGAAATCCAAGTTAGAACCAAAGACAGCTCTGTCTGCCTAGCACAATTTATTCTTCACCAGCATTCTAACTTTTGTGAGTGCTTGAAAATTATTTGCTTAGTCCATTTTCCTTCAGTACTAAAATTCTAAGAAGCTTTTTTTGACAGTCTATATTTTGTCCAGTCTATATCTCATTCTTTTATTCTTAGAGTGTATGTAATAAATAGATTATTTGGGCCCGGAGAGATAGCACAGCAGCATTTGCCTTGCAAGCAGCAGATCCAGGACGAAAGGTGGTTGGTTCAAATCCCGGTGTCCCATATGGTCCCCATGCTTGCCAGGAGCTATTTCTGAGCAGACAGCCAGGAGTAACCCCTGAGCATCGCCGGGTATGGCCCAAAAACCAAAAAAAAAATTTTTTTTTCACAGAGTTAGTAACTACTTTTTATATTACTCTATAAAAAATTAAACTATCCTGGCACTATAGTGATAGCACTATGGTAGGGAATTTGCCTTGAATGTGTCTGACCAGATTCAATCCCTGGCATTTCATATAGTCCCCTGAGCCTGCCAGGAGCTCTCAGTGCAGAGCCAAGAGTAATCCCTGAAAACTGGTAGTTGTGGGCACCCCCTCAAAAAATAAAAATAAAAAAGAAATTAACTATCTTAATAAAGACTCATAAAGTTTAGAACTTTATGCCCTTAAATTTGTTTTGTTTCCTCTGTAACTTTTTACTGTTTCAGAATATAGTATTGAGATATTAACATTCAGATAAAAATAATTGAACTTTTAAAACTTATCAGATATAAAAACGTTCTTTGAGCAGCCATGACATATTTGATGAAAGTCTTTTATATATTTTTTCTTTGACAGGTCAAATTTAAACAGTCTAAAATCAATTCCTCTAGAACTACTTGTAATTTCTTGTCTTCATTTTAGCAGTATGGGTAAATGTGTATGAGGCTTTACTTTTACCCACAGTGGAAAAAAATGCTTATCAGCTCTTAGCCTTGCTTCTGTGTTAAAAATAAACTGTTTTCTTTCTACATATTTGAGGGAAAAAATGTCTCCAAGAGATTTGTCAGAGTTTTGAGAAAAAAATCATTGCTTTATTTGAAGAATTTAGGCATTACAAGATGTCTTGAGAAAAACTTTTTTGAAAGAAACTACTCACATTTGCAGTCTTACTGAGATTTCAGCACCTTTATATATTACATATTTCATGAATTCTAGCAGTGAGATTTCTGTGTGGGACCTCATGATTAAAACAGAGACAATAAAGATAAAGATAAAAAGAAAGCCAGAAGACAAGGTTCTAAAACAACCCAGTTTCTTATATATATGTATATATACATATATATACATATGCATATACATATTTTTAATATATGTTCAATATATATGCATAGATTTTTTCAATTGAGTTCAATTTAACTTAATATACATACATATGTGTATATACATATACCCATTTGAAAATGCAAATACAATTAAAGAGTTTCATACAAGATTATTGAGAACCCATTAGAGAAAAAGCCAAGCTAAATGTTTACATTATTTCTACAATATATGTCACTAAAATATTTTATGTAGGGCCCGGAGAGATAGCATGGAGGTACTGCATTTGCCTTGCATGCAGAAAGTTGGTGGTTCTAATCCCGGCATCTTATATGGCCCCCTGAGCCTGCCAGGAGAGATTTCTGAGCATGGAGCCAGGAGTAACCCCTGAGCGCTTCTGGGTGTGACCCAAAAACCAAAAAAAAAAAGGGAAAAATATATTTATATATATATATATTCAATAGATACATAAGGTTTTGACAATATACAGGACATAGTAGTCTAAAATACGTTTCTATAAGATATTTTTTATTAGAATCACAGACTATAAGAAAACACTGCTTTAACAGTCAGTGAATGAATGCTAAGCTAAGAAAGCATTTTGGAGTTCAAGGATAAAATCACCTTAAATTCTGTAACTTAAGTGAATTTCCCTACTGAGTTATTGTGAAACCTTAACTGCTCACTTTTAGAATAACTTATGTGTAAAATGGACAATATTTGAGCCTTGTCTTTTTCTTTTTCTTTTTTTTTTTTGTTTTTTTTTTGGGGGGGGGGCACCCATTTGATGCCCCTGGTTTGGGGGGACCATATGGGACGCACGGGGATCGAACCACAGTCCTTCCTTGGCTAGCACTCGCAAGGCAGACACCTTACCTCTAGCGCCACCTCTCCGCCCCCCCCCCATTTTTTTTTTTTTGGATCGAACCGTGGTCCGTCCTACCCTAGCAAGGCAGACAGACACCTTACCTCTAGCGCCACATTCCCGGCCCCGAGTCTTTGTCCCTTTTTATCTCTATATTCTACTCTCATTTCTGTTTTATTTCCTTATTTTTCAAAATTATTGAAATAATATTAGTTGAGATGAGTACAATTTTTTATATAAATTAGTGGTACAAAATTTTCCTGACATTCCATACCAAAGTGCAAAAAACTTTGCACCACAGCCCTAAATCTTATTTCCACCATCACTGTCTTAGGTAACTTCAGTTTTGTTGTCATATATTAGTGTATTTTCATCACATATTACCTTGCCTGTTTCTTTTTTAAATTAATTTTAAAGACATATAGTACATATTTCCTTATAATATATTTGTTCCAAGACCAATTGCACCACCAAAGTAAAATTTTCTTTACCATTAACCCTGAATTACCATGTATTTCCAAGCCCTTGCAGACACAAAATAATATATTTTATATAGTTTGTTTATAGGTAAAAGAAAATTATTTTTGAGTAATATGAAAATTTGTGAAAATTAATATATTTACAGTGAAACATTAAATAAATTGTTTGCTAACAATTTGTTCTGTTACTAGTTTATTTTCTGTTAGGTGTCTTTGAATTCACATTAATCTCTAAATTGGTGTGCTTGTACTGGGATGACAGTATTGAAAAACTTTGGAGTTGTCATCTAGCCATGTATATGACAGAACAGTCCAAGAAACCCCAGCTCTGTGGCTGATACTGTGGTTTTTGCTGGATATGTTTTTGACATGTGGAAGTACAAGAAGGTGGGGTGGGGTGGGGAGAGTGCCCCCAAACACTTCAGAAAAGTTCTGGAGATATATAAGCATGCCTGGAATTTTGGTCATTTTGGTGTCTCTGAAGAGCTCTATATTGGAGCTGGTTACTAGTGTATGAGTACTAGTGTACTCATATTTGTTTTTCACAGCTTGGTATACACCTCTTGGGAATAGAGTGAGTCTTTTTTGCTTTGTTTCTTTATAAATTATTTTGGGAATTAGATAACATGCTACTTGTCTTTCTCCTGCTAACTTATTTTGTTTACTACAACACTTGTGTTTTCATTAATGTTATGGAAATAAGATTTCATCCTTTCCTAAAACTGGGTTGCATTCAATTTTTATATATGCCACTTTTTTAATCCATTTATCTGTTCCAGATGTTTGGGTCACTGACCATTGTGAATTAATGTGTTTTTGATAGATATTAAGATTTTCTGGATTATGTCAGTTCTTTTTATTACTTTATTTAAACATTGTAATTACAAGGCTGTTCCTAACAAAGTTTATTTTTCACATTTACAAAGTTGTTATGATTAAGTTTCAGTCATATGCTGTATAGTACTCCTCACCAGTGCATATTTTCTGCCACCAAGGTACCCTTTCGTTTCTTCTCTTTCTCTCTCTCTCTCTCTCTCTCTCTCTCTCTCTCTCTCTCTCTCTCTCTCTCTCTCTCCCTTTCTCTCTCCCATCCTCTCTCTCTCTCCCTTTATTTTCTTTTTAGACACTGTTGTTTGCAATATTCTTAGGGATCATGCATGTCACCTTATTTTTTTCAACACCCAGTTCTTGTCCAAAGTGATCATTTCCAACTATCATTGTCATACTGGCCATTTACCTGGTCTAAATGACACCTGATTACTTGTGGCAAGCTTTCTATTATGAATTGGTACTCCTGATCCTCATCATTGTTGTCTCTGGATATTATTACCATACTATTGTTTTTAATATCTCACAAGTTAGTGCATTTTTTCTAGATCTATCCCTATCCCTCTAACTCATTTCACTCAGTCTAATACTCTCTATATTCATCCAGATATAAGAAATTTTTATAACTTAATTTTTCCTAACAGCTGCATTGTATTACATTGTGTAGATGTACCATAGTTTCTTTATCCACTCATCTATTCTCAGGAACTTAAGTTGTTTCCAGATCTATTATAAGTGGTGTTGCAATTAACAATGAATTGAAAGTTCAATTAATTTCTAGTTTTTTGTGGAAAATCTATATTGTATTCCTAAAAGGCTGGGCTAGTTGGCATTCCCATCACAGTGAATGAGTACCTTTCTCCCAGCATCTATTCAGCACTGATTGTTCTTTTGTGTGTGTGTGTGTGTGTGTGTGTGTGTGTGTTATGTGCCAATCTGTGGTGTGAGATAATATCTCCTTGTCTTTATTTGAATTTCTCTAATTAATAATGTGAAGCATTCTTTCATGTGCCTTTTGGCTATCTGTATTAATTATTATTAGAGGAATTGTCTTTCATTTCCTCCCATTTTCAATGGGATTATATGCTTTTTTTCTTGCTAAATTTTAGCACTGCAGTGTATATTTTAGATAGTTATCCCTTATCATATGGATATTGTGTAAATAGAGTGTCCCATTACATGGGTGGTCTTTATATAATTAGTTTTTTTTTGTGTGTGGTTTTTGGGTCACACCCGGCAGTGCTCAGGGGTTACTCCTGGCTCCATGCTCAGAAATTGCTCCTGGCAGGCACGGGGGACCATATGGGACGCCGGGATTCGAACCGATGACCTTCTGCATGAAAGGCGAACGCCTTACCTCCATGCTATCTCTCCGGCCCCTATATAATTAGTTTTATTAAACATTTTTTCATGTGCCTTTTATCATCTGTATTTCTTCCTTGAGAAAATGTTTGTTCAAGGAATTATTAATATTGCTCTTAAATTTTTCATTCAGTCAACCCAAGCGTCCACGAAAGCACTTCTTTTCCTTTAGAGACAATAATTAGCACATTTCATGTCATCTAGTACTAATACCACTAGTGCTTAGAAATTTCTGTAGAAAATCTCTTTTTAATTAATATCTTTATTTAAGCACCTTGATTATAAACATGATTATGGTTGGGTTTCAGTCATGTAAAGAACACCCCCCTTCACCAGTGCAACATTCCCATCCCCAATGTCCCAAATCTCCCTTCTCCCCATCCCACCCCCACCTGTACTCTGGACAGGCTTTCTATTTCCCTCGTTCATTCTCATTGTTAGGATAGTTCTCAATGTAGTTATTTCTCTAACTACATACATCACTCTTTGTGGTGAGCTTCATGAAGTGAGCTGGAACTTCCAGCCCTCCTCTAACTGTAAAGATATCTTAAGGGTCACTCTATCAGGTATTTTGGTGGAAAGATAATAATCATTATTATATAACAAGTACTTATTTGAAATATATTTCTTAATATAGACACAAATTATTTTAGAAATTAGACAAAATAAAATAATGATTTAAATTATATAATGAGTAAATATGTATATAAAAATACCTTTAAAAGAGTCTTCCACGCAAAACTAATAATTAACACTCACCAAGAAGAGGAGAAAAAGTATTTAACATCAGTGTCTAATTTTGATCAAGTTAGCTTGCAGAGCTCTTGTTTAAATTTAAGATATGAGTATTCTAGTTAACAAATAATTTAATAAACTTTCAAATTATTTAAAGGAATATTATTTTTTATCTATGGAGCATTTATTATGAGACCATAGTTTGTGACGAATTATTCATTAATGTTTATAGGCAATAAGTAAATTCTACCTTTATGTCAACAACATTCTGTTTTCAAAACCAGGGAAGAATGTTTACTTAAAAGCCTGAATCCAAGGATCATATTCCTCATATCTCAATGAAAGTTATTTTCCTAGTTCACATTTTCTGAATATTATGAAAATGTTATACATGATAGACCCATTAACATAGGATTATTTATGAAAGTTTGGACACACACCTCTCACAATTCCATCACTTGTTCCATATTCCTTGTATAAAAATAATTTTATTTGCCTACAAATTATGAGAATCAAAGAAATAAATTCCTCAGCAACGTTTAGTCAGTGTTTTAAAAAAATATGAAAAATGTTCAATGACCTGAAAACTAAATGATAACTCTCATATGTATGGCATTTCTACAAGAAACACTAATGGAGTTGTGGACAGAGAAATAAGATATTGGAGAGGAAAAGTGTGGATCTGAATAAAGAAGTTGGTATATTCAGTATAAACTTAATATGTACTATGTATGGGGAACCTGAAATTTAATTCACAACAAAATCCCCAAAGTTTTTCTTAGAGTATCGTGAGATCTTGATTTAGAAAGAAAAGTTTCCTAGGTTTCTTGTATATTTACCAGTTCTTGTGTGTGTGTGTGTGTGTGTGTGTGTGTGTGTGTGTGTGTGTGTGTGTGTGGTTTCTGGGTCACACCCAGCAGTGCTCAGGGGTTACGCCTGGCTCCATGCTCAGAAATTGCTCCTGGCAGTCATGGGAGACCATATGAGATGCTGGGATTCGAACCTATGACCTTCTGCACGAAAGGCAAACGCCTTACCTCCATGCTATCTCTCCGGCCCCATATTTATCAGTTCTTTAAGATTCAGGCAATAGAATAGATTTTCAGGGAAAAATAGATTTGAATGCTATTAGCATTGGAGTTATTGAATTAGAGGATATATTAAGGGAATAATGAGACATGATTTCACTAGGAACATAGTATTCCATTTTTAAGTTAAATGCTAAAGTTATAGTCTGAGTTCACATGTGAAAAATATGATGATTCTCACAAATAAAATACAGAAAATGGAAAGCAATGTGTAGAACCATAAAATTTAAGAAATGCAGTATATAGCTGGAATCATGAACAAAATACTTTAGTTTTGATACATACATTTGATTCTCTAGCTTATAGTTGATGAGTGCATATTTTGAAACATATACTTTAGTTTTGATATGCACATTTGATTTTCTAGCTTAGAGTTTTACTTCTGTTTCATGTACATCTTATCTTTGCAACATTCTTTTTCCCCCTTCAGGATAAGCGGTTTTTCTGCCATATTTAAAGAGTAAGTCTTGAATAAATTCCTGGAAAAATTTTGCCAAAATGTTTTTCTTTCCCAAGTTCCCTCTGTCCCCCAGTGTCCTCTTAATCAAAGTGGCCCCTGTAGGAGATACTTGATCCTTCCTTTCAACTCTCTGTCCCTCTTCCCTGCACCACTGTTGCATTCTTCCCTCCACTGACCTTCCTTTCCCTCCCTGTAACCAGAATTCTCTGGAAACCTCTTCTCCACGTCAACGTTTCTCATCACTTGATATCAGTTATGCCCCAATTTTGTTACTATACATCCTGGATATGAGATTCTGCTAGTAGATCCATCTGGCTGTGGCACATTTCCCTCAAACTGGCTCACCCACAAAGCAGCAAATTACATGGTCTCCTTAATTTCCTTGATGAGTGAATAATTTTCTATTGTACCAGACTGTATTTACCCACTCATCAGTTCTTAGACATTTGAGTTTTTTTTCCAGCTACTGAGTTTGTGGATTGCATAATGTTCACTATATTATTTCATTTGATATTCTTTTTTTAATTATCTGTATTTAAACACCGTGATTACAAATATGTTTGTAGTTGTATGATTACAGTCATGTAAAGAACACCTCCTTCACCAGTGCAAGATTCCCACCACCAATTTCCCAGATCTCCTTCCTCCCCACCACACCCACACCTGTACTCGAGACAGATTTTCTATTTCCCTCATTCATTCACATTGTTATGATAGTTTTCAGTGTAGTTATTTCTCTAACTGCACTCATCACTCTATGTGGTGAACTTCATGTCATGAACTGCACCTACATGGGTAAATGGGGGGAAATAATGGTTAGACTGAGGCAGTACAAGATTAGAAATGAGCTTTGTAGGGCAGTATCAAGGTCACAATACAAAATGTATATTATGTATATATAAAGTATATGCATATAATACTATCAATATATATTGTACTCGTGGGGGCAGGCCCCGCGTGGTTTTTGAAATGGAGACCAAGGAGAAAAATTTTCCAGTGACTGTCCCAACATAAACCAATGCTGCTATGCACCCCCTCCTCCCAAAGCGCATTCCCATTAGTGTAGGGAGAGGTAGGGGGAAAGCCTAATGACCCTATAGAGTCCACTTGGATCAGCGCCTAGGGAAGGTCTGGAGTCCAGGGGAGAAAGAGAGGGGTGATACGGGGCCTACCAAGCCTCCCAACATTCCCCAGGCTAGAGAGAAGGCCTCCGGCATGGGGCCTTCCCAAACCCCATAACTGGCAAGAGCTGGCCTCCAGAATCAAAGGTGAAACCGGGAGCCAGATATCTGCCCACCCTCCTCCCCATGCACCTCACCCCTGGAGTTCGGAGGGTGGGGGTAAGCCTGAGGACCCCTAAGAGTCCACCTGAACCAGCATCTGATCATCTGAGCCGGCACCCAGAGAAGGCCTGGAGTCCAGGGGAGAAAGAGAGGGACGGCTGGGGGCCTGCCAAGCCTCCCAGCACTCCCAGGCTAGGGAGGGCTCCGGCATGGGACCTCCCCAAACCCCTTAAAGGAATATTATACATATTAGCTATATTTCTTAATTCTTTCTTGATTTTGTCTTAGACATATATATTCTACTTTATCTCCCACAAAATAATGGTTTGCTTCTGGTTACCCACCATTAAGATTTTACAAAGTGAAGACACATATCTTCTAACTAATTGTATTCATATTTTTTATAAGATAAAACAAGGAAAGGTGTTTTATTTTTTAAGGTTTAATAAAAGTCATAATAACAAAAAATATTTCCTATACCCTTACAGCTTTTCTGTTATATCCCTTCCAAGATGACATTTGTATAAAGATAGATTGAGAAAGAAAAATCTGTGGATTTCAAATAGGTGAAGACACATAATGGAATTTTTCGTTGATTTTCTCCAATAAAAACAACATTTATTTGCCTTTAGTTTATTGTGAATTTCTAAAATTGTCTTGAGTAGTAATTACAAAATAAATTATAGCATGTTGTACCATGTAGTTAATTTAATTAAATTAAATATAATTTTAGTGTTATTTACTCATTACTCATATGTATAAAAGTACTTATATACATAAATGTAAGCATGTGCATATATATTACAGAGATGAGAGAATGTTATAGATGTAATTGAATGTCTGTAAGTTATGGAAATTTTTGGTATCACTTGTGTCTTGTTTCTTCTGTGATAATATCACTGGTCACTCTTCCTCAGTGTGGAAAAAGTGTTGGTTTTACTAATCATGAGAGATATAGTCAACATATATAAGACTTTTTGTGCTATATATGAAAAGTAAATTGCTACACCAACCCCTGTGTAAACAGATATTGAGACCTAGCAAGGCACCAAGTTTAACAAGGCCCTAATTCAGAATGGTGGTGCAAGCGGTAGGGTAATTGCCTTGGACACACTAACCTAGAATGGACCTCGTTCGATCCCCTGGAGTCTCATATTGTCCCCCAAGCCAGGAAAGATTTCTGAGTGCATAGCCAGAAGTAACCCCTGAGCATCACTGGGTGTGGCCCAAAAACAGACAAACAAACAAACAAACAAAAACAAAACAAAAAAACGGCCCTAACTGCCTGACAGTAAGGTCTACTATTGTGGGAACTTTTTGCAAAGCAGCCTGTACTCACAGAGAGGGCAGCAAGAAAAGTAACTCCTGTAAGAAAAGACGCTTAAAAAAATAGCCTGTACTCAAAGGCATTAGCGTCCTGATAAACCTTGGTTGCCTATCCATGAGGCATTCAGGAAAAAAGAGAATGTAGCATAAAAATTAATTGAGAAATAACTTCATCAGACATTTTATAGATAACTTTGATTTAATATTTGTGTAGATTCAAGAATTTTTTTTAGTCTTATAGAATTATTATTCACCCTTAAATCTTGCCTTTATGTTAATCTTGCAGTCATATCAAAGGTTAACATTTCAGGTCCCAGTTCAGAATGCAAAAACTAGAATAAAGCCAAAACAATTCAGAACTAACCTTGCTAGTTGAGAAAATTCTGATAACAAGAAAAAATTTAAAGGCAAAACTACTTTTTGTAAGATTATGCTTTAAGCAATTTGCCCCTGTGCTTTTTTTCAGTAGAAATAGCTTTGTCTGAAAATTATAATTTGTCAAGGAATTAAGTATAAATTCGACCTTTTGCTTTGAATAAACTGAACAGAGCTTGAACCCAACTTGACACCTTAGCTTCTGTCTCCCATTGCCAAATCTGAGCACCCACTTTTCAAAGCATCCACAGAAGATTCCTTGATGTCAAAACTAGTAAGTCCATGATATAAATAACTTCTGCTTTTCTATCTATTCTTGACAGTAGGGCAGGATGCTAATGTTCTAAAGAAAATGCCCATGTATCATCATTAATAATGAATGTTTATCAATAAATATGACCTGTATGCTATAAATAAGTAGAATTATAATAATTTCATACAAAGTTATCAATGAAACAAAAAAGTAAAACCGAATAAACTATTCTTAATATCATACAAAATTTACACATATTAACATTGAAAGCACAAAAGGCTTAATTTATTAAGTAAAAGAACTAAAGGTTTAGAAATTTTAAAAATGACTTTAAAGAAAAAATTTTATTTCCAGTGGTTTTTATATGGGTATATTTATTAAAATAAACTCATTGACTCCAACCCAAAATACATTCAAAAGTTTTATATACAAAGTGTGACTAAATAATTTATAAACTAAGTGTGGCTAAATAATAACTTCCATGAACAGTAAAAAGACTGAAGTGAAAACAAAAGACATACTAAAAATTGTCAGTACTGATAAAATATAAATTGTTATTAATATTAGAAAATGTTGACTAGTCACATTTATTTAAAGTGCTTAATCTGACAAATTTGAAAAAATGGCTTTTCCTGGACATGTGAATTCTGGGCATTAAGAATAATAAATATTACCACTTAATAGTCCTCTCCTCTCTCCCACCTCCCAAACACATAGGATTTTAAACTAATATTAGAAATAAAACATAAGATTTAAATTTCACAGGGCTGGCGATGTGGCACTTGAGGTAAGGTGTCTGCCTTGCAAGTGCTAGCCAAGAAAGGACCATGGTTCAATCCCCAGGTGTCCTATATGGTCCCCCAAGCCAGGGGCAATTTCTGAGCACTTAGCCAGGAGTAACCCCTGAGCATCAAATGGGTGTGGCCCATTTAAAAAAAAAAACAAAAAATTTAAATTTTACATAGATAAATAAGTATTATATACTAAAATAAATGATTTGACTAAAAAGTTATACAAATTTACAACTAAGAAACAAAACTAAGTCATATTTCAAAATATCCCTAAGATCTGCTAAAGTCATTGCTTAAATCATGAAGCATTAAAACAGCCACAAAAGCACATTTTATGACATTTCTTTAGAAATTTAGTGAGCATGCCTTCTCAAGGTTGAGATGTGGCAGATGATTTGTTTACTTAATTTATGGTCTAGTCAGAGGACCAAAAGACTATGATGTGTGGTTCCACAGAACCGTAGAGAGATAAGGAAATGTGTCATAAGTTTCTCTAAAGGAATCCAAATGGCTCAGGAAAATCTGAACACAATGTCCTTTCTAATTCTACTGGTAATCTCACTCACTGTTTGTTATGTGAACCCTGCAATAACAATTACCAAAAGAACTAAGTAGTTATTAATAAGTCTTATATCTTTAATATGTGATACTCAGTGGCCTCATTCTTCAAAAGCTTCCACATGAGCTCATTGGTATATGTTTCATTTATCTTTACATTTTATTACATTAAATAGCAGGCAAATAGGAGCATAAATCATTAACCATACATATCAAAAGTAATATATACTCTTTTTGATGAATAAATCGTTAATATTCATGCTCCTGTTAGAAACAGAAGTAGGGAAAGGGAGACTGCTCAATTGTTTGGTATCTGACTTCCATGAGCATAAACTTCAGTTTGATCCTCAACACTCTAAGTCCTTTTACCCCAGAACCTCAGTGTGTGTCCCCAGAGTCATCAAAACTACCTACAAAGCAACACCTTATTTTTGGCCTAATAATTTAACTTTAGAGTCAGAATGACCACTAAAGGGAGTGGTTACTAAGTCTCTGAGTCTAATTGCATGTTCATGACAACCCCCATCAAAAACAAAATAGAAAAATATACAGAAGTCCTGTGGGTTCTTTAATAATGTCTATTTCTACTCTTTATATTAAATGTGTGCACTGAAATGTGGGTATTGTAAATTATTCTTTATTAGTTTTAATACTCACTACTTAATTTTATGTTCCTCATTGAAATCGACTCCAGTTATAAAATTATTTATGTCTACAGTGGAAATACTATAGTATAGTGGCTTGTAATTTCTGTAATTCTTTCATTGTAACCTATTAGGGCCCTATTCCAAGTTCCACTTCTGACTCTTTTGACATTGGGAAAATTACATTATATTCTTCCTCAAACTTGCTTTCCTTACTCTGCTGAATAAAAAACACTTAGGTCTACTTTCCTCAACAGGAAATGTATTTTATGAAAGGCCTATTAGCTTCTTGAAGTATAAAATTGTAGTTTTGTTGGAGCATGCTTTACTATGGTACTTGGCATCAAACCTTCTTTTAAAATCTTTATAAATGCCTCTCTGTATAAATGTGCCTTCCAAGGACAAAAGCCCTGCTGCTACAAAAAATAAGTTGCCTTTATTCTAAGAACAACTGCATCTAAGTATCTTTAAAATGATGAAAAATAAATTTATAGTTTTAAAATAAACTGTAACTATGAATGAGGAATATATGTGGACACAATTTTAAATAAATAACAGAACTAAAAGTTGTTACATGTAGAAGTTTATAAACTGTATAACAAAGAATTTTTCCCTCAGGTTATTTAAATATTTTAACTTGGTGAATTCACATTAAAAAATAAGAAACATTAAGAACTGGCTTTAAAGTCAGAACTTTAAACATCATTAAACATGTTCAATTTTATACCTTCGTTTTTACAACCTTAATAAATATTGTTCTGATGTAGGGTCCTGTAAACAGATATTTGTTTTATGAGGAAAGTGAAGAAAAATAATTGGGAACAGTATATAACAGAGTAAACAAATATATCATTTTAAATATTACACTTTCTGCCAATATTAAGGTCTCTATTTTTTATTAATTTTTTTTCTGTTTAGGCCACACTTAGTAATGCTCAGGAGTTACTCCTAGCAGTGTTTAGGGGCCAAATGGGATGTCTCAGTTTAAATCCAGCCAACTGAGTGCAAGGCAAATTCCTATCCATGGTACTATGGCTCAGATCAGCATGTTGTTCATTTGATTTTGTTGTGGGGCCACCCTAGGCAATGCTCAGGACTTACCCTTGTCTCTGCACTCAAGGATTATTTCTGAAGGGTTCTGGGGAAAATATGAGGCACAAGGTATCTATACATGGTCAGCTGCATGCTTGGCAAAATCCCTACCTACTCCAGTTCCTGAGGAAGAAAATTTTGTTTTTCCTTTTGTAATTTTTTAATTTGAATCATAATAAAATACAGCTACAAAATTTTTCATGATAGGTTTTAGTCATACAATGATCTGATACCCATCTCTACAACAATGCACATTTTTCACCAACAATAAAACCAGTTTTCCATCCCACCCACTCTCTAGCCTACCTCAATAGCATATATTTTATATATGGCATATATTTTGGTCCGTGGAATACAAGCAAATGTAACATGGAACATTCAAGATAAGCTTTGAAGGGACTGATTCATCTATCTTGATATTTGCTTATGCCCTATATGCCATCAAAACAGTGGAACTAAACAGGAACTATTCCTCCCCACTGGGCACAGAATCCAGCAGATGTAGATATGAACAATGTCAGAATTATCATAGTCAAATGACATTTTACACATATTGTCAGGAAAAATAAAATGCTTTTTGAAATATCTGCTGAGATCTGGAGTTATTTGTTCCAGTAGCCAAGTCTTGTGAGTTGCTTTAACAAAAATACCCACTCTATATAAGAAATATTTTTATCAGCAAAAAAGAGAAAGTATTATAAACTAGAAAAACATTATACAATAGCAAATTATTTTTAAGATTTTGTTTAAGGTAATTTGAAAGTCAACTGTGCTGAAAAGTATGGATTTGGGCAAAGGGATATCAAAATATTAGTGCCTCTCCTCCCGCTGGCTATGCCTCTGCTATGTCCTGCCAACTTCTTGCACATTTTTCAATTCCTCTTATCCAATATAAAGCATTGCTGCAATAAAATAAAGTGTCTGATCATCATCCTGGCATCTGGTCATTCCCAGTCATAGATGGAAGGAATATCCTCAATCCTAAATGTACCAGGACAATGAAAGTTGATCCTCGCTAGCTGACAGGGTATACAAAAGGGACCACCACATGACATAAATCAGATAATAAATACTGTAGATTTAAAAAATATGGAATAACTCTGGGCCTTAGAAGGATTTTTATTCTAAAAGTATTCTAAATATAGTTTTATCTTATGTATTATCCATGTTCCTTTCTATTAGTAACTATTAATATTGCTTCAATTTCTTATAAACTGATTCAAATTTTACATTACTTGTATGTGAAAGCACTCTGAATAAAATGATGGTGGGAATATGTACAAATATAATAAAAAGTCACATATTTATTCTTTGAAGTTACTAAAGATTTATAATTTGTTAATAAAGACACCCAATTAATGTTAGAAGACAACTAATACAAATGACCATGTTGGGTATTCGAGTTACAAATATATTGAGTTACAAATCTATTGAGAAATGATTATAGTTACCAAGAGGAAAGTAATCCCAGAATAACTTACATTACTAACACTCTACTGTACTTTTTTTAACTTCCTTTTTCTTCTAACTCACTTCCCTCAGCATATCTTCACCTTTATCCAGGTTTCATCAAACTGCATGATTTCATCTTTTTTTCATACTTGATTACACACAGTGTAGTACATAGTGTAACTGTATTATAATTTCTTTATCTACTGATGTGCTATTAAACACTAGGTTTGTTTCCAGAACTTGGATATTATGAACAATGTTTTAATTCATACTTATGTGTTAATATATTCCTGATGATTAATGTTTTGATGTTCATGGTTAAGATACTCAGGAAAAAAATCACTGAGTTATATGCTAGTTCTAGATTGACATTTCTGAGGATTACTACACTCTGTTTTCCATAAGCTACCAGATGTAGTCTTAATTCATGACTTTCCAATGGCTTATGGCATTAAGTATATGATATCAATAAACTATACATATTTTGATGGTAGATCTCTCCAGATTACTTGGCCTTTTATAAAAGGTCATTTAAACAAATTGTTATTGGGTTTTAAAAATTCTTGATGACTTATATAAAATATTTTCTTGGAAATTGATTGTTTTTTTCTATTAGGAATTATCTATAAACAGACTTTCCAGACAAGACTGTTATTTTGGACACTAAATTGAAAAATTGTAAAAGAGGATTAGAATTAGTGGAAAAAGAGAAATACATTTTCCAATATTAAGTCATGAGAGTAATAAATCTAAAAGCTACTCATTTCATTCTTTCTATATTGTTTTTGTTTTGTTGTTTATGTTTTATTTGTAATGATACCTCTTGGTGCTCAGGTGTTACTCCTGGCTCTGAACTCAAGAATTACTCAAGGCAGGTTTGGGGTACCATATGGGACATCTGGTATCAAGCCAAGGTCGGCAAGGCAAAAGACACACATACCTATTGATATAGTGCTCTGGTCCCTATTTCCATATTTCTTATAGGGATCTGCTAAATTTCTTAACAGTTTTTAATTTACTTTTAATGGAACATCAAAAAACCTTTTGATTTTTATGATTAATAACATCTATCTATCTGTTAAAGAAATGCAAGATAATCAGCAGGGTACAAAATATGGAGATTTGAAATTGGTCATGCATTTTGCTTCTCATCAAGTCAAGCAAATAAATTTCAAGGAAGTTACTAAATATACTTTAAATTTCAACACATAAAAATAGAAAATACAAGCTGTCTTCCACACCAAGTCGAAACTGTATGAAGTTAATTCATACTTATGAATTTCACTGCTAAAAACATTAATCATGAATAAATGTGCTCAAGCTTAGAGAAAACTAAAGCATTGCCTAACCAAGTAGTCTTGTTTTCATTCTTTTTATCATTGTAGATGATCATATATGTAAGTAAATATTAGGTCTTTGCTTTTTATTTTTTGGTTTTTCAGGCCACACCCGTTTGATGCTCAGGGGTTACTCCTGGCTAAGGAGTCAGAAATTGCCCCTGGCTTGGGGGGACCATATGGGACGCCGGGGGATCGAACCACGGTCCTTCCTTGGCTAGCGATTGCAAGGCAGGCACCTTACCTCTAGTGCCACCATGCCGGCCCCAGGTCTTTGCTTTTTCAAGATTTTATGTATGTTTGGATAATAGAAAAATATTTAGAAAGTTCCTGGGTCTTTCATAAGAAGGTATAAAATAATCTTCAAAAATAGCATCTACAAGGACCGGAGAGATAGCATGGAGGTAAGGCGTTTGCCTTTCATGCAGGAGATCATCAGTTCGAATCCCGGTGCCCCATATGGTCCCCCGTGCCTGCCAGGAGCAATTTCTGAGCCTGGAGCCAGGAATAACCCCTGAGCACTGCCGGGTGTGACCCCCAAAAAAAATAGCATCTACAGTATTCTGTGTACTCAGTATAATAAATTATTTTCAGGAAACATTAATCACCCTTAGGGTCAACTATTCGCTGTAGACCCATAGAAGTTGGTCTTCCTACTTTGTTTTTAAGGAGTATCTAATATTGGAAATTGTACCTTTAACAACAATTCCTTTAATATTTTATTCATATACTATATAAAATATATTGATATGTTTATAACAAGTATTTATAGTAGTCTTGTTCTAGTAATGTTGCTTTATAACTATCTATTGCAACCAAAAAGTCTGTGGACAGAACATTTAATATCTTTCTTTTAATAATTACTGATATATGACTTTTAAATACTAAAGACTCTAAAGATCTAAAAAACAAATTAGCTAATTTGTGAGTGCTGTTGACTTAAAGATCATGATTTTCCATCATTTTTTGAAAGATATCAGATGCAATGTAAAAGAATTTTCATAACTTTGTGATAAATTGTCAGGAAAATAAACAGGGGCTTTGTAGCCTATAATCATAGGGAAAAATCTTACAGAATGAACATTTGTAATTTTGAGTTTTATGGTATTACTTAAAATAATATATTATAGTCATAAATAAGTATATAAAAAGGGGGAGCTACAATTTATACCATTAGGTTAAAATCAAATTCCTTTTTTCCTGATTGCACTTTTGTTCATTCAGTATTTTTCTTATAACCTACTATTAGGGCAACTTTCATAATTGTTTTATATAATACCCACTTGAACAAGTGAATATATGAAACTGCTACAAACTCTTCTGTTCATGTGCAAAACTTAGGGAGAAGTGATACATAAAGTCAGTAGGCTATAGACATAATTTAATGTATAAAAAACCAAAATAAGAATTTTTATTAAGCATAAATTATAGATTAGCATTAGCTAATTGGTATTACTTGGAACAGTGAAAGATTTCTATGGGCATTATTTTATATTGGTCTTTTTATGTTACATCTAAAGACATGAATCTAGTTCCAATGAAATGTGGAAAATAAAGTTGAGTGGCATAAAGTACTAAAGAGTGATTTTGAAGAGCAGATTTTCTAGAAAGCATGAGACTGACAATTAAAATAGATAAAGGTAGATATTGAGAGATAGGTAAAGAACTTTTCAAGAAAAAGGAATGAGTTTTGACTCTTTTTTTAATATACTTTTTATTTTGATCATAGTGGCTTACATATTGTTGACAATAATATTTTAGGTACGTATTTACATAAAATCAGGGGGGATTCCCATCACCAAATTGTCCTTCCTACACCTCCGTTTTTGTCCTACCTCCCATATCCTCTTCCCTCACCTCCAGGGTTGCTAGAATATGTGGTCTCCTCTGTATCTAGCCTACTGCTTAGTAGTCTTGCACCTGTTTGGTCCTGGTGCCTCCCTTATTTCCCCCTCTAACTGGGGGGGGGGCAGGACTAGCTAGTTCAAGTTACGTGGTTTTGTTTGAAGGAGAAAAAAGTAATAAACTGGGGTAAAAGTCTAATACGCCGAAAATAAGCAGAATTCTTCTAGAGGCTCTCAACATCGGTTTGAGAAACGAAGGAGAGAAAAAAGGTAAAACATTCCACCAGTACAAAAAGAAGTGTCAAATATCTAGTGAGGACTCCAACAATAACGACAAGCACCAAAAAAAATAAAATAAAAAAAAATAAAAACAAGACAAAAACACAAAAACAGAAACAAAAAAACACAAAACAAAACAAAAACAAAACAAAACAAAACAAAAAAATAAAAACGCCATGGTCTTGATATATCAAACATGGCATAGCATATAAAGAAAGAACAGAAAGGAAGAGAAAGAATAAGTATAACTGGGGACAACTTCAATAATCACACCCAAACAGAGAAATTGACCAAAAATAGATAGGTAAATAAAAATAATAATAATAAATGAAAATAAAATAATATGTAAAAAAATAAATAATGTTTTGTGTTTTTTGTTTTTTTCCCTCCTGCCCTGGCACAGTAAATATTGGGGTCATTCGAAAAGGAATTCACTTGGCCTAAGAGATATGGGGTTTCTCCGCCCTTGGAGTGTATTGTCATGGGATCAACTATAGACTCTGTTCAGGATCATTTACTCTCCCGGTGGTGCTTTTGTGGTGTTTGGAAGACCTCTGCTCTGTCCTGGGTGATACAATCAGGCCTCTGTGTCTAGGGATCTCAGTATCTGCACAGATCCTGAGGTGGGATTTATGATGAAGTCAGTCTTTGTGGTTCTAGAAGTTCTGTTCCATCAGTGTCATTTTAATTCATCTTCTGTGGTTGGTGATCTTGGTCTTTGCACTGAACCTAGGATGGCACCTAGGATAGTGTCTTTCTTTGTGCTTCCAGAAGCCCCATTCCGTTACAATGGTCTTTGCCCGACCTTTGGAACTGGGGATCATGTTTATTGTGCAGGTCGTAGTTCAAACCCTAGGCTAGGGCTTTTTTATTGGTCCCAGGCTGTATACAGTCTGGTCATGGTTCTAGCAGCCAGTCATCTGTAACTCGCAATCTTGGCTTTTGGACCTACCAAAGGGTGACAAGTCTTCTGATTTTGTCTTGTCGTTAGCTGGAAAGGTAGGATAACCTGCACTTAGGTCAAGTGAGTTTTGACTCTTAACTTGTACTTGGTTATTTTCCTTTGTTCAGTCCTTTAAGTATACTTGGTTCTCAGTTGTCTGCCCAGTTAAGATAATTTTCTTTCTTAGAATCTTTATTACTTTGCTAACAGTCATTAATGAGAGCACAATAGCCTTCTACAATATATTTCTTCTTGTTCAAATAATCTGAAATAAGTTTTTTGGTATCTATAACCTATAATCTTTACTGAAAAATTTTCAAAATTGGGTCTGCAAAATCAAAAGCAGCTAATATTTGGATGTCTCAGATATGTTATGAAATTCAAATAAAATAGAGCATTATGTGGGTATCCCCTCTCAAACTTCTTGTTTATCACACCTGTATGATCAGAACCATCCATACCTGGAATGGGCAAGTAGAGGAGTCTTCATAGGGAGAGAGAGGAGATAAGGAGAGTTAGAGTCAGCAAAGGGCGTCAGTCAGCAAGGAAGCCAGGAGAGCGGCTGAAAGGGAGACAGAGGCAGAGAGAACCAGAGAAGGAGCAGAGAAATGGCTGCTTGGAAAAGGCTTAGCATAGAAGCCCGGTGAGAAAATGTACATGGCAGTTAGGGCTGTGAAATAAAGCTGGCTGACACCTGGGACTTGAACTGGGTGCTTTATGAATTTCTCCACTGTCTCCCTGCAACCTTCAGACCTGCCGTAGGGGCTGCAGGAGCCTGGCTGAGCCAAGAAAAGCCTGACAACCCCCTCATCAACACACATGAACTGTCTCTTTATATTAAAAATAACACAATAAATTGGAGATAGATTTATAAAAATTTCATGCTAAGGTATTTCGTCTGAGAATGAATCTTCAATGTTTTTTGGGTGGTGAATGTGACTACATTATTGACTGTAAATAGGGGATACTACTGACTTGCTAAGGGGTTCACTGCCAGTAGTGTTTGGGAGACCAGGTGGTGCTAGGTGGCAGTCACTCTTACCTCAGGATATTTATTTCATTCCCTTTGAGTTGGGAATTTTCCTCCCTAGGAAGTCATGTACATATTTTCCATGTAGGCCATTTTGGTTCTCTTTTCATTCTGCTTTAGCCAAGATTCTAGTTTTATGTTACTAAATAGAGGCCTGTGAATATTTGACTTAGCCAGCTTCTGTATAGTTTAAGACAATACATTTCAAAGGCCTCAAAAATTACTTTGTCTTGAATTGTTTATCATGTTTTCTAATGTATTTTATACAATAAGGTATTTCATTTCAGATTTTTTTGAGACAGGGAGAAGAAATGTTTAAAAGAAAAATGCTTAATTTAAATAAAACATTCAAGAAATTATATTTAAGCATATGTTGTTTGTATGAGAGAGAGAGAGAGATTGACAGGGAAAAGACAGACAGACAAGAACTAAGAGAAAGAGATGGGGTAGACTGAAGAAATTCCAAACGCCAGATTTGGTGATTACAATTTTAGCATGCTGAAAGGAAATCAGACACAAACAGCAATTATGTAAGTGTTTTTTTCTGCTAATTCCTCTTACACCCTGCTGAATACTACCCACTTATATTTAATTCCACACAATAAAAAATGTAGGCATATTTTGAATGGGAAAAGCATTTAAATGAAGTAAGGAGTTACTGAATTTTATTTTTTAAATCCTCCTCTCTACATATCATTGCTTCTAATGAATAATACACATTTTAAAAACTAAAAATATCCCAGTTAACATATCAAGGAGTAATACTTGATTTGTTAATTTTGACTCCTTTTAAAACAAAAATTTGGTAGTCTTTGATAGTATGAGTTCAAATCATCTTATTGATTTTCTTTTATACTTTTATACTTTAAATCAGAAGAAATATAACAAAATATGAGAATGCCTTATACTCCTGAAATATTTACTTATAAGTTGCATATATTATACATAAGATATATTACATAAAATAAAAAGACTATTATATAAAAGAAAAATAGATAAACTTGGGCCCGGAGAGATAACACAGTGGCGTTTTTCCTTGCAAGCAGCCGATCCAGGACCCAAGGTGGTTGGTTCGAATCCCATTGTCCCATATGGTCCCCTGTGCCTGCCAGGAGCTATTTCTGAGCAGACAGCTAGGAATAACCCCTGAGCACTGCTGGGTGTGGCCCAAAAAAACAAACAAAAAAAAAAATAGATAAACATTAATTTTTTTGAAACTTGGAGAAAATAAGACTGATGGTCATTGCTTTGCTCAAAGCAACTTGAATGAGTTGAAATAATAATAGAATCCAGGTGTTTTTCACCCCTTACTGTTTAAGTACTTACTATTTATTTATTTATATTAATTATAATGTGCACCATTTAGCCTCTCTGAAATAATGTGTACAGTAGGTTGTTTCTAAAGTTTTAGAATGTAAAAGTTTGGGGGTGAGGGATGAGCTTGGAAGTGGGCCATAGGTCATCTGACAGTGCATAGGGTTTGAATACTTCTGACTCTACAATCAGGGATCACTACAGGTGGACTTGAAGTATCAGGGATCAATCCCTGGTCAGTTCCATGCAAGGCAAACACTCTACCAACTGTACATCTCTCTGGACCCTAAATTTTTAAGAATTTAAGAAGAAAAAACTAATGGAGAGTATTTTAACATTACTCCATTCAGAAAGTAGAAACTAGAAGCAAAGATAGAGGAGTTGAGAGATTATTTACAGTGAATAAAAAGGTGTAAAGATGACTTGATACATGACTTTAACTAAAGTGTTACTATGAAGTGGTGTTATATATCATTGTCAAGGTGATAGAAATAACAGTTGTAACCTTTATTGACAAAGGATATATTAAATCAAATTTATTTTTAAATATAAAGAAAATTAAGTCTTAGGATAGTTTTTACTTGGTTTTCAAGTTGTTAATATTATGTATCTGGCCACATACAAAATTTCTCAATTGCTAAAATACTCAAGTCTGATATAGAAAGATGCTTGCTTGATGTATTAATTCCCTTTGAAGACTACAATGTCTCCTCCAAATTGAACTGAATGTTCTTGTTAGCCCATCCCCATTCTTCCTGTAACCTTACTTGCTAAAAAGACCTGTCCATTTCTGGGAGGGGTCTTTGGTATGTAATAAAAGGTTTGGCCTGAAGGGAGGAAGGGATTTTGGGAGAGAGGAGATTTGGAGGATAGATTGAGAGAGAAGCATGAGGAGGAAAGAAGCTGAGAGACAAGGTACAATGCAGGGCTGAATAGGGATCCAGCGTAAAAGGTTATGATAGGCCACACACATTTTGGTCAGGGCCTGAATAAAGCTTTTATCTCCTGGAACCTGACTGCTGTGGATTTTCTCCCCACCGCTATTCTGAAACAGCAGACCTGCGACTGGAGGGGATTGCAGACACATGGCCCGGGCTGGAGGAGAAAGACCTCTCACCCTCCATCTCACCATTCACTAACATCCAGCCCCATCCAAAGGGCAGTTTTATTCAACATGCTCTAACTGGAAGTAAGCTCAAGATATGCACACTACTACATAATATGATGCTTAATCAACATGACTACAGGTTTGATTTAATTAACAATACTACACAGAGTAAATCCAAAATCTACTTATGTGATAGTGTGAGGGTCATTGACGGAAATCTGGCAATATGAAGGAAACTGACAGAGATTTACAAGTATAAGTTAAGGGCGAGTAAAGGAAGGTGATGACAAATTCTAAGTCCTGAATCACCAGAGTATAGACACTGAAGCAAAACAATTAATCTATTGCAAAATCCTTTCTTCTTCTTCAAAGCCACATCCACTTTAACTGCAGTGTTGCTTACTTCCATGTTTAAAGAAATAAAATGGAGTGAACCCTTTGTTCAGAGCAAAGAGTTGGCAGGCTTCCTACTTGGTCCCTATGAATAAACTCCTTTCTCTTCGACTCAAGTTGGGCTACTATCTTGATTTCTTGAATTTTTCCTAACAATAATAATAAATTTCTGGTTCCTTTACACACCCCAGCCCTTACATCATGTGCTCTTTTTGTTTGTTGCTCATCTTCCACATTTCCTCAGCTCCCTTCTTTAGAGTAGAATGGATCAAAGTGAAAATTATAATGAAAAATTTCTTAATGTGATTATTTCATAGCTGTCTTTGTTTAAAGAACAGGAAAGGAAAATAAATATTACATCAGGTATCTTGCATTTGGGGGGAACTTTTAGATCTATGTGGTCAATAATTATTTTACATAGTTGCAAAAATTTTTTTGTTGTTGTTTTTTTTGGGGCCACACCCGGCGTTGCTCAGGAGTTACTCCTGGCTGTCTGCTCAGAAATAGCTCCTGGCAGCACGGGGGACCATATGGGACACCGGGGATTCGAACCAACCACCTTTGGTCTTGGGTCGGCTGCTTGCAAGGCAAATGCCGCTGTGCTATCTCTCCGGGCCCCATAGTTACAAAATTTTGTAAGTACTTTCCAGGCATTGAATACTAATAAAGAAAAAAGAACTATCAGAAACAACACATT
Source organism: Suncus etruscus (assembly GCF_024139225.1). Lineage (NCBI taxonomy): Eukaryota > Metazoa > Chordata > Mammalia > Eulipotyphla > Soricidae > Suncus > Suncus etruscus. The sequence continues at coordinate 51,459,673 of NC_064852.1, forward strand.
AGGATTTGGTAATAACTAATGATAAAAATAATTTTGTAACTAGATGTAGAATAACACATAATAGTCCATATAAGATTTAAAAAGACAGGATTGACAGACCTGCTCAAAAATCTCAAGAATTGAGGCCTTGCTTATTTTGTTTTGGGTGTAGATCTGGTTTGTTGATTCTGGTTTGCTGTGCAGGAGTCCCCAAACTAGGACTCAGGGGCAACAAGCAGCCACCCTAGGACATTTATCTGGCCCATCAAATGTTTTTGCTGCTGCTATTCTCCTGTTAAGCAGCAGACTTGTCCAGGGCCCACAGTGTGCATATATGGGATGTGTGTCTCACTCTCTGACTCCCCTCCTACTCTTTGTCTCTCAACTGCTTTCAGTTTCAGGCAGGGGTCCTTAAACTACAGCCCACCAAAAGCAAGCCCTTAGTTCCCATTGAAATATTAGTACATTTGTTCATTTAACTTTATTTGTTCTTCATTTTAAATATTATATTTGTTCCTGGTTTTTGTTTTTTATTTTTGGTTTAAGGGCCACACCAGGTTATACTTAGAGGTTACTACTGGCTCTGTGTGCAGAAAGTGCTTCTGACTGGCTCAGGGGAACATATAGGATGCAAGGGATAGAACCTAGATGGAGCCGCATGCAAGGCAAATGCCCTATCTGCTATGCTATCACTCCAGCTGCCCTGTTTTGTTTTGTTTTTACTTCAAAATAAGATATATGCACTGTGCATAGGAATTTATTAATTGTTGTATTTTATTTTCTTAACTACAATCTGGCCCATTCAATGGTCTGAGGGACAGTAAACTGGCCCCTGTTTAAAAATTAGAGGAACCCTGGTTTACTGTTTATTTCAGGCTCTGTAGTTAGAAATCATTGCACCGGAGCTTGCAAGACTATATTGGGTGCCAAAAATTAATCCAGGGTCAACTGTTTGCAAGGTAAGTGTCTTAGCCTCTGTTTGTACCATTTCTCTGACCTGTTAATTGAGACAGTTTTCATTTAACACAATGGATAAACTAGTGGAACATCTATTGCAGATACAGTGGAAACAGAAGTGTGGAGCGTCAGATACACTGATTAATCTAATTTATCATTATTTTCTCACCACAAAATCAAATATCTAATCAAGAATAAATTGGGGGATTAGGGTGATAAATAACAGTAAATAAATGGAAGCCCCAGACAGACTCTCACGTGGACTCTTGTTTACTAACTTATATCCTGCAAAATCAAATGTAGGAAAGTCAAAACAGTGAAAAATCATTGGACAGGCATCTCATTCATGATGTTAAGGAAAGTTCATGAAATCAAGAAAGAGAAAAGTTTATTTATGCAAACAAAAGTTCAGGTAATGCTGGCAATTCTCAGAGTGAACAAAGGGTCCACTCCATTTTCATGTCTTCAAAAGCAGAAGCAAACAAGCATGTTTACATAAGCAAATTAGCAGTTAAGTCTGTTGTAGCTTTGAAGAAAAGGGTTTTGCACTAAATCAACTGTTTTTCTTTCTATATTTAATGCTCTTGTAATTTATGTCTTGTGCTCAGAATTCTTCATCACCTTCATTCACTCATAAAATTCTGTAGATACCCTTGGTCCATTAATTTCCCTCAAAAGGCCCATGTCTGAAAACTAAGGAAAAGATAGAAGATTGTAGAGGTACAATCATAAAGAGGCCAAGTGACTGAATTTTAGACTAGGAATATGAACACTAGATAGAGAAAGATGTAAGGATATGACCAGGCTATAATACATGAGTGGCAAACAGTACATTGTAGCAACTAGTTCCAATCATCATATACTGGAGGTGGCCAGTTCTATGGAAGAGAGAGAGAGAGAGAGAAATAAATAAGATGAATGACGTCATACTCAGGAAACCCATTTATTTGAGGTGCATAATAAACTCCAATTTTTTAAACATCCGAGTCTTTTTTGTTTGTCTGTTTGTTTTGTTTTTGCTTTTTAGGCCACACCTAGTGACACTCAGGGGTTACTCCTGGCTATGCACTCAGAAATCACTCCTGACTTGAGGGACCATATGGGACACTGAAGGATGGAACTGCAGTCCATCATAGGTTAGTGTGTACAAGGCAAATGCCCTACCACTTGTGCCACCACTCCAGTCCTAAACATCTGAGTTTGTATGCAGATCTTTTATACAATTCTCAAGAATCCCACTAACGCAGGAGAAATCTGCTTTCATGACAACAGGGGAATTCATAGACGTCAGAGAAAGGGATTCTTGACATCCTAAAAATAGTTTTATGAGGGTTGGAAAGAGAAGACATAAATTAACTTATAAATAAATTTATTTATAATTTTTATAAATTTTTTTATTTTTTCTATGTATGGGTTTTATAAAAGAAATAAAACTATAAATATTAGGGAAGCAATATATGGGATGCTTTGAATATTTTGTATAGTACTGTTTCCTTTGACAGAACTCACTGATTCCTTGAATAAACTAAGAAATAATATAGCTGTGAAGTTATACCAGGAATAAAATAACAAAGGCTTACAAGATGTATGACTGAAAGAGTTGATTTGGTTTATCTTCAGCAATATAGAGGAGATCAGAGAAATAGTAGTTACTTCTACCTGTATAATTGGGAATTATATTATATATATTTTATAGCTCACTGTATAAATTACAATTAATATCTAAAATGAATAAACACTGGAAGAATTTCAGCAGAGATGGAACACTCTGGGTGTGCCACATAGAACTGATTATAAGACAATGAAGCAAGTATGCATATAAGTAGTTAGTGCAACCATTCATTCTTGGTAAATAAACTGCTTGGGCACCAAGAGTGGCAATAGTAATGGTGAAACAGGATGAGATTATGAGTTAAAACTACAAAATGCAAAAATTTTGGTAGACTTTCTATATATTGAGAGATTAATAATCAAATGCAGAATTGCTTCAAATTGTACAATATTGAATAGAAAGTTAGGGTTTGTACTAGTTTGATTCAGATAATGGTACAAGAGTTGGTTGAAGTTATAAATATTTTTTTACATTTTACGTTTAAGATCACATTAGTCATATAAGTAATTTTGAAGAAACATTTACTTATACATTTAAATCAAGATCAGAAAGATAATTTGTGTGAAAAAGGGAGAGAGAAAGGAAAAGAGAGGAATAGAGAAATCTTGGCTGAAATAAATTCATAGTGTCTGGAAACTATCTGTTTATATATAATTTATAAAAATTGACAAACAGACATCATCAATAGCTGTAGTGTAAAAGAGATCTGTAGACTAATACTTTGACCAACTCCAATTCCTCTATCAGGTATCACATTCCTCCAATTACCCCAGTTTTGTCCAACCTTTTTGATAGACTCAGGAGGATTCAGTTACTTTGACTGTGTTAAGGAATGATAGAGCTAAATATACAAACCACAGAGTCAACAACTATAATCATATGACCCAAACTTAAACAATAGAAGTTAAAAAGGTGCATATTAGGATGACAAGCTGGGGGTTAAGGGTGAAGTATAGAAGGGAATCAGGGAATACTGGTAGATGGAAGTTGACACTGGTGATAAGATGGTGCTAGAATATTGCATGTCAAAAATTCAACTTTGAAAACAGGGGAAGGGAAGGAGGGTGGTTGGGGTCATTGGTGGTGGGAAATGTGCACTGGTGAAGGGTGTTGTACATTGAATGACTGAAACTCAATCAAGAACAACTTGTATTTGTAAAAAAAAAATTAAAAAGCCACTGCATTTTGAATAACCTTGTAACCATATGTTTAAATAAAGTAATTTTAAGTTAAAAAATTTAACTATGAATAGCATTGTATAAAATGAATATCAAAGAATACCATTAATTACCAAAATCCATCCCCAGGCAACTGGAATCATAAATGGACAGGTAGGGAAGGTTGGGAAAAACCTATAAAAGTTAGCTTAGGGGCTAGAGCAATAGCACACCTGTAGGTCGTTTGCCTTACACGTGGACAGACCTGGCTCAATCCCCAAAGTCCCATATGATCCCGCAAGCCAGAGGTGATTTCTGAGTGCATAGTGAGGAGTAACCCTGCCTGAGCTTAGAACAAAGGGGTGCGCACATATGCTGTCTTAGTACATGTTGTCCCAGCACACTTCAACCACATCTTTTCACTTTAGATATGTAGTTTCATAATTCAACTTTGGACATGTACAGGGCTGTCTCCTTTGAAGAAGCTAGTACTCTCTCTTGCATACATTACTTTCTTTTACTTACCTTCTCCCTTTTCTTCCTCAGTATCTCTGAATAAAACCTATTTTTACTTTTGCTTGTCTCCTGTAATTCTTACTGCGAATTTCTGCAATGACCTGAAAGACCTGGGAAGGTCTATGACTAACTTTGTATTTTTTTTTCTTCAAGAACAAAAGCCAAGAAAGGAATATCAAAGGAGACTATCAACCCTCCCTTGGCAACCAACTTAGCAACAAGACTCTTATCTGCAAAAAGCTCCACAAAGGCAGGTTGAAATCCTAAAAAAAGTCAATGTGTGAAAAAGAAGGGGCACGTGTGTGTCGCCAACCCATGCATGTGGTATCTACATTCACATGTTGTCCACTCTCCATTATTGAGAAGTGAATTTTCAAATTCTGAGTTCTTTCACCTTTGGTGAAACCAGAGCTCTCTCTTGACTGCTTTATTTTCTTATTCTTTCCACCACCACCTCTTTTCCTCATTACTTCCAAATAAAATCTTTTTTTAACTTCACTGCTCATCCCCTCCTGAAATTATTTTCTGTGAGGCTAAGTAACAGACCCAAATGGCCTGGGAATTTATAAGACTGACTTTCCTTTTTCTGCAAAGAAATGCCTTGCTCTAGCTGAGTCCAGGAGTATAAGATGATACCCAGCAATTAAACCCTTCCACCCAAAAAAGGCTTTCCCCATCTTACTCTTTCCTGTAACCTTTTCCTTTGATATGTAAAAGTTCACCTGGTGGATTTTGTTCTGGAATAATAAAGAAAAGTCAGGTTTTTTTGGCTTGGTTTTGGTCCTGGAGACCAGGAGAAGCCACTGACTGTTTCTTTCCTAACAGGTTTGGTTTATTCTTTTTTCACTGCTGTCCTGCTTCTTCAGGCCCATCTGCATAAAGTTAGGGGTCGCCATTTTTTCTCTCTTTTGTCCTTTCTATGGACACTAAGGTTCTCAAATTATAAGATAAAACCACTCTTATGTTTAAGAGATAAGAGGTGGTTTGAGAAATATTCTGGTTTGAGAAATATCTAAGGAAGTATGATGTTCTAACCTGTTTTTGAGAAAGAGTTCATTGTATATTTATGCAACACTAACCAACAAAATATTGACATATTTAGGTAGTAAAAAGACAGTTCCATTCAATGCAGAGGCCATAATCAAATACACAATGGAATGTCTGTGGGTTTATCAAATGTGAAATGGTCTTTTCTGCACTGGAAGACAGTTATTCAAAAGTAGTGGAGAATAATGTTAGATTAAAAATATCAAATCAAATTATGTTTGAAAAATTGTCATATACAGAGAGATAAAATAGTATTTCATCCCAGCGCTTTGTAATTTTAATAATACACTAAACATTGAAGAAAATCTCATTGTTGGAGACTGAATGGCATCCTTTTATGTATTCCTAGTATAAGAAGAAAAATAAAATGTATGGAATAATAATTTTTGGGCATTATTTCCTCAAACAATCTTTTAATATATCAGACTTTATTCAAGTAATTTTCACTTTGAACTTAGCAATATATACTAAAAATATTATTTAAATTAAAACTTGCCTTAATAATGAGTTACCGTGTTGCTGGAAAAGTAAGGATCTATTATTATATAAGTACCATAAGAAGAATAACTCTTACCCTACATGTATTAGTTGATAATATCTGCTTCTGTCTTATAAATTATTTATAAATATTTGCTAACTTATACAAACTCAGTTTTAGAATCATTACGAAAAAAGGAATATTAAATGTTTTGTAAACTCACTCAGAAGTATAGTTTAAAACAACTAGAATTATTAGTAAGCTGTGTTCAAATGTAGCAATAGAGCATTCCTCACCATATAATAAATTTAGTTTATCTTAATGTAACAATACCTTGATACTATAAAATTATTTAGTGTTCTTAATGTAACTATCACATTTTCCCAACAGACACAAAAGGAATTATAAAGTCATTAAATATAAAATATTTGGACAGAATGGCCATGAAATTTTAATTTTATGAGAGATATGAATTTTAATTTAATAGACTTTTAACTTAATTTACATTATAATAAAACCTTGAACTATTAAATATTCTAGCACTTTTGTTTTACATTAAGCTTTTATAAGGAAGAAGTCAAGAGAGTCTATTCATCAATTTGTTTCCTAATTGTTCTGGAAGTGTTAAACAGCATGAAAAGATAAGCAAAATAACACTAACCATGGATAATATACAAGGTAAAACAAGCTTGTTATTACTTATAAATTAAATGATTAATTAAATAAAAAACCAAAATATGTAAAAATATTAAATTAGAGGGGCACTTTTGATATGGATATAATACTATATAAGTAGCTAAATTTACTAATAAGAAATATAATTTCTTTAATGACAGTTGCCTATGTAATATATAAAATTCAAAAATATAAAATATTCTAGATGAGAGATCCATTCCTTTTTTTTTTTCAAAGTAATGAGAATGCATTTATTTTTGGTCTTATTAATGATCAAATTAATTTTATTAAAATCTTTCACTCATCTCCGAAGCACTATAGGTTAAATACCTTTTTAAGTTCAATTATCATTTAGACTAAGATATACAGAAAGGAGATGGAAGAATACTTGGTACTTGGTAGGAGTGTTTCTAGACACATTTTTTCTGTTGTTGCTAATATATAGGCTAAAAGACACTGTACATAGTATAATATTTGTCCTGATCTCCACACCCATAGAACTGACTAACCTGTCCATCCCAAATCTATCACCACTATCAGCAACAGCAAACCTGTCTTCTTGGCTTAAAGCCTCCAGAGATGCTATTAGGCTTTTAGAAAAGATGAAGTTATGTTATATATGCTGCTGTGTAGAAGATCTGAAGAGTACCATGCTGAGTAATGTTAATCAGAGGGAAAAAGACAGACTTAGAATGCTCTCACTCATCTGTAGGATGTAAAGAAACATAATAGGTGAATAACAAATGTCCAAAGGAGAACTAGTCTTCAGTAGGAAGCTTACCACTGGATATTGGGAAGACTATGACAAAGAGAGGAAGCAAGTGGTTTTGGAGGGGTGATGCTGAAAGCAGGAAAAGTGGTATGCATGGTGCCCTATCAGTAACATTACTATAAACTATAGTGCCTAAAAGAAAAAAAAATAGAGAAGAAAAAGCTCCATAGAAGCAGGTATTGGGAAGGGGAGTTACTGAGGGAAAAGAGAAAGGGATTTATTCTGGTTAGAGAGAAACTAGGGACTTTGGTGGAACAAAGCCTATGTTTCTAGAAAAGGGGGCCTGATGGGAGAGAAACTGAGAACTTTGATGGAAGAAAGCCTATGTATCTGGAGAAAAGACTAGTTGAAATATATTATGCCTGAAATTCAATAAAATATAACTTTGTAAATCAGTGAAAAAGAGAGAAAGGAAAGCAAACAAGAAAGAGAAAGAAAGAAAGAAAGAAAGAAAGAAAGAAAGAAAGAAAGAAAGAAAGAAAGAAAGAAAGAAAGAAAGAAAGAAAGAAAGAAAGAAAGAAAGAAAGAAAGAAAGAAAGAAAGAAAGAAAGAAAGAAAGAAAGAAAGAAAGAAAGGAAGGAAGGAAGGAAGGAAGGAAGGAAGAAAGGAAGGAAGGAGAGAAAGAAAGAAAGAAAGAAAGAAAGAAAGAAAGAAAGAAAGAAAGAAAGAAAGAAAGAAAGAAAGAAAGAAAGAAAGAAAGAAAGAAAGAAAGAAAGAAAGAAAGAAAGAAAGAAAGAAAGAAAGAAAGAAAGAAAGAAAGAAAGAAAGAAAGAAAGAAAGAAAGAAAGAAAGAAAGAGAAAGAAAGAAAGAAAGAAAGAAAGAAAGAAAGAAAGAAAGAAAGAAAGAAAGAAAGAAAGAAAGAAAGAAAGAAAGAAAGAAAGAAAGAAAGAAAGAAAGAAAGAAAGAAAGAAAGAAAGAAAGAAACAAGAAAGAAAGAAAGAAAGAAAGAAAGAAAGAAAGAAGAAAGAGGGAAAGAAAAAAGAAAGAAAGAAAGAAAGAAAGAAAGAAAGAAAGAAAGAAAGAAAGAAAGAAAGAAAGAAAGAAAGAAAGAAAGAAAGGAAGGAAGGAAGGAAGGAAGGAAGGAAGGAAGAAAGAAAGAAAGAAAGAAAGAAAGAAAGAAAGAAAGAAAGAAAGAAAGAAAGAAAGAAAGAAGGGAGGGAGGGAGGGAAGGAGGAAGGAAGGAAGGAGGGAAGGAAGGAAGGAAAAGAAAGAATAAAGAAGAAAGAAAGAAAGAAAGAAAGAAAGAAAGAAAGAAAGAAAGAAAGAAAGAAAGAAAGAAAGAGAGAGAGAGAGAGAGAGAGAGAGAGGGAGGGAGGGAGGGAGGGAGAGAGAGAGAGAGAGAGAGAGAAAGAAAGAAAGAAAGAAAGAAAGAAAGAAAGAAAGAAAGAAAGAAAGAAAGAAAGAAAGAAAGAAAGAAAGAAAGAAAGAAAGAAAGAAAGAAAGAAAAAAAGAAAGAAAGAAAGAAAGAAAGAAAGAAAGAAGAAAGAAAGAAAGAAAGAAAGAAAGAAAGAAAGAAAGAAAGAAAGAAAGAAAGAAAGAAAGAAAGAAAGAAAGAAAGAAAGAAAGAAAGAGAAAGAAAGAAAGAAAGAAGGATCCTGAATTTCACATGGTATATAAGTATATTTTACAAGATTAAGATGTGTCTGAAAATCTTAGTTATCAACGAGGAAAGGACAACTTGACCTAAGACCAGGTTGTCCTATCACATTACCTAACACTAAATGGAAATCAGAAGAGGTATTGTCCTTTGAACTGCGAAAAATAAGAGCACCAACAACAGAAAACTGACTTTGACAACCATGACTGAACAGAACCAACCTTGGGACCAATAAGAAAAACCCTACCTGAGGCTGTAGCCCAGGACTCCAACAACAACAACAACAGCAACAACAACAACAAGATGTCTTATTGCAGAGGTCCAACTTGAACAACAGAGACTGAGCAGAACCTTTGGATCCATAATATCCTAGGCTTCAGCTTAGGGTCTGAACAAAAACAGGGAATAAGTATTACAGAAGACTGAACACAACAACAATGATGGATAGGAACCTCTAGAACCGTAAAGACTCTATCCTAGACCCTGACCTATAACCTGCGCAAATACCAAGATAGCTAGCTACAGTGGCTTGATTTTCTCACACACCACTGAGAGGAAAGTTTCCTGGCACCACCAAAAAACCTTTGGGATGGGGTAATGAGTATATATGGAGCCAGGGGTTGATCCCATAATGGTATGCTTCAAGGATGGAGAAACCCTGAATTTCTTTCAGGGGTCTTCAAACTACGTCCCGCGGGCCACATATTGTATTTATTCCCATTTTGTTTCTTCACTTCTAAATAAGATATATGCAGTGTGCATAGAAATTTGTTCATAATTTTTATTTTTACTATAATCTGGCCCTCCAACAGTCTGAAGGACAGTGAACTGGCCCCCTGTTTAAAAAGTTTGAGGACCCCTGTTAGGCCATGGGAATTCCCTTTCTTCCTTAATGATGGGAAAGCCAAACCCTGCCACTCCAGCACCCCTACTTTTTCTTGTTTTATTTTGATTTGTTATATTTTGACTTTATTTCCTTCTCTTTTTTTGTTCTACTTTTCTCTTTCTTTTTCACTCTTGTGGTTATTATTTGATTATTTATTTTTATTTTTATTTGCCGGGTCCATTTTTTCTTTTTTCTTCCATTTTTTTCCTCTATTTCTTTTTTTGGTAGTTGTTACCAAATTTTTTTCTCCCTCTTTTCTTATCCTTTTTATCTCCAATGACGGTGGAATGGATGCTCAATCTACAACAAGCTGTAAAGTGGAGACCAGTTGCACTAGCATTCTGGGGGGTAATGGAAGGAGATATGGGATGCATGCTGGGAACAGGGGTGGAGGGAGGATAGCACTGGTGGAGGGAATGCCCCTCATTCATAGTCACTATGTACCATAAATGATGCAGTGAAAGATTTGTAATGCACTTTGGTCACAATGAAAATTTAAAAAAAAAGAAAATCTTTATTATAGTTGAAGCAAAATCTAAGATGATACCAATCTGTCACTATTTAATTCTTCGACTTTTATACTCTTTATTTGTTATGCTTCCAGAACATTGTTCCAATGGGGTAAAATCTGCTTTCTGTACTTAGATTTTATGGGGTATTTTTTGGGGGACGGCTATACCCAGCAATGCTCAGAATTTAAACTTGGCTCTGCATTCAAGAATCACTCCTGGCAGTGCTTTGGGAGCCATATGGGATACTGGGGATGGAGCCCAGGTCAGCACATGCTATGCAAGCATCCAGCATTCTGTACTATCTCTCTAGCCAGTGTTTATATTTTACTTTTTACTATTTAAACCCAAAAGTGAAACATTTGACAAATTAACTAATTTTACAATTTATATAAGTGTAAAATCATATGACAAATTTCCAGATCCTCAATATTGACAATCATTCTTCCTAAAAAATAATCATAGCCAGAGGATCTTGGCCCTTATGCTTTACTTTGCATCTGCACACATATCCTAATCAATGAACGTTAGCACAACATGCAGAAAATATCAATTCAGGCACAACAATGGAGAAACAATGCAGCCAACACCATGCATAGAGAATGAAGATGGCAGCTCTGATGACTCAAAAAGTTCCAACTACTTATTTAGTCTCTCAGATAAGTAATTTAGAGAAGAAATATGGAGGTTGTTCATAGAAATCAGAGAAAGCCTAGATTGAGCTGAACAAACCACAAACAAGAATCAAAGAGATATAAAAATGGAAATTAGCAAAATCCAAACTGAAATAGCAGGATTGAAAAACTTGGTAGGCAAAATAAAAACCTCACTGAAAAGACTCTCCAACAGAGTAATAGCAGCTGAGGACTGCTATCAGTGAGCTGGAAGATGAGATGCATAACAGCTCCATACAACAAAAGATATTGGAAAAGAGTCTTAAAACAAATTTTTAAACAATGAAAAAATCCTCAAAGAATGTGAAAAGATGAAAATAAAATTTTTTGATAAACTCGACAGAAAGAACATTAGACTCATTAGAGTACCAGAGAATTCCTAGGAAGAATCAACAGTCAAGGAAGTCATTGCAGAGAAATTTCCAGAGATAAAGAGTGCATTTAACCAAGTCCTGCATGCTCGAAGACTACCAGCTATAAGAGACCCAAAGAAAAGCACTTAAGACACTTCCTAGTCACAATGATGAACCTCACAGATAGAGATAGAAAACTGAAAGCAACAATATCAAAAAGGGAAATAACATTCAAAGGAGCATCCTTAAAATTTATAACAGACATATTACAAGAAACTCTGAAGGCCAGAAGGCAGTGGTGGGATATAGTGAGTGACAAGACTCAATGAAATAAATACTTTACCTAGAATACAGCACCCAGACAGACTCATGCCTAGGTTTGAAGGAAGTATACATAGCTTCATGGATAAACAGCTTAGAAACTTTACGGACTCAAAACCAGCCTTAATAGAAAAACTAAAAGGTGTACTTTAAGACAAGACAGACCAAAAGAGATACCATACTCCTACACAAAGATGACACCAAATTCCATGACAATGATCTCTCTCAAAGTCAATGGATTAAATGCACCAGTGAAGAGACACAGAGTGGCAAAATGGATCAAAAATCTGAATCCAACATTCTGCTGCCTACAAGAATCTGAATAGTCAGAACAAACAGACTCACAATCAAAGGTTGGAGGAAAATCAGTCAAGCAAACAACTGTCTTAAGAAAGCTGGATAAGCTTTTTTTATTATCAGATGGTACAAACTTTAGACTTCGAAAAGTTATAAGAAACAAAGATGAATATTTGTAATAATCAAGGAGAAAGATAGACACAGAGTAGTCTCACTTATCTCTGGGATTTAAGAAAAATAAAAGACATTATTGTAATAATACACAGAGACAATAGAGATAAGGTCTAAAAGGACCAGCTCACAGTATGAAGCTTAGCATTAAGAGTGGTGAGTTTAAAAAAAAAGAGTGGTGAATTTAGTTAGAGACAATTATCATGACAATGTTAGTGAGTGAGAAAAATAGAATGCCTGCTTCAAATACAGGCAGAGCTGGGGGAGGGGAAGATGAGGGGCATTGGTGATGGGAATATTGCACTAGTGAAGGGGAGGTGCTCGTTTTTATAACTGAAACCCAACTACAAACATGTTTATAATCATGCTGCTTAAATAAAGATATTAATTAAAAATATTCATAAAATTAACTGCAAAGAAACTTTTTCACATTATAAGAATTTGAAGACTAATATGTGCCTAGCACAATTGTGCTGAGCAAGAAGCTTATGTGGCTTTGTCCAAAGCTTGAATTATATAGTTAATTCTTTACATTAAAATTTAATTAAGTTTTAAATGTAATATGCTGACAAGTAGAAATTGTTTTTATTCCCATTGATGTAATTTCCCACTACAGTACATTGGAACTTGATGATAGTTTTATCTTCTCCCAGAATCCAATTTATATTTGGTTTTTTGGTTTTAGATCATACTCGGTGCTTCTCAGAATTTTCTACTAGCTCTACAGTCAGGAATTACTTCTGAAAGTGCTTTGGGGACTATTGTGGATACCAAAGATTGAATCCAGGCTAAGTGCACTCCCCCCTGCCTATATTCGAGACAGGCATACTACTTCTCTCACTACCATTGCCATGATAGTTGTATTTATATAGAAACATTACATATACTTCATTGCTAATTGAGACCTAAGTGGTTTCAATAGCTTTGTAATTTCAAATAATGGAAATATATGTATATATAAATGATACAAATGATACTTTGCTTTTCATTGCTTTTAGATACATAATCAAAAAGATATTAGTAATATTGATGTTAAAGAGTTTACCCCTGGTTTCTTCTATGTATTTTAAAATTTAATGTCTTACACTAAAGTATTTAATTTCTTTGAGTTAATTTTTGGTGTGTGCTATGAGATAGTGATCTCACTTCATTTTCTTGCATTTTTGAATAGTATTTATTGAAGATAGTTTGTTTTTTATTTTATTTATTTACTTATTTACTTTAAGCAGTGTGATTAAAAATTGTTCATTGTTCGTTTTTATTCATAAAATGTACACCATCCTTCACCAGTGCACTTCTCTTGTCATTGATGTCTGTCTCATGTTGCCCTCCCCTCCTCCATCAAGTACTCCTGCCTATCTCTAGAGCAGACAATTTCTTTCTTTCTCTCTCAGTCTCTCTTTTTTGTTACTATGGTTTGCACATTGTTAATGTGCAAGGTGTGGTGCCTTGCATGTCACTTTCTCACCTTTTAGAGTCAAGTTCTTGTTCAGAGTGATCAGTTCCAACTATCATTGTCATAGTATAATATTCCCTACTCTACTTGCACTCACCCCTCTTTTTGTCAAGCTTGAAATCCTGGGCTAGATTACCTTACTCTTATTTCTATGGTCTATGGCTATTATATCACATTATCTCTTATTATACCCTTATCTCTACAGTTTATGGATATTATGCCATATTTTCTCTTGTTTTTCTTATATACTACAAATGAGTTACTAAAAGTCACTCACTTTTAGTAATATCCATATACAACATGTATAAGTAAATTTCATGACTTAATTTTTCCTCACAGCTTCATAGTATTCTATTGTGTAGATATAACAGAATGTCTTTAGTCACTCAACTGTTGTCAGGCACCTGAGTTGTTTACAGATTCTGGCTATTATAAATAGTGCTAAGATAAATGTAGGCCTGAAGAAGGTATTTTTATTGTTTTATATATGTGTTTTATATATTTATATGTATTGTATTTTTATATATTGTATGCTTTATATATTTTATATATGTGTTTTTATATCCCAAGGGTATATTCCTAGGAGTTGTGTTGCCAGATCATGAAAGCTAAATTTCTAGATTTTTGAGGAATGTCCATATTATTTTCCAAAATGGTTGTATCAGCACATTCCCAACAGCAATAAATGAGAGTTCCTTTTTGTCCATATCCATGCCAACACTGGTTGTTCCTTTATTTTTCTCTTTGTGTGTGTGTGTGTGTGTGTGAACGTGCGTGCATGCTGTGTATCTGTCTCTGTGGCATGGGATGATATTTCATTGTTGCTTTTATTTGTATCTCCCTGATGATTAGTGATGTGAATAATTTTATGTGTCTTTTGGCCTTGTACATTTCTCATTTGAGGAAATGTCTCTTCATTTCTTCTCCCCATTTTTGATGGGCTTAGATTTTTTTCTTATAAAGTTCTATCAGTACTTTGTATATCTTATATATTAACTCCTTATCAAGTAGGTATTGGGTGAATAGTTTGCCCCATTGTATGGGTAGTCTTTGTATCCTACTTACCTTTTAGTCTGAGAAGAAGAAACTTCTCAGTTTAATGTCATACCATTTGGTTATATTTTCTTCCACTTGCTTGGCCAGTGGTATTTTCTTGTTAAAGATGCCTTTAACTTCAATGTCAAAAACCTCAAAAACATCAACATTTTACTCTATGTACCTTTTGTTTTCCAGTCTGATATCAAGCACTTCAATCCCTTTTGATTTGACTTTTGTGCATAGTGTTAAGGACAGGTCTGTGATCATTATTTTTTCATGTAGTTGACCATTTTCCCAGCACCCTTTGTTGAAGAGGCTTTCCTTACTCCACTTTGTATTCCTTGCTCCTTTATAGAAAATTAAATGTATGTAAACCTTGGGTCCATGTTTTAATATTCAAGTCTATTTCATTGATTTGAAGGTTTGCCTTTATTCCAATAATATGCAGTTTTTTTTAATTTATTTAAACAACTTAATTACATACATGATTGTGTTTGGGTTTCAGTCATGTAAAGAACACCACCCATCACCAGTGCAACATTCCCATCACAAATGTCCCAAGTCTCCCTTCTCCCCACCCGACCCCTGCCTGTACTCTAGACAGGCTCTCCATTTTCCTCATTCATTCTCGTTATTAGGACAGTTCAAAATGTAGTTATTTCCCTAACTAAACTCATCACTCTTTGTGGTGAGCTTCCTGAGGTGAGTTGGAACTTCCAGCTCTTTTCTCTTTTGTGTCTGAAAATTATTATTACAAGGGTGTCTTTCATTTTTCTTAAAACCCATAGATGAGTGAGACCATTCTGTGTTTTTCTCTCTCTCTCTGACTTATTTCACTCAGCATAATAGATTCCGTGTACATCCATGTATAGGAAAATTTCATGACTTCATCTCTCCTGACAGCTGCATAATATTCCATTGTGTATATGTACCACAGTTTCTTTAGCCATTCTTCTGTTGAAGGGCATCTTGGTTGTTTCCAGAGTCTTGCTATGGTAAATAGTGCTGCAATGAATATAGGTGTAAGGAAGGGGTTTTTGTTTTGTATTTTTGTGTTCCTAGGGTATATTCCTAGGAGTGGTATAGCTGGATCGTATGGGAGCTCGATTTCCAGTTTTTGGAGGAATCTCCATATCGCTTTCCATAAAGGTTGAACTAGATGGCATTCCCACCAGCAGTGGATAAGAGTTCCTTTCTCTCCACATCCCCGCCAACACAGTTTATTCTCATTCTTTGTGATGTGTGCCATTCTCTGGGGTGTGAGGTGGTATCTCATCGTTGTTTTGATTTGCATCTCCCTGATGATTAGTGATGTGGAACATTTTTTCATGTGTCTTTTGGCCATGCGTATTTCTTCTTTGTCAAAGTGTCTGTTCATTTCTTCTCCCCATTTTTTGATGGGGTTAGATGTTTTTTTCTTGTAAAGTTCTGTCAGTGCCTTGTATATTTTGGAGATTAGCCCCTTATCTGATGGGTATTGGGTAAATAGTTTCTCCCACTCAGTGGGTGGCTCTTGTATCCTGGGCACTATTTCCTTTGAGGTGCAGAAGCTTCTTAGCTTAATATATTCCCATCTGTTAATCTCTGCTTTCACTTGCTTGGAGAGTGCAATTTCCTCCTTGAAGATGCCTGTAATGTCCTGGAGTGTTTTGCCTATGTGTTGTTCTATATATCTTATAGTTTTGGGTCTGATATCGAGGTCTTTAATCCATTTGGATTTTACCTTCGTACATGATGTTAGCTGGGGGTCTAAGTTCAATTTTTTGCAAGTGGCTATCCAATTGTGCCAACACCACTTGTTGAAGAGGCTTTCCCTGCTCCATTTAGGATTTCCTGCTCCTTTATCAAAAATTAGGTGGTTGTATGTCTGGGGAACATTTTCTGAGTATTCAAGCCTATTCCACTGATCTGAGGACCTGTCCTTATTCCAATATCATGCTGTTTTGATAACTATAGCTTTGTAGTACAGTTTAAAGTTGGGGAAAGTAATTCCTCCCATATTCTTTTTCCCAATGATTGCTTTAGCTATTCGAGGGTGTTTATTGTTCCAAATGAATTTCAAAAGTGTCTGATCCACTTCTTTGAAGAATGTCATGGGTATCTTTAGAGGGATGGCATTAAATCTGTATAATGCCTTGGGGAGTATTGCCATTTTGATGATGTTAATCTTGCCAATCCATGAGCAGGGTATGCGTTTCCATTTCCGTGTGTCCTCTCTTATTTCTTGGAGCAGAGTTTTATAGTTTTCCTTGTATAGGTCCTTCACATATTTAGTCAAGTTGATTCCAAGATATTTGAGTTTGTGTGGCACTATTGTAAATGGGGTTGTTTTCTTAATGTCCATTTCATCCTTATTACTATTGGTGTATAGAAAGGCCATTGATTTTTGTGTGTTAATTTTGTAGCCTGCCACCTTGCTATACGAGTCTATTGTTTCTAGAAGCTTTTTGATAGAGTCTTTAGGGTTTTCTAAGTAGAGTATCATGTCATCTGCAAACAGTGAGAGCTTGACTTCTTCATTTCCTATCTGGATTCCCTTGATATCCTTTTCTTGCCTAATCGCTATAGCAAGTACTTCCAGTGCTATGTTGAATAGGAGAGGTGAGAGAGGACAGCCTTGTCTTGTGCCAGAATTTAGAGGGAAGGCTTTTTGTTTTTCTCCATTGAGGATAATATTTGCCACTGGCTTGTGGTAGATGGCCTTCACTATATTGAGAAAGGTTCCCTCCATTCCCATCTTGCTGAGAGTTTTGATCAAGAATGGGTGTTGGACCTTATCAAATGCTTTCTCTGCATCTATTGATATGATCATGTGGTTTTTATTTTTCTTGTTATTGATGTTGTGTATTATGTTGATAGATTTACGGATGTTAAACCAGCCTTGCATTCCTGGGATGAAACCTACTTGATCGTAGTGGATGATCTTTTTAACGAGGCATTGAATCCTATTTGCCAGGATTTTGTTGAGGATCTTTGCATCTGCATTCATCAGTGATATTGGTCTGTAATTTTCTTTTTTGGTAGCATCTCTGTCTGGTTTAGGTATCAAGGTGATGTTGGCTTCATAAAAGCTATTTGGAAGTGTTTCTGTTTGTTCAATTTCATGAAAGAGTCTTGCCAAGATTGGCAGTAGTTCCTCTTGGAAAGTTTGATAGAATTCATTAGTGAATCCATCTGGACCTGGGCTTTTGTTTTTCGGCAGACATTTGATTACTGTTTTAATTTCATCAATGGTGATGGGGGTGTTTAGATATGCTACATCCTCTTCCTTCAACCGTGGAAGATTATAAGAGTCCAAGAATTTATCCATTTCTTCCAGGTTCTCATTTTTAGTGGCGTAGAGTTTTTCAAAGTAGTTTCTGATTACCCTTTGAATCTCTGTCCTATCAGTAGTGATCTGTCCTTTTTTCATTCGTGATGCGAGTTATCAAGTTTCTCTCTCTCTCTCTTTCTTTGTTAGGTTTTCCAGTGGTCTATCAATCTTGTTTATTTTTTCAAAGAACCAACTTCTGCTTTCGTTGATCTTTCGGATTGTTTTTTGAGTTTCCACTTCGTTGATTTCTGCTCTCAGCTTTGTTATTTCCTTCTGTCTTCCTATTCTTGGGTCCTTTTGTTGAGCATTTTCTAGTTCTATTAGCTGTGTCATTAAGCTACTCAGGTAAGCTCCTTCTTCCTTCCTGATGTGTGCTTGAAAAGCTATAAATTTTCCTCTCAGTACTGCTTTTGCTGTGTCCCATAAGTTCTGATAGTTTGTGTCTTTATTGTCATTTCTTTCCAGGAACCTTTTGATTTCCTCCTTGATTTCATCTCGCACCCACTGGTTATTGAGTATGAGGTTGTTTAACTTCCAGGTGTTAAAGTTTTTCTTCTGAGTCCCTTTGGAATTCACAAATAATTTCAGAGCCTTGTGGTCAGCGAAGGTAGTCTGCAAAATTTCTATCCTCTTGGTCTTATGGAGGTATGGTTTATGTGCCAGCATGTAGTCTATCCTGGAGAATGTCCCATGTACATTGGAGAAGAATGTGTATCCAGGTTTCCGGGGATGGAGTGTCCTATATATATCCACTAGGCCTCTTTCTTCCATTTCTCTCCTCAGGTCTAGTATATTCTTGTTGGGTTTCAGTCTGGTTGACCTATCCAATGTTGACAAAGCAGTGTTGAGGTCCCCCATAATTATTGTGTTGTTATTGATATTGTTTTTCAGATTTGTCAACAGTTGTTTTAAATATTTTGCTGGCCCCTCATTTGGTGCATATATGTTTAGGAGAGTTATTTCTTCCTGCTCTACATACCCCTTGATTAATATAAAATGTCCTTCTTTGTCCCTTACAACCTTCCTGAGTATAAAGTTTGCATTATCTGATATTAGTATGGCCACTCCAGCTTTTTTATGGGTGTTGTTTTCTTGGATAATTTTTCTCCAGCCTTTTATTTTGAGTCTATGTTTGTTCTGACTATTCATGTGCGTTTCTTGAAGGCAGCAGAAGGTTGGATTGAGTTTTTTGATCCATTTAGCCACCCTGTGTCTCTTAACTGGTGCATTTAGTCCATTGATGTTGAGAGAAAGAATTGTCCTGGGATTTAATGCCATCTTTATTTCAAAATTTGGTGTGTCTTTTGGGTAGTCTTGTCTTAGATTAGGTCTTTCAGTTTTTCTCTTAAGACTGGTTTTGTGTCTGTGAAGTTTCTGAGCTGTTTTTTGTCTGTGAAACCATGTATTCTTCCGTCAAACCGGAAAGTGAGTTTTGCTGGGTATAGTATTCTGGGTGAAGCATTCATTTCATTCAGTCTTGTCACAATATCCCACCACTGCTTTCTGGCATTGAGTGTTTCTGGTGACAGGTCTGCTGTAAATCTCAGGGAAGCTTGCTTGACCGTGATTTCCCCTTTTGATCTTGCTGTTTTCAGAATTCTGTCTCTATCTGTGGGATTTGTCATTGTGACTAGGATGTGTCTTGGGGTGGTTTTTCTGGGGTCTCTTTTGGTTGGTACTCTTCGGGCATGCAGGATTTGATCACATATATTCTTTAGCTCTGGAAGTTTCTCTTTAATGATGTTCTTGACCGTTGATTCTTCCTGGAAATTTTCTTCCTGGGTCTCTGGGACTCCAATGATTCTTAAGTTGTTTCTGTTGATCTTATCATAGACTTCTATTTTCATCTGTTCCCATTCTTTGACTAATTTTTTCCATTGTCTGTTCATTTGCTTTAAGTTTTTTGTCCAATCTCTCCTGCTGTATGGAATTGATAAGTATCTCATCTTCCACAGCACCAAGTCTATTCTCAACTTCTGATACCCTGTCCTAGAGCTTATCCATTTTGTCATTCACGTCGTTTACTGACTTTTTCAGTCCTGTTAGTTGACATGTTATTTCAGTTTGGAGTTTTGTGATTTCTGTCTTCATATTTTCTTGGTTCTTATTAGTGTTCTGTTCAACTCGATCCATGGTTTCTTGGAGATCTTTGAGCATCTTCCACATTGCTAGTCTAAAATCCTTATCAGAGAGGTTGATTAGTTGGTTGGTCATTATCTGGTCCTCAGAATTGTCATCTTCATTCTCTATGTCTGACACTGGCCTGCGTTGTTTCCCCATTGTCACACTTGTATTGTGGGTTTTTCTACGTGTTGTGGTGGTATTCATTGTCTATATGATGCAGGCAGCACACTCCTCTAGCTCCTCCCTTTCTGGATGGGCTGACTTGCCTCTAAGGGAGGGGAGTCCTCTGTGGATGAAGCCTCACACTGGGTCAAATCTTAGGCCCGAGTATGCAACAGCGAAGACAGTCCATAGAGAAATGTTTGCTTCTGTGATATAGCGCTTTTCTTAGTATGATTTTTCCTTCTTGTTGCAATGGTGTTCTTTCCTTTGAAAGAGTGCACGGCCACATAGCGAAGCGGCCGCTGGAGCCTCTTTTTGCCCCACTCGCAAGATTTTCATGCAAGAGGACAGTAGACAGACATAGACAGGTCACACTCACAGTTTTTCACAGTTGGGCCCCACTGGGCCGGTGTACTTTCGCGGATTTTCCCCACCTGGTGTATAATATGCAGTTTTAATGACTACTGCTTATAATACAGTTTAAAGTTGTGAAGGTGCTTCATCCTTTTTTTTTTTTTTGCCAAGGATTGTTTTAGCTATTTGTGCATGTTAATTTCTCCATATGAGTTTAAGGAATATCAGATCCATTTCTTTGAAAAATGTCACGGAAATTTTTATAAGATTGCTTTAACTCTGTACAGTGCTTTGAGAAATATTGACATTTTGATTATGTTAATCCTCCCAATCCATAAGCAGAGTATATGTTTCCATTTCATGTGCTTTTTTACTTCTTTAAGCAGAGTATTGTAGTTTTCTTTTACCTCTTTAGTTAAGTTGATTCCAAGATATTTTATTTTTCTGAGGCACAATTGTGAATGGGGTTGTTTTATTAATATATTTTTCCTCTCTTTTATTATTTGTGTATAGAAAATCCATGAATTTTTGCATGTAGCCTGCCTCTTTACTATACAAGTTTGTTGCTTCTAGAAGCTGTTTTGTTTATTGTTTCTAGAAGCTTTAGGATTTTTTAGATACAATATCATGTCATCTTCAAACAATGAAAACATCATTTCTTCCTTTCCTATATGGATCCCTTGATTTTATGTTTTGTACTTGGACTATTCTCAGCTATAATCAAAATTATTCTTAATTCTGTGCTCAGGGATTACTCCTAAAAATGTTTGAGGAACTATATATGGTGCTGAAAATGAACCAGGTTTGGCTGTGTGTAAGGCAACTTACCATCTGTACTTTCTGTCTCTTCTAGAGATTTTTCTTACCTGCATATTCTTGCCTACCTTTCCATGTATGTTTGAGCTTGTTTATGAATTCTCATTTCTCCTTCATAGATTTCTGTGCCTATTATTTTACCAATATCTTATTTGGTTTTGAATTTTTCATATCTCTATAGTTATTATTTCTCAGAATTTCTTTGTTTATAATGAATTGTTTCCACACAAATTTTTAGTAATTTTGATCTGTTAGAAAAATGCCATTGGGTTTTTATAGACTGCATTTTATCTTACGTTGCCTTAGGTAAAACAATTATTTTTAACTTTTTTTTTTAGGTAGTACTGATTTATAAGGCAGTATATACTTTGGAGGAAGATTTTACCCCTCTTCTACATATGTGCTACATTATCATGCCTACTACCAAAGGTCCAAAATCAGTACAACACAATCCATTGTACCTCCTCCTTCAATCATTCTCAAGTTCTCTCTTTGGTAATTTTAGTTCTATAATCAAAGTTTAAAGACAACTTGGTTTGGTCTTTTCTGTTTTCTATCTCTGGCAACACTTTACTGATTTAGGTTTAGTTATATTTTAAATTAATATGGAGTTTAACACATAATTGTTCCTTATGTGTCATTGGAACAAATGACAGAATCTTTATGAAGTTTTATCATTCATTTATCATATGTGTGCATAACTGGGAAAGATATAAATTTAGATGAAACTGCTTTGTTATTATAAATATAGTGCTATGTATGAACAGAAGTAATTATTTGTAGAAAACACTAAAATATTTGAATATTTTAAGAGGTAAAGATATAAATTGCAACCAAAATGAATCATAGCAAGTGGCTTATACATAACTGAGTTGTTCACAATATCTTTGACCAATCATCTGTTCATAGTTACTGAACATTAACTGATTTACTTATTTATTTATAATGTTTATTTATTAAATGAACATTAAACGATTTTCATCTCTTGGACGTTGCAAATAATGCTACAATGAAGATAAAGAACATATTTATCAAAATGGATATAGCCTCTCATATTTCCCACCCAACTATAATGCACTATCTAAATACATTGTTAAAATCTTTGGAAAAAATAAAATAAATTGTCTGGCCAGAGAGATAGCATTTGCCTTGCATGCAGAAGATCGGTGGTTAGAATCCCAGCATCCCATACGGTCCCCTGAGCCTGCCAGGAGAGACTTCTGAGCATAGAGCCAAAAGTAGCCTCTGAGCGCTGCCGGGTGTGACCCAAAAACCAAAAACCAAAACAACAACAACAACAACAGCAACAACAACAAAACAAATAGCCCATTCAAATCTGATATGTAGCACTCCATGAAGCCCTTCATCTTGTCATAGAGATATTTTAGAAATTAAGTGCTTATTGTACATACAATTAAGTCCAGTTAGATCCTCAAAATCACAAATGACCTTCTGAAAACCATCATGAGTGGTCTCTGGATGATCCCCTAGTACTGATGGGTATGGCTCACCAAAAATACCCGCTTTCCCAAATTAAATAAAAATCCTTAGTCAAGATAACTTTCACTGTTCATCTGAGTTTGGTGCCTTCTTCAAAATATGGGGTTTTATTAATCTCTCTTCATGACCCTTTGACTATATACCGTATAAGTATGCTGTACAAACTGTATATATGAAATGTAGACCAGCAGATCCCTGTTATAAAATGTCAATGAGTCATCCCTAAATTCTTCTGGACTTGGAAAGCTATAGCAGATAGTGGTTAGAAATGTTGTTTCTGAGGGCCGGAGCGGTGGCTCAGAGAGGAAGGGTGTCTGCCTTGCTGGCACTAGCCTAGGACAGAGCGCAGTTTGATTCCCCGGGAGGCATCCCATATGGTCCCCCAAGCCAGGAGCGATTTCTGAGCGCATAGCCAAGAGTAACCCCTGAGCGTCACCTGGTGTGGCGCCCCTCCCTCAAAAAAGAAATGTTATTTCTGGCCGTGATTCCAGGTCTGAAAGTATTAATAGAAGTGTTTGATATTGGAAGTGAAAATATGAAGGTGGTGCAAGACATCTGAGCACCATATTCAAATATAAAGTTTTAACAGGAAGTAGTATACAGTGATGGAAGTGATGGAGCCCAGAAACACTAATAGAGTTTCTGCTTCACAGGAGATCCAGCATCAACTGTTGCAGCATCAACCTCCATATTTTCCCCACCACTTCATCCTTGAAGGACTATGTAAAAATAGTTAAAGGCACATTGCTAGGTAGGCCACAGCAAAGGAAAATACTTGCTTCTCCATTTACCATTTAGTCTTCACGCTACTATTGTAGCTTCAAGAGGAATATCACAGCCCTCCAAACAAGTATAACCAACTCTTTATAATCATTCTCAATGTAACCTCAAGTTTTCTTGCAAACAACCCAGCAGATTTTAACCATTGCATTCATTCCTTTGCTTTGTTCCATGTCTGTTCACAAACAATGTCTGCAAAACTCCTCAGAGAATTACTATGGCTTCTCCAGCTTTAGTATTTCAAAATCATGTTTCCTAAAGCCACTGCTGCTTTCTAATTTTTAAAAGCTAATGTTCCTTGGTGGATTATAAGTATCAGATTTCAGAAAGATTTAAGATATATTAAAATACCCTTATCATGGGATTGGAGAGATAGCATGAGGTAGGGCATTTGCCTTGCATGCAGAAGGATGGTGGTTTGAATCCCTGCATCCCTCATGGTCCCCCAAGCCTGCCAGAAGCGATTTCTGAGCTTAGAGCCAGGAGTAACCCCCAAGCGTTGCCGGATGTGACCCCCCAAAATACCATTATCATTTAGCAATTAATATCAAGTTATTCATACCTATATTATACCAAAACTCACACCGAGCATTTAAGAGGTGATTCGTTTCTATCCACTATCATCTAAGTTGAGATTATGTACAATTCTGGTTTTAGTTATAAACACTTTAAAATTTACATAAAATAGATAAACTTCACAAATATATAATTAACAAGAGTGGAGAAATTATGACAACTAATCTCCAAAAAAATTCTGAATCTGCCTAGGTAGACTGGTCAAGGATGAACCACTCTGGGCAGATTCACCTTTCTAATTGAAGAAAGGATGCAAACGTACCAAACACTCTGACAGAAAGAGCCCTGCTCCACAATTGCAACTTAATCAAATTGTAGTACCACCAAAGTAGTCCAGATATTCAGAGCCTCAGATTTGCATTGTAGTGTCAGCTCAATAGTATAACAGCAAATCTGATGAAAAGTTGCATAGAAGACTATCAGTGGGCCTAAATAAAATCACGGAAAGCTTAATTAGCACCAACCACAGTATAGTAAATCCTACAATGACTTTATTAGCACCATTGAGAGATATATTGATTATTACAAATTGACACTTTTCTAAGTTTTAATTATTCAATTTACCTTTGTTACCTTTGTAACAAACATCATGAAGTAAATTTGTGCCTGCAAGGTGGCAAGCTAGAGTGGTTGATAGAAATCAGGGAACATTGGTGGAGAAAGGTCACACTGGTAGTAGATTTGATGTTAAAATGCCTGAAACAACTATAATATGAAAAACTTGGTAACTCACAGTGATATAATAAAAAGTGAATTTTTAACTTATGCAGTGTTGTATGTAAATTATATCTCCATTTGTTTCTAAAGAAGCTTGGAAAAATTGAATAAAAAGGCAATCATGGCAAAGCAAAAATAAAAGAGAATGAGGATAAAAGAACTAAGAAAAAATTGAGGGAAAATTCGAATAGACTTATAAAATTGTGTGTTTTATTATAAAAAATATAATATTAGCTTTGTGTTAGAACATATTCTTAAGAATAATATAAGAAAATATTATGTAATGTAGTAAAATATCCTTAGGCATCTATGTTAGTAGTAAAATATTACAATAAAAATCTCTATAGATGTAAATATTACTTGAAAAGACTTAGAGAAATTAAGTAAAATAAATATTAATTTATTATTTAGAAACTATAAAATCCATGAGGCCAGAGGGATAGTACAGAGGTAGGGTGTTTGCCTTACATGTGTCTGACCCAGGACGTACCTTGGTTTGATCCCTGGTGTCTCATATGGTCCCCAGAGCCAGGAGCGATTTCTGAGTGCATAGCCAGGATAACCCCTGAGCATACCTCCTCAGTATGGCCCAAAAATCAAAAAAGGAAAAAAGAACTTTAAAATCCCTTAGCAAGCTAGGAATGAACAGATCCTCATTTTTCTTTGATGTCTTATTTTACTTATAAATAATTTTAATTGAATCACCATGAGATACACACTTATAAAGTTACTCAATTGAATTTCAGTCATACAATATACAAACCCTTTTCTTCACCAGTACATATTTCCATTTACTGCCACCAATATCCCCAGTTTTATTCTGCCTGACTCTTCTCTGCCCAAATTTGTTGCAGACATTTTCCTCTCTCTATCTCCCTCTGTGCCCCCTCTTTTTCCTTTTACACACAGTGAGAAATTATGATTTGCAATATTGTTACTGAAAGGGTATCATGCATATCACTTTATCTTTTTTCAGACCCATTTCTTGTCCAGAGTGATCATGTTCAACTATCAGTGTCATGGCAAACCCTTTTTCTATCCTACATGCCTTCCCCACTATTTGTGGCAAAAGGACCATGTAGCTCTTGGTCTCCATCTCTATGATGATCAGACCCATAAAAGAACACTTTGACTAATTATTTAGATTTTATGTCGCTAGGTACTCTCTTGTTGTTGTCGTTGTTGTTATGACGTTACCTAAACTAGAATCTTTAACTAATTTACTACTTTAAATTGTTGGTCAAAAAAAAATAAACAACCTTCCTAGATAAAAATCAGATGTAAACAGGACTCAGATTCTGTCTCATTTAGTCCTTTTCTGGGGATTGGGAAAAAATTGAGTTATGGATGATAATTTTGTAAAAATTTATCACTTCATTATCTTACTGAAAATTTTGATAAATTTTTATATATTCAACTATTTACAAAGAAAACAGTTTTATTAAACTAGCATGCTAAATATGTCATAAATTACATTATAAATAAAATATTAAGAGATAAAATTTAGCACAAATAATTGTCATCCTAAATTACATGAATGAAGGTAAGATTACTAAAATAGATTTTTTGTAAAAATAGGAAATCACAATGTTTGAAATGAACACTGCTAAGTCTATGAGAATTTTCTTAAACATTAGATGTGAATTAATAACTTTGTTCATTTTACATTTTATTTCCATTTATTAATGTTTTTTTGCTTAGCTTTGCAATTTTAGTTATGTAAGTAATGGACTTTAAAACTGGTTTTGGCCTTCATGTCATCTGAAACATTAAAATTTGGCATAATATGCATATTGCTTATTTGGCTTTTTTTAGAAGAACTCTTTTTTTACAGTTTTTGCAAACCCTTAAATTTTATTTAGCTACTTAAATTTAAACATATATACCCTTTGAATACAAAGAGCAAAGGCTCTATTATGGAACACGCAATCCATATATATATCTTTATATAATTTTTATCCTATTGTTTTTATGATTCCTAAAGCTCAATCTATAATTTACAATATATAAACATTGAAAACTGTTTTATATTGATTTATCATTTTAAATCTATGTTTGTTTGGGGATATAAGTTTGGGCTATTTGTTTAGAGGATATTAGATTTGAGTCACACCTGGCATTGTTCAGTGCTATTCCTAAGTCCTCACTGTGCTTAAAGGGGTATTTGCAGCACCAGAGATTGAATCAAGGTCAACACAAAGTGGTTGCACACAAGAAAGTGCCTTGCTTCCTGTACAACCTCTCTGGCCCTCAAATTTATGTACTTAAAACTTGTTTCAGACAAGTTCATTGTGGCTTACAATTATTTTAATAATTTGTTTTTGATAATATTTTCAAATTATGAGGTATTCATATCAATAAGAAAGTGTACTGAAGCATATTAACAAATTTATTATGCTATGAGTAAGTGGTGTAGAAGACCACATTAATACCATAGTAACAGTGGAGTAGCAGAAGATGGGCATTTTTAAATTGAAGTACCAAGTATTTTTAAGGATTAACTGAGAAGATCTGGTCAAAGTAAGGTTATTCTTTGTTAATTTAAATGACTTTCTGAAGATGAGTTATAGGCTTCTTCCTGGCAAGGCGACTTTTCATTTGTAATGGTACTAAATCATGAAGCAGTCTCAGGAAGACAAGAAACACATATGTCCTGCCTCAGTGAAGCTATCCTTGTGAATAGAAGTACATGTCCTGTTACAGACCTTAAAGCAGCAACTTCCAAATCATTCCACCTGCTGGTCAATGACAGTGCTCTTGCCTGCTAACCACATGCTACAGCAGCAAGGGATCTAAATCAACTGCTGAAGCCTAGTTTATAATTGGAAGAACAAACTAAAGTAAGTTATAGCTTAGAGTTGAATTTCATTTCATTCAGTTTCCCTTTACCAGTCATAGATATATAATAATATATCATTGATTTGTTATATATTTTATATTAATTTAAGACATTATCTGTATATTATTTTTTAATTTTTATTTGATTTTGGGGTCATGCTCAATGGCATTCAGAGGTTATTCCTGGCTCTGTGCACAGAAATAGTTCCTGGCAAGCTCAGGGGACCATAGGGAATGCCAGGAATCATACCCGGTCCATCCTGGGTTGGCCACATGCAAGGAAAGTATCCTACTGCTGTGCTATCTCTTTGGCCCATTATTTTTAAAAAATTTTTAAATAATTCTCATAGAAATATCTATGTTAAATTATTGGCAATGACAATCTCACTTTATGCATGATTTTGCCCTCAAAACATAGACAAGAGAGCAACATTTTATACTTGCTAAACAATATTTACCAATCATGAGTCAATAGAGGAAATTCATTTGCAATTTTTATGTATATATAATTATTTACAAAATGTGATTATTTGGATTAGTTGTTTTACATGAAATTCTCTAAGTAGAAAATCTTTACTGTTATTAAACTCCCTTTCTTTTACAGAGCAACACTGTAATATTTAAATGCGTAAAAAAGCTTAGTGCATACTATCTAAAGTTACCTTGCTGACTATTTTTGTGAAAAATTTAACATAATGTATCTAATGCCAGAATTTTTACCTCCTTCACACTAGATATAAATTCTTGATGTCAGGTATATTTCATTATTCTACTCCCATCAGTTAGCATACTACTACTTCAGAAAGCACTTAGGAAAGGCATACTTGAAAAGATTTATAAATGTATAAGCACATATAATTGATGAGATTATAACTTTTAAATATCAATATTTTTGACCTGAGAGATAGTATAAAGGTAATGCACTTTCCTTTCACATGGCTGATCCTGGTTCAATCCCAACACCACATATACTTCCCCAAGCACCTCTTGGAGTGATCCCTGAGCACAGAGCCTGATGTAAGCCTTGAACACAACTAGATGTGGCTCAAAAACGAACAAACTAAATAATATTATTATCATCCTTAATAATATGAGTAATTATATAAAAACTTCTTTTTAACATAACCGTTGTTAGAAATTTTATGATTCCTTTTGATGATTAACACTGACATATCTTATGGATAGTTAAATCATCACATATAATTCATCCACCTCCATATTTGTTCACTGCTTAAAAAATACTTTATGCTTATCTTTTCCCTGTATAAATTTGTATTTTTGGGGGGTGGACCACACCCTATACTCAATCATTTCTGGTGGTGCTTTGGAAGCTATATGGTCAGTTGAGTGCACGGCAAGAGCTTTAATCACTATACTATCCACCTCTACCCCTTTTTTTTTCTTTTAAGGGTTTGTTGAACCATACTCAATGGTTCCAAGGGACTATGTTATATAGTATGAGGGGTAAAACGAGAGTTAGCCAGAATAAGATTAGCCTTACTGCTAGCACTGTCTTTCTGGCCCATAAAAAAGTGGTTTTAAATTTTGGAATTCCTTAATAACTTTTGATTCTTTGTCATAACATATGTTTTCTTTTAATACCAAATGATATTGAAATGCTTTAAAATATTTTACAACAATAAATAGGTATACATTATAAACATAATTGTGTGTTTCAAATACACACTACATAAGCAAATCCATTCATACAAATCCATTTTATGGAATTGAAAAATTGCTAACTTAAAAATCATGAAGAGGGGCCTGAGATATAGGGCAGTAGTAGGGCGTTTGCCTTGCATGTAGCTGACCCAGGACAAACCTCGGTTAGATCCCTAGAGTCCTATATGGTTCCCCAAGCCAGGAGCAACTTTGAGCACATAGTCAAGAGTAACCCATGAGTGTCACTGGATGTGGCCCAGAAATCAAAAACCAAAAAAAAAAAAAAAATCATGAAGAATGGCTCAAAAACATAGAAAATCAGATATACTATTGTGCCAAAAAGATTTATTACTAGAGATTTTTTGTACTTATGACAAGGAGGAAACTAAAATGTAATTTTAATAGAAACTAGAAAAAATAAAAATTGACACCTTCTAAATCTTAATTTTTCATAGAAGAAAAATGCCATCATATTTATGAAATTTTCATTTCCTTGTAGTTATATGTTTGTAATTAAATGGGAAGGAAGCTGTAACAGAAAGACAGAAAATAAGACAATAAGCCATGTGCTGCATAAAGATAAAGACCAGATAACCATTTCTCTGGCAATCCACACTGTATCTGGACAGGTGTACACTCTCAATGTTTTCTTACATAGAAAAGGAATGATAAAATTTTGTTAATATAGTGAAAATTTTCTATATATATTACATATAATATATACCTCAATACATTAATATCATAGTCAATATGTTTGATCACATTTATTGTTAAATGTCATTTGTCTAATTTTAAAACTTTTATAAGGGAAAAATAAACACAGGGGGAAAATCCACCATGATAGAGAATATTATTTGTTTGTGTTAGGTGCTGATGTTAAAACTGCATTTGCCGTGACCAGAGATAGCAGAGAAGGACGGTGGTTCGAATCCCAGCATCCCATATGGTCCCCCGAGCCTGCTGGGGGCAATTTCTCAGCGTAGAACCAGGAGTAGCCCCTGAGATCTGCCGGGTTTGACAAAAAAAATGCATTTGCCTTGTACGTGGTCTACCAGAGTTGGTTCCCTGTCATCTCTTATGGTCCTCCAAGCCTGCCAAACGTGATCCCTAAGCACAGAGCCAGGAATAATCTCTAAGCATCACCAGATGTGACTCAAAAACTAAAAAATACACATACAAAACAAGGAAAACCAAGACAAATACCATATAATTTTAGTCAGATGCAGAGTAATAAAAAAAAAAGAAAATTAGAAATTTTAATGGATAAAAGCCTGAGATATTGGCATTAAAACTGTGATCTGAGGATAGAAGTGGAAAAGAAATTGACATTAGGATAATGAGAAGAGATTCTGGCACTCTAGTGGTTAGCACAGTATAGAATTAGTGCAGATATAAAATAATATAATATTGGTATATTAAAATATAATTTGAATCACAGAAAATTAAAACCCCCCAAAAAGAGGGGCTTGTAAATTGCTACAATAGGAAATAAAAGTTAAGATGGCAAGCAAACAAATCTCCAATTGGCATATGGCGAAAAGAATGCAGAAGGGAATGATGAAGAGGAAAGAATGAATTTTGCATTGGCCTTGCAGGCAGTAGTAATTCTATATATAGGTTTCATGGGGTTATTATTGGCTTTCCCATAGAAAACATAACATATTGAGAAAATGTATGCAAAATCTTCAGTTTCATTCAAGCAATAATTCTAGAAATATATACAGCAAAGTCAGTTTTAGATAGAAGTTTAAAGTAAAGAAGAGAAAGGTTTTTGTTTGTTTGTTTGTTTTATTTTAGATTTTTATTTGGAGCCACACCTGACCCTCCTTAGGGCTTTTTTCTGGCTCTGTACTCAAATTCACTCTTGCAGTTCTCAGAGGATCAAATATAATGGAGACTAGGGTAGAATTTGGGTTGACTATGTAAGCAATACTCAGAATGAGCAGAAGATAATAAATAATTAAGGTAGCAGAAGTAGTAAGCTACAGCTAGGGATCACAGAAATGATAACCCTTGGTATGTACTATACACAGCACTAAACATTTTATATACACTTCCTCCCATTTTAGTCTCACTATAATATTCTAAAGAATATAGTGATTTTTCTTCTTTACCTGACCAGTTCAGTTGATACTGAAAAACAAGGTCCATCTGCTAAAAGATGGGATAATATAGTCAGTAATAATGTCTGAGTATAAAAACTAAGGCCTCAATTGCCAAGTCATGTTACCACTATATATAACATTCTACATCAGGAATTATATTCTATTTAAAACTAAATAACTATGAATCATGTTTTTAAATTTTTATTTATTTAAATAACCAATTTGTTTCTTATAGAATGAATCAATTATACATATGTTTGGAAATAATTTGGCAGATATCACTATAATGTAATAAGCCTGTATTTTTATTTTACTTCAATGCATGTCCTCTAGAGCCTCAGATATAACCTCTGGCTGACTTTGGGTATTGATTTCATTTACTGCCAATATAGTTCAACTGATTTAGAAAATCCAGCTGATCTGTTAATATATTTAAGTTTATCTTCTGCAGCATCGCTTTGAAATGAAATTTTCAGGTCCATGTTTTCAGAGAGCTATGTTACTAAATATTTCACGCTGACATGTCAAAAATGAAAATAAGTAGCCATTACTAGTAAGTTCACTTTATATGATGAATTCTAATTTTATGTGACAAAATTAACATTAGTTCAAAACATTATGGATGCTTATCAATAGCTAGGACAATAACTCATTATTTCTTTTTGTTTGTTTTTGTTTTTGATCACATCTGGTGACACTCAGTGGTTACTCCTAGCTATGAGCTCAGAAATCGCTCCTGGCCCGGTGACCCTATAGGATGCTGGGGATTGAACCCAGGTCCATTCATGGCAAGCCATGTGCAAGGCAAATGCCTTCTCACTGTGCTATCGCTCTGGCCCCTATACCTTAGTATTTCTGCTGCTGTTGAAGGTGCTCAATTTTTACTGTTTGAATAACTTGATTACAATAGTATAAATTTTTATGTTTTGATGAAAGAAGTGTTGAACCTTCACCCAAATGTCCCAGACCTCTATATCTCTCCTTATGCCACTTCTATTTTATGTATTCCTTCCTCAATAACCTACTACTTCCTCAGTTTTTCAAGATTTATCTTAGTTCATTGTATATTACCTTGTTTTGCCTCTTTATACTACAGGTAAGTGATATCATACACTTTAAATTATTTTATTTATGAGAAAGTTGCAGAAAACTATAAGATTTCACCACTGCTTAGAGTTTTATATATTCAACTGTATGTATGTATCAATTTTTCTTTATCCTATATTTGTTAGACAGTTGAGTTTTCTTCATATCCTGGTTATTATAATATTTTTCAGAAAAATTGAACAAGAAGATATTTTCACAAAACTATATGAGGGCTATTTTTTCACAACACTCCCATTAACAATGGTTTTGTTTTATATTTCCAGTCTCACTAGCATGAGTTGTTATCTAATTGTTTTCTTTTTCATTTGTATTTCTCTGGTAATGAATGACAATAAACACATTTTATATACATAATAGTCAAAGGTCTCAATATTAATTTTTATTTATCATTTATGCTCACAATAATATTTACCTATTAACATCAGAGAAGGGCTTTTATTTTGTTGATATATTTTGAAGTTCTTAAATGGTTACTGGATATAATATATTAGATATAATACTTTATAAATAGTTGTTGGGTCCAAAATAGAGAAATTATATAAAAAATACTTTAGCAAGTCATTTGGAGATTTTATACTTTAGAAACCACTACTCTATATAATAGGGATTCATAATTAGTCTTTCAGAAATTTTTATTTCTAAAAGACAATTCGAAAGTTTTACTTTCTTTTTTTTGGGGGGGGGTCACACCCGGCAACTCTCAGGGGTTACTCCTGGCTCTGCGCTCAGAAAACTTCCCTAGCAGGCACAGGGGACCATAGGGATGCTGGGATTTGAACCACAGTCCTTCTGCATGCAAGGCAAACACCTTACCTCCATGCTATCTCTCCAGACCCAAGAAATTTTACTTTCTAATAAATTTTTTTCAATGTTGAATATTTGTTGAAGCAAGTGTTGAAACACCATGCAGGCTAAAATAAACACATTTGTTGGTTCATTTACTAGCCCATATGTCTGTGCATTTTAAAACTTTTGTATCAGTCTTTTAAATATATTTAAGCACTATCCATTAAGCATGATCATAGTTACCTAATATATTGCTCTATACTAATCTTACATACAGAAAATATAACAAATATTTAAATGTTGGGGCTGGAGTGGTGGTGCAAATGGTAAGGTGTCTGCCTTACTCATGCTAGCCTAAAACGGACTGCAGTTTAATCCCCTAAAGTACCATATGGTCCCTCAAGCCAGAAGTGATTTCTGAGCACATAGCCAGAAGTAACCCCTGAGCATCATCCGGTGTGGCCCAAAAGCCAAAAACCAAAAAAAATTTTTAATGTACTAAACAATGTTACAAATTTTCATTTTATAAAAATATTTCTAACAGTATTTTGTGAACAATATTTCTAAGACACAAAAATGCTCTAGTTATGAGAAATTCAAATGTCAATCTGAAACATATATTGCTACATAATTTATAGTAGTCTAATTACTAACATCACTTGTCAAGCTTTTTTAACTGCCCAAGTCAAACAGTTCTATGAAACCAAGAAAGCGCATTAATTGCTCTGTTCTTGTTTCTGTTTTATTCTAATTTATTTAATATATTAAAAGTCTGTTTTATGGAAAAATTTGTCTACAGAAGATGCTGAAGAGAGCATAAAAATGAGTAAAATGTTTTACATATTCCATACTTTATTAATATTATTTAACTTATATATTTTACAATCTCTCAAATCTTTCTAACTTCTCTTGAGCATAATTAAGGGCAAGACAAATAATCAAATTGGTACCAAAGGTACTATAGTAAATTGTTAAAGTTTACTATACCAAAATGTTATCTGAGTGTAGAAACATTATTAATATATAAAAATAAAATAGAACAATGTAATAGAAAGTCACTTCTAAAAGGTAAAATAAATATATTTAGGTTGGCATGAAAACTATTTTGAGGATATTGTATTTGAGCTGAGATATATTAAAAACAATTAGTCAGATACCATACTGTCAGAAAATTAGAGGGTCCAAACTTTGCCTAGCAAATGAATAGAAAGACATCAAGTGGGAAATGTCCAGTAAGGAGGAAAAGAGAGGAAGAGAAGTAGAAAATGAAATCATATGGGTTCTTCTTGACATGTAAAGACTTTTAGAAGCCATATTTTATTCTTTTTTAATTTTATTTTATTGTACTCATTGTAATTTATAAAGTCCTTCATGTTGGGGTTCAGACATATGATGAATCAGGGTCAATCTCACCACCAGTGTCCATCTCCCTCAACCAATGATCCCCAAGTGCATCTCTTACCACCTCCTCTGCCTGAATAACAGGCCATTTTAAGTTTAGATTGTTAAAGTTTGGGTCTCCTGAGACCAGAACGGTGGTGTAGTGGTAGGACATTTGCCTTGCACTCAGCTGACCTAGGACGAACCATGGTTCTATCCCTCTGTGTCCCAAATGGTCCCCCAAGCCAGCAGCTATTTCTGAGTGCATAGCCAGGTTCCCCCCCCCCCCATTTTAAAGTTTAGGTTTCTTGATTCCATTGTTGTTTCCTTTGGCTTAGATATCTAGGACAGAAGTTCTGTTCTTTTTTAACACTACCATTGAACCTGAGACCACTTAGCCCCTGCCCCATTTTCATATTTCTGTTTCTCCTCTTCCACTCAGTGTCTTTCCTTCTCCTCATTATATAAAGTGGGGCCAAAGGTGACTGAGACAACTCCCATTTAGACTATTGCATTTCTTTATGCAATATTTATATTCTAAATACCACATATAAGAGACATTTTGTATTTATCCTTCTGGCTTCCTTCTCTAACATAATATCTTCCATTTCCATCCATGTTGTTTCAAATTGCATTACTGCATCATTCCTTACAGCTAGGTGATATTTAATTGTATATATGTACCACATTTTATGATTCACTCATTTGTTGTTGAATATTTAGGTGGATTCCATGCCTTCATATTTGTATTGTAATGAATAACAGTGTGTATACCATTTGTATGAATGCTTTTCTGTCTTGGGGATAGATACCCAAAAGAGGGATTGCTGTGTTGTATGGCAGCTCAATTTTGAGTTTACTGAGAACCCTAGATACTTTTTTCCACAGGGCTTGATTAAGGCAGCATTTCCTTCAGCAAAGGAGCAGAGTTCCTTTTTTTGCCATATCCACACCAACTGAGATTGTTCCCATTATTTTTTATATATGCCATCCTCACTGGTTTAAAATGATATCTCATTGTTATCTTAATTAATATTTCCATAATGATATGTGATGGTGAGCATTTTTCATGTGTCGGTTGGCCATCTATTGCTCTTCTTCAGAGAAGTGTCTGTTTATTTCCTCTCCTTACTTTTTGTTGGGGTTTTCAGGTATTGCGGAGTTAACCTCTGTGAGTACTTTGTATATTATAGAAACCAAACCTTTAGCTAATGTGTTGAGTGAAAATTTTTTTCTCCCATTCATTAAGCCATCTTCTCATTTTAGCCTGATTTCTTTTGCCATACAGAAACTTTTTATTTTGATGTGGTACCATTTATTCAGATTTGGTACTATAGGCCTTGCTATAGGTCTTGCCATTGGTATACTATATCAAAGATTTATTTGAAGTCCTAAGTCTTGGAGAATTCTGCCCATGTTTTCTTCTTTATGGATAGCAATTTATTATTCAATTGTTCCAACATCATTTGTTGAAGAAACTGTTTTTATTCCATTTCAAATTCTGGCTTCTTTGTTAAAGATTAGTTGCCCAGATACTTGGGGGTTTGTCACTGAATTTGTTATTCTGAATCATTAGTCTGAAAGTATGCCTTTGTTCCAATATCATGCAATTTTGATCATTATGGCTTTGTAGTAGAACTTCAAATTAGATTATGAGATGCCTCCTAGATTCTTGTTTTTCAATATGGATTTGGCTATCCTAGATCTTTTTTGGTTCCACACAAACTTTATAATTTATTTTTATAAGTGCTTGTAGAATGTTTGAATTTGTATAGGGATTCCATTAAATCTATAAGTAAGATGTATATTTTGTTTATATTGATTCTCCCAATCCATGAGCATGGAATGTTTTTCCATTTTCTTAGGTATTTTTTAATTCTTTCTTAAGTGTTTGAAATTTTTCATGGCATAGGTCTGTCATATCTCTTGTTAGGTTAATTCTAGATATTTGATAATTTGGGACACTGTTTTAAATGGGATAGACCCTTTGATTTCTTTCTCCTCTGAGTTGTTATTTAAAGGAATGCAACTGTCTTTTGTGTTCGGGCTTTGTAGTTGGCCACTTTGTTGTTGTTTCTAGGAGCTTTCCAGTAAAATCTTGGGGGTCCTCAATGTATATCATTATGTTTCTGCAAATAAAAATAGTTTGACTTTCTCTTCTCATTTGGATTCCTTTAATTTCCTTCTCTTGTTTAAGGACTTCTAATACTATGTTGAATAAGAGTGGATACAGCGAACATCCTTACCTAATACCTGATCTTAGTGAAAATGCATTCAGTTGTTTTTTTTTTTTTTTTTTTTTGCCATAAGAATAATGTTGGCTGAAATAGCTGTTTATAGATAGCTGTTACTATCTTTAGGGAAGTTCCTTCCACAATTATTTTGCTAAGGGTTTAATCATAAATGGGTGCTGGGTTTTGTCAAATGCTTTCTCTGCATCAGTTGAAATGATCATTTGTTTTTTATCCTTCCTTTTAATGCTGTGGTGTATTATGTTGACCGATTTGCATATATTGAACCCTCCTTTTATCCCTGGGATGAAATTCACTTGGTCATAATGTATAATATTGATATGTTGTTCTATTCAGTTTGCTAAGATTTTATTAAGAATTTTCTCATCAATGTTCATCAGTGAGAATGATCTGTAGTTTTCTTTCTTGCTTCTGTCTCTGTCAGCTTTAGGAATGAGGTGATTTTACCATAAAAGATATTAGGGAGTATTCCCATCTCTTCTATATTTTGGATCAATGGTAATAAACCTTCTCTGAATGTTTTATAAAATCCTTAATCCTATCTGATCCTGAACTTTTATTCTAGTTGAGTTCTTAATTACAGTTCTAGATTCCTTTACTTGTGATTAGACTGTTAGGGTTTTTTACTTCCTCCTTCTTCAGTTTTTGGAGATTATATTTTTTCAGAATCTGAAAAAAAAATCTGCCCACTTTCTCTAAATTTCAGGATTAAATTAGTACAGTTGTTCATAATAAATTCTCATGATGTCTTTTATTTCTTGGGGTTCTTCTTTCATCTCTCCCCTTTCATTTCTGTTTTGATTTACTCGAGCATTTTCTTTTCTTTTCTTTTCTTTTTTTTGTGAGTCTTGCCAATGATGTATCTATCTTGTTTATCTATTAAAAATAGCTCCTGGTTTCATCAATGTTTTGTATTGTTTTTAATTTTATATTGTTTATTTTTGCTTTGGTTTTTATTTATTTCTTTTCTTCTGCTTGTGTTTGGTTTCCTTTGCTGTTGGTTTTCTAGATATTTAAAGCGTTCCTTTAGGCTGTTGATTTTGATGTATTTTTTCTTTTCTTATATAGGTCTGCATTGCTATGAGTTTCCCACTATTTATTTAGTTTTTCCCATAGATTTTGGTAATTTGTTTCTTTATTATAATTAGTCTCAAGAAATCTCTATTTCTTCCTTGATTTCCTCTTTGATCGAGTTGTTGAGCAGCATGTTGCTTAGTCTCTAGGTGTTAGATTTTTCTCCACATCTTTTTTCAATCAATTTGATCTCTGTGTTACTGTGATTTGATAGAGTGATTGGTATAATTCTTATATTTTGAATTTATGTCGGTTGCACTTGTGTTTTAAAATGTGGTCTATCCTCTAGAAGAATGTGTATTCAGCTTTTTGAGCATGAAAAATCTTGTATAAATACATTAGTCCTAATTCTTCTAGCTTCTCATTTAGGGTTTTTATGTATTTGCTAGTGTTCTGCCTAGTGGATCTGTCCAGTGGTTACAATGGTGTTTTGAAATCACCCACTACTATCATGTTACCTTCTCTATATTTCTCTAGGTTTGTGAGCAAAGAAGCCTTACAGACTTTGCTGACTATATATTGTCTGCAAATGTTGATCAGAGTTAGTACCTCTTGGTCTCTTGTTCCCCTGATCAATAAGCAGTGGCCATCCTTGCTGTTAAGTAGTTCCTTGAGGTTGAATATTATTTGCTCTAAATATAATTATTACTGTAGCTGTATAATTGTTTTCTATTCTTTTTCTCTGAGACTGTGTCTATCCTAAAATTTTAAGTGTATCCTGTAGGAAGAAGATGGCTGAATTTTCTTTCCTGATCCAACCCTCTACTTTATGCCTTTAGATGGGAGATAGTATTGTTTTGTTAGATCTATATTGTTTAGCAATTTTTTGCCTCTTGGATTTGTACAGCAGCCTCTTTCCAGAGGGTTAGAGAGTTTTCTATTCTCTCCCTCAGTACTTGTTCTTCCCCTTTTTCTGTTTTCAACCCCTTCTGATATTCCTATACTTCTCTTGTCTTTGTTCATTAAGTATCATACATTTTCTTCCATTTTTTCTCTTTCTCTTTTTTTGACTTATTTATCAATGCCATCTTGTAATTTGTCTTCAAGTTCATCTATGCAGTTCTCTACCTGTGTAATTCTGCTATGACAGCTTGACAACGTTTGTTTTTAGTTCCTTCAGTTCTATTTGTATGAATTCTCTCATCTTCTAAAAGAGTTATTCTTTGAGTTAGTTGAATTGTTCATTTAGAGATTGCTTAATTTCACAGGCTTGCAAGACCTTAATTTCTGCTTTTGATTTTATGACCTTACCTATAAGACTTGGGCATTTTGATGGGCTTGGAAATTTTGCCAGGGTTTTTCTTCATGTCCCCAATTGCATTTATAATTCTTAGTTTTTTCATTGTTCTTTACATTTGTAGGTTGGAATGCTGGAGTTTCAGGTTGTTTAAGATAGTAATTTATTGAATTGATTGTATGAGAAGTGGCTAGAGTTATATCTGCTTTAGAGGTTATTTTCCTAAACATACAAAGTTATCTGAGTATGAAAAAATATTGCCAACTAATTAATTGGTTTAAACAACTTAATTTTGAGTTGTATATTTTATAAGAGAAAGAAGTACTAGTGTCTGGAAATATCTGATATAATTAGAAATGTTTTTGCTTAGATTTTAGTGCATCTGTGTGGTTTGGGTAGAGGAGAGTTGATAGGAGGTAAAAGAGAGTGTTGGCAGATTAATCTGAGATGGGGAAAGAGACTCTAGGGAGGTCAGGACCAGCAGTGGCTTGCAGAGCAGTTTGGGGAAAAAATTTGGAGGTGGCACTGGCTGTGTTTGATAGGAGGGACCAGAAATTCTCTCTTTCAGTAGATGAACTTAGATGGGGCAAGAGAAAGAGAGAGGTCAGGATGGGAAGTGGAACAAGAAGTCATTTTTAATGTGATTAAATGATTTAAACAAGAAGCTAACACTATGTTATTTATGTTTTAAAAGATCACTTTGACTTAAAGTGGACTTTTTAGATGAAAATTACATAGAAATAATTGAGATAGAAAATGTTGGGAGAATAAGT
Source organism: Suncus etruscus (assembly GCF_024139225.1). NCBI lineage: Eukaryota > Metazoa > Chordata > Mammalia > Eulipotyphla > Soricidae > Suncus > Suncus etruscus. Next base: position 51,499,725 of record NC_064852.1, read on the forward strand.
GATATGAAGTGTGTTAACTTTACTGTGGCAACAAATGAAAAAAGTGTAAGTGGTTTGTAAAGTATTTGTAATATCTATAACCTTTAAATAATTACAGTTTCACTGTTGAATATATGTTCTTTGTCTTTAATATATAGTCTGGAGTAAAAGCACTCTATCCTATCAGGATCTATTTTCAAGCTACTGAGAAAAGTACAGAAAAAATAGATTTTTTCCCTGAAAAAATTATCTATATGAAATAGAGTCACAGTTCTTTCCACTGATGAATTCATGACACAAAAGTTCTGACCAAGATGACAATGGTATGAGGCACCGTTCTCTCAAAGGGAAGTGCTTTAGTAAAATAGCAAGGGGTTAATACATGTGATTCTATCATCAATAAATAATTATAAACATCAATTTCTCATATAGATAAAAGATGTTCAAGTAAACATATACAGAAATTATCATTTTTTGTTTTATTAGTCACCAAGATTTACAACAGACCTAATGCTCAGTGTTTATGCATAAAATATCCCAGCACTACACCATTCTCAGAGTATCCACTTGCCTCCACCACTGTTCCATTGTCTTCCTGTCATCCTATTCTTCCTCATCCCCCTACCATTGTAAACTTCTCATATTTTTGCTATCCCTCAAATGATAACAGAGAATATTCTTTGAATTGCTCATCAAATGAACTATTAATAATTATCCAAGTAATGGGGATATCAGTAAGAGAATCTAACATCTGGGTCATGAGGCTGAAGTGTGTACACTGTGAGACAGAGATTAGCATAAACTAATTCAGAAAGAGTGCCAAGAACATCCATAAATCATTGTGAATAAAAGTGAGTGAAAAAATGATAATAGGTGAGAGTTGTTTGTGGAAAAAGAGTTGGCCAAATTGACAGCCCTATTAAAGACCTGGGAGATGAACACAAAGATGATGTGTTGCTCCCATATTTGGCTCACATGAAACCCTATTCAGAAAAATTGAGTCATCACAAGTTTTATATCAGCAAAGGAATAACACATTCTTGACACACTATTCTCCATTCTCATATAAATACCTCAAGATAAGAACTTGTGCTATAAAGTATATCAATAATAAATTGATTTCTGAATCCCTGACCTATATTCCCACAGAGGAGTAATAACAGTGGAATCATAGAATAGCAAACTCATGACAATGGTCGTCCCACTTTGTGTCCTTCTTTTACATCACAAATATAAAAGCAGGTTATCATCTCACATTTATTGAAAACACATATGTCAAGTGAGTAGTAACATATATATACACATACAAATAAAAATAGAAAAATAAAGTCATAGCACAATTGGCTGAAAATTAAAATACCAATGTTTAAGTTGTTTATCAACTTTTTTTACAAAAACTAAGATAAAATTTTAATGATAAAAGAGATTAACTAGTCAAGCAAAAAAAAAGGCAACTTGAAATTTTAGGTTAATATTTAATTGCAAGAAAATAATGAAAATGCTCTAGAAATTCAACTAAAATATATTCTTCTAAGAAAATTCCAAATTCTTATGAAGAAAGCTTGTATCAATGATATTCAGAAAAATTCATAATGTGTATATTTCAATAACAGCATAAAGAGTACTAAAAAACTATAAACTAAATTAAATCTTCAGGGATGGAATGCTACATAACTAACTGTAAGGACTAAGACAATTAAGCAATTCACTGCAACATGGATGAAACTGTAAGATACTATATTAAATAAAATAAGTCAGAAGAAAAAGGATAAATAGAGGATAAAGTCACTTATATATGCTATTTAGAATAACTTCCTGAAGGAATGCAGTGGTTTGAAAGTTGCCTAGAACATTCCTGGTCTCAGGGTATAGTGAGGAGAAGGAAAGAAGTTGAGTGGAGAAGAAAAACAGATATGAAATAATGGAAGGTAAGGGCCAACAGAGCTCAGGGGCATTACTGGTGTTAAGAAAGGAAAAATTAAATATCCAAGTCACAGACACGACAACAATGAAATTATGAGATCACACTTTAAAAGGTGCCTTTTATAATGGCAGGTTACAGTAGGAGTTGTGATGGTGGTATAAGATATATTCTGGTAAAAATTGTAAAATTAGGTTTATATGGATGTTGGGACAATTTTTCCGTACCAATCCCGTCACTAAACTTAATTTAAATATGAATAAATTTTGTAAATCAAAATGCTTTAAATTGGGCTGGGAGTAATAGCACAGTGGTATGGCATTTGCTTTGCATGTGGCTAACCCAGGATGGATCTTGGTTCTATTCCTAGAGTCCCATATGGTCCCCCAAGCCAGGAGTGATTTCTGAGCACATATCCAGGAGTAACCCCTGAGAGTCACCAGGTGTTCCCCCCGACAAAATGCTTCAAATTAAAAAAATAACACTACCCCACCATACTGGTCACAATGGGTAAACAATACAGAAGTCCATCATGCTTAGTGAATAAAAATGGTAGTTATTGTATTGACACAGTCGGCCAGCCATGGTCAAATTATGTCCCTCTGTGTATTTGGGAACAAAGACTTTCCCTCTAGTTGATGACAAGGAAAGAATGAGTCCTACTCTGATGACCAGAGACACAATATTACAATCTAATAGTGCTTATGTAGGTAAAAAAAAAAAAAAAAAAAAAAAAAAAAACCCTGGGATACATGCAGGGTGACAGGGCCAGGGGGAAAAAAGGTCAAGTAGGGGGATATGAAGCACCAGGAAGTTTAAATATAAATGTGGGAATTAGGATTGTCTATGGAGAATCAAAATGGATGATAATAATGTTTAAGAAGTTATTAAGCAATCTCTCTAACCCAAGTTGTCTCCGAGGGAAGATAGATGAACTACAAGAGACCAAGTTACCACCCAAAGAAACTGTTAAACTCCTCAGGAAAGGAAATGATAGACAAGAATCTTTCTCCCTCTCTCTCCCTTTTTTTTCTCTTCACATCTCTCTAAATAAATAAAACCTATTAAAAGGAAAGAAGGAAGGAAGAAGAAAAGGAAGGAGAGAAGAAAGGAGGGAAGGAAGGAAGAAGGGAAGAACAGAAGAAGGGAGGGAAAGGAGGAATGACCCTATTTTACTGTCACTATGTACCTTAACTATAACTGGGAAAGACTTGTAATTCACATTGGTCTCAATAAAATTATTTTTAAAAACCTAGAAATTTCAAGATTTCATTGAAGTAGGTAGGAGGCTAATGAAGGATTATATTTTGTTGGTGACACTTGTACTGACAATAAATCACTATTTAATTTTGGCCATGGCAGAGAAAATAGTGAAAAGCAAACACTTAAATCGCTTTAAAAGTGTTCTGTGTGCTGCATAGAAATATAATAGATCAATTTCATTATCTGCAAGTAGCTGATTGACATTTTGAATGTCAGTTCAAAATGTAGCTGCCAAATACCTCATCCAATTAAAGCTTTCCCCCCAAAGAACAATTTTCTGCACCTCTATACTAAAGAATAGCATTGCACTTAAGATAATAACGTAGATGGCAGTAGTTGACAATACACTGCTCCTCCTTTATCATCTACATCCTGCCCTGCTAATGAGCTCAAGTTCACCCTCAGGAGAAATGTCTATTTGTGGGTTGGGGAAGTTATTCTTTCTCATTTCTCATTGCTAGCTTGCTTCTAATTCCTCTCTGAAAAGAAGTGTCAGTCATGCTTAATTACATTAAATTAGGTGTGATAGTTTAAAACAACTGAAGGTCTTATAGCCTTACTAAATCACTCATATTCTCCCAGGCTGGGGCTTTATGTTATATTTGAGAAGTGTCACTCTAGGGAATGGAAAGATATGTTGTCCAAGGTCATAAATCTTTATTTTTGACCACATATCACAATTGTTAAGAGTAATTGATACTACCATATGTATGTAGCCTTCCTATGAAAAAAACAGAACAAAGGTCTGTCATTGCCCTTTATTTGAACTCAAATTAGACAAGGTAGTGATGAATAGAAAGTCTATATTAATTTCTATTGACTTATTTTAGAATAATTCTTTATTCATACCAGACTATTAGAATATTATATATTTTAAGGAAGAATGCCTAAGAAAAGTTGCAGCACAAAAATATCACAGAACAAGATTGCATACATAAAGAAACATACTTTCAACCTTGCAGCTATTTATTTCTGTAATAATTTATGTATGAGTTCATTCATTCAAAATCAGTTCAAACAGTTCTCTGGTTCATTCAGTCATGAAAAGTAATGCTTAGCATCTGAAAATATACCCATTAAAGTAAGGTGACACAATTATATTCTTTAATAAGATAGTAATCTATTTAGAATATTTTGGATGTTTGCTGCTAGTAAAATAGTCTTTTAAAATCATAATGCATTTGGGGTTGGTAAGTTGACGCTAGAGGTAAGGTGTCTGCCTTGCAAGTGCTAGCCAAGGAAGGACCCAGTTCGATTCCCTGGCATTCCATATGGTCCCCCCAAGCCAGGGGCAATTTCTGAGCTCTTAGCCAGGAGTAACCCCTGAGCATCAAACGGGTGTGGCCCCAAAAACCAAAAAAAAAAAGAAAAAATCATAATGCATTTAATGTTATTATTCTTTAGAAATTTTCAAATTTATTTTGAGGTTTAAAAACTGCTTTTCTTGGGGCCGGGTAGGTGGCGCTGGAGGTAAGGTGTCTGCCTTGCAAGCGCTAGCCAAGGAAGGACCACGGTTCAATCCCCCGGCGTCCCATATGGTCCCCCCAAGCCAGGGGCGATTTCTGAGCACATAGCCAGGAGTAACCCCTGAGCGTCAAACGGGTGTGGCCCAAAAACCAAAAAAAAAAAAAAAAAACTGCTTTTCTTCAATAGATTTGTTCTAGTTAATACTTAATAACTAGATTAATTAACATTTTCTAGAAGCTGATTATTTATAATTACATTATCTCAATCTGAGCTTTAAAATTTTTTAAATCAGAAAATATATAAAAGTATAGTTATTATATATAGGTATGTATTTGTTTTTTGCTCATGGTTTTTTTTTTTGAGGGGGTTGTTTGGGCCACACCTGGTGATGCTTGAGTTACTCTGGCTATGTGCTCAGAAATCACTCCTGGCTTGGGGGACCATATGGGAGGCCGGCTAGCACAGGCCCTCAATAAAATAGGTATATTTTAACTACATGAACATTTTAAAACACCAGTCACAAGATATTCCTTCAATTAGTAAATACTTTTAGTTAAAAAAATAAATGTGAAAAAATCAATCTAGTAATTATAGTAAACTAGGTCAGTTTAGCTTAAAAATTTTTTTCTTGTTTTATTTTTTTTTCTTTTTTTTCCTTTAGCTTAAAATTTTTTAAATACACTTATAATGGACCTTTAATTATCTTAAAATTTTCTTTTAATTTTTTGATTAGTTTTTTTAGATTATTGTATTCTGCTCTTGAAAGAAATATGGAAGGGGCCAATGGAAATATAACCTCTGAGTTGATGGTAAAACTATTTCATCTAAGTATTGGTTAAAACATTGCAGCATTAAGTGGAAAATACTTCTAAATGTTGTATGATTCTACACATTCACACCTAAAAAGAAGAATATTAATTTCTAGTAAGGTAATTAAAAAGTGGAGTCATTTATAATCCTCCATCAGCTAATGAACTGTCAGAATACACAGCTATTTATCCATCTGTTCAGCCAGCCAGCCAACTTATAAGCCAGCCATACCAATATCATCTTCTCAGCAAATAAGAATACATTTAGGGATTTAAATGTAAGTTGCATTCACTTTATTTTTAAAAAAATAATATGATTGACATAGAGGGGAAATAGTATGGATAGGCATTACAACCGAAGACAATAAAGAGGAAAATTTGAGATAAATAAGTTGATGGTTCAAAGAAAAATATATATTCAAGAAGATATATGTAGATATATTTTAAGCTTATTTATTTATTCTTGTTTTGGGGGTAACTTGGAGTGTTCAGAATTTACTCCTGGGTTGGAGCTCAGGGATCACTCCTGAAGTGCTTAGGGAACCATGTGTGGTGATTGTAATCAGGTTAGCTGTATCCTAATTAGGTGTCTTACCCTCTGTACTATCTCTAGTCCCAAATTTAGATATATTTTATGTAATATAAATAACCTTAATAAAAATTTTAAATGAGTGAATTAATTTATAAATAAGTTGAATCCAAAAGTAGTTTGAGAAGCTCAGACCCTATAGCGTTCAAAGCTTTCTTGTGCTACTACACTCAGGAATCACTTTTGGTAGGCTCAGGGAATCCTATGGTGCTGGTGAACACTTCCTGGTCATGAAGAAGGCAAGCTGCTCTACCTTTTATACTATTACTCTGGTCCTTTATTTGGGGTATAGGTGAGTTTGGGGAGGGACACAAGGGATTTTATGTGAAGAAATGAGGCTTGAAGAAGAAAGTAATATAAGAATTTTATTCATTTTCTAGAAAACACAAAGTAATTGGAAGATTGCCAAGAGTACAGGAAGTGGAATATATAATGTGAAGAAAAATAGATCATTAAGATAGTTTCAAGAGTTGGTTTCAAGTTCTTGACATCCCAATTTATGAGTTAAATTTTTTATTGAAACAAGGTGGGTTTAAGATTGTGTTGACTGGTAGAGAAGAATTAATTATATATGAACCTAGATCATACATTTCCATTCAATTACACCCTATTTCTCGTTGAATGATCATTCTGGTGGATGCCAACAAGCATAAAAAATATGACCACCTGAGCCTAGTGAACTGAAAAGACTGAAGATTATCCATTTAACTTTCAGCATCAAATTCCACCCCTAAAATTTTGTGTTTTATTTTTAATTTTTTTTCCACAACCAATCCATTATGATAATACCAACAGCTATTTCATAGAATGAGAAATTGCTTAAGTGAACTATTTCCAATGTTCTGGTAAAAAAAAACTGTTAGAAAAATAGAAGAGCTGCTTTTTTATACCTTGAAATTTTAGAGCAAACATTTCAGCAAAAGTAGTAGTAACTCAACAGAATCTTTTTGTTTGTTTGTTTGTTTGTTTGTTTTTGAGTCACACCTGGCAGCGCTCAGGGGTTACTCCTGGCTCTGCACTCAGAAATCATTCCTGGCAGGCTCAGGGGACCATTTAGGATGCCGGGATTTGAACCACCAGCCTTCTCCATGCAAGGCAAACACCTTACCTCCATGCTTTCTCTCCGGCAACTCAACAGACTCTTAGTGATATTGGATATTTGGCTAGGTTGGACTTCTCAGGCCTGTGCCTCAACAAGAAAAAAATGTTGATTGATCCTGACCCTCCGTGGAAAACTCATATGCTTTATACAACAGAAGTGAGGGTAGGTATTTCTGACATGTGTAATATCATGAAGCATAATCTCTTATGTAGTTTTTTTAATCAATAGCAATAAAAATTCAATAATCTAATGAAAGCAATATGTTAATGTAATTTATCCAAAATTGAAACATTTTTGTTTTCTTAACTTTAACTTACTGCAGTGCTTACTAAAAGAAGAATTGTGAAATAAGTAACAGAGAAAGAAAACCACAGAATTCACTGATAGAGAGAAAAACAATCTTTAAATGTTTGAGCCAAAATGATAGTCAGCAACTAGGACACTTGTCTTATATGCGACTGATCCAAGTTCAATCCCTGTCAATCCCTGTTCAAGACATATTCCATGCGCTATCAGAAGTATTTTTTGAACACAGAGCCAAGAGTAAGCCCTGAGAAATTCCAGGTTTAGCCCAAAGAGAAAAATAAAATAGTTATGACCGTTGCTTCCTTATTTTACATCAACATATCTGTATGAAATATTATGAAAATTGATAACTTAACTAAGTATATATCATTCAAATATCACTATAAAGTATTGTTATTCAGGGCTACTAGATGATACCGAGGTGAAGGCACTTACCTTGCACATGGTTTGTCCTAGTTTGATACCCAGAACTACATGTTTCCCAGAGCACGGCTAGAACTGATTCTAGAGCACAGAGGCAGGGGTAAATGCTAAGCATTGTTGATGTATCTCAAGAGATTTCCCCCGCATAAAGAGAATTGATGTACTTTTATAAGGTTAGATGGTGGTTTTTTTGCTTTGTTTTGGGATAGTTTTATCAAAACTAAGCACAATTTGACTATTGCTGTTCAGTAGATAACATTTCATTTCTTTTCTGCACTTCATCTTTCTATGCTAAAACGAATTATAGCAACCCTTAGTCAAGCAAGTTTAGCAGTGACATTTTTCAAACAGCTTGTGCTCACTTATCTATTATAATTTCCTGACAAATCTCAAAATATTTTAGATTTTGTGTCATGATTACCATATATTATATAGTAAAAATTTATCTAATATGCAATTCTCATATTATACATGTATATTATGCATATAATGTACAAGTATTATTCATAATCATATATAATGCTACGATAATTTGTCACCAGTGATCTTTGTCACTGTTGTAGTTGTTTTGAAAGGATACAAGTTATGCCCAAATACTATAGTAAACTCAACTGTGTGTGTATACTGGGTCAAAACTATACTGAAATGTATCCAGGGGGGCCAGAGCAATGGTGCAGAGCAGTAAGGCATCTCTCTTGCTGGAGCTAGCTTAGGACAGACTGCTTGTTCAATCCCCCAGCTTCCCATATGGTCCCCCCCAAGCCAGGAGCAATTTCTGAGTGCATAGCCAAAAGTAACCCCTGAGCATCACCAGGGGTGCCCCCCCAAAAAATAAACAAAAATAAAAAAGAAATGTATCCAGTGAATTGCTTTAAGTATTAACTGTAATGTAATGTTATTTAAGTATTAAAGTCATAGATTTACACATCTATCATATTAAATAAAAAGTTAAAGATAATTAAACATGATTATAAAGTCATGTAAAAAACCAAGGTAGGAAAATATCTAGAATTCTTTTTTTTTTTTTTTTTGGTTTTGGGCCACACCCAGCGGTGCTCAGGGGTTACTCCTGGCTGTCTGCTCAGAAATAGCTCCTGGCAGGCATGGGGGACCATATGGGACACCGGGATTCGAACCAACCACCTTTGGTCCTGGATCGGCTGCTTGCAAGGCAAACACCGCTGTGCTATCTCCCCAGGCCCTATCTAGGATTCTTATAATGAAAAGTTAACTACTTTGTGAATGGAAACAAAATATTCTTGATAGAAATGAAAAGTACTACTCCCATATACAAGTGAATTATATGAAAAGGACACCCTTGTTGTTGATATGGAGAAAAGTAATACAAATATTGTTTTACACTTAAAGCCTAATGTAGAGCAAAGCTCTAACTCTTGAATTCTATGAAGGATTAAGTGACTAAGAAATGGCATAAAGTGTTTGAATATAGTGGGTTTTTCAATTAGGTTTAAAGGAGAGAAGCAACTATCAGGACAAAGATTGCAATTCATAAAATCAAATTTTGATGATGAAGAAAATATATTTCCAGATCTAGCTAAGATAGTTTTATTCTTTATTACCTGCTAATCCAACATCCATTTTGTGGCCCACAGATCAAAAACACTGAATTTAAGTTCTTATTTAAGAAATACATTTAATGGGGCCCTGAATAATAGTATAGTGAGCAGGGTACTTGCCTTGCACACAGATGACCCACATTTGATCCCTTGCATCCCATATAATCCTCCAAGCTCCACCAGAAGAAATCTCTTAGTGCATACCCAGGAGTAACCCAAAAGATATACAGGTCCAAGGCATACAAAAAAAAGAGAAAAAATGTAATATGTTTTATAAGTTATAGATGTTATATATAATGATTTTTCTAATACAATTGAAGAAAGTAAATTGAAGAACTTTTAGAAAGAATTCATCATTTATATTCCATTGAGAATATTTTCAATTCATCAGAAGTAAAAATATATCACCATTAACAGGAGTTTAGGAAAAGTTTGTTTTAATCTTCAGGGATGGCATTAAGAAGTTTAAGGCTTTAATGGAAAATTGAGCTGTAGGTGTGTTGAAAATAGCAAGATAATTAGAAGTAGAGTAAGTAGAAATTATTGAATTGTTCAGTCTTTGATAAAACTTGAATTACTGAGAAATTTTTTATACGTGGATGAACAAAGAATGTTGTTTTTGAAATAAAGTTTATTCCTGGTATTAAGGTTGTGAACATTGCTTAAATGATAACAAAAGACAGCGCATTACATAAACTTAACTGATAAAGTTGTGGCAAGGTTCTGGTTGGAAAGTATCTAAAAAAGTTTTTCTGTGAAGTAGAATGCTATAAGGCAACATTTTATACTATAAAGACATATTTTATTTTATTTTATTTTATTGAAACCATAGTGATGTACAATGTTCTTCATAGCTGCGTTTCAGACATATAATTAATCAGGGCCAATCCCACCACCAGTGTCCTCTTCCCTCCATCATTGTTCCCCCAGCACATCCCATACCCCCAATCCTCAGGTATAACAGACCCATTTTATTTTTAGATTGTTAAAGTTTGATTCTCTTGATTTTATGATTGTTGCCTTTGGCTTGAATAGCTAGTTCTGTCCTTTAGCACTACCAATGTACCTAAAATTGCTTGGACCCTGGTATTCTTCCTTTCATATCTGTACTTCTTCTCTTCTACTGTTTCTTTTCTTTTTTTATTTTGATGTAAAGCTTATGGCTTACATTATATATATACACACACCCATTATATAGAAGATAAAAAATTAAGACAACACTTACTAAAATTAAAAAACATTTATTTTCTTTTAGTGTATGTCTAAATTTTTTACATTCTTAATTTTATTTTATGTTTAATATTTTTATTTATGCAATTTGATTACAAACATGATTGTAGTTGGGCTTCAGTCATATAAGGAACACCCCCCCCCTTCACCAGTGGAACATTCCCATCACCAATGGCCCAAATCTTCCACCTCCCTACCCACCCCTGCCTGTAATGTGAGACAGATTTTCTACTTATTCATTCACATTGTTATGTTTGCTGTCAGTGTAGTTATTTCTCTAACTGCACTCACTATTCTTTTTGTTGAGCTTCATATGGTGAGCTGGAACTTCCAGTCCTCATCTCTATTGTCTCTGAGAATTATTACAAAAATGTCTTTTAATTTTCTTAAAACCCATTGATGAGTGATACTATTCTGTGTCTATCTCTCTCCCTCTGACTTTTTCATAAATGTTGGACCAGACAGCATTCCCACCATGAGTGAATGAAAATGTCTTCCAGACCACATCCCCGCCAACAGAGAATGTTCCCATTATTTTTGATATCCTCATTAGTGTAAGATGATATAAAGATATAAAGGGAAAGTCAATCATGCAACCAATTTAATTGCCATATTTAAGCAATTTTCATAATCACCCCAACCTTTAGTCATCAGCACCCTGATCAGCCAGCAAATATCAGAAATCAATGCAAGACAATGACCTAGAAAATTATAATAACTTATTGAAGACTCTTATTTCTGGTTTATATTTTAGCAATAATGTATTCTTAATTATTGCATATATATTTGAGAGGGAAAGTTATTATAAACTTCCTAACCTTAAAATAGTGTATCAGAGCAGTGGTGCAAAAGGTTAAGGCGTCTGCCTTGCCCACAGTAGCCTAAGACGAACCACACACAGTTCGATTCCCTGGCGTCCCATATGGTTCCACAAGCCAGGAGCAATTTCTGAGCACATAGCCAGGAATAACCCCTGAGCGTCACTGGGTGTGGCCGCAAACCCCCCCTCCCCGCAATAAAATGAAATAGTGTAAAGTAGCTCAAAATATGATTGTGACTCAATCATATTTTGTCTATTGCAGTGGTCTGGAATTGAACATCAGTTTCTCAGATTGTACATATATGTGAAGTTTTAAATATGATTGAAAGAACATGATGTAGTGTTGGTCCGAAAAAGGTACCAAACTGTCAAGAGTTATACACTGATGATTTTGGATTTTGTTAACATAGCTAAACTGAAACTAAGATGAACAAAATTACTATTTTTTGTTTCTTAGTTGTCTACAAAAGAAATTACCTTGGGTTTGCTAAATGGGAACCAAACTTCAAACCATTTCTTTCTTCTGCAAGGTCCAGATAGAACTATGCAGTTTGTTGGCATCTGCTGATTTACATTTGTGTTATTATAGCATATTAGTGTTTCCACCTTAAGTTTATAATCTGGGCCAGGTGCAAGACAATTTGTAGAAAGAAGAGAGACGATTTTTCATTCATAGCACCTCTATCACCATATATGGAAGCTGTGAGAAGCAATGTATCAGTTTGTTTTTCACTGCTCCTCTTTCTCTTCACAGACTTCAGCTTTTTCTTGCTTTTCTCTATGTATGTTGACATTTTAAACTCAACTTTCAGAAGTGGTGACAAATTAAGTTTATTTGATAAGAAAGTTCTGTTCTTGTGCTCATTTTACCAGCACATATACTAAAATTGGGATGATATAAAGAAGCTCAGCATGGCTCCTGTGCAATATCAAACTAATTTGTCAAGAATTCCATATTTCTTTTCATCTCTGAGTGTGGCCCCAAAACAAAACCCATATGTTTTGGTCTGATTCCTTCCCTCCTTCCTACCTCTTTGACCCACTTGCTGCATTCTGGAAAATCTTTTTACCAGTTTCCTTTTTTAATCAGTTTCATTATTTTGAAAAAGAACATTAAATTTACTCCATGTGTAATAGTTGCACAAGTACACATTATGCATAATACACATATAGTAAAAATTGTCAGTTATGAAAAAATGTGTAAATTCAGTTAGTTTCTAAAAAATTGTCCCTGATTTTTCATCTTAGACCTAAGAAAAATCATGTTCTAAAATGAATTCAAGCATTTACTTTTCTTGGGCCAAAAAGATCACTCAATGGTCTTGAGTTCATGCTTTTTATGGAGGAGCTTCAGACTTAATATTCCATACCACATGATTACTTGAATATTACTGGTAATTCTGAGAACTATGATAAAAATGGTCCCCATTAAAACCTGCCTTATCACAAATACTTCTTTTAAAATATAAGACTAATAATGATTTCACTATATTACTAGTAATTTGCATCTCAGTTTAATTTTAAATATAATCTTATACTTTGAACTTATTGGTCTCACATATATTACTTAGTACATTCCCTTCCTCATAATATTTTCTTCACTTAGTCTAAATTCAATTTTTCCTCCTAACACTTCTTTAAATGCTCCTTTATAAATTCCCATACCTTTAAAATAATTATGGAGTGAGCATTCATTTATTATTTTCACTGTCATAGCATCACTTATACTTGTTTAAACTTATCACAATATTCCTTATTTTACTACTGATCTGTATATTTGTAATTTAAACTCTTAGTTTCATTCCACAAGATAACATATAGACCCCAGTCTTTATTTTTCAACAAAAAGATTCTACACAAATAAATATATATTGTATTTATTTTGAGTAAACACAAGAAAGATTGGTTGAAAAATACATTTAAAAATGGAATGAGTGGGACACATTAAATGGATAAACTGTCAAACTGTGAAATAAATGAAGAGAAGAGATATAGAAAGATAACAGCTGTTTCATATATAATTGTAGAGGAAGAAAATACATATTCCTATTTTTACTATTCCACAGAAAATTTTGAAGCTGTTTTAAAATTGAACTCCTGTACATAAGTATAAATTAATTACTTTTGGACTGATATTTGCAAAATCAGTATTAGTGATCATGGAATTTCTATTTTTTAATGGGAATTTTTTTTTGTTTCTGTTTTGTTTTGTTTTGTTTTGTTTTGTTTTTTGGAGGGGGCCTGGTGACTGACGCCCAGGGATTACTCCTGGCTATGCGCTCAGATCACTCTTGGCTTGGGGGACCATATGGGACGCCATCAAGGGATCGAACCATGGTCTGTCCTAGGTTAGCACATGCAAAGCAGATGCCCTACTGCTTGTGCCACTGCTCTGGACCCTTAATGGGATGTTTTATTTATTACTTCCATCTGTCCATCCTATGAGAGGGTTACAATCTACAAAAACGTTTTCTTTTTTTTAACCATAATCTAGATAATTAAAACAATGATTATATAAACCACAGATATTCATCTTCCTAAAAGCTTTATAGAATTAAATATTTTCTCTTTTTTTAATCTTCAAAGACCTCCGTAAAGATCCTTGCTCTGATCCTATTAAGACATGTTTGTAAGGATAAGTTCTCCAATAAGATCATCACTTTTATCAAGTTCCCTAAAGATATACACCATGTAACAATTCTTTGTGAACTAGGAGATATACTGTAATATACTAGGAGGCACGATAGTGGAAGTACAAATCAAGCCACAGTTATGCAGAGGTTGAATCTGCAATATATGAGTAAACTTGAGTAAAATTACCCTGATAAATGATACTGTTCAAGAGTTAGAACAAGCCAATAACATAATGAATTCTATACTAAGAATATCTATATGAGGGGCCAGACAGAAAGTAAGGAAGTACAGAGGTCAAATGTTTGTCTTGCATGTGGCCAGTCCTTGTTCAATCTACAGAATCACATGGTTCTTAGCATTACCAGATACAGTATTCAAGCAGCTCTGTAATTCCCAGCATCTCCATTGTAGGGGTCCTTAGAAGCTTTTCATTTTCAGGCTCTCACATTGAATTGCCAGTCTGATTGACTAAGAACTTCTCAATCCCTGCCAACACAAGTGAGAGGACAAAATTATATTTTGGATTATGTGGTAGTAATTTGTCTTATAAATAATTGGAAAAATAAACAACAGTAATATTCTTTGTGAAATTTTTACAACTCTTGGTTTATTCTGGAATGGTATTATCCTTTTCTTGTTTAATCTTTATATTTCTTAAATCTACAACTACATATCCTCATTCTCTGTTATTAAAATATGACAAAAATTTTTAAGTAACAACAGGACTTTAACCTTCAAAGCACACTTTCACTTTCAATGTTTTTCCTCAGAGTACTTTTTAAGTCTCTATTTTCATTCTGTTTCTCTGTTTTCTTTCTCTCTTTGTTTTTTATTTTTGTCAACACAAATAAAGTCAGTCAACATGATTTTCTCTGTAAAATTTAGTGGCTGTGTCCTGAGATATGGACCTTTTTTCCAATAATTTATTTTTATGTGATACACACCAAAGGTATGATGTCAAGTTTTTCTTTATAGAAAAAAAGACCTGTGTTTAAAATGCTACCAGAGTTTACATTTATATATATATATATATATTAGTATATAATTATTTACATACTCTTCAACCTTTTATTTCTATGCCCAAGAATTTTGATGTTAGAGTGAAACTATTAAATATTCTTGATCTAGCAACTAACATGAATGCTCTCATGAAAAGTACACTAAAATTTTACACACTGTGTATACTTTTTCTTTGGAGAAGTATGTTTAAAACATCACTCTGTATTTGGTAATTTGAGTATACATAATTCTGTGTAGCCTTTAAAATTAAAAAGAATCATTTATAGAACTTTTTCTATTCAACAACTTCCTTTTGTTTCATAGATTCTCAAGAGGTATTCGGAGAGAAGCAGACTTTACCAGCAATTCTTGGCCAATTAGGGCAGTGGCTCAATGAAAAATCACAGGATGTGATGTTGCTTCAGTCCTGGGGTACTAGAGATTACCTGAGCCATATAAGCAGTGCTACAATTCTTTAGGGTCAGACCAGCAATGCTGGATGGGCATATGGAGCTGGAAATACAATCCAAGTGGGCACATGCAAACATGGCACATACAATATGCAAAGACACAGACAGTTATACCATTCACTTCCCTAGATTGTTCACATTTTTTCCAAATATCTCTTGTTACTTATGATTACTTTCTTCTATAATATTCTGCTAACAATTCCTATTTTATATTAGGTTTCTTTATTATCGTAAGTTTACTTATCAAGTTTATACAGACTCCTGAACCTTACAAAAGTCTTTACTCCTAAATTCTATTTTAGATATATAATGGTCTATTGATTTACACATAGAGTGATTTATTGCCTATAAAAATTATACACACATTCTATCCTATTCTATCTAAAGATAGTCAAAATGCTCTTTCACATAAACATATACAAAATAAGTAAAAATTTAATTGAAATATTTATGCTCATTTTTACATCAATGATTTAATGAGATCAGAAAATAATTGTGAAATTCGTACAACATGACATAATTTTACATATTAGCAAAAGTTTATTTTCAAATTATAGTAGGTCAAAATTTCTTTTTGTATGATATTAGGAAATGGACTTAGAAAAAGGGTTAAGCCTGCTTCATGGTTCTCAAACTCACAGAACCATAGAAATATAAACTAATTGAATAGTACATCTTAAGTAACAATATACCTGTCTAATTTAATTATATATGAAGTGATCTGAGAATGGGCATGATCTGAGAATGGGCTGACTTGATTACAGCAAATCTAGATTGTTATATTGACTTATGGTTTCTATATTTAAAGATTATTCATATTAATAATAGTGGGAATTATGGAAGTTAAATATATTTTAATAAAGAAGAAAAACAAAAATATTTAACTAGATAAATCTACTTAAAATCTCCACTAATTGATTTCAGATATAATAAATTTTCATTGACTTTCATTGGCATGTTCTTTTAAATTGACATTTAAGCAAAATTATGTATAATATAACCAACTTTATCTTAAGTTAACTGAAATAATGGACACAAAAAACATTATCAACTTCTGAACAAGATCTCCAAACACTATTCTAATATTTCACTATCCTTTGCATTTATTCTCTGATTCATTTTTCTAACCTCAGTATTTTAGGGTCACAGAGGATCAAGGCCTATCACAGTAACTCAAAGCTCAGAGTTGAAACAAATCCTTTGCATTTATTCTCTGATTCATTTCTCTAATCTCAGTATTTTAGGGTCACTGAGGATCAAAGCCTATCACAGTATCTCAAAGCTCAGAGTTGAAACAAATCCTCATCAGGATTCCCTTCTATTATAGGCACACTCAGATCTACCTCACACTTACTGAATAATCGAAATACAAATATGATCATATGAAATGTGAAGAAGATCAAAATAGGACCTGCCTCTCGCACAGATACTGGGGGTAGATCTCAGGGGAAGCTCTGGTCACCATTAGTGCTGCCTGGGGACCCAGATGGCAGTGATCTGCTTCTCTTGAAGGTACTCAGGGGAGGCTGCCGGTCACTATTAGTGGTGCCTGGGGAATTGGATGGGCGGTGACCTACTTCTCTCTCAGGTACCGGGAGTAGATCCGAGTTGAGGCTATCAGAGGTCGCCATTATAAAGGCTTGGGGACTGCACCCTTTCACAGGTATCGGGGATGAGGAGATCTGATGGCAGGGCCAAATCTCAGAGGCCACCCTCACCATCCCCGCATAGGGCCACACTCCAAGAGGGACCCAGCCATATGCCACAGGTGACGTAGGAGGGCTGAGAACAAGGGAAGAACACTCAGAACCACCAAAAGCAAAGAAATATGGGGAAGCCAAGGAAGACACTATCAGCTGGAGATATGGAGAGAAATTCTAGCAAGTTTCCAAGTCCACCAAAATGTATGAAACCAGTATATCTGGACATAAAAGTGGCATTGAAAGCCATGGCACTATAAATCAAAGAATCACTCGCCAGTACGTTCAAGAAATCCACAGATGAGCAAGTCAACCAACTCAAAGATGAATTTTTACAGCAAAAAAGAGAATCCATACAAATGGAATTAAAAAAAATTAGAAACGTCTTAGCAAGCCATAATAGCAGAACACAGTTGGAGAAGCACATAGAAAAACTTGAAGAAAAACTACAAACCAAAAATGGCAAAGAAGCCAGTAAGGAAGTAAGAGGTAAGGCATTGGAAGAAAATGTAGGTATTTAATGAACAAAGATAAAAGAAAAAATCTATGGATTATAGAAATACCAGAAGGGTAGAAAACAGAAAAAGGAGAAGTACAAGTGGTGAGGGAAATCATAGCAAAAAACTATCCAACTCTCTGGAAAGAGGCTCCAGTTCAAACCGAGGCAAAAAGAGTCACTAATAAAATAGATCCTAATAAACCAACAATAAGACATATAGTAATCCAAATGGCACAAAAACAAAGAGAAAGATAAATTCCTTAAAGCAATAAGAGAGAAAAAAAACTCAAGTACAAAGGAAAGAACATAAGAATCAAATCAGAACTTCCATTTGAAACAATTCAAGCAAGAAGACAGTGGAATGACATATTCAAACTACTGAGTGAAAGAAACATCCAACCTAGAGACCACTACCAGGCAAAACTCTCATTCATATGGGAGGAAGAACTATAAATATTCTCAGACAAGAAAGATATCACACTATATTAGTTAACCAAACCAACTCTAAATGAACTACTTAAAGATGTACTATACAATCCAAACCCCCAATTGTAACAACAACCACTCTACTCAGTACAATAGCACAACAACTCGCTCTTTCAATAATCTCCTTAAATGTCAATGGGCTTAATTACCCCATTAAAAGACACAGAGTAGAGGGTTGGATCAGAAAACAAAACAAACAAACAAACAAACAAAAAACAGATTTCTGCTGCCTGCAAGAAACACACTGAACAAAAAAGGATAGACACGGGCTTAGAATAAAAGGATAGAAATCAATTATTCAATCCAATGGAAATCAAAAAAATCTCCTTGTTTGCGACAGCCATTCTCATATCAGATCAAATTGCATCTAACCTCAAGAAAGTTTTCAGATACCAAGAGAAGAGGGTCACTACTTACTGATCAGGGGAACCTTAGACCAAGCAGTACTAACTCTAATCAATATCTATGCACCGACTGTAGAGCCAGCAAAATATGTAAGTCATTTGCTTACAAACCTAGAGAAACATATGAAAGGAAATGTAATCTTAGTAGGAGATTTTAATACTCCACTATCACCACTAGAGAGATCCACTAGTCAGAAAACTAGCAAAGATGTGAGCCCTAAAGGAGAAACTAGAGGAAATGGGCATAGTGGACTTATACGTGGCTCTCCACCCCAAGAAAGAAGAATACATATTTTTCTCAAGTGCACATGTAACCTTCTCTGGGATAGACATTTCCTTAGGATATAAATCTAACTTACACAAAGTCACAAACATAAGGATTATCAGAAGCACCCTATCAGATCACTATGCAACAGAGATCATGATCGACTATAAAAAGAAACCTGGAGAAAACTCAACACCTAGAGATTAATCAACATCAACAAAATCAACAAAAGCTGGATCAATGAGGAAATCACAGGGCTGGAGAAATGGCATGGAGGTAGGGCATTTTCCTTGCATGCAGAAGGAGTGTGGTTCAAATCCTGGCATCTCATATGGTCCCCTGAGCCTACCAGGAGCGATTTCTGAGAGTAGAGCCAGATGTAACCCCTGAGCACCTCCAGGTGTGATCCAAATCCCCCCCCAAAAAAAGGAAGTCAAGGAAGAAATAAAAAGATTCTTTGAGACATACAATAATGAAGAGACAAACTGTCAAAGTTGTGGGGCACAGCAAAAGCAGTAATTAGGAGGAAACTCATAGCAATACATGCCTATGTCAGGAAAGAGGCAAATAACAAAATCTACAGTTTAAAGGAAAACCTTAATGAGCTGGAAAAACAGCAACAAAGAAACACAACCAGAAGACAAGAAATAATAAAAACCAGTGCAGAAATAAACAACACAGAAACTAGGAAAACAATAAAAAAATCAATGAGACAAGGAGTTGGTTTTTTGAAAGAATAAAGAAGATAGACAAACCGCTGGCAAGACTCACCAGCAAAAGAGAGAAATCACCCAATAAGCAGAATCATAAATGAAAGGAGAGAGATTACAAAAGAACCCCAAGAAATCCAACACATCGTGAGAACTTATTTTGAACAACTATATTCAGGTTAGTGAACCTAGAAGAAACAACAAATTTTGGAAAAATATCTTCCAAGACTGGAAAAGAAGAATGTGGAAAACCTAATTAGGCCAATCACATCTGAGGAAATTGAGTAATTAAGAAACTCCCCAAGAACAAAAGTACAGGTCCAGATGGTTTTACAGGTAAATTCTATCAAACATTCCGATAAGACTGATCCTCAGGTTCTTTCAAAACATTGACAAGACAGGAATCCTTTCTACGCTTTTTATGGGTGAGCATCACACTCATTCCCAAAGACAGCAAAGACCCCACAAGAAAGAAAACTACAATCGACACAAAGTAGATGGCTACAAAATCAGTGCACAAAACATAACAGCATTCCTCTATACAAATAATGAAGCAGAAGGGAAAGACATTAAGGAGTTGATCCCATTTAAACTAGTATCTAAAATATCAAGTACCTGGGAATCAACCTGACAAGAGAAGTGAAAAGCCTATACCATGAACACTTCAAATCTCTTCAGAAAAAAATTGAAGCTGACTTAAGAAAATGGAAGAATATTACCTGCTCATGGGTAGGAACAAACATCATAATCAAAATGTCAATCTTACTTAAATTACTATATAGATCAATGCAATCCCTATCCAAATTCAGACATCATTTTTTAAGGAACTAGAACAATCAATTATAAAGTTCATCTGGAACCACAAAAGACCTAAGTTAGCCAAATCCATACTAAAAATTCAAGAAACTGAGTGGCATTTCTTTACCTAACCTGAAGCTTTAGTATGAAGCCAGAGTACTGGAACAAAGACAGAGTCTTAGACCAATAGATTAGAACAGAATATCCAGAGATATACCCCAAATATGTGGTCAACTAATATTTTACAAAGGATCCAAGAACCTGAAATAGAACAAAGACAGTATCTTCAACAAATGGTGTTGGAACAACTGGATAACCACCTGTAAGAAACTAAAGAATGATCCATATCTCACACCCTACACAAAAATCAACTCAAAATCAATTAAAGACATTGAAATCTATAAAGTTTATCAAGGAGAAATTAGGCAGAACACTTCAAGACATGTACCTCAAAAAAGTCTTTGATGATGGAATGCCAATGGCAAGAGTAATAGCATCAAACCTAAATAAATGGGATTATATCAAACTAAAGAGTTTCTGTTGCAAGAGAAACACTGGCTAAAACCAGAAGACAGCTAACAGAATGGGGAAAAAATCTTCATACGACACATCAGATAAAGGGCTGATAAGTAGGATATATAAAGCACTCAGAAAGGTGAGCTCCACAAAACTCTAATAAAGCCATAAAAATGGGGAATGGAAATGAATAGACACTTTTGCAAGGAAGACTGACAGATAGCCATGAGACACATGAAAACATGTTTACCATCACTCATCATTAGGGAAATCCAAATCAAGATAACAATGAGGTACCACCTTATACCAGTGGCACCAATGGATTAGAACAGAATATCCAGAGATATACCCCAAATATGTGGTCAATTAATATTTGACACACATCAAAACTAATGGGACCAATCTCTGTTGGTGGGGACGTGGTAAGAAAGAAACTCTCATCCACTGCTGGTGGGAATGTTGCCTGGTCCAACCTCTAAGGAAAACAGCATGGAGGGTGCTTAGTAAACTGAGAATTGAGCTGCCATATGACTCAGCAATCAGACTCCTGGGTATCTACCCCCAAGATGGAAGAATATTCATACCAAAATATTTATGCATTCCACTGTTTACCACAGCACTCAGCACAATAGCCAAGATTTGGAACCAACCTCGACGCTCAACAACAAATGAGTGGATCATGAAGATGTGGTATTTATACACAATGCAATACTACATAGCAGTTAGAAATGACACAATCATGAATTTTGCAGCAACATGGATAAACCTTGAAAATATTATGTTAAAAAAGTAAGCCAGAAGAAGGATAAATACAAAATGATAGTACTTCTTTGAGGTATCTAGAATATATACCACATTTATATTTAGTACTCCAGCAACAAATACAAGGGCCAAAAGCGTAGAATATCCAAACACTATAGGTGCCACCATATAACGAGAAGTGTTCAAACGAAGTGGAAGGGGGGGGTACATCACAAAGACGTGAATATCCATTATAACCTAAAGAAACCAACAATGAAAGAAACAGTGGCTTATAGTGAACAGATATGTAGTCAACCTATAACTTTAAAGGTCTATGACAATGTCACAGAACCAAGTGCAAAACATGATTGAAAGCCCAGACTCCTGCTATAGTAATTACTAACAATATGCTTTAATTCCTTAATTTTACCGGGTATAAAATGACCCTTTAGTTTCTTTGTCCACAAGAGGCCTTGGAAACAAAAAGTTGACACCCTAATTATAAACCTCGGTGCTCAGTCAGACTGGTTACCATATACAGTGCTCATTATGATAATGTCTCAATAAAATACCCCAATTTAACAACTCCCTTTTATGTATGCCTTCTATTAGGACCCAAAGCATAGGATCAGCCAGAACACTGGACTAGTCAATGGTACACCAGTCTTATGTTACAAATCCCACTCATTGAACAAGTTTTTGCAAATTACTACTTTCTTTTTTTCTTTTTCTCTTTTTTCATATTTTCCTTCATTTCTTTCTCTTTTTTCCTTCTACTTCTTCTTTCCCTCTCTTCTTAATTCTTTTTAATCAATTTAATCTATGTAAAATTAAAGCCTTGGCTGTCAGTTGATCCATAGGAAAGATACCTCTGTACCTAAGATGGACGATACTACATAGGGTAGCCATATTTTATAATCCCCACTACCATATTGCTTAGTACCCTAGACTTGAAAACTGTTCTTATACTAAAAAGCTCCACTCACTATATAAAGCTGAAACCTTTATTTAGCAAAGCCCACCCTCAGCAATGATGAGGAGTCTTGAAACCCTCCAACACTGACCCACCAACCCAATCTTCTATTAACTTATTTTTACTGTATTTACTCATTCTTTTCTCTTTTCTCTTATCTTGTGTTTTCCCATTCTTTCTCTCCTAATCTATATCTTAGCCAATTATCTATCTTTTCTTAACCCAATTATTTCTTAAGAGCTCAGACCCAGCCTATGAGGGTCAGACCTCCATCATAAATTTAAGAATAGACCACTAATTTCTGTCTTTATGTGGGCATGTGTGGACTCCTCTCTGAGTGCCAAATCCAAAATGTAAACAATTCTAACGTGTATATAAAGTGTATATAGCTTCACTTATATATTATCTCTCCTTCTTCCTTCAGAAATCTTTCTATCCTTCCACCCACCAATCCTATTCCATTATCCTTCCTTATTTAATCCTCTCTACCCCCAGTTCTTAACCCAATAGGTACTGAGACCAACCTCCCTCCCCAATAGACCACCACCCTGCTCCCTAACCGTAAGGAAACCCCCTCAGTCCCACATCTAGTGCCTCAACAGAAAATTACAACTGTCACTCCTGCAGACTCAGGCTTTGTGGCCCTTTGTCTCACCCTCCCAATTGTGGACTGTTGCATGATAATTATTCAGAACCAGAGGGACCTCCAGCCCAAGGACGCTACTTGCTTCCTTATGGCTGCAAATCATTCCTCAAACTCAACAAGACATGATGTGTGATGAAAATTACCTGGATTTCACCTCCCACACACACACAAACACACAGGAATATCTTAAAAGACTTAAGGGGGAAGCCTATATTTTCTTTACATGTTTAATACCTTCGCAATAGTACCTTCTAGTCTCTTTATTCTCAAATGTAAGTTAAATGTAAGTTAGCCTCCTTTTTTTGATTTGCTTTGTTTTGTTTTGGGTTTTTGTTTCTTTCTTTATTTCTTTTGGGTCACACAATGCAGTGCTCTGGGATTACTCTTGGATCTGCGCTTGGAGGTCACTCCTGGCAGGCTTTGGGGAAAGAGAGCATATGGGATGCTGGGATTTGAACCATTGTCCATCCTCGATCAGCTGCTTGCAGGACAAACACCCTGCCACTGTGCTATATCTCCGGCCCCATAAATTAGCCTATTAAACAGCTTTTTTTCTTTAATTCCCTTTTAAAATCTATATTTATTTCTTCTATTATATAAAATATATAGATGTCTTTCTTTTCCCTTTTTAACTTTACCTATTTTGGTACTACTGCTTGCTATGAAAGACTACTAGAAAAATTCTGGCCTGAGATAAAATCTCAGGTCAAAATCAGGGCACAGAGAAAGTGTAGCCTGTCATTTTTACCCCCAAATGTATCAGCAATATAATTTGGCACCATCCCCTTTTGCATAGGCACTCTAATAAGGGAAATATTATGCACAGAAACAAGCTCTTCTCTACTAGGGATAAGAGCCTTTACATTTTGTAATACAGGGACGCCTCCCTCCCTGAGCATGTGTCATGTGGTCCCAACTTAGAATCTATGTGATTGGACAGCGACAGTCCAACCTACAACCCCAGACCCCAGTAGCAGAAACAACACAGGTCCCAAAAACAACACCAGGAAACAAATTCCTTCCTGGGAAACACCTAATACCACCCTGGCACCAACCCGCACCAGTTATGATATGGCATCCTGACATAAGGAAACGGCAACAACTTGTTCTATGAGAGGGTTGCCATATCTCATCCCCTAACAGTACAATGAAACCAGAAGACATGTCAGCCTTTGCTCTATGCAAAAACCAAAATCGCCAACTCCAGGAGTCTGACTTAGACAAACAAATTCCGGCCAGAACCTATAGTGAGACCAATGACAAAGGTCCTAGTTTTGGTCTCGATCTAGGATTCTTACAAAAATCAAAATCCTTAATGCCAGAGGCTTGACTTTGACAACTGCGGCTTAGCAGATCTTCTGGAACCGCACTGAAAGACGATGTCCGGGGCCGGGCGGTGGCGCTAAAGGTAAGGTGCCTGCCTTGCCTGCGCTAGCCTTGGACAGACCGCGGTTCGATCCCCCGGTGTCCCATATGGTCCCCCAAGCCAGGAGCAACTTCTGAGCACATAGCCAGGAGTAACCCCTGAGCATTACCGGGCGTGGCCCAAAAATAAAAAAAAATAAAAATAAAAAAAAATAAAAAAAAAAAGACGATGTCCAAGGCTCTGTCCAAAGATCTGAGCAAAAAACAAGACCACTATTTGCATAAGAATGATTACAACAATATGATGCAATAGAACCTCTAGAACCATAAAGAAAATCTCTTTCCTAGCCTACGCAAATACTAAGATCCTTAGCTACAGATGACTGATGTTATCATCCACAAATGAGCAGAAAGTTTCTTGGCACCATAAAAAGAAGTCAAGATGTGGAAATGAACGTGTATGGAGCTTGTAGTAGTTCCCATGGCAGTATGCTTCAACGGCAGGGAAACCCTGTAGCTCTTAGGCCAAGGGAATTAAGGGAATTTCTTCTCCAATTTTCCCAATACCTACTGTGCCTCTGTGTGTGTGTGTGTGTGTGTATGTGTGTGTGTGTGTGTGTGTGTGTGTCTGTGTGTGTGTGTCTGTGTGTGTGTGTCTGTGTGTGTGTGTGTGTGTGAGAGAGAGAGAGAGACAGAGAGAGAGACAGAGACAGATAGAGACAGAGACAGAGAGAAACACAAACCTTTTTAAGTAGATGCTGATTTTTTTCTTTTTGTATGTATAGGTGTCTGAGTTCTTTTTTCTTGTTCTTTTTGTCTTTTTTTTTTTTTTTGCTTGTCTTTCATAGTTGCTGGTTTTGGTTTATGTTTGTCCTTTCTTTGCTAAGTTTTTGTATTTTTTGTTATTATGCCTTTGGTGGTTTTCTTTTTTTCTCTTTTTTTCTTGTGTTGTTTTGTTACCTCCCCCCCTCCTTTTCCCTTTTCTTCTTCTAAATTCATATTTATAACACTTAGAAGATTCCTTCTAGGTTTTTTTCTTCCTCTTTTCACTTCTTATTCTTCCAACAGAAACACATTACTAAAATCATCTTGCTCAGCCTCATAATTTGAAGGGGAAAAATGGACAGTACCAGTACTAGACAATCATATGAATATTTAGTGGAAATAAAAAATGATCAGACTTGAACACTAAACCCAAAGTCAACGGCAACAGAATCAATGCCCAGTCTACAAAAAGCTGTACAAGTGGGGACCAGTTACACTAGCATCCTGGGGGATAAAGGAGGGTGAAGTGGGACGCATGCTGGGAAAAGGGATGGAGGGAGGACAACACTGGTGGTGGGAATTCACCTTATTCATTATCACTATATACCTTAAATATTACTGTGAAAGATTTGTAACTCTCTTTGGCCACAATAAAAATTAAAAAAAAAAAGACCAAGTACCCATACAAAACACACACAGACATGGGAACAACAAATAAAATTAAATGGGACAATACTATTGGCTGGGAATGACATTGAATAAAATTAATTTGAGGCTATGCTATTCTTAAAAGGCTTTAATGATATCAGGAAAATGTGAAGCCTAATAAGTAATACTTAATTTCTGATGTCAAGCAATCTGAGTTCAAATCTTGGTCATGGCATTCCATAATGATGTTAAATTCATTGAACAATTAAACTGTCCCATCATTACTTTCCACACTTCTTTAAATAGCTGAAATTAAAATGAGGCATACTGGCAATGTTCTATGCACAGTTCTTGGCTTTCATAACAGTTTTTCTCATTTATGGAAGATCTCTCCAAGTATAAAAACTATAAATGAGCATAATATAATATGTGGTAGATAATTACAATTATCAGTACGTGAGAATTAGAAAAAGTTAAATTTTTTCATTAAAAAGTAATTTGTATGGAGCAGAGTCAGTACAGCAGAAAGGGTGCTTGCTTTGTAAGCAGTTGACTTTGGTTCAATACCCAGCACCTCCTATGGTACCTGACCCCCACTAGTAGTGATCCCTAATTGCAGAGCTAGCAGTAATCCCTGAGAACAACCAGGTATAACCTACCCCCAAAAAAGTATATTGTATATATATATTGTAAATTTGCTTTGATGATCAACATCAAGGTTATCTCAAATTTTCAATGTTTCTGAGAGGTTTAGTGATTTATATATACCATGTAAATACTAACATCTTTTATAATTCTTTATGGTCTAATATCATATTTACCTAAATAACATCTTATTGAAATGTTAGATGGGAAAAATAATACTAAAATCAGTAAGATCAATACATTTGCACACTTCCTTTCTTTCTTTCATTCTTTGTTTCTTTCTTTCCTTCTTTCTCTTTTTCTTTCTTCTTTCACTTTCTTTTCTTTCTTTCTCTTTCTTTTTAAGTTTTCTTCCTTCCTTCCTTCCTTCCTTCCTTCCTTCCTTCCTTCCTTCCTTCCTTCCTTCCTTCCTTCCTTCCTTCCTTCCTTCCTTCCTTCCTTCCTCCCTCCCTCCCTCCCTCCCTCCCTCCCTCCCTCCCTCCCTCCCTCCTAACTTTGTTCCTTCCTTCCTACCTTCCTTCCTACCTTCCTATCTTTTTTTAATTAAATATTTATTTAAGCACCATGATTACAAGAATGATAGTAGTTGTATTTCAGTCATAAACAGAATACCCCCCTTCACCAGTTCAACATTTCCACCACCAATGCCCCCTCACCTCTTTCCCAACCCCTGACTGTATTCGAGACAGGCATCCTACTTCTCTCACTCATTAAGATTGTCATGATAGTTGTTAGTGTAGTTATTTCCCTAACTTCACTCACCACTCTTTGTGGTGAGCTTCATATTGTGAGCCGGTTTTTCCAGCCCTCATCTCTATTCTCTCTGGGCATTATTACAATACTGTCCTTAATTTTTCTTAAATTCCATAGATGTGTGTATGTCTATCTCTTTCCTTCTGGCTTATTTCATTCAGCATAATAGAATCCATGTACATCCACGTATATCTGGACCCCTTGGTTTTATTTTATTTCAACATTGAATGATACTATGAAGTTAACAAATGAATAAGAAATAAGTAAACAAAGTGAAGTGAATAAGTAAATTATGAAACAGGAAGAATCACTCAATCATATCCAAATAACACTGCCATTCAGAAAGTAAAATTCAACATTTAAATCTCAACTGGTGGGGATGGAGAGATAGCACGGAGGTAGTGCGTATGCCTTGCAAGCAGAAGGTCGGTAGTTCGAATCCTGACATCTCATATTAGCCAGCCAGGAGCAATTTCTGAGCATAGAGCCAGGAGTAACTCCTGAGTGCTGCCGGGTGAGACCCAAAAAACAAAACAAAAACAAACAAAAAAACAAACAAACAAACAAAAAAGATCAACTGGTGGGCTGTAATGATAGCACAGAAGTAGGGCGTTTGCCTTGCACATGGCTGATCTAGGACGAACCTGGGTTCAATCCCCATTGTTCCATTTTGTCCCCGGAGCCAGGACCAATTTCTGAGCACATAGCCAGGAGTAACCCATTAGCATCACAGGGTATGGCGCAAAAAGCAAATAAATAAATAACTGGTGGGAATTTTGGTAAAATCAGCAACTCTTGTCTATTGTTTTCACAAAGTTCCCCCTTAATGAGCAAAATATCAAGATATCTCAAGCCAATAGTTATAGTACTCACTTGAAAATTTTAACCTGTTTCAAAGATATTTTGAGAGAAATTAAAATTTGGCAAGAAAAATATATAGGAGCAAGTGAGATTATTAGAAACAGCAGTATAAATATGTTATGATAATTAGTTTTTTGATTTTAGTATAATTTTTTTTCAATTTGTTTTTACATTTTTCAGTTTCTAGTTATTTTTCCCCATAGCTTTTATCATCATTATTGGGTCTGTATTTTGTATTTTATATTTTGTATTGCATGGACTCTTTATTGCTTCATAGGTGAAAGCAATATTTTATAGAGTTTGAATGTTGTAAAAGGAACAATTAACTATGTTTTTCTGCTTGAGAATCACATTACATTGCATGTAAAAATATTTGATTTAGGTATCAGGGAGCTCCATTAAGTAATCATCTATGTTTCCACAAGTGACAAGTGGTGTGAAACATCATTAGGATCATTTATTTTTTACCTCAATAATTCCTAAAATTATTTGTTTATTATTCAGTTGCTTGTTATGTCAGAATGCTCAGTTCTTCAAAATTTGTTTTATTTATTTTTTTACCTAAATATATTTCTATGTAGCCTGAAATTTACTCACATCAACAAACTATTTCATTTGAATGCCAATTAAAGTAAGTAACTAAACTATCTATCTTGATGGAGCTTCTCTCATTCTAGAGTTCAATAAAATGAATCCAAGTGAAAATCAAGCCCAATAAAAACAAATGATGATCTAGTGTATATAAAAGAATCTTTGTAAGTTAATAAAATGATTCCCCCCAAATATTTTGTATATTTTCATAACTTAAGAGTTCTATTCCTGTGAATTTGTTTTATTGTTCAAGATCAACATCATCTTAAAGTTTCAATGTTTTTAAGAGGTTTAGTAGGAAGAAAAATGCTTTTGATTTTAGTCTCAAAAAAGTCTTCAGTTCTCTTTTTATGACTACTACTTTTATTTAAAATAGTAGGTCACAGAACTAGGCCTCCTGCCTACTTTTGAAAATAGTTTTATTGTTAAGTAGTCACATTTATTTATTTATTTATTTATTTATTTATTTATTGGTTTTTGGGTCACACCCAGCAGCACTCAGGGGTTCCTCCTAGCTCTACGCTCAGATATTGCTCCTGGCAGGCTCGGGGGACCATATGGGATGCTGGGATTCAAACCACCATTCCTCTGCATGCAAGGCAAATATCCTACCTCCATGCTATCTCTCCAGCCCCAGTAGTCACATTTATAATTTATATATTGTTCATTAATGTTATTCTATGGTGCCAAAGTTGAGCAGTTGCAAGAGACCATATAGCCTACAGAACCTAAAATATTTATTATCTGGTCCTTAGAAAAACATTACTCTTCTTCTTCTACTTGAAACGTTTAATAAGTGAAAATATTATTTAAGCATAAAAGGATTTAAATGTCACCATAATCTCTTACATATACTTTGGTGCATTTCCAATATCTCTAAATACTTTTACTCTCTTAATATTATTAATTAATTGATTGATTGATATTCATGTATTGGACCACACCCAGTAGTGCTCTGTGCTTAATCCTGGATCAGCAATTAGGGATCATTCATGGAAAGTTTATCTTGGGTTGTGCCAGGGATTAAGTTAGCCATGTTCGAAGCAAGCACCCTACCCATTGTACTATTGCTCAAGGCTTCTTAATATTTTACAATATAGTTTCAGCAGAGTCCAGAGAGATAGCATGGAGGTAAGGTGTTTGCCTTGCATGCAGAAGGACAATGGTTCGAATCCCAGCATCCCATATGGTCCCCCAAGCCTGTCAGGAGTGATTTCTGAGCATAGATCTAGGAGTAACCCCTGAGCACTGCCAGGTGTGACCTAAAAATTATATATATAATTTCAGCAAACCTTTTATTGAAATATATATAAATCTAGAAAGTGCACATCATTAATGTATAGCTTAATGAAACAGTTTTTAACTGTGTTATAGTATAAAACACAAGTTAATTCTGAGTTAAGGTATACTTTACTTTTCAAAATGCACACAAATTTGTCAATAATTACTAAAATATTAATTAAAAACCTAAATCTTGGACAATTATATAGCAAGTAATTTACAATTTCTAGTAACTTAGTTGCTCACATGTATGCTAACTTCACTTGCCAGAGGAGACTTAATAAGCTGACAAAAGTGCTTAGCAACAAGACACTAATTTGCAAGTTTTTATTTTAAAGAATTTTTTATAATAATAATTTTTATTTTGACCAAAGTGGATTACATATCTTTCACAGTAATATTTTAGGTATATATTTGACATTTAATCAGGGAAATTCCCACCACCAAAGTTGTCTGCCCTCCACCCCTGTTTCTAGCATGCATCCCATATCCCCCTCCCTTACCCCCAGGGCTGCTAGTATAAGTGGTCCCTTCTGTGTCTAGCTTGTTGTAGATTGAGTATCGATTCTGCTGTCATTGGCTTTGGATTTGGTGTTAAAGCCTGATCATTTTTATTACTACTTAGTGCTCATACAACTTTTTCGTCTTGGTACCCTCCATTATTTCCCCCTCGACTTAAGAGGCAGAACAAGATGGTTCAACTTCTGTGATTCTGTTTGAAGAAAAGAAAAAAATAAAATGAGGCAAAAATCAAAAAAGCAAAAAATGGGCAGAGTCCTTCGTTAGAGGCTATGAATATTAATTTGGGAGAAGAAAGGGAAAAAGGAAGAAAAACACAACACAAAAAGAAAGATCTTTAAAGTTTTGATACATTAAACATCTGTATTAAAAATATTTGAACTATTTTTTCTTTGTTAGAAAATGTTTGTTCAAATTAGCAGAGTTTTCAATTTCCAAGTTTCTACTATATATATAAGTGCACACTTTGTAAAAATGCTTTTCTGGTTGACCTGTTTTCTAGTTAATATGGCTATGTTATCATGACTCCAGAACAGTGAATATGTTGTTGCCCTGTAAGACTTATTTTGCCCTATTTTATTTACTATCACTTGTAGGCAAAGCCTCATGAAATTCTCTTTCCATAGAGTACTCCTCTCTTGCTCCTTCCCTCTCCTTGCACAGCCAAATACATGCACACACAAACATATCTATTTGATACATTATTTCCATGGAAGGTGTTTGTCTATGCAATTATTTCAACTGTGGGTTGTAGTTTTTGGTTTCTGAGTCATGCTCACCAATGTTTAGAGTTTACTACTGACTGTGCACAGGAATAAATTCAAGTGGTGCTCAGAGGAACATATGTGGTGCCTAGTATTACTCACAAATATTGTACAGGTGAAAAGCAAAGTACTTACAGTAACAAGTAGGGTCAGTCATGTTTTGTGAGATATTTAGAGGTCTTTGTATTATTTCTCTTTTGTCTCTGTTCTCTCTACCTGCTTTTCCTCTGCCCCCTTTTGGGGGAGGGGTGCAGTTAGGATCAAAATAAATAGGAAGCAGATAGCTGAGGAAGCTTTTGGTGCAGGCCTGCAATCTCCTGGATTGGAGCAGCTGGCTTGTTGGTAAACTGCTTACGTTCGACTTTCTTGCCTCTTTTTACTCTCTTATCTGTGTGGATTATTTATTATGGACTAATATAACTGAAACAGTTTCTCCTATCCTTTCTGGATAGGAGACTATGGGTTTTCCTTTCCCTTTTGGGAACTGTGGAATGACCAAACCTTAACCCTACATCCAGCGCACGATTCATGATTCACTTCAATGTTTAACGCAGATACTTGCAGCGCTCAGGGATCACTCCTGGCTCTACACTCAAAAAGTACAGATACCCCTGTACTATATACCCAGGTCCTATTTGATCTTTTGAACATTACCTAAAAGTAAATATATCTTTGGTGCATTTTAGTATCTGATTTACATTTTTTTAAATGTTTGTTTTATAAGTTTGTGCTGTATTTGGCAAATTTGTTTACTTTGTATTTTCTTGAAGTATTCTGTTTTTTATTTATAAATATTCTCTCTTTATAAGTATTGTATACCTTATTTGTTATCCCATTGATAAATATTTGGATTGTTATTTCTATGTGGTTACTAGGAATATTTTTGTTAATTATTATTCATCTTTTCTAGGTGAATTTGGTGAGATTGTGTTGAGTAGTCACAGGCATATGCTTTTGTATGTGTGTATATGTGTGTGTTTGTGGCTTTGGAATATATTTCCTGTTTTCCAAGGTGAGTGGTTTAATTAATATACATGGTATTTTTGGGGGGTGTTCGGTTTTTGGACCATACATACCCTGTGACACTCAGGGGTCACTCCTGACTATGAGCCTAGAAATGGCTCCTGGCTTGGAGGACCATATGGGACGCTGGGGGATGGAACTGCTTGTCCATCCTAGATCAGCATGTGCAAGGCAAATGCCCTACCACTTGTTCATTGTTCCGGCCTCAATCAGTGGTATTTTTAATGTCAGTTACCCTTATATAAACCAATACTTTGTAGTTTCATTTTTAATTTGATATATTGAGACAGATCTTTCAGGTATTGTATGATTAGAAATCAACAATATACTAGAATAAGTAAGTAAACAATAATCATTCTTGGTACCCCTCCATGTTTTGCCAAAATTTAGAATTGTGTATTATTAAAGATGATATCAAAACATATGAAGGGCAAAATGAGAACTACTGCAATTTTTCATACCCACGGAAAGAGAAAAATCTAATAATTTTCAATCCAAAACCTAGGAGGATCATGCATGAGTAGAAGGAGGTAAGGCAGAAGTAGAGTGTATCTTATTTCACTTCCAGCACATCCCAAATCTTACATACTACATGATATAATTGAATTTACAAGTTCTCCAATCCTGAAGTATATTACACAATGAATGCTATAGTAATGTAGTTAATCTGAAAGTATGATCAAAATTCTGAATGAAGTCATTCATTGTGATTGTTGAGGCAGAGAAGTCAGAAATAGATTATTTAATGGGAATTTTCATTACATAAAATAAGAAAGACAAGTATAAGTTCATTTTTTTGTTGTTTTGGTTTTTGGGTCACACCCAGCAGCCCTCAGGGGTTATTCTGGCTCTACACTCAGAAATCACTCCTAACAGGCTTGGGGGACCATATGGAATGCCGGGATTCAAACCACTGACCTTCTGCTTGCAAGGCAAATGCCTTATCTTTATGCTATCTCTCCAGCCTCAAACATAAGTTCTTTTGAAATTAGAATAAGTTTAGTTTTAGAGAGGATAGAGACTCAAAGGCAGTGGTAAGTAGTTTTTCACAATGTATTAAGCTTTTGAAAATTTATCAGGATACTATGAGTGTTTCATATCAATAAAAATATTTCAAATTCATTGACATACAATATTAGGTTATATTCCTCCTTTATATCTGATAAAATGTATTGTCTAGAACATATTAAATTTATATCCATCAAATTTTATATGACAATCATTAAAAATGAATGGAAAGCATTGACAGATACTTTTTTATAACAAAGAACTAATAATCACAAATATCCTTTATTTTTAGTTATATTAGAATCACAATGGTGCCACTTTACAGTGTAATAGTAAGAAGAACTAAAAGTGGAAGTGTTTATAGAGAGGCACTAGAATTCTCATATACTACTAATGTCAGTAAAAATTAGCAAAACTAGGGGCCAGAGAGATAGCATGGAGGTAAGGTGCTTGCCTTGCATGCAGAAGGATGATGATTTGAATTCAGGCATCCCATATGGTACCCGGAGCCTGCCAGGAGTGATTTCTGAGTGTAGAGCCAGGAGTGATCCCTGAGCGCTGCAAGGTGTGACCCCAAAACCAAACCAAAACAAACTGAAAGAAAAAACAAACAAAAAAATTAACAAAACTATTTTGGAGAAAATACTTTATAATATCAAGAAAATATGAAATGCACATGATTTATTATGAGTCATAAACAATATAAAACATGCATATACAGGGCTATCTCTAGAGAGATAGCACAGTGGTAGGGCATTTGTTTTGTATGCAACCAACCCAGGACAGATGGTGGTTCAGTTCCTGGCATTGCATATGTCCCCCGAGACTTCTAGGGACAATTTCTGAGCACAGAGCCAGAAGTAACACTGAGCGCCACCGGGTGTAACTCAAAACCAAAAAACAAAACCATATATACTCAAAAAAAATGCACACTGTTAACCTACAAATGGCATGTATTAGAATATTCATAGCAATACTAAACTATCCCCAAATTGTAAACAACAAAAATATTCATCTAACCTGATTAACCAGCTAGTGTACAGCATATTTGTGTAATAGAATTACATATAATGTATGTATGTATGTACATACAAAGCAATATATAAATATTTTATAGTAGACATCTTGAGATATATTTATATTAATATATTATTATTTATATATAAAGAAAATATATGAGTATAAGTATAGTGTATGTTTTTTATAAACCATGTAAATGGGGGAAAAGATTCATGCTTTTTGATGCAAATAGGATGCTTACTTTTGGCTTTGGTAATGATTCAGGATTTTCTGAATTACAGTACTACAGTACAAACTCTAGAAACTACTCAATGAACTGAGACCATCAATCTGGTGGAGAGAGTCAACAATGAATAGATGTTGCTACTCTAATGGTGGTTATGGAATAATACCTATAAGCCAGAAACATTAATATTAATGATATTATAAATTTAATGTACTAATAAAAACTGAAAAAAGGTAAAACAAAATATTTTTTACAAAATTATAGGTTTTGGGGCTATTCTAGTAATGTATATATAAATATTTTTAAAGGAAATAATAATGATATACTAGAGGTAGCATAGAGATTGGGTTCATCTTCAAAGTCTTGCAAATTTAGATTCTTTATAACTAGTACAAAAAAGAAGCATGTTCTTTGAGAATGACAATGCATTATCATAAACTTAATATGGCCTTGATTTAAACTGTAGCTGCTACTTAAGATATTGTTTTCTAAGTTAGAATAAATCAACACAGACTCTGACTCCTAATATATAGCTATTGATCTGACCAAAGCTATTTTCTCTATATTGATTTCCAAAGGCCACCAGAAGCAATTTACTTTCATTTAGCAAAGTTGTAGTACACCTTGATTGCCTCTGGTTCTTTTTCTTCACCAGTATCTAGTATCCTTAATCAACTTGCCATTCCACATATATTGAGGACAGGTGAATGGTATTCTATATTGAAGTTAGTTTAAAAATAGCATGTTTCCATTGTGCCTTTTTAAGCCTGTTTATGCAAGAGAGTGCAGAATTTATGAACTGTTATCACAGGAATCTTCTAGAGAATGATTGGCCAGGTTCATTGAGATATTATTTCAAGATAAAATGCTGCAGACGGTATATTTAACACTAAAATTAGTACTACTTCAAAAAAGAATAGAAAAGAACGTATGTTGATATATAACATGTAATAGTACTAGGCTATAAAAAAGAAAATTATGCAATTTGCTCCATGTGTATGAACTAGAGGGTATTATGTTAAAATAAAGTCATTTGAATCAGAGAGAAATCACAAAATATTTTCTCTTTTGTCAGATATAAATTAGTAGAAGAATAACAAATGACAAAAGAAACAGAATTTACAGAACTGATTTTAAGGTGGATGGGAGGATTGAAGGAAAGAGACCCTGGGACATTAGTGGAGGGAAGCTGTCATTGGTATTGCAAATGGTGTTAGCGCTCTATGTGCATGAATCTATCATTAACAACATTGTAAATCATGGTTTCTTACAGAAAACTAAAGGAGGAAACAGGATTAAAAAACTAATGTGGGCCCGGAGAGATAGCACAGCGGCGTTTGCCTTGCAAACCAAGGTTGGTTCGAATCCCCGTGTCCCACATGGTCCCCCATGCCTGCCAGGAGTTATTTCTGAGCAGACAGCCAGGAGTAACCCCTGAGCAATGCCGCGTGTGGCCCCAAAACAAAAACAAAAACAAAAAAACAAAACAAAACAAAACAAAAAACCTAATGTATGGAATTAGAAATCAGAATATAATTTGCTTTTGGGATAGTATTCGCACAGGAAATTCTCTAACGTATAAATATTTGTTCTCTTAATCTTGGTGAGTTTCACAGATATTGCAAATGTTGTTGACTTAAATATTTGGATTTTATATATTTAAGTGGTTTTCAAGTGATTATAAATAAAAGTGAAGAGTCCCTACTGTAATATTCACATATGTAGGGAAGATATATATATATATTTTTTATATATGTATTGTAAAATATATTTGTAAAATACAATTGTAAAATATGCATTAACATACTTTTAGTTTAAAAATGAAAGAATTCAGGGGTTAGAAAGAAATAATTTCTAAGGATACATCTAAAACAATATATAGTTGTACTCACAGGCATGCCTTAATAGTACAAGAATACTGTTGTTTTAATATAAAATAAGGAGTCCTAGTGTTGGTAGGGTGAGGCCTTTCTCGGCTTGGCCAGGCGCCTGTAGCCCTTTTGCCTGGTGAGTCTGTAGGTTGCAGGTGACGGTGGAGAAATTTACAAAGCAGTCAGATGAAGTTTCAGGAAAAAATACAGCTTTATTACAAGGCCCTAACCGCCATGTGCCACATGGCTTCTAAGCTAAACAGCCTCGTTCCTGCTGCTCTCCATATCTTAGCTGCATATGCCTCTCTCTCTACCCTTCACCCCTAGCCTCTCTATTATCCTCTATCCCAGTGGTCGGCAACCTTTTTTTTTTTTTCCAACTGAGTCAAATCTCGCCCAAACCACGATTGAAATTTGTTTTGAGAGCCACACAGGGCGTGCACTGACAGACCTGGCTCCTGGAGCGGCCGCCTGGCACACAGAAGAGCCAAATTAAAAGTGTAAATAGCCACATGTGGCTCGGGAGCCGCAGGTTGCTGACCACTGCTATCCCAAACAAGACCTCCTCCCTGTGGGTAGGACTGACCATCCAGGTAAGATTAGCATATAAAATTGGGGGAGGGGAAATAGAATACAAGGGAAATTTCACCAAATGGAACAGTCCTTAAGCAAGGAGTTCTAGGAAAACCAGAAGCAAGATCCCAAGTAGTCTCCCTGAAAGGAGTCATACAGAATTATTTAATTTCTCCAGCAATGAGTTATAAAAAAAAAAGGTATAAAATACTGTCTAGTAGGTAGTTCAATGGTTTTTTTCATTTATAATGTGCTATGTACCTTCTAGGCATGTACCAAAATTTCAGACTTCCAGAAAGAAAGTAGGTGTTCAGCCAAAGCTGTATCATTCTTTCAGTTAAATGAGTCGTTCATATCAGGAAAATTCAGGCACCTTTCACCAAGTTCCTAAACACTAATGTACTGATTTTATATTTGGGTTTATGTAAGTGTAGCAATTCTAGTCTTGAAAAGTTTAATCTTCTGTATAGTGACATAGTAGTCAAATATGAACGTCTTCAACAATGGATTTAGTACTTTAAGGGAGATTTGATTTAGTATACCAGATCAGATGCACTGAAGAAGGATAAGAGCACCAACTAATGCTGACATATTTTATTACATTTGATAAAGAGCCAATTATGAATCATCTCAATTTAGAAAAAAGAAAAGTTGTAGTGGAAGTACTCTTTCCACCATTTTAATAGTTATTATTGATTTAATTTATAAATGAAACTGATTTTGAATATGTGGGATAAAACTATATAGAAAGAAATTAACATCATAAAGATGATGAAACACATTATCTCCTTTCTGAGAAAGTAAGTACATTTCAGGGCCCTGATGTGGTAGCTATCAATAATCAGATTATCCCAGATATGCTCAGGGACCTTCATATTCACTCTTGATGCTGCTCGAGGCCTGCACGCTGCAGCTAGTGATGGTTTAGGAACCAGAAGATTGAACTGGAGTCAACCATATAAAAGGCCTTAATCTCTGTACTATCTCTTTAAATTTAGTGAGAACATTTTTATTTTTTAAGAATTACTTGCATTATGGTAGGCAGAATCACTAATCACTTTGCTGTAGCTATTTTTCTGTTCTTTTTTCTTTCTTGTCTTTTTTCTTTCGTTATCTTTCTTTTATTTTCTCTAATTTTCTTTTTCTTTTCTTTACTTTCCTTTTTTTTGGGGGGTGGGGGGGCACACTCAACTGCACTCAGGGGTTATTTCTGGCTCTTTGCTCAAAAATTGGCTCTTGGCTCAGAGGACATATGTGGGATACCAAAGATAGAACCCTGGTCAAATCAAGTTCCCTACAGCTATGCTACCATTCCAGCCTCTCTATTTTCTTTTTGTCTTTTATTTCATGTTTCCTCTCTTGAAAAACTAAAATTGTAGAATCTTTCTTTCTTGGTGATCTAAATTCTCATACCTTTTTACAGAGCAGTTGCTCTCCAAGAATTGAGAAGCAGACACAAGTTGGAAATACTTTTCTAAAATCTAAAACAAAGCTCTGTGTGCATGTATGAGTGGGTTCCTGATGCTGCAGGGTTTGCAGAATTCTAATTGTTAACTTTATAGGCAGCCTGTCTCCATTGCCTTATTTAATTTTAGTCATCTCTAATTTTAGAGGGTATTCTTTTCAATGATTACTATAGTATACTAGCAAGTTCTTTTCTTCTCAGTTCCTAATGGGTAGTTTGAGAACTTTAGTCTAGCAGAGGTTTCCACAATCTTTATTCTCTAAAATTGTCATCAGATTTTATCTCATTCATTCTTGGTTTATGCTTGATATCTCTCAATTTCTTGACTGCAGTGGGTTCTTTGGTTATAAATATTACAACTATTGGTCCATGAATGGCTGCTGGTTGATAGGCATAAAAGCAGATTGAAATCTATGAGCTAGTCTAACTAAATGTGCTCAGTGCACTTACATATTAATGTATAGGATATATCAGGTGATTTATTGACTATTTGAACTGAAATTAGAGGACAGTGTCCTCATCATTTAACATATAGCTGAAAACACATTGACTCTGATTATTGATAATTGCAAAACTGATACTGCAGCAAAAATCAATGGCTCTCACGATCATGTGATTGACTAAACTATGGCTTGCTACTGATGAGTATCACAAGAGAAAAGAAATGCAATCTCTACTCATCTCACAAGAACTACGGTTTCTATACAGTCAGTGTAAAGAATAAAGTCTGTGGTAAGCATTGGAAGGCCTTATCTTTTTTTTGATTTATATATATATGTATATATATAAATAACATTCCCATCACCAATATTCCAAGTGTCCTTCCTCCCACCCCACACAGGCCTCTACTCTAGACAGACTTTCTTTTCTTTTCATTCTTTAGAATGGTTTTTAAACTGACTTTTATTTATAAGCTATTGTAATATTTAAATTTGTATTAAGTCATTAATCAACAAAAATACGAATCAATATTAATCAATATTAGTCAAAAAGGTTTGACTCACAGAAAATAATTTTAAATCCATTTACAAAGCTCTATGTTAAAATTTCAACAATCTATAAAGCAATTAATGTATTTTTTGCCTTTAAAATTGTTATTAAGGAAAATAAGTCATTCACTTAGTACAGCTATCTTATTTGAATCATTCAAAATTTTCCTAAAATACCTCATAAAACAAACTCTTATTTTATTCTTATTTTAGTGCACAATACACACCAAAATTCTAATGTTGTCACTGCAATGCAGATCTCTCTCAATGTATAAATGAATCCTCATTTTCAATAAAGTAGCAAAAAATATTCTTTCAAACTTTAGTGTTAAAGTGGCTTTTATTTTAAAGTGCATGTGACTTTGGCAAAATGCTTTGGAAAGAATAATATCTTTATTTTTCTTCTTAACAGCAATTGCTTACTTTTTGAGACATAAATGCCATTTGAAAAAAATAACTTATTTCCAGACAGCAGATATAGGTTGAAGTCTTGCAGTTATGTTAATAGAAACCCAAATATTTTCACACAGATGAACACCACAAGGGATTTATTGTAGCTTGAGGAAGGAACATTATCTTTCTAAAATAAATATTTAAATGTAATAAACAAAGTCCAAAGGACTACCAACAAATAAGTTCTTGGATGCACTCATAAGTCCTATGATAAACAGTACAGTAAAACTAGAATTATAGAGAAAGTCCAATAATCTCATTTATACTGATCGACTTAATTTTGGAATGATCATATCAACTACTGAAAATTGGATAACTCAGCATTCTTTACAGCAACCAAGGATATTAAACTTATTAGATATTTTGCTGTATGTGTAGATTTAGGAGCAGAAATTAATTTGGTGCAGAAATTTGTTGTTGAATCATATATCTAGCATACATATTGATGATGAATAGGATTGACAAACAGCACTGATTTGGGATATCAAGTTGGTTTGAATTTTCCTCAGTTTATGTGCTGACGGATCAGGAGCAAGCTGCTCGATTTCCCTGCTTATATTTTTCCCCATAAAATAAGACTATGATTCTGTCTTCCCTGGCTAGTTTATTAAGATTAGTGGATAAGAGCTATGGATCATATCTAGGTGATCTTATAAATATGTTTTTATAAATAACAAATCTCAGTTTAAACATCATAATTTAACTTATCCTACCTTTATTGTTTACTTTGTTTCTATTGAACAATAAATAATAGATATCCAACTATAGTATAATCCTATAATACTAGTTCATTTACTCCATTTATATTTTAATAATTTGATATTACAAACATAAAATATACATGTTTATCATAGCATCAGGAACTGTATTAAGAGCGATAATTATATCAATGCAGTTAGCAGTTCTTTTACTTTATTTCTCATCATTGTAAATCTGATTATTTAAAAGAATCAATTCGTGTCCATAAAACAAATTTCCAAAACTAATGCCACTATGACATCACTCTTTACCAAATTATATTAATTTTTAATGTTCTGCTAAGAACAAAAAAATCTAAATTTTACTTTACCTTATTGAAAAGTAAATAACATACACTTGTATCATGACTAAATATATCCCTTTTTTTTTTTTTTCACTTTTTGGGCCATACCCAGTGATGCTCAGAGGTTACTCCTGGATATGTGCTTAGAAATCGCTCCTGTTTTGGAGGACCTATATAGGGTGCTGGGGGATTGAATCATGGCAGGTCCTAGGTTAGTACATGCAAGGCAAACACCCTACCACTTGCACCACGACTCCAGCCCCTAAAAATATCCATTTTTAGAATAACATGTAGGGCTGAAGTGACATTATCGTGGGTAACATAGGATGCTTGCCATGCATGTGGATCACTCAATCTGATCCTCAGAAACCTATCTGGTCCCCAAGCCTTGCCAGAAATTATTCTTGAGCATAAAACCAGAAGTAATCCCTGAACACTGCTGAGTATAACAAAAAAAAATAAAAAAAGTAAAATAATATTCATTTTAAGGCTTTTCCCTTCTGATTTTAGCTATAGAACTTTTGCCATATAATTACTCAACTCTAAAATTATCTCTCATATCATCACCATCCATTTTCAGTCACTACTAAAGTAAATATTTTTTATTATTCATTTATTAAAAATTAAAATGAGTACATAAAAATTAAAATGAATATAAAATAAATATATAAAAATTACTAATTATGATTTTGTCTAAATCTTTAGTTTTTTCTATTCACAGTGTACTTGGTTAATGAAAATATTAACTAAAAACGTAGCCTAGAGGTTGAATATAGCTTCAACATCATCATAAATAACCTGAAATAACTTCAACTACCATCTTTCTTAAGAAACAGCCATAAGTGATAATGGAGTGATAATAGAGTGGGCAAGATATTTGAATTTTATGTTGCCAACTGGGTTTAAACCCTGGCGTTTTATATGGACCCCTGAACATCATCAGAATGATTCCTGAGCACATAGCAAGGAGAGCCCACTGAGCACCACTGGATGTAACTGTTACCCCCCACTTAGGGGGGCACACACCAGACATGGCTTTTTGCCTTCCTGAGGCAGTGCCTTCCTCCCAAAGAATTATTTGCCAAAAGGCCCGCTTAGCGAAGTCAATCATTTGACCCTTTGCGTGGATTATTGGTGGTAATTCCAACATGGCTGTAACATTACATTTTTCTCTCTATTTGGCCACTATAGAAATCAGGCCTCAGCTTTCCTTCAGACAAAGAAATGTCAGTACCAAAAGTCCGCCAAAAGTTCCCTGCTGACTCGTTCGTATAACCTGGCACCAGCAGCTTGTTTTTCTGAGTCTAGCTCTATGATGGTAAACAATTATTTCCATCCTCCCTAAAATCTATTTTCCGGCCACTACATAAACATCATAAATATCTCTGTCTCTCTCCTCCTGGTTTCTTGAAAAACCTGCTTTTTGCTAAATCAAAAACATCTCTAGCTCTGGTTTCACTGCCCTCCAGCAGTTTTCTTTCTCACCTGAAGAATGGTCTTTTAATATGTTAATTTAAGGCCTGGTTCCCCATTGTACTGTTCTCCTGCTCTTTGTGGACACCTTGCATACCAGAGTTTGTGCTTATAAATGTCATCAGCTGAAAAGTAAATTTGTCTCTCGTTCCTTGGATAAGGGCCCCCATACAATGCATTTTGTGTGGTCTCATTTATTTCATTTTCATATTTCATATTCGTCCACTCATGCTCCCGCTTCTCTACCTGTGAAAGGTTCCCGGACCCCATGAAGGTTCTGCTTAGCAATGTAACATGTCTTCAGCAAAACAAAAACTAAAACAAAAAGCAACATTCATAATTAAATCTCTCAGTATTATGTTTTTCAAAATTGTATATAGTAAATTATGTCCAGTCTTTTTTATCTTTTCTTTTTTTTCTTTTTGTTTTATGAAGACAAAGATGCAACCACTCCTTTTGGTCATAACACTCATTTCTTAGTTAAAAATTCAATGAAAGTTGGGGGGCCTAAGTGGTGGTCTGAGTGTTAGGGCCTTTGCCTTGCACATGGCAGATCTAGAACAGACCTTGGTTTGATTCCCTGGTGTCCCATATGATCCCCAAAGCCAGGAGCAATTTCTGAGCATGTAACCAGGAATAACCCCTGAGCATCACTGGGTGTGGCCCAAAAACAAAACAAAATAAAATCAATGAAAGTTAAGAGAAGTTGGGAATTATGGCAATATCACCTAATCAAATAAGAACATAACTGGATTAAATTTTTATAATGAAGTTATGTTGTTCTTTTTTTATAATTTTCTTAGCATCAAATCTTTAAAGTAACTATATTAGCTAAAAAGGGTTAGGAACAACCTAACCCCAGTTCAGGGTGAAAAAGATGAGTCAGTAGTCTGCAGTATATACTTTGTATGCAGAAGGCCTAGTCCCAGCATCACATGGTTCCCAGAGCTCTTTTCAGAGAAACTCACAATGAAAGAACCAGGAGTAACCATTAAGAATGATCAATGGGGGCCAGAGCGATAGCACAGCAGTAGGGCATTTGCCTTGCACATGGCCAACACAGGACAAACCATGATTTGAATCCAGGCACCCATTTGGTCACCTGAGCCAGCCAGGAGTGACTTCTAAGCTCAGATCCAGGAGTAACCCGAGTGCCGCCAAGTGTAAACCCCCACCCCCCAACAAAAAGGATGACCAATGATGGCCCTAAAACATAAAACAGAACAAAAACCAAATAAACCCCAATTCAGAGTTATACAACTTGACAAAGATATTTTTGCTACCTGGTCCCATGCTTATCATGAGTAAACTGTCCTGGATTTGCAAATTTGCAAATTAACTCATTTTAGCCTTTTGATTATTACCACTTACCATATCAAGAAAAAGCTGTATGGACTAGTGTGAACCGACTGTGAAAGACTTCTGTTCATTTTATTTGACAAGGCAAATGTCCATTCAAAGGGATGAGATTATAAAATTCTCATATTTATATATATATATATATATATATATATATATATATATATATATATTCAAGAGAGAAGAACATAATCACGATGCCCCTTTTTGCATAAAAAGCCACTATCTACAAACATTAGTTCTTTTAAAATAAAGACTAAAACACTGCTTGGTTGTTTTATATTATAAATTGTATTCCTTAGAACTTTTAATAATACAATAAAATATTCGAAAGTATTATAAAATATATAGAAAATAATTGACAATTCTTATATATCCAACTCTTATTAGTGAAGTAAAAAATACTCTACAATTTGAATTGCAATAGTTCTATTTACTTTACATGTCAGTTAAATTCTGGCATATAACATTTTCATAATTTATGACTTGTCTTCTAATAGAAGATAGATGTCCTTAAAAGAATGATAAACTTACTGAGACTTAACACATTCATCCTTTTTCATATAACCTTTCTTATAAAACCTCATCAAAATCACTACTGTTTGTCTACTCCAGGTCTTTATTACCATAACAAGATGAAATTCTTTTATACACAAAAAG
Source organism: Suncus etruscus (assembly GCF_024139225.1). Classification (NCBI taxonomy): domain Eukaryota; kingdom Metazoa; phylum Chordata; class Mammalia; order Eulipotyphla; family Soricidae; genus Suncus; species Suncus etruscus. The sequence goes on from NC_064852.1 coordinate 51,544,406, forward strand.
AAAATCTCATGGCTATATCATATATTAATTGTTATTACATAATAAAGTATTGGTTTAAGAAAATAAATAGGATATTGTACTATCATAGAAAACTCTTGGGCTTTTTGCCTGGCTATTTGCCTATCTCTTTTTTATGCATACAGGTGAGGAGGAAGCAGAGGTCTGCCATTCCAGCACATAATTATTTCTGAATGCATTCACCTGAAACTTTGAGGTGCACTATATGGAAATGATCTCTTGTAAGTGGCACAGAAACTGCTTCCCTACCAAGGCCATCTCTTCTACCATCACTTATAAACACCATTATCAGTGACAGGTAATCGGTATCTAATCATGTAAGCTAACATTGGAAAATCAGCCCAAGCAGAGTCCTCTGCCCTCTGGAGGTCAAAATGTTTTGGCCATACTCTATATGGTATTGCTAAATAAATGGATCTTTTGTAGAAAGAAAAGGTGGAATCTCCAAAATAAGAAGAATGTGCAGTAAGAACTTATTGTCCAACTGCCTATACGTTTCTGCCAACATATGCTTAAGAAACTTTAGTTATACCATTAATAACATTGAATATAATTATGGTAGATTCAGAACTTAAATTAAAGAATAGTACATATTAAAGATTTATTGGTTATATAACATTATTGTTGGAGTCAGTAAGATGACTCAAAGTGCTAGAGCACATACTTTGCTTACAAGATTCCCAGGTTTGATATCATTTTTTTTTTTTTTTGGTTTTTCGGGTCACACCCGTTTGATGCTCAGGGGTTACTCCTGGCTAAGCTCTCAGAAATTGCCCCTGAATTGGGGGACCATATAAGTCACCGGGGAATCGAACCGCGGTCCTTCCTTGGCTAGTGCTTGCAAGGCAGACACCTTACCTCTAGCACCACCTCGCCGGCCCCCAGGTTTGATATCTTGAACCATACTATTAGCCAACAATCAACAAGGGAGTAGCCTAAAAAAATTATGCCATTAATAATATAATTCTTAAAAATAAAATATACCAGCATTAAATATTCTGTTACCTTGATTAATTATAAGATTTATCTTATGGGGGGCATAAGATTGTACAATGGTTAGGGTACATATCTAGAATGCACTTAACTCAGCTTTGACTATCAGCCCGATATGACCTCCCAAGCATTGCTTGGTGTAGCCCTGAAAACTTCTAAAATTCTCAGGTATAGTCTCAGATGACCCCTGAGCAACACTTGATCCTTGGACCCTGACAACCCAATTAACTATCAAATGCAGTGACAGGTCCCCTATTCCGATCATTATTTTAGAATCCCTCAATATATGTATACTTAGTTTATTTTTTATCAATTTTTATCATGTATTATATATTTTGTATATTCTAATTCAGCATTATAGAAAATGAGTAATACTTTTCTTTAGTGTTCAATACTGACTTGAGAGCCAACACAATTTGAACAGATATTCCCATGCTATTGAGTCACTCAGAAATATGTTTGACTACAAACATCTGGATTCAGATTCCTTTACTTTTTGTTTTATATTCCACTATGCACTGATATTTTTGTTGTTGTTTTGGGGGCTATACCCAGTGAAGCTCAGGGGTTACTCCTGGCTATGCACTCAGAAATCACTCCTGGCTTGGGGAACCATATGGGATGCAGGAGGATAGAACTGCCATCCATACTATGTCAGTGGCATGCAAGTCAAAAGCCCAACCTCTGCGCCACAGTTCTGGCATCTTTGGGCACTGATATTTTTCATACCATAAGTTGACTGAAAGAATTTCTTTTCCACTGGCTTCTTGGCTTCTCTCTCTCTCTCTCTCTCTCTCTCTCTCTCTCTCTCTCTCTCTCTCTCTCTCTCTCTCTCTCTCTCTCTCTCCCCCTCTCTCTCCCCCCCCCTCTCTCTCCCCCCCCCTCTCTCTCTCACAGCTCTTTGCTTGTCCAAAGGGCAACTCAAGATCATAGTGTAAAACCCTAGGCTAATTTCTCATAAACATACTAAACACATGCATACTCACAAACCCACACACACAATATACACACACTTTTTCATTTTAAATCAGTATATCCCTGAGATGGAACATAGTTATTATTACCAAAACTACTATTACATTATCCGGGATGTCTCCATATGAAAACAAATAAACTCCATAACAGTTCACATAGTAAGTTTTAAATTATGTAATTGAATAAAATACAGTATCTATATATAACATCCGCAATTAGCTATTTCACCATACACTTGGGGGAGCATATAAATTGGATCATATCTGGCAGTGCTCAGGGTTATGCTCAGTGATAATTTCTGGCATTCAAACAAGGAGTCAAACCAGGGTCAGCCACATGCAAGGTAAGAGCTTTAACCACTATGCTATCTCTCCAGCCCATGACAGGGTTTTTTTTTGTTTGTTTGTTTGTTTTTGAATTGTTTAAATTTCCCATTGATTGATTGGTAGACGATCACATTCAAATCTGTGCTCTAAAAACTGATGCTGGTGACTTATATGAAGTGGAAATGAGAGAGGCAGCAGATGTCAAAAGGGAACCTGCTACTTTTTCTCTTCACTTCTAATCACCTTAGGATGGGCTGGGGTGATCTAGATTCTAGAACTATGGACCTTACTCTGACAAGAAAAGGAAAGTCAGTCCTCGATCTTACTCAGACCTTTCAGGATTGTGGTCATTCCTTAGAGAAAAGAATTTTTGGAGGAGACAAAGAGCAGTGAAGTTATATATTTTTTTACCTGAAGGGGAAGGAAAGTAATTCTCTCAAGAGTGAGTGCAGATTTTACCAAAGGCAGAGACCTGGTGCATGTCCCAGAATTAAAGCAGGAAAGTACACAACTTAAAAGAAGAGATGAGGGCAACATGTGCTTAGGCACCATGTAAACAGGCAGCAAGTGTATGTTCTCAATGATTGTAAATTTACTTCTAAATGCAGTTTCTTTCTACCTTCCCCAAATGGGTCTTTCTACCAAGGTTATAAGGGTAGTTGTCAGAGGGTAGTCTTCTTTTTTTTTTTTAATTTTTTTTTAGAGGGTAGTCTTCTTTGCTATTCTTTCCTGGTCTTTATTCCTACTGAAGCTTCTCCCAGTAGTGGGTTCTGTCTTCTGTGGACCTGCAGTGGTGCCAGGGAAAGTTCTGACTAAACTTTAAACAGAATAACTCCATCAAATCCCATTTCTAAGTTCTATTGCATCTCAAGAATTCATTATGTTGGGGGTGTCCCTTCCTGATGTGCCTGCCTGCCTGCTTCAAAAGTGTATTCAAAAGGTAATAAATAGATCATAGTATTGAACACTTCTTTAAATAGCAAAACACTTAAACCATGAAGTCTAAACTGTTAAAATTAAGGAACAATGGCAATGATCAAATGCTTGAAAAAAGTTTTCAATGTACCTAGTCAATCTCCCTAAGAGTCCCCACCAGATTAAATATAGAAAATTCAAGTGATTCCCCTGAAAAGCCAGCTCATTGTGTTGTGTGCTGTCACCAAAATAATACTGTATGTTAATTATATTTCAACTGGAATACACACAAAAAGAAGTAGACCAATAGTCTTGGCCCCAGTTCCTTACTTGACCCAAATTTCCTCCTTTCATTCCACTTTTTCTTAAATGTCAGTTAGAAAATATAAGCAATAAATATAAATAAATAAACAAGTAGATAGAGGTAACATATAAATATAAGCAGTAAATTGAGAGCTAATTAAAATTCTAGTTTTCAACTAGAAACAGCATTCATTTTTTTTCAGATTATTTCCAAATAAAATATATGCCTGAGGTAGTGTACTATTCTTATGTCATTGTGGAATGTGTTTGACTCTGCCATGGTTTTGAGAGCAAGAATCTACGAAAATGGCCCATTTTTCAAGGAAAAGGGAAGTTCAGAGGATTTACACATAGATTTCACCTAAAATTATATTTATTCAGCTCATAAAACCCTGTTGTTAATTTCACTTGGCCACTCACTATAAATGATAAATTATGGTTCATTGTAATAAAAGGATATTTTTGAATATCTACTAAGTATAATTGATACCAATGTCTTTTCTGGGAATTGAATGACATCCAGAATAAACTGTCATTGAAAATACACTGTCTAAGAGTCAGTGACTGATTTTTTTGCAGCCCACTGGTCTCCTGAGCTCCTGAGAGTTTAAGTTGGCTTCAGTACCTCCACTGTGTATAACCAGCTATCTCAGCTGTGACTAGTGCACTGCCTTTTAACAGCTTTAAGTGGTAGGTGCTAATGGCTTTGCAGCATTATAGAATTCCCAGCAGGTTCTGGGATACTGTGTTACTTTAAACATTATGTACTTGGAAAACATATATATTAAGGCTATAATTCCATATCTAATGTTTGATGTGTGTTGCATGTCAACTTTTCAAAATTCATAAAAGCCATTTTATTTGGCTTAGATCAGAGAACATCTTCCCACCATTTCCCAGTTAAGTTCCAAACCTAATGTTTTTAATTCATCAATTGCTCTTACCCTACATTAAAAACCTCAACCCTAAATTCACATTTTGGATATGTCCAGACTATTATTCCTCTTTCTTATGTCTAATTTTTTATCTGAATCATGCCTTGATATTCAGGCTGAAAAGAACCAAAATTTAAAGCTAATGTTTTCATTTATGTTAATCAGGGAAAATATTCAAAGAGTAGTTTTCTGGATAAATTACTTTGCAGTTACTGAATATTTTTTGTTCTTATAGTCCTGAACACAATGATAATTTTACCATTGTTACAGGATTTCATATGAAAGAAAAAGATGCCTATTTTATAACTCTCCACAGACAAAACTCTTAATACACTGAGTATCATTCACCTTCTCACCTGCATCAGAACTTCCAACAATTTTGGAAAAGAGAAAGTGGGATTCAAAGAGAAAATGACATGTAACATTATTGTGTGGAGAATCTTATCTCTAATCCTCTAAATCTCACTCAATGGGGAATGACAGTTCACATAGAGTTAAAGCAGTCAGTGATGACATTTAATTCTAAAGTTCAGAAATAATGTATCTTGTTAAAGATCTATGAGTAGGAAACAGTCTGTTGAACCCAGTTAATATTAAAATGTTTTTGTGAAGTGTTTCATTATTGGACACTTACTGCTCTTCTTAAAGACCCCACTTGGTCTGACTGAATTGAGAGACTTTTTAATGGCTCACTAATGAGTCTTGAATACAGCTCATTTTAGGATAAAAATGACTAAGGTGTTTAATAAAAATATTAAAAATATATAAAAATATAAATAAAAGTCTATAAAAAGTGAACTTAAAAAGGGGCCGGAGAGATAGCATGGAGATAAGACGTTTGCTTTGCATGCACAAGGATGGTGGTTCGAATCGGGCATCCCATATGGTCCCCTGAGCCTGCCAGGAGTGATTTCTGAGCGTAGAGCCAGGAGTAACCCCTGAGCGCTGCCGGTGTGACCCCCCCCCCAAAAAAAAAGAAAAAAAATATATAGGTACCTTCAGAGCCAGAGAAATTATACAGAGGGAAGAGCAATTGTTTTTAAAGCAATTGACCCTAGTTTGATTCTTGGCATCTCAGAGGGTTCCCTGAGCCTCGACAGGCTCATATATGATACTTTGACTGATAACCTGAATGTAGAGTAAACTCTGAGCACCACCAGTGTAGCCAAAGGCAACAACAATAAGAACCCAAAACCAACCACTTTTATGCTGAGGTATTAGCACTGAACTGCAGCTCAGTCCAGAAGATTTTAATGGGCATGGCTAAAATCTCTGGGAAGCTCCAAAACTCATGCAAATAGAATATAAGTAATTACCTTTCAACCCCTCAGTTTTTACACCGAAGAGGAAAAGTACCCACTCAGCAAATAGAAATAACAGAAGTATTTTTCATAAGGAGACTGTCAGTCCAAAAGAATTCCCATTTCTAATGAAATCACTGAGTCCAAATAACATCGGTTTGCCTACATCACACCTGGCATGCTCCTTATACACCTTTCTGAATAAACAGCTATAAAAATTAAGCAACAACAACAGTTTTAAAATGTTTGTTCTATATTTGTGGCGAACAATGTAAGCAGTGAAGTTTCCCTGACTGGGTGGAAAAGCAGTTTCCTCTTAAAGCATTCCCCAGTGAACCTTTCAAAATAATAAACATTGTTTTGCTTGTTTGGGTTTTGTTGTTGCTCTATTTTTTTGTTCCTAATTGCTAGTAATGTTGCCATTTACGAAAATAAAAGCACATATTAACAAGTTCCACTTCCATCCTGCAGGGATTCCATCCACTTTTCTTTTCCTCCAGCTGACTTCGGCTGCTTTTGCTTTTACTGCTGTTGCTGCTTTTACTGCTGCTCCTTCTGCCTTTGCTGTTTCTAAGGAATTTTCAGCATAGATTTAAACATATTTAAAAGAAATAACTTCTTAATTCTCCAAGGATACTTGTTTATATTTTAGGTAAAATGATTTCTCAGATATTGTTTTTAAATTATTTGTATTATTTTTTTCTTTTTTATTTGTATTATTTTTAATGATAAAAAATCTCGAACATGGTGGTAGGCAAAGAAAGAGTACAACCCAAATAATTACTTCTATCCATCCATCATTCACATAATTAGTGCATGTATTGAATATTTGAAGATTTTCAATTATTTTCACATGCAAATTTGAAATATTTTGGCACTGGCGTAACAATTTGAAACAAGAAAGGAAGAAGAAGCACCAGTGTTTAGTATTCAGTAACGTGTGAATACTTAAAGACCACACTGTTTTTGTGATGACTGTTAAAACTTACTATTAGCAGTCACCAGTTACTATTCTGGCTTGCTTTGATCAACAATCGAAGAGATTACATAGCTATCACCCAGGTTATTATTTAAGGATCAGGTAAAAAGTTTCTCAACATTTTGCATTTGTCCACTAATTACTTATGACTTAGAAAATTATCAAACCTGGAAGAAGCAAATAAAAAATAACTAATTAGTAAAAATGTTGTTTATTCATGATCTCCTTTAGCATTGCTATACTTCAGAATCAGTTTTAAATTTGAAGATTTCTTTTCACCTCCTCTTTTTCCCAAACATGTCAATGAAATTTGATTTTTTTTTTACTTACTAAAAACTATGTTTGGGGGATATAATTTGAGGATAGACTGAAATACATGATATTTGTTATTACTATTAATTACTATTTTCAGAATATGCAAACCAAAAATACATGCAACTAAAATAGCTAGGAATATTATTTGAAGTACATAAAGACACTATCTACAAAATATTGAGCCTCTATGATTACACAGCATTATTTAATTTAAAGGCTAAATATGGAACCAACCTAAAGTCCACCAATGATTGCCAGGATAGACAATGGTATAAATACTTGCACATTCTATTAATGAAATTATTCAATTATAACTTTTATAATACAATGGACTGAAAATTCCAAGTGAAGTAGTACAGAAAGAAATTTAATTACCAGTTTCATTCAATAATAAAATATAGATACCCAAAGCAAATGAATTGGCAAAAGGCAACAAAACTCTCAGACCTGGTGAAAAACTGCTAGTGACTGGAGTGACAGAGGAAAAAAAGGCAGGAGAAATATATGGTATGTTACTTTGAAAAAGAAGGGCTGTAGAATTTTATTAGGGATGCCATATATATTGCTATATATTTATTTATGCTTATAAGGTTTATTTATATAAGGTGTTAACGTTGTGTTTGAACATTTTATAGTACTGTAACCAATTATAAGTCAAAAAATGTATTTTAACTTGTAGATAAACTGCATAATGTCTGAAGTCTAGAGTCTTATCCTAACTGAATAGGACTATGGTGAAAGCATATTGATACTATGATGATAGTTGTTATGTGGTGACATATTCTTTAAAGAGGCATGCATTAAGTTCACAGTCAGGAAATATGACATTACACTGGTGGCACACCATAAAGGATTCTATGATGTCACAACCATGATTTACACACAGCCATAGAGGTAGGTATCAAAATGTCCATTGTGATGCCACAACCATTAATTATGTCCTCATCGTGGTGTGAATCATAAAGTTCATTGTGATGTCACAATGCTTAATTGTTACCTCATAGTGTAACATATCATAATGACCATTGTGAAGTCACAATCATGGACTTATGACTACATAGTGACCCACCTCATAATGTCCCTTGTGACGACACAAACTTACATTATTACCTCATAGTTGTGTACATCACAATGTCCATTGTGACATCACAATCATGACATATGACCTTACAATAGTGGTGTATCATAAAAGATTCTGTGACATCACAACCATTAGTTATGACCTGATAGATACATGCATCAAAACATCCATTTTATGTCACAAACATAATGACCTCATAGCAGTGTGCATCTAATTACATTGTGATGTAATAATGATGAATTATGATTCACAGTATTGACACAACTTAATGTTCATTGTGACAACAGTGACATATGACCTCATAGTGGAATGCTTCATAATGTACATTGTGAAGTCAGAGTCATGAATTACAACTTCATTGTGGTGCACATCATATTTTCCATTGTGACATCAAAATAATCAATTACGATGTCACAGTGGTGGCTCATATTAGTGTCCATTGTGGTGTTACAATCACAATAAACTACCTCATAATCATGGCGCATCATAGGATTCAGTAACATCAGTCATGATATATGACCTAAAAAAAAAGAGATGCAATCGTACCTACCTAAAACAAATGGCTAAGCCTAAAGGACTCAGACCAGCCAGACATCTCTATAGGATCCCTGTATTCTTTGTAGCATTTTTATCAATTGACAAGGAAAGCAAAGTATTTCATACATGCACAGATATTTAGTTTTCATGTAAAATACCCCACAAAATGAGCCGTATTTAACATAGTCCTATACTAAGTTTCTCACCACATAGGGAGTTCCTTTTTTTCTTTGGGTTCCAATAAACTTTTCTACAATCTAACTCTGAGTCTGAGTCAAGAATGACAATATTGAGGAACCTTGGAACCATGAAAACCGCAGAGACTTTCCATCACCACTCCTGTATCCATATCAAATCACAAAGTAAGATAAAAATTCTCTTGGGTGTCCTTCAGTTTCTTCTATTATTTATCATCCTGAGAAAAGTGTTCTGGTAAAAGACTACAGTTAGGCTTTTTGTTTTTTTAGTTTTGCCAGTTATCCTTTAAATGAAAGCTTTGAAGTCCCACAATAAATTTCTAACATAGAGTTTAAAGCTTACTAAAGTAATAGAAGTGCACTTTTTTTTTTTATTTTGGGACCCGACCTGGTGGTGTTCAGGGGTTACTCCTGGTTCTACCCTCAGAAATCGCTCCTGGCAGGCTCAGGGGACCATTGGGATGTCAGGAATCAAACCCTGGGCCAAGTGCAAGGCAAACACCATAACGCTGTACTATCTCTCCAGCCCCAATAGAGGTACACTTGATGAATAATAGAGATGCACTTTCAGATATCCTTCAAACATTTCAAAGAATGTTTCAAGGCTATCATCATATTCTTATACCACCACAACATAAATAGTCAGATGATGGAGGGCTGAGCAAAAGAACAATGTATGGGTGGGAGATAGAGAGAAAATACAAGTGTGTCTTGCCTGTGGCTCAACTTTATTCGATAGTAAATACCACTTATGTTTGCCTGATCATTAAGTACTTTTAAGGCTACCTAAATAATCCCTAGCACCTCATCATTGGACCCTGCTAGTTGGCTGAAAAAGAGGTTCCTTGGTTTACTGAGCACCATTAAAGAGGTTCCCCAAATAGAAAAATAGGTTTTCTTCTTTCTTTTTTTTTAATAATATTTACTTGGGTACCATTATTACAAACATGTTTTAGTTGGATTTTTGTAATAAAAAGAACATCCCCCTTCACCAGTGCAACATTTCCACCACCAATACCACCTCATTGTTATTTTGATTTGCTTCTTCCTGATGATTAGTAATGTGGAGAACTTTTTACATGTGTCTTTTGGCCATTTGTATTTCTTCTTTGAGAAAGTGTCTTTCATTTCTTCTTACCATTTTTTTGATAGGGTTAGATATTTTTCTTGTTAAGCTATGTCAGTATCTTGTATCTCCTAGATATTAGCCCCTAATCTGATAACTATTGAGTGAATAGTTTTTCCCATTCTGTGGGTGGCTTTTGTATCCTAGTCACTATTTCCTATTTAAGCTTCTCCACTTAATATAGTCCCATCTGTTTGTTTATGCTTTCCATTGGTTTGACAGTGCTGTTTCCTCCTTGAAGATGCCTTTAGTCTCAATGTTATGGAGTAATTTACATATGTGTTGTTCTATATACCTCATGGTTTCAGGTCTTATATCAAGGTCTTTAATACATTTGCATTTGACCTTTGTGCATGGTGTAAGAAGAAGATCTGAGTTCGCTTTTTTTGCATGTGGCTGACCAGTTGTTTCAACACCACTTGTTGAAGTGACATTTCTTGCTCCATTTTGCTTTTGTTGCCCCTTTATCAAAGAATAATTGATTATATGTCTGGGAACATTCTCTGAGTACTCAATTCTATTTCATTGATCTGAGGGTCGGTCTTTATTCTATTGCTTTATTGTTATATAATTTCTATTTATTTTATTGATTTGTTATACAATTTAAAGTTAGGGAAAGTGATGCCACTCATAATCCTTTTCTTGGGTTGCACTGCTATTTGTGGGTATTCATTATTCCAAAAGAATTTCAGGAGTGTTTAATCCACTTATTTGAGAATGCCATGGGTATCCTTAGAGGGATTGCATTAAATATGTACAATGTTCTGGGGATTATTGCCATTTTAATGATATTAGTCTTCCCAAACCATGAACAGGGTATGTTTCTCTATTTCCTTGTGTCTTCTTTTACTTCTTGAAACAGTGTTTTGTATTTTCCTCTGTATAGGTCCTTCACCTCTTTAGTTAAGTTGACTCGTAAGTAGTAGAATTTGTGTGACACTAATGTGAATAATATTGTTTTAATGTCCATTTCTTCTCTATCACTATTGGTGTGTAAGAAGACCATTAATATTTGCTTGTTAATTTGGTGGCCTGCCACCAAAGTATTTCTAGAATCCTTTTAGTTGAGTCTTTAGGGTTTTCTAAATAAATATAGAATCATATCATCTGCTAACAGTGAGAGCTTCATATCTTTCTTTCCTATCAGAAAGCCATTGATATAGTTTTCTTTCCTATTGTTATGACAAGAAATTATAACACTATGTTGAATAGGAGTTGTGAGAGATGGCGGCCTTGTCTTGTACTAGATTTTAGAGTAAAGGCTTTTAGTTTATCTCCATTGAGAATAATATTTGCCATTGGCTTGTGGTAGGTAGCCATGATTATACTGAGAAAAGTTCCTTCCATTTCCAGTATAATGAGAATTTTTATCAATAATAATAGTTGGACCTTATCACATGCTTTCTCTACATCTATTGATACAATCATGTGGTATATGACCTTCTTGATGAGGTATTGTATTCTATTTACCAGGATTTTGTTGAGGATCTTTGCATCTGTGTTCATCAGTAATATTGATCTGTTGTTTTCTTTTCTTTTCTTTCTTTTTTTTTTTTTGAAGCATCTCTGCCTGGCTTTAGTACCAAGGTGCTGTTAGCTTCATAAAAACCATTTGGGACTGTTCCTGTTTCCTCATTTTCATGAAATAGCCTGAAAATGTTTGGTAATAGGGCCTCTTGAAAGGTTTGAAAGAATTCATTAGTGAATACAACTGGTCCTGGGCTTTTGTTTTTGGGAAGACTTTTCATTATCATTTTAAGTTCCTCAGTAGTGTTAAGTCTGTTTAGGTATGCTAGATCATCCTGGTTTACACGCAAAGATTATGAGTCTAGCAGCGTATCCATTTCTTCCAGGTTCTCATGTTTCATGAGAGTTTCTAAAAGATGTCTTTGATTACCCTTTGAATCTCTGTAGTAACTGTAGTGATTTCCCCCTTTACATTTCTTATTCGGTTTATTAAGTGTCTCTCTTTTTCTTGTAAGTTTCGCTAGTGGTTTATCAATCTTGTTCTTTTTTTCAAGGAACCACTTTGTGTTTGCTGATCTTTCAGATTGTTTTTGATTTCCACTTTATTAATTTCTGCACTGTTTTGTTATTTCCTTCTGCCTACCTATTTTGGTTCTCTATGTTTATTATTTTCTAATTTTATAAGCTGTTTATTAAGGTATTTATGTAGGCCTCTTCTTCCTTCCCGATATCTGCTTGCAAAGCTATAAATTTTTCTCTTATTAACACTTTTGCTATATACCATAAATTCTGATAATTTGTATCTTTATTGGCATTTGTTTTCTGAAATGTTTTGATTTTCTCTTGATTTTATCTCTCACCCACTGGTTGTTCAGTAATGAGCTGTGTAATTTCCAAGTATTAAAGTTTTTCTTCAGTGTCCCTTTGTATTTCACTTCTATTTCAGTGCCTTTTGATCTGAGAAGAAAGTCTTTACGATTTCTAACCTCTTGATTTTATAGAGATATATATTTATGGGCCAACATGTGATCTATTCTGGAGAATGACCCATGTCATTTTAAAGGAATGTTTATCTAGTTTTCTGGGTATGGAGAGCCTATATATACCCACTAGTCCACTTTCTTTCATTTATCTTTTCAGAGCTAGTATACTCTTGTTGGGCTTCAGGCTGATTATCCTATCAAGAGTTGACAGGGTAGTGTTGAGGTCTCCCACTATTATTGTGTTGCTATTGATGACAATTATCTTCTTTCATACTTGCCAACAATTTTATTAAATATTTTGCTGGTCTCTCATATGGTGCTATATGTTTAGAATATAATTTCTTCCTGCTGTTCATTTGCCTTGATTATTAAAAACTATCCATCCTTATCCCTTATAACTTTTCTAAGCCCAAAGCTTTTGCAATCTGATAATAATATGGCCATTCAAGATTTATTTTAAGGGAGTTGTTTGCTTGTATAATTTTCCTCAAACATTTGATTTTGAGTCTATGTTTGTTCTGACTATTCAGATCTGTTCTTGTAGGCAACAAAAACTTGGGTTCAGCTTCTTTTTTTTTTTTTTTTTTTGTGGTTTTTTTGGGTCACACCCGGCAGTGCTCAGGGTGTTATTCCTGGCTCCATGCTCAGAAATTGCTCCTGGCAGGCACGGGGGACCATATGGGACGCCGGGATTCGAACTGATGACCTCCTGCATGAAAGGCAATCGCCTTACCTCCATGCTATCTCTCCGGCCCCAGGTTCAGCTTCTTGATCCATTTTGCCACTCTGTGTCTCTTAACTGGTGCATTTAGTCCATTGATATTGAGAGAGATAATTGTCATGGAATTTAATATCATTTTTATATAGGAGTTTGGTACATCTCTTGGTCTGTCTTGTCTGAAAGTAGACCTTTCACTTTTAATTTTAAGGTTATTTTGAGTCAGTAAAGTTTCTGAGCTCTTGCTTATCTGTGAAATTCTGTATACTTCCTTCAAACCTGAACGTGAGTCTGGCTCGGTACAGTATTCTAGGTGAATCATACATTTCACTGAGTTTGTCACTATATTCCACCACTGCCTTCTCGCCTTGATGGTATTTTTTCTTACAGGTTTGCTGTAAATTTTAAAAATGCTCTTTCCCTTTGTGGTCTTGCTGCTTTCAGTATTCTATTCATATCTGTGGAATAGATAGAATGTATTTACTATATTATTTATATTATCTAATTATATAATCATTATATCTGATTATCTATTATATCTAATATAATGTAAATATTCTATTCATATCATATGAATATTCTATTCATATCTACTCACATTCTTCCTGGGGATTATCTTTCTGGGTCGATGGGACTCTCATGATTGTTATATTGTTTCTGTTGAGTTTATCAAGACTTATATTTTCATTTTTATATTCTCTGTGAATTGTTTTCTTGTCTGATAATTTGTTTTATGGTTCTTTTCATTCTCTTTTGTTGCATGGAGTTGTTATGCATCTCAACTTCCAGCTCACTGATTCAGTCCTCAGCTGCTTTTACTCTGTTTGAGAGACTTTCCAGTAAGGTTTCCATTTTGTCTACTGAGTTTTTTCTGTCCTGTTATATCAGTTTGGAGTTTTTGTTGTTGTTGTTGTTCATATTGTCTTGATTCTTATTTGTGGTTTGTTCAGCTTAATCATTTTTTTTTTAGTTCTTTGAATATCCTCCATATTTCTTTCCTAAAGTCCTTATCTAAGAGGCTAATAGGTGGTTGGTAGTTTTTAGGTCATCCGAACTGCCATCTTCATTTTCTATACATGGTATTGACAAGCATTGTTTCCTCAATGCCATGCTTGTAGTGTGGTGTTGTGCTGTGGTTTATTGACTAGGAGAATTGTGCAACCGCAAAGCTGAGAGGCCATGCTCCTCTGGCTCCACTGTTTCTGTGCAGGGATTGCTCACCTCTGAAGAAGTTCCCTCAGGAAACGCTCTGGGTGAGGTCGTTCAAAGACCAACACACAGCAGAAGAGGACAGTTCACAATGTCTGCCATGCTCGAAAGCACAGAGCAGGAATCAGGAAAAACAGTATTTAAATAAATAATATCTTGAGGGGAAGACTTGTTTTCATTTTGTGTTATAAATAAGAGCATCATTGTTTCACTTCTCTGGTCACTGACTTTCCAAATGAATATTGTTTGAGGTAAATTTACTATTTCACAATTTGGGATAAATTATATATAAATGATAAATTGATATATTATGTATATATGTATATATAGGCTGAAGCTGTCTTTTTATTCTATTTATGAACTATTTTGTATATTTTCCATACAAGATTATGCAATATGTCTTACTGTTGACTTTATCCCACGAAACATGACAATATATATATTTATTCGAATTGTCATTAATGGTAAAGTTTTCTTCTTTTGTATAACTCAATGTTATTGCAAGATGAATGAAAACATTTACAAGGAAGAAGGAAAGAAAAGAAAGAAAAAAGAAGCAAAGAAAGAAAAACAAAAGAAACAAAGAGAAAAAGAAAAGAAGAAAATAAGATGGAGAGTAAAAGAAAATTGAGGCATACAGATATTTTCAATGTCGAGACCACTGTAAATTTGTTATGAGCATGAGTAGAAAAGATATTTTGGTTGTATCAATTGACAGTCCTCTTTTCATTTTTAATAATTCCCATAGTAAATAATTTAATGACCACACTAATTTACATATCTTCAATTAATGTGTAAAGTTTCATTTTACATCTTTATTACAGTCTATTACTTATAGTTTTTAATAACAGTCAATTTATAACCAGAGAATTAAAGTTTAAATGCTTGTCTTGCATGTAGATAGTGCTCATTTGACCCCTGGCACCATATCTTCTGAGCACTTATAGAAGTGGTCACTGAGCAAAGAACCTGTATTAACTCCAGAAAAACACTAGGTGAGACACCTCAAACTCTTCCCTCCCCAAACAGTCATTCTGGTTGATGTGAGGTAATATCTGGTGTGTGTTCTGATTCACATTTTCCTCATAGTAATAGCACTTTTCATACACTTTTCTACCATCTATATGCCTACTTGGCAAAAATAGATATTCTGTCCTGTTTTATTTTAAACAACATTAAACTGAATGGGTAGTTTTTTTTCTTTGCCTTTAAGTTGTATGTTTTCTTTCTATTTTTAATATAAACTACTTATCAGATAGTAACTTGCAAATATTTTTCTATATGGTGACCATCCTTTATGTAGCTAATTATTTCCTTTGAACTGAAGATTTTTAATTTGATGAATTCACCTTAATTCATCATTTTTATATTTTTCTTATTTCCTCGCCTTTATATTACTAATAATATGGTTTCCATTCTAATTTAACACATTTGAGAGACTCAGAATTTAAAAAATATGAACATTTAAAGGTACAATATAAGCACAATGTGCTGCTACAGAACATGGCATTTAAAATTTGTGTCTAAACTATGCTAAGCATATTTTAAGCTTAAGAGGCTTATGTTTCGTAGAAAAATGTGCCATGAAGATTACTCTGCATCTCTCTCCTTTTTTTCTTTTTTAGACATTTTTATTTTAGACATTTTCTTTTGTAGATACTATTTTTAATGAAGGGGTACATGCATATCTGTGAATATAATTAATCTCAGTTTAACACCCAGTTATTGTCCAGAGTGATCAGTTCTAATATCATTATCACAGTAAGCCCTTCTTTACCCTAACTACACTGCTCCACTATTTGTGGCAAACTATCTATGATGGAGTGGTCCTCTTGGCCCTCAGCTCTATAGTCTCTGGATATTATCACCATGCTACCTTTATTTTTTATATCACAATAATGAGTGAAATTATTCTATCCCTCTGCCTTTGACTCATTTCATTTAGCATTTCCATCCATTGGTAACAAATATCATGACTTCATTTTTTATTACAGCTGTATAGTATTCCATTGTGTAGCTGTATCACCATTTCTTTAGTCACTCATCTGTTCTCAGGTACTTGATTTGTTTCCACATTCTCACTGTTGTAAATAGTGCTGCAATAAACATAAGAGTAAATATGGTTTTTCTGAATTGTATCTTTGGGCTACTAGGAGTGGTGTTGCTAGATAATATGGTATTTATTTTCTAGTCTTTTGAGGATTATCCAAATTGTTTTCCAAAAGGGTTGGACAAGTCAGCACTCCCATAAGAAGTGAATTAGAGTCCCTATCTCCCTGTATCAATACCAGCATAGGTTGTTCCTGTTGTTCCTGTTCTTTCAAGTGTGTGCCAGTCAGTGTACTGTGAGATATCTCATTGTTGTTCTTATGTACATTTCCATGATGATTAGTGAAATTAAGTATTTTTTCATGTGCCCTTTGCCATTTGTATTTGAAGAAATGTCTTTTCATTTATTTTCCCCATTTTTGAGTGGAAGTAGGTGCTTTTATTCTTGTTGAGTTCTACCAGTGTCTTGTATATCTTAGATATTACTTTGCCTTATGGTATTGGGTGAATAGTATCTCCCACTCCATGTTAGTTTTTTTTTTATTTTAGCTAACATTTACTTTGAGATGCATAAGCTTGTCAGTTCAATTTAGTCTCATTTGTGTATCTTTGTGTCCACTTGCTTGGCCACAGCATTTCTTCTTTATAGATTCCTTTAGCTTCAGTGTCATGGAGTGTTCTGCATACATTTCCCTATAGGTACCTTATGGTTTCAGGTCTGATATAAAGGCCTTTAATCCATTTTGATTTGACAGCTGTGCACAGCCATGACAATGAATTTCTGCTGATGAGATTAAATGATATCAAGAACCCAAAATCTTAGCTTTTTGTCTTTGTGTTTAGTGCTGATAATATAAAATTAAATATAAAAACTAGATCATCAAAAGTGGCCTAAAAGACTAAGGAAGTTCTTCTGAGAAAATAAACCAAAATACCATGCATAAAAAAAATATATATATAGTATATATGGGTATACATATATGTGTCATATTTTAGGCATTGGTTTAATTAATTATGAGCCTATGAAATTCTGCATATGATGTTTGCAAGTTGAAGAAAAAGAAAGTTAATAGTATAATTGAATTGATTGAATTATCCCTTAAAATCTGAAGGCAAGTTAATATGCATATACAACCTTATATGAAATTGGAAATTAGACTTGTTTTTATTTATTGTATCAAGCATTGTATTTATTATTTGGTTTATTTATTTATTGGTTGGTATGTTTTATAATCATCCATTTAATTGGTTTAGCATTGGTTTGTATTAATATACAGTTAAAAAAACTTCACACATAGATATGTGCATATGTTTTATATCACACTTATACTGATAAACATGATTTATCACAAATTTGATAAATTTGACAAATTTTATAAATTTAATCTATCTATTTATATCTTGCATCATCACAAATATTTTCTATGAACATGATATTCTTTCAAGTATAAATTATTTTTAATATTCTATAAGTAGTTTTTATTTAACTAGTGAACCACCTTCTATTTTTGGTTTGTTCTGTTTGACTTTTTTCTGGGAACCATATTCATATATGCTCAGTGCTTACACCTAGCGCTGTTCTTAGAGATAATTCCTAAAAGTGCTTGGTGGAATATACATGGTGACAGGAACAGAACTTTGGTCAGGCACATGCAAGGCAAATTCCTTGCCTAACTATTTTTAAGGTTAACACCACCTTTTTCATTCTGGAAAGAACCCTCATAGACAATCCCAAGAATACCATTTTTCCTGCTCTCTGGATATCTTTTAGCTCAGTCATGCTATCACATAAAATTACACATCATAGATTTTATAAAATATTTAAATCACTGCCATATTGAAAGTGACTATAGTTCCCTCCAGTTCACATTCTCAGTTCAAGGTGCTAAGTTACACAAAGACTTTTTTCCTGAGATTTGAGTTGATATGGACTGAAAGTTAACTTTTGATTTATAATTGAAGAGAAGGTATTTGCCTCGATCTATATTTGTTCAAAGTTCATCTTAAAACTTTATTGGTTACTTTTGCCTTTAAGTTCCAAGAAAGCATTCTCTGGTGAGTTTGGACAAGACATAACAGGGGTAGGTGTCAAGAACCTTGGGCACACTGGTGATGTAGTAAATATAAACTGTAAGTATGAGATCCAAATTATAGCAACAAAAATTAAAAATGTACCGTTCAAGACTATATTTTCAGGGATCATTTCTATAGTATGTGACTAGAAAAGTTTCTCTGATCATGTAGAGCACCCGAAGCCATGAGGAGGAGCCAGAGCGTCCTCTCCTGAGCGGCTCTAAGTGCCTCTGCGGCTGCCTTTGGCCATTAATGATCATTCTCCCTTTCCTCTGAATAGGGTAGAGGGAGAGGATGCAGTCTGAGTGGTGAGAAAAAAAAATGTGCCGTTCAAGGGGTCATATAGGGAAACTGAAAGAGAATATGGAAACATTGTTGGAGAGAAGTTGACATGGTGGTGTGTTTAATGTTATAATACCTAAAACTCAACTATGAATAAATATGCAAATTGTGGTGTCTTAAAATTTAATTTTAATATAAAAAGTTGTTTTACATATTAGACTAATAAATCAATAAGGTTAGTTTGAGCAAAGTTCAGAAATTCAGGGTAGACGAAGAATATTAAAATCGTATATTTTTAGAACATAGTACTCCAAATCTGGTCCCATTGTGACAGTTTAATGATATTTTGAAGGAAGATAGTTGACACTGGCACTTGATTCCAGAATTATAATTTAAAACTTTAATTGGCATTATTAATGTGCTGTCCAATTAATTTTTATTTTTTAAAAGGTGTATTTCTTGATTATCCACCCTGAAAAATTTCACATTATGAAATGTTTGAAAGGTCCTTTACCTCCTTGTTTGGAATAATTGTAAAATGTCCTTGTGATAGTGTATGTTTTAATCTTTATTAATAATAATTTTTGCTAAAAATTGTTTCTAGAAAATGCATTCAGTCACCATTTTTCTATAAAAATGTTATTTACTAACATAAACATTCTTGAAAAAAACTAAAATTGAGCTTTCATATGATCCAGGAATACAACAGATGAGTGGCTAAAGAAACTGGGGTTCCAGGACCAACAATAACAACAAAAAAAGCTCTAGCCTATGTTTTCGTCTACAACCTGTTCAACAAACAAGATCTCCAATTCCAGAGGTTTGACTGAGACAATCGCAACTGAACTGTCTTCCGGAAACATAACGAAAGACTCTATCCCAGTCAGGCTCCATCCTAGGAGCAACATAATGACCAAGACCACCACTACAGGAGAGGGATTAAAACGACATTGAAGAAGTAGGGCTACTAGAACCACAAAGAAAGACTTCATCATAAGCTCCATTCCTTGAGCTGTACAGACACCAGGATCTCTAGATACAGAGGTCTGATTTTACCATACATGACGAAGCAGAAGTCTTCCATACACCACAAAAGCACCGAGGGGAGAATAAATGATCATGCAAGGTGTCTATAGTTAATCCCATGACTTCAAGGGTGGAGAAACCCTGTATCTCTTAGGCCAAGGGAATTCCCTCTCTAATGTCCCCAATAGTTACTGTGCCTATGCAGGGGGAAAAAAGAATAATAATCCTTTTATCCACATATGTGTTTATTGATTGATTTTTTTTTACTTCTCTATTTTGGTGTAGATATTGAAGTTGATGTCTCCAATTTTATTTTATTTTATTTTATTTTATTTTTTTATTTTATTTTATTTTATCTTTCTCTTTTTTCTTGCACTCGGCATGGTTCAATTTCAGGACCAAGACTATTGTGTGGTGCTTGTCTTTATTGCTGTAGTGCTCACTGGATATTTTTATTTGATATTTCTTTTTGTATGGTTGTGGTTTTTCAATGATCTTTTTCCTGTCCTTTCAAACTGAAAGCGGGAAGGACTCCGCCCATTTTCAGCTTATTTGATTTTTTACCCCATTCCATTTCTTTTCTTTCCTTCAAACAAATCCACATAACTCAAACTATTTAGTTCCACCTCTCAAATAGAGGGGGAAACAAGGGAGGGTACCAGGATCAAACACATATATGATTACTAGCAGTTAGCTAGACACAGAGGGGACTACTTACTCTAGCAACCCGGGGGGTGATGGTTGGGGATATAGGTTGCAGGAAGGGAACGAGGGTGAAGGGAAGATAAATTTGGTGATAGGTATTCCCCTGATTCAATGTTAATATGTACCTAAAATGCTACTGTGAAAGATATGTAAGCCAATATGGTAAAAATAAAAATTAAATTAAAAGAAACTGGGGTACATCTATACAATGGAATACCATGCAACTTTCATGAGAAAATGAAGTCATGAAATTTGCTTTTACATGGACATATATGGAGCCTATTAAGTTGAATAAAATGTGTCAAAGGGAGAGTGATGGACATAGAAGACCCACAATCTTTAGTGGTTGATTAACAATATAAAAGATAGTATGGGATAATACCCAAAGACAATAGAGATGAAGGCCAGGAGGACTGTTCCATAGTAGGAAACTTGTCACAAAGAGTGGGGGAGTGTAGTTAGGGAAAGAAGGTATTATATGACTATAATAGTTGGAAATTATTACACTGAACAAGAAATGGTGCTCAGAGGAGGTAAAGTATATGTATTATGCCCATCAGTAACAAGATTGTAAACCACTGTGCCTAAATGAAAAAAAAAAGAAAGGAAAGGAAAGAGAGAGAAGAAAAATGTCTGCCATAGAGGCAAACGGGGATATGGAAGGAAAACTGGGAACATTAGTGGCAGGAAATCTGCACTGGTGAAGGGATAGGTGTCAGATGTTGTATGACTGAAACTTAATTATTAACAAATTTGCAACTGTGTATGTCACAGATATTCAATTTAAAATTTTATAAGAATGATAATAATGATGTTTACTATTGACATATAATTATTATTTTGTTGAGGTTTATTTTAATTCCAATATAATGAAGACTTCTGATGAAATGTTTTTGCAGATCTTTATTAAGAAATCATATTACTTTAGAGGGATGGCATTAAATCTGTATAATGCCTTGGGGAGTATTGACATTTTGATGATGTTAATCCTGCCAATCCATGAGCAGGGTATGTGTTTCCATTTCCGTGTGTCCTCTCTTATTTCTTGGAGCAGAGTTTTATAGTTTTCTTTGTATAGGTCCTTCACATATTTAGTCAAGTTGATTCCAAGATATTTGAGTTTGTGTGGTACTATTGTGAATGGGGTTGTTTTCTTAATGTCCATTTCATCCTTATTACTATTGGTATATAGAAAGGCCATTGATTTTTGTGTGTTAATTTTGTAGCCTGCCACCTTGCTATATGAGTCTATTGTTTCTAGAAGCTTTTTCAAAGAAGTGGATCAGACACTTTTGAAATTCATTTGGAACAATAAACACCCTCGAATAGCTAAAGCAATCATTGGGAAAAAGAAATGGGAGGAATTACTTTTCCCAACTTTAAACTGTACTACAAAGCAACAGTTATCAAAACAGCATGGTATTGGAATAAGGATAGGTCCTCAGATCAGTGGAATAGGCTTGAATACTCAGAAAATGTTCCCCAGAGATACAACCATCTAATTTTTGATAAAGGAGCAGGAAATCCTAAATGGAGCAGGGAAAGCCTCTTCAACAAGTGGTGTTGGCACAATTGGATAGCCACTTGCAAAAAATTAAACTTAGACCCCCAGCTAACATCATGTACAAAGGTAAAATCCAAATGGATTAAAGACCTCGATATCAGCCCCAAAACCATAAGATATATAGAACAGCACATAGGCAAAACACTACAGGACGTTACAGGCATCTTCAAGGAGGAAACTGCACTCTCCAAGCAAGTGAAAGCAGAGATTAACAGATGGGAATATATTAAGCTGAGAAGCTTCTGCACCTCAAAGGAAATAGTGCCCAGGATACAAGAGCCACCCACTGAGTGGGAGAAACTATTCACCCAATACCCATCAGATAAGGGGCTAATCTCCAAAATATACAAGGCACTGACAGAACTTTACAAGAAAAAAACATCTAACCCCATCAAAAAATGGGGAGAAGAAATGAACAGACACTTTGACAAAGAAGAAATACGCATGGCCAAAAGACACATGAAAAAAATGTTCCACATCACTAATCATCAGGGAGATGCAAATCAAAACAACGATGAGATACCACCTCACACCCCAGAGAATGGCACACATCACAAAGAATGAGAATAAACAGTGTTGGCGGGGATGTGGAGAGAAAGGAACTCTTATCCACTGCTGGTGGGAATGCTGTCTAGTTCAACCTTTATGGAAAGCGATATGGAGATTCCTCCAAAAACTGGAAATGGAGCTCCCATACGATCCAGCTATACCACTCCTAGGAATATACCCTAGGAACACAAAAATACAATACAAAAACCCCTTCCTTACACCTATATTCATTGCAGCTCTATTTACCATAGCAAGACTCTGGAAACAACCAAGATGCCCTTCAACAGACGAATGGCTAAAGAAACTGTGGTACATATACACAATGGAATATTATGCAGCTGTCAGGAGAGATGAAGTCATGAAATTTTCCTATACATGGATGTATATGGAATCTATTATGCTGAGTGAAATAAGTCAGAGAGAGAGAGAAAAACGCAGAATGGTCTCACTCATCTATGGGTTTTAAGAAAAATGAAAGACACCCTTGTAATAATAATTTTCAGACACAAAAGAGAAAAGAGCTGGAAGTTCCAGCTCACCTCAGGAAGCTCACCACAAAGAGTGATGAGTTTAGTTAGAGAAATAACTACATTTTGAACTGTCCTAATATTGAGAATGTATGAGGGAAATGTAGAGCCTGTTTAGGGTACAGGCGGGGGTTGGGTGGGGAGGAGGGAGATTTGGGACTTGGGTGATGGGAATGTTGCACTGGTGATGGGTGGTGTTCCTTTTATGACTGAAACCCAAACACAATCATGTATGTAATCAAGGTGTTTAAATAAAAAAAAAATAAAAAAATCAAAAAAAATCAAAAAAAAAGAAATCATATTACATATGGAAAAATTATCAAAGTGAATGGCATCATCCCATATATTAATTATTCTATGTTATATTCTTGAGCTATTGGGAATATTCAGTTAAAGAGACTGGTTTAAGTAACAAGTCAATTATGTATCTACTGTTTCATATATATAAATGCTGTAGATTTTTTAAGCTGAAGTTTTTTATGGGGATTTTTAATTAGGTTAAAATTTTGCCAGCCATCTTACACTTTGACTCTATTAAAATATGACTTAATTAAGTATAATAAAATGTATGAAAGGCAAATTTGATAAAGGATAACTCAAGCTATATATTCTATAGTATTTATAAACAAATTAATATAAATTAATAATAAAAGTATAAATGTAATAAATTGTATTTGATATATAAATGTATAGACTAATTAAATAATATAAATGTTATATAATATATATCTTAGAGCATCTTTTACCATGCAATAATATTCAAGCTTATTATATGTGTTACGGATATAGTATCCTCCATTATATATTGATTGGCCAAACAAATGTCTTTTAGTAAACAAATTCCTATATGCGTAACTACCCCATTTTACATACTTATGATTTAATTATTTCAAAGATATTACCAATAATTAGTAGAATTTGCTAGCAAATTTCACTTCTCTTTATTTTCTTTGCTAAAGAATGAACACTTCAGGGCCGGGAAGGTGGCGCTAGAGGTAAGGTGTCTGCCTTACAAGCGCTAGCCAAGGAACGGACCGTGGTTCGATCCCCCCGGCGTCCCATATGGTCCCCCCCAAGCCAGGGGCGATTTCTGAGCACATAGCCAGGAGTAACCCCTGAGCGTCAAACGGGTGTGGCCCAAAAACCAAAAGAATGAACACTGCACAATTGCTTGCTGTAAACATCAGCAGCTAATTGGGTATCAACTCATTCTAAATTTTTTTTTAAATAACACTTGGCATGATATAGTAAAATTGAGATCTTTATGGTATCTCTCATTATATAACTATCATGACCTAATATTGACTCTGTAGTGTACTTTCCTCAAAGCACTGAGTTGAAAGTAACAAAAATGAATAAGAAGTAAGGCTATTCTGAGGCCAAAGCAATAGCACAGCAGTAGAGCATTTGCTTTGCATGTAGACGACCTGTGACGGACCCGGATTCAATCCCCAGAATCCCATATTGTCCCCTGAGACTGCCAGGAGCAATTTCTGAGCACAGAGCTAGGAGCAAACCTGAGCACCGCCAGGTGTGGCCCCAACACCCCCCCCCCAAAATTTAAAAAATAAAAAAATGCAAAGGAAGTAAGGCTATTCTGATTTCATTTATTTCTCAAGTATTTTTAAATTTTGTTCCATCATTACTTTGATTTCTTTACAGAATAGATTGGCTATATTAATTTAGATTATTTTCATAAATACAATTCTATAATATTGTTTATTAGTTCTTTTGGTTAACAGTTTGTGATATTTACCCATTGTTTTGTTCATTCACATTATTTTACAATATTTCACTAGGTAAAGAGGCCAAAATTTATTTATTCTAAAGTTGATGGCTATCTGGTAGACCTCTTTCTCTCTTTTTCTCTCTCTCTCTTTGCTTCTCTTGGCTATTACAAATAATATTACTCTATAAATTAAAAGTCCTATGTTTCTATTAACATTGGAGTTATACAAGGTTTCTGGATTGATAATGTAAGCACATATTGAGCTTAATATACTAATTCTATATATTTTATAAGTTACTTCTGTGCCAAAAATATATGAGTCATAGCTTTCTCTAACCTAACAATAAGTATTTTCTGTATTTAAATATTTAGTCAATCTGGTAGATATGGTACATCGCAGTTCTAACTTTTATTTAACCAACAATATTTTATTCTCTGTATAGACAAGTTCTTAAATAGACTGCCTGGAAATCTGTCTCTGTTTGCTCCTTACTAATTTCTGAGTTTTAAATACTTTAAATATAATTTCTGTTAGATAGTTGTATTACTGTATCTTCTCCCTAAGTGGGTTGACTCACACTTTCTCTAGCTATTAATAAACTCAGTCTTAGTAATAATAGTTTTATTTACAAATTTATAGTTTATCATTAATTGTATCATATTTTAGAAATACTTGCCAAGTCCAATGCAATTATGAGCTGAAAAAACTTCACAAAGCTTTTATGTTCCTTTAATATCTAGATCTGTATTCCTCTAAAATAAATTGTATGCAAAGTAAAAAGATTGTTTTTTTGTTTCCATTTGTTACAATAGCTCACAACTATTTCTTGAAGCTAATTTTCTATAATTTACTATGGTACAAATCAGTTACATAAATTAATATCAGTGAATTTGCAATTAAAAATGTCTGTGTATTACATATATATGGACAAATAAGCTACAATCTAGGTACAATAATTTGCCTAGATTTAAGCCATGGATACAGTATGTAGGCTGGCACTGCATATAGTGGTACACTAACATTGCCAGGTGTTATTCCTGAGCACAGACCCAGAAGTAAGCTTTGAACACAATAAGGTTTTTCTGTTTATAAATAAAAAAATAAAAAAAGAATTTACTTAGATATACCTTGATTTGTTTTTTTACTTTGGATTTTTTTTTAATCACACAAGTGGCTCTTAGGGATCACTCCTGGCTCTGCTCTCAGAATTTGCTCCTGGCAGGCTCAGGGAACCATATGGATCTCCGATGATCAAACTCACATCCATCCTTGGTCAGCTGTGTGCAAGGCCAATACCCTACCACTGTGCTACCACTCCGGCCCCCTACAGCAATTTATTATAAAGTGTATTCCCAAAATGCAGGAAAACTATAAAGAATTGTCTTGAACCATGCAACAGATCAAAACTGAATATATGATTTGAAACATATGTTTGCAACATGATTTATGAACATATTATTTCAAATCTAAAAGTTGAAAATATTTTAAACAGAATGTTTATATACATTGTTTTATGAAATATGGAGAAAATGGAAATATTGTTCATCAAATGAAGAAAAGCAATATATGGTTCACCTCCTTTCACATCATGCAGCTTAGTTTATTCATATATAAACATGACAGAAACACATTAAGGCAAGAATTTTCCAAGAAACAGCATGTACCATATTTTCTGGCATATAAGACGACTGGGCGTATAAGACGACTCCCTAATTTTGCAGTTAAAACATAGGTTTAGGCCTATATTTGCTGTATCAGACAGAATGTTCCTGTGCTGCATGTGCTGCATGTGTTCCCGTGCTCATGTACCACAGTGAGCCAATCACAACAAGCAAAGGTTCAAAGATTATACTGTCATAGATTTCCTCTCTGACTCTGGCTGATCTGAGCAGGCTTTTGACGTGTAGATTCGGGTCCAGAACATCGTCTAATTTGCATGCATAAAAAGCCTGCTTTGATTGGCTGAGTTAGAGAGGCGGTCCAAGCAGCTTTGCAGTGATTGGTGCAGGATCAAGTTGGAAAATTCGTTTTGTGGCAATATTCAGACAATTTTCATTTAGCGGCATATTGAAACATTTTTCTGGATATACTCGGCATATAAGACGGCCCCGATTTTCGGTTGACGTTTTTTGTTTCCAAAGTCATCTTATACGCCAAAAAATACGGTAATTTCAATATTTTCTACATTAACTCCATGATTTTCCAGGTTTACACTGCCTCACAAAAGATTCTGGTACTTCTGAAGCTTATATGCAGCATAAAAAAAAAAAACCAGGATTAAAAATATATTATTGAAAAGTTCAAAAAACAGTAGTATAGCAGTTAAAGCACTTGACTTGCATATAGGCTGACGGGGGTTTCATCTCCATCTCAGGTAACTTATTTGGTCCCTGAGCTATCAAAAGAGATCCCTGAACACAGAACTAGGAGTGAACACTGAGTACCACCAAGTGTGGTTCAATCCCTCCAAAATAGGAGAAACAACCCTTTAAATTTATATTTAGATACTAGCAGTTACAATGAAATAAGGTTTAAAGCAAAGAAATAATGGTAGACAATAGTTTATAGGTGACATTATTTCAACTGTACAGTGCAGCTACTCGAAGAAATTATGCCAAAATATTCTCTAAATAAAATTGAAGTGATCAAATGAAATGCATATAACCATTTTGTGTTATTCTGACTTATTTTAAGTAATATATTTTATTATGATATGTGTAAGCAGCTTCAAAAACTTTCTGTGCTAATAGAGATATTGTGATGTGCTGCTTTTTAATGAAGAAAATATTTCTTCTCACGTAGCAAAAATTAAATATATTAATTTTGAATCTTTGAATTATCTAACACACTATGGATGCAATCAAATTAGATATAGATAATCAAGAAAATTTATTCTTGTGAGAATTTTTTGGGTTGAGAATATCACTTTTAGATATATAGGTTAAATTAATTGACTGATTATAGAGATTTCAGGACAAATATCTAAATTAGATCATTAGAACTTTATACCACACCATTTACAAAAGTCAACTCAAGCGGTTTAAAGGCTAGAGATTAGACCAGAATCCATAATACATGGAAGGAAAATATTGGCAGAAATGTCCAGGAAATTGGCCACACAGGTATCTTCAACAAAATAAGCACAGAAACAAAGATAACAAAAAAATTAAGAAATGGAACCATTTCTAATTAAGTTTCAAATTAAACCTACATCACACAAAAGAAAAGCAAGCTATAATTAAAAAAAAATACTAAATGGAAGAAAATGCTTGCATACAATACATCAAATAAAAGGCTAATATTCAAGATTGATAAAGCACTCACAAACTTAAACAATAAGTTAAATTACCCTACCTAAAAAATGGGGACAAGAAATAAACAGAAATTCCCTATGAAGATATTAAAATTAGCTAATAGAATATGGAAGTTTAATATTAAATTAATATAAATCAAAACTACATTAAGAAATCAGAAGACATGTCATCCTTTGATCTGTGCAAAAGCCAAGATCTCTAACTATAGAAGATGGACTGTGACAACCATGACTGGACAGAACTTATCCTGGGACCAATAAAAAAGATCCTAGTTTAAGCTTTGGCCTAGACTAGTACAACAACCAAGATCTCTAATTCCAGAGGTCTAGCTGAAACCATTGCAACTGAGCAGAACTTCTGGAAACATAATGAAAGAGTCTATCGTAGGCTTCAGACTAGGATTGGTACAAAAACCAAGACAAATTAAAATTTTTGTGTTGGAACAGAACTTCTAGAAATGTAAAGAAAGACTTCACTCTAGTCATCATTCTATGACCTGTGCAAATACCAAAGTCTCTAGTTACTGAGGCCTGATTTTATTATCCAGGACTGAATGGAAAGTTTCCAGACAGCACAAAAGGACCTACGAAAGAGAAAAAGAGAATGTACGGAGCCTATAGTTATTCCCATGACAGTATGCTTCAATGGCGGAGAAACCCTTTATCTTTTAGGCCAAGGGATTCCCTTTCCAATGTCCCCAATATTTACTGTGTCTATGCAAAAAAAAGAAAAGAAAAGCACAAATAATTTTTTATTGTTGTTATTGTTAATTTTTCTTTTTGTGTGTGCTTTGTTTTGTTTTTATTTCAGGACCGTGCTATTGTTTGGTTATTGTTTTTATTGCTGTGGTGCTTTTTGGGTTCTTTTGTTTGATTTTTGTGGTATGCTTTTTTGTTTTTCTTCCTTTTTCCCTTTCTTCTCTTAAATTGGTGTTTATAGCCTCTAGGACTCCTCCATTTCTGTCTTGTATGATTTTACTCCCCGTTTTTCTTTCTCTTTCTTTTTTCTTCCCTCCAAACGGAACCACATAACTTGAACCATCTTGTTCTGCCTCACAAATTGAGGGGGAAATAATGGAGGGTACCAAGACCAAACAGATGTATGAATATTGAGTAGAAATAAAAAATGATCATACTTAAAACACCAAATCGAAAGCCAACATCAACAGAATCGAAACCCAATCTACAACAATCTAGACACAGAGGGGACCACTTATCCTAGCAGCCCAGGGATCAAAGGAGGGGATATAGGATGCATGCTGGGAACAGTGGTGGAGGGAGGAAAACACTGGTGGTAGGAATGCCCCTGATTCAATGTCACTATGTACTTAAAATATTACTGTGAAAGATTTGTAATCAACTTTGGTCAAAATAAAATTATTTAAATAAAAATTAAGAAAACTGAGAATGATATATATCAAAAGGACTGGAAATATCCAGTGTTGGTGGGGTTATGATAAAAAGGGAACTCTTATCAAATGTGAAAATGTCATCTTGGGGCTGGAGTAGTGACATAAGTGCTAGGGAATTTGCCTTGCATGCACTAACCTAAGACAGACTTCATTCAATCCCCCGGCATTCCATATGGTCCTCCAAGCTAGGAGCGATTTCTGAGTGCATAGCCAGGAGTAACCCCTCAGCATCACTGAGTATGGCCCAAAGAGGAAAAAAACAAAAATGTTATCTGACTTAATATCTATTGAAAGCAATACAGAAATCTCTCAAAAAATAGGAATGAAACTCATAATTCCTAGTGATACCACTTTTGACATCTGCCCTCAAAAACATAAAAATTAAATTGAGACTATATGTATACTTCTGTTTATTTTAGTACTTGATTGTTGTAATAAATATTAATTATAGAGTCCTCGGTGGTACACGGAATCGGCCTGGTGCCTGCTGCCCCTTTAGGCAAGCAAGTCTGAGGGTATCATGGTGATGGCAAAGAAATGACCCACAGCAGTCAGATTTCAGGAGGCATGAAGTTTTAGTATAAGGCCCTAACGACCATGTGTAGTTTCTAAGCTAAACAGCCTCTGCATCCATGTTGCCTCTGATCTCTCCCTCTTTGCTGTGTATTCTTCTTGCTCCATCTGTCTTTTTCCCCAGGCCTTAATTATCAACCACAGACTCCTCCCAGTAGTGGGCTGGTCTAACCATCAGGTAAGATTAGCATTTTGCCCTGGGGAGGTGTAGCATCTCCCCATTCTGTGTTTGAAAAAAAAAATATAAAGAGAAAAGATTATCTTTTGTTTTTCTGACTTCCACCAGCCAAAGGAGGGAACCTAATATTTCCCAAAGCATAGTCCAAAGTGTAAAATTAAAATATTAGCCTTTACCATGAACAGAACTTTTCTGCAAAATACAGCTGTAGTTTTAAATTCTTAATGCTATTTAACCAGGCACTTTTTTTCTTATTTATTTATTTTTTAACCAAACACTTTTTTACTGGAATATCCTTAGTTCCTTTAATATTCCCATAACAAAATTACAAGAAATTTATGCAGAACATACAGTTTGAAAACAGGCTACTTCATTAAGGTATACCATATACATTATGCAATTTGGGAAAATATTAATTAGGAAAAACTATAAAACACATTTAAACCAGCAAGACAATGACACAATTAAGAGATAACCTTTAACAGTTCAAATGCAGGAGGTTTTAAAAATCAGCTTTTGTTGGGCTTTGCTGGCCTTCTTTCTATTCTCCATTTACTTTTCTTCTTTGTTCCCACCACCATCACCAAGTTTGTCCATTTGCTCATAAGTTGTGTGCTTCTACCCAAGATGCGCAGGCTGGCCAGGGGGCTTTGACTTCACAAAACACCTGGCCTTGCAGGTTTCCACTCGCAGCCCCTTGCCTGCTTTGCATGCCCCCCTTTGCTACAGCTGCCTATCTGCACCTCTGGGCAGCTTGTATTGGAGCATGGTGCTTGTCTGCAGGGAGGCAGCTCTCAGTCACTACAGCTGTGCATCTGGGATTTTAAAAAGCAGTTCAGGTAATTTGAGCCTGAAAGTCCATTTTAAACAAAGTAAGAATCTTGTTGGGAGCTGAATCTAGTCATCATTCAGATGTCAGTCCCTCATCAATGAAGCCTTTTCTTTCTGGTCTTTTTCCAATCAGTGGCCTCTATAAGTTTCTGCAAATTGGGAGGCCAAGATCCTTGGAAAAAAGCACTTTTTGCAAAAAAGTCACAGTCTTCGGCCTCTAATGGGGTGCTCCAAGCTTTCATCTCCCCCACTTCACCTACCACTCTGCAGCCAGAAGAGTGTTTGTCATGCTTAGATAAGACACCACATGGTCCAAACTTTTGGACTCTCCAGTCTCACATCAGCTTAAAAGAGCCAAGATTAACCGCAAGACCAGTAATGACACCATCATTGCTGTCCTCCAGGGTCCAGAGTTCAAGTCCATGTCCGAGTGCCAGTTTATTGAATTAAATATTAATTATAGAGTCCTTGAGGTGGATGGACCGTTCAGTCCCTACAGCAGGTCTGTAGGTTCAGGAGAACGGAAAAGAAATGAACCACAGCAGTCATGAAGTTTTAGGAGTGATCCAGCTTTATTATAAGGCCCTAACCACCATGTGTGGCTTCTAAACTAAACAGCCCTTGCATCCATGCTGTCTCTGATCATCTCTCCCTCTCTGCCGCATCTTCTTGCTGCTCCTTCTGTCTTTTCCCCTCCCCTTGGCCTTAAGTACTAACCACAGATCTCTCCCAGCAGAGGACCAGTCTGACCATCAGGTAAGATCAGCATTTTGCCCTGGGGAGGGGTAACACTTGATCTTATAATAAAATATCGAAATAATTCAAGTGTCCAATTATAAATGTATGAACCAAGAAGTATGGTATATGTACACATGAAATACTACACAGCCCTAAGGAAAAAAAATTATAAAATTGGCCATGGACATGGATGGAATTAGAGTTTTATGCTGAGTTAAATCAGGTAGAAAGAAAGGCATACACACAGAATAATCTTATATGTGGTATTAAAAGATACACTGCAAGGAAGCAACACAATATGGGAAAATTGATCAATAAAAGTGATTGGGGTGATGTTAAAAGGAGAGGCCATGGGAATGTTGGGTATGATGTGGGACTTATGTATATATGAAACAACAACTAATAGTATTTTAAATTATAGTACCTTAAATTAAAAAAAATAAAACAAATGTACATAACAGGGTGGAGAAAATACTTTGTTCCAGGATATTTTTCATTTGCTTGTTTTTGCTGATGATATTCAGTGCTTACTCATAATTCTGTGCTTAGGGATCACTTCTTGCCATACTTTTGAAAAATATATAGTGCTAGGAACAATCTAGGGTTGTCAACATGTAAGGCAAGTATCATACCGTATGTCCTATATCTGTACTATGCCTTTGTACTCTATCTTGATCCATGATCCTTTGATTTAATGCTCTTAGTTTTGAATCACTTACCTAATTCATGTGAGTTGGCTATTTTCTAACTCATGTGAACATGCACCTATATATATTAATTAATCTAAAATAAAATTAACAGGCTTGGGAAGTAGCACAGAAGATAAGGCACTTGCCTTGCACATAGCCAACCAGAATTCAATTCATGGCACTTAATATGATCTCCAAGCTGCAAAAGAAGTGATATATAAGTGCAGAGCCAGGAATAAGCTATGAGCACAGTTGGTTTTGGCTAAAAAAAGTAAATAATATAGATAAAAGAAACAGCATTATGCTATATATTATTATTTCATAGACATTATCAGTTAAGATTTAATATATGTCTACACATTTGTAAATAAGTAATAGCATACTTATGTAAAATATAGCTATACAACTGAAGAGTCTAAAATGAACAATTAAAATTTAATATATATATATATTTGATTATTGAAGTATTTCCTCCTAAATATCAAAAGTCTCTGTACTTTAGGAATTATATTTGAGGGTTCAAATGTCAAGAAGGCAATTTTGTCTGTAATTGGATATAAACATAAGATCCAATAGCAGTCATTCAAATTGAAGAGATTTTCAGCCAATTGAAACTCCTTGAATCTTATGCTTTCTAATGAAAGCATTAAGACTAATAAATTCTTCTTATCTGTTGCTACACACATGCTCTTTCTTTGAAGATGTTACATTGCTTGATTTTCCAAAAGCCATATTAAAACCCTAAGGCTATGAGCCTAAGGATAAAAATTAGATGTCTAAAAGTAATAAATTAGGATAAAAAGATAATGGGACACTGAATTATTGTAAAGATAAACCAATATTAATTACTATTTATCTCTGCATTTCTTAGAGTGAGAGGAAAAATATTAACTTGTTTGGTTAAAATGTGTTGTTATGGGTTCTGATTCCTGCCAGGATTAATTCCTAAGAACAGAGCTAAGAATAAGCCCTGGGCACTAATCACTGTACCACAAGAGTCAAAACAAACAAACAAAAATGTGTGTTGTTGTAGGCATTTTTCTTTACAAAGCATAGTTGGGTTGTACGTAATCTATCTTCTTCATCTGTCATTACACAATATAAGACATTGAATGATTAAATTGCCTGCCTTTCCATTTCTGAGTTCCACAGAGGACATTTTTTGTTCATTAATTTTTTAAACATAAAGTGTTATGTTTTAATTTTTATATAGTTAGCATTTACGTTTATGTGTATATGTTTTTGTTTCATGTATGTTATGTTATGTGCATATTTATATTTTAACATGGTTCCTTTGAAGTAAAAGACTTAAAAATATTTGTAGGAAAATTTCCTTTTTTTAGTAAAGAAAGATTTTTTAATTGAATGAAACTTACTTAGACATGAAGGAGATTAAGAGAATACTCATTCAAGAAAAAAAATAACTGCCCAAGAGAGAACACAAGTTTCTCTAAAATGGAAAAAACAAAACAAAACAAAAAAAACAAGCAAAGAAATGTGTTAAAGGGGCAACACTGGCTTCAAAAATAAGCTGGATAATTTTCTTCAAACCACAGTAAAAACTGGGTCCAGCTTCTTTTTTTCCTTAATTAACCTTTGCTACATCCAATGCCCATTTGCCTATGCATCTGCACATTTGTGTGACTGTGTTACACTATGGGCTGCACATCATTTCAAGGAAACTATTTTGTTCTCTTTATAAGAGCTAATTCTAGTAACTTTGCAATTCCTCCCCTTTCAGCGAAGATTCTTAGAATGAGTGTTATTAAGTCTTAAAAACTAGTTCCTCTCTGTATAAGGCATTTACAGCTGTGCTGTTGAACAAATGGCAGTGGGGAATAATGTGGTGGCCTAAAGTGAAAGCCACTTCAGGTATGTAATGGTATAGTGTTCATTTCATAGCAGGGAACTTTGGAATAAGATTTAATAGAAATTAAGTCATTCTGAGTAACACAGAGTATGAACTGGGTAGCCCATCCATGGTTTTTGTAGCAAACTTCCTTATTATAGAGGTAGGAATCCTTTTTCCTGCCAATGGTCATTTTTATATTTTTAACATTATTCCAAGGCCATGCAATACAGGCTAATTGGGGCACAGGATCAGTCAAGATTTCATTGGTCTTAAATGATCCAAAGCCAGGTGCTGCTCACCCCTGACTTAAGAAATTCTATATTCACTCACTAATCAGTAGAATTGACTATAAATTTCTGAATTCAGGGGCATCTTTTTGATTATTAATTCATCAATTAATTGGTTTGGGGGCCACACCCGGCAATGCTTAGGGGTTACTTACTCCTGGCTCTGTGTTCAAAGGTACTTCTAGCAGGCTCCGGACACCATATACATTACAATGGACTGCCTGAGATCAAACCGGGTTCATCCCTGGATCGGCTGTCTGCAAGGCAAATGCCCTACCTGTGCTATTACCTTTGTCCCAGGGACATCTTTTTTCATCTTTAATGTCACTTTCTTCTCAAGAAAACAGTCATTTCAGATTTCTCTTATAGCCATATAGATAATAGGCACAGAATGCTAGATCCCAAGTGAATTTAAGAAGGGGCCGGAGTGATAGCGCAGCTGTAGTTTGCTTTGCATGCTGCCAATCCAGGAAGGACATGAGTTCGATGCCCGGCCGGGAGCCTGCCAGGAGTGACTTCTTGAGCGCAGAGTCAGGATTAACCCCTGCGTGCCACTAACTATAACTCAAAAACTAAATACAAAAAACAAACAAAAAAAGCAAGTGAATTTAAGGAGATAGTCTTTTATTAGGAGGAACAGCATCCCATCCTAGGCAGGGTTCTCCTTGCATAATAAAGAGTTGACCTATTCATTAACTCAAGGTTCTAAGAAGATAATAGAAGTATAACTGGAAGACTCTAAAGTAAGAAGGGAGACGTATAACAAGTAAACCAGAATTTTTAAAATCAGGGAGGTTAGGATTCAAGAAAACATTAGGAGGTTGTTTTCACATTTTTTAATCATTCACTTTAGGAAATTTCTATTTTGGCCAGTTCTACTTGCTTTTATTTGTTTGCTTTCTTTAATTCTTGCTTGCATACTTGCTTGTATT
Organism: Suncus etruscus; assembly: GCF_024139225.1. NCBI lineage: Eukaryota > Metazoa > Chordata > Mammalia > Eulipotyphla > Soricidae > Suncus > Suncus etruscus. The sequence continues at coordinate 51,580,094 of NC_064852.1, forward strand.
CTTACTTTGTTGCGTGGGTCTTCCAAGTGGTGTCAGAAAATCTGGGAGCCAGTCTAAGGATTCTCAGCTAATCAAACCAGCAGTTCAAGAAAGAGTTTAAGGATGTTATGTTGCTTTGGCCCCGTGGTGCTGGAAATTACCTTGGAGGATACTGGGGATTGGGGGAACACTTGGCCCAGCTTGGGAGCCTCCAGCGACATTCAGTGAAACCCTGTGAAGACAGGAATCAACTGGAGTTTGCCACTTGCAAAACATGGTCTTTCACTCCTGCATTAACTCTGACCCTTACCTGTTTTATTCTTGTTTGTTTGTTTTTGTTTTGGGGCCACACCTTGTGATGCTCAGGGGTTACTCCTGGCTATGCACTCAGAAATCCTTCCTGGCTGAGGGCACCATATGAGACGCAGGAGAATTCAATAGTTGTCTGTCCTGGGTCAGCCCCGCGCAAGGCAAACGTCTTACCGCTGCACTATCGTCCCTGTTTTATTCTTAATTTCTTTGTTAAATGTGCTCTGAACCAACATTTTTTTTGTGCCACACCCATTGACGCTCAGGGGGTGGTAACTCCTGGCTGTGCGCTCAGAAGTCGTTCCTGGCTTGGGGGACCATATGGGACACCCCGGGGATCAAACCGTGGTCCGTCCTACGCTAGCGCTGGCAAGGCAGACACCTTACCTCTAACGCCACCGCCCCTGCCCCAAGAACCAACATATTTTCGGTATGTTTACTTGAATATATTGTAATTTGTTGACTTTTTGATGTCCTACCATATTGTCAGATTTTTGACATTTCTTACATAATTAAGTTTGTTTTCATTTTATAATAATGATAATTAAATACAAAATTTTACTCATGGTATTGATAATTTTCTTTGTTAGGTTTTAAAGACAGAAGATCTATCAAACTTTTAAATAGAATTTCAATTATCAAAACAGTCTGTTTTACATATAAAACATAAAGCTCCATGAGAATTTCAGATTGTTTTAAATTCACAGGAGTCCAATTTGCCTACAGTATGACTAAATTGCCAGATATTTATCTGTTACCTATATATAATATTTATAACTTCTTCATGAGTTTACTTGCATTCAAGTTTCTGTAAACTTTTCAGAATTATATCTGCTTATTGTTTTCTACATGCTACACAAAAATAAACATGATATCTTTATGGGGCTAGCTATATGTTTTATAAATATAGCAAACCTCTTTAATCATTACTAATCATTATTATACTACATATAAAGATAAGTTTTATCTTTAAGTTTATTATATATTAATTTTTTTTTTGGTTTTTGGTTTTTGGGTCACACCCAGCAGCGCTCAGGGGTTCCTCCTGGCTCCACACTCAGAAATCACTCCTGGCAGGCTCGGGGGACCATATGGGATGCCGGGATTTGAACCAATGACCTTCTGCATGAAAGGCAAATGCCTTACCTCCATGCTATCTCTCCAGCCTCATAATTTTTCTATCTCCTTTAATTGTCTTATTTTCAGGTTTTTCTTGGTTAATATTTTAATTAAAATATTTATCTAAAATTTTAATCCAATATAAATTAGATTGAGTTGGTTAGTAATCATTTAATAATATGTGATTTTAATAAGTGATTTGTGCATAAGAAAATCAGTAATAGAAGCTGATGAAATGCAGGCTGAAGCAATTTTACAATAATTTAGAAGTAACAGTGAATTAACAGAACCAAACTGTACAGTGTTCTAAAATAGTGTGTATGTTTGTGAGGGGTATGTATGACTATTTTCATGAAAATACAAAAGAACAAAGGATTGAAGTAGAAAGAAAGGATAAGTAGAGAAATATTAGAAAGTATAAATTTAAGAAGAAAACAAAAAAGAACAAAAAAAGAAGAAAAGAAAGTATAAATTTAGATGGAAATAAAAATACTGTTATAAAAATAAACAGACATATGCACAAATCCTTATATTTTGATATATTTTGCATATTATAATATTGTTTTTGTTGTATCATGTAACAAATACTGGTCTTCATACATACATGGCAAAAACGCTACAACTGACCTATATGCCACAAACCACCTTTTAATTCTTTTGTTTTGTTTTGTTTTGGGGCCATACCTGTTATGTTCAGGGGTTACTCCTAGCTCTGAGCTCAGAAATCACTCCTGGCTCGCGGGACCTTATGGGACACCGAGAGGTCAAACAACAGTCTGTCCAGGTCAGCCACATGCAAGACGAACGCCCTAGCACTGCACCACTGCTCCAACTCATACCTTTTAATTCTTAATAATATACAAGTAACACTTAGTTTGTTGTCCCAATTGCTCTCATATTGGTTGATATTTTAATATACCATTCATAATGTACTGTATAATTATAAAAATCAAACATAGTCATGTGACATTTTATTTAATTAAAATTGCAACCACTATTTTTTGAATAGCAACTTGTTTCTGTTTGAGCTGCTTGTATCTTAAATATGTGTGGTTCAAGTTCAACCAGAGACTTTGTGCAAGATCTTTTTTTCCTTTTGGTTTTTGGGCCACACTGTTGACACTCAGGGATTACTCCTGGCTATGTGCTCAGAAATTGCTCCTGGCTTAGGGGACCATATGGGACACCAGGGGATTGAACCAAGGTCCGTCCTAGGTTAGCCACATGCAAGGCAAATAAATGCCTTACCACTGTGCCACTGCTCCGACCCCTGTGCATAGATTTTTATAACAGCCTCTTAAACAGCATAGCTTTTTAAAAGTCTCTCTTTTAAAAATTTCCCCTTTAACATTCCATTATTTATGCTCCTAAAACCAGAAATACTAAATTTTCTACTATGTTTTAACCTTGTCTTTCAGTGCTCAGATGATTTCAGGTGTCACAAAAAGCTTTTTAATTGGCACACTAGAATTAAACATCCAGATCAATTCTATTGTGTAATAGTGATTAACTAAAGTCTCCAAATATCCCCTATTTTTTTTTAAACATCTAGCTTCCAACAGAATTTCCTAAGATTCCTCATTTAGGGTAAAGAAATATCTAAAGTGGGTAGAGTACATGCTAGCACGTGCAAGGCAATTCATGTCTTGCCCTCTCCAGAACCACTGTATGTGGCTTCTTATGTATAATTAAAGATAGTTTATAATTAAACTTTATTCAGGAAACCTATTACAAGGATACTACAAAGTACAAGGCTAATTTCTGTCTTTGCACTCAAGGATCACTCTTGTTGGGCTTAGGGGAGGGACCAGACAGGATGCCTAGGATTGAACCTGAGTCAGCTGCATGCAAGGAAAGTACCCTACTTACTATACTGTCACTCAAGGCCCTGTATTTAAAATATGTTGAATTCATCTATTTCTGAATTAATTCATGTTTTATTGTTCTGAATTATGATAAAACATTTTAATTTTACTCTTTCATTTCAGATAATGTGGTAGTTGCTCAATACATCTTTGTTACTAAAAAATCTAAATTGTGATACAGCTAATTTTTTTTTGTTTTGTTTTTGAGTTACACCCTGCAGTGCTCAGGGCTTACTTCTGGCTCTACACTCAGAAATCGCTCCTGGCAAGCTCGGGGGATCATATGGGATGCCGGGATTCGAACCACGGTCCTTGTGCATGCAAGACGTGTCTTACCTCCATGCCATCTCTCCGGCCCCAATGATACAGGTATCTTAAGTTATATTATGAAAACCAGAAAGATGTTACATGGGTTAGATGCTTGCCTTGTATGTGGCTGAACCTGACTCTACCTGTGGCAACTACATATGATTTCCCCCAAGCACTACCGGCAGTGATCCATGAGCACAAAGCTGAGAGAATTCCCTGAGCACAGTCAGATGTAGCCCTCCAAAACAAGAAATAAATATTAGGAGGCCAGAATAAATGTTTCATTTTCGTGTTCATGCTCTTTATTTCATGCTATTTTCAGAAGAAAGGTTGTAAATCAAACATGAGAGTCATAATTTTTCCCAAGAAACTGGCTTGTTGGTTTTTCCTAGAATATCTTACATGGAGGGTTAACCATTTAGGTTTGGTGATCAAAGATTATTTTATTTATTTCTTCAATAGTATTTACAAAATGTAGTAACAGAAATCATTAAATTATTTTACTGCGTTACTAGCACGTTTTTGTAGCTTTAAGTGATTATTTAAGATGATGTCTATATCATAGTAATTTAGCAAGAAGTAATTCCCTGTCATTCGATGCCACATTCTAACAGAAAACATCTCGTTCACAAAGATGGAGGAAAAGCATGTATCTTTAATTGAATTAATTTGTTTTGTTCTGAACACTTATCTGTTCTCAGCAATTACTTCTGGTTTTATGCTTGGGGCAATTTTTGACAGTATTTTAAATATGTGCTGTTTGGAATAGAAAGGGATAAGTGCCTTATAATATACTGTGATGTAATTTTGGAAAAAATGTCACTCTAAGATTCAAAAAACTAATTTATGTGATAGCGTAATAGAATTAGATAAATCTGCTAACTATTTTTTTTCTTCTTTAAAAAATCATAGAGTTGGTGGCTGAAATTATATTGTAGTAAAGTGGATAGGGCACTTGCATTGCATGTGCCTATATGGTTCCCTAATCTCTGCCAGGAGTGTTCCCTGAGGACAGAGCCAGGAGTAAGTCCTTAGTACTGCTAGGTAAGGCTCAAAATCTAGAAATAAATGAATTAGTAAAGCTTATAGAGTTGATTATAAATTAATAGTATTTAAATATTATGTAAAATATATTATTTGATGAGGATAATAATAAATATGACCTATATGAATAATTTACTAGAAACATTTTAATAGATATGTTCAAAACTCCAGTTATCCAAATAAAATTTGGCCTACTTAGAATAAAAATTAAAATAGCTTGATGACAAAGATATTTTATAATCAGTGACAATAAAAATGCTAATTTAAGTACTAATATACTCTGCTTTGCTTGGTTAAGTAAATCATTTAAAGATAATATACTTGGTTGCAATAATTTCATAAAGTCAAATTTCATAGTTTTACAAAGCCATGTGAATATAGTTTCATTAAGTCATATAATTTCAAAAACAGACTATCTCTTTATAGTATTATTTAACAAGATCAATGTGTTGCATGTTACCTACTCCATTTAATTTTCTTTTTCAATTATATATTGAACATACTGAAAATATTTTTTTTTATAAATAATTCATACATTTTTTTTTTTTTATTATTTTTTTTTTTTTTTTTTTTTTTTTTTTTGTATTTGTAATAATTCTTGTTTTAAAATCTATTTTAATTTATACTTGTATTGGGCATTTGACACTTTCTTTCTTTCTTTCTTTTTTTTTTTTTGTCTTTTTTGTTTTGTTTTGTTTTTGTTTTTGGGCCACACCCGTTTGACGCTCAGGGGTTACTCCTGGCTATGTGCTCAGAAATCGCCCCTGGCTTGGGGGGACCATATGGGACGCCGGGGGATCGAACCGCGGTCCTTCCTTGGCTAGCGCTTGCAAGGCAGACACCTTACCTCCAGCACCACCTACCCGGCCCCGACACTTTATTTCTTAATATGAAGAATGGTTTCCTTGTTTTTATATCTTTTTTTGCTGCATGATTGGCATAGGTAGCCTGATTACAATAAAGTTCATGATTATTATGTGAGCGATTAATTACTGCACCCCACTATCAACTAAGTGCCCAGAATCTTCCACCAGGTCCCTGTGTCACCACTAGCTAATTTCCATTCCCTCCCTGTTGTTTGTTAAGCAGTTTTGTAGCACAATATCAATTTCTTTTTTTATTCAATTCTGCCTAATTCCTTGTGTCTCTATTTCTCAGATGGATGAGATAATCTTTCCCCTCACAGACATTCCACTTAATATGCCATCCCTTTCTATCCATATTCCAATGAATTGCACGATTTATTTTTTCTTATGGATACATATTTCATTATGTATATATAACTGTTTTATCCCTTCTTGTTTTCCTCCCTCTCTCTCTCCCTCTTTTTCTTTCTCCCTCCCTCGCTTCCTACCCTTTCTTCCTTCCTTTATTTTATTTGAGAAATCATTTCTTTTCCAGTGTGCCTTTCCCACCCAAAGTTATTCTTTTATTTTCTTTTTTTAATATCTTTATTTAAGCACCATGATTACAAAAATGTTTGTCGTTGGGTTACAGTTACAAAAAAAAAAAAAAAGAACACACCATTGACCAGTGCAACATTCCCACCACTAATGCCCCCATCTCCCTCCTCCCCACCCCTGGCCTGTATTTGAGTCAGGCATTCTATTTCTCTCATTTACTACCATTGTCATGATAGTTGTTACTGTAGTTGTTTCTCTAATTGAACTCACCAATCTTTGTGGTAAGCTTCATATCGCTGGCCAGTCCATTCAGCCCTTGTCTCTATTGTCTCTGAGTATTATTACAATACTGTATTTTATTTTTCTTCAACCCCACAGAAAATTCTGTGTCTGTCTCTCTTCCCCTAACTTATTTCACTAAGTTACCATGTCCTTTCATGTATAGGAAAATTTCATGAGAAATCTTTATGTTTTTTCCATAGTGAATGAGACAGATGACATCTCATCCACCTCTAATGGGTGGATAAATTTTTTTTTTAATATATATAATTTTTATTTTGATCATAGTGTCTTACATATTGTTGACAATAACATTTTAGGTACATATTTACATAAAATCAGGGGGGATTCCCATCACCAATTTGTCCTCCCTACACCTCCGTTTTTGTCCTACCTCCCATTTCCTCTTCCCTCACCTCCAGGGCGGCTAGAATATGTGGTCCCCTCTGTATCCAACCCACTACTTAGTAGTCTTGCCCCTGTTTGGTCTTAATGCCTCCCTTATCTCCCCCCTCTAATTGTAGGCAGGACTAGCTAATTCAAGTTGCATGATTTTGCCTGAAAAAGAGAAGATAAATAAACTGGGGTAAGAGTCTGATACTCCAAAAATGGATGGAATCCTTCTAGAGGCTCTCATCATCGATTTGGGAGATGAAGGAGAAAAAGAAGTTGAACACTCCACCAGTACCAAAAAAAAAGAGTCAATTATCCAGTGGGGACTCCATCTATATCGGTAAGCACCACAAAAAAAAAAAAACAGATGAAAAACAAAGCAAAACAAAACAAAACAAACAAACAACAAACCAAACAAACAAACCAAAAACACGCCATGGTCTTGAAATAAGAAACATGGCATAGCACATAACGAAAGAAGAGAAAAGAAGAGAGAAAAAAAATAAGTATAATTGGGGACCACGATTTCAGTAGTCACACCCAAACAGAGAAATCGACCAAAATAGATAGGTATATAAAAATAATAATAACAATAATAAATGAAGGGAAAAATATATGTATATATGAAATAACCAAGGTTTTGTGGTTTTTGTATTTTTGTTTTTTCCCCTCCTGCCCTGGCACAGTAAATATTGGGGTCATTCTAAAAGGAATTCACTTGGCCTAAGAAATATGGAGTTTCTCCGTCTTGGAGTATACTGTCATGGGATCAGCTCTAGACTTTGCTCAGGATCATTTATTCTCCCGGTGGTGTTTTTTTTTTTTTGTGTGTGGAAGACTTCTGCTCTGTCCAGGGTGATACAATCAGAGCTCTGTGTGTAGAGGTCTCCGTATCTGCACAGATCCTGAGGTGGGACTTATGATGAAGTCAGTCTTTGTGGTTCTAGAGGTTCTGTTGCCTCAGTGTCGTTTTAATCCATCTTCTGTGGTTGGTGATCTTGGTCTTTGCACTGAACCTAGGATGGCTCCTAGGATAGCATCTTTCTTTGCGCTTCCAGAAGCCCCATTCTGTTGCAGTTGTCTCTGTCAGACCTTTGGGACTAGGGATCATGATTATTGTGCAAGTCATAGTGCAAACCCTGAACTAGGGCTTTTATATTGGGCCCAAGGTGTATACTGTCTGGTCGTGGTTCTAGTAGCCAGTCATCTGTAAGTCACGATCTTGGCTTTTGGGCCTACCGAATGGTGCCGCGTCTTCTGGTTTTGTCTTGTCGTTAGCTGGTAAGGTATGCTAATCTGCTCTCAGGACAAGTTGTTCGCATTTTCCTCATTGTCAGGATATCATGTTAGAGCTGGCCCTTGTTGTTGACCCCGCAGTATTAAGGCTGGCTCAGATGGAGTTTGTTTCCTGTAGCTGTTGTGAAGAGCTGTGCCAATCCTTTGACTGGGATCCAGATTTCAAGGCTGGATGAATGGTATCTAATCACCTGAGGTCTAAGCTGATTCCACATGACATATTTTCAAGATAGGAGATATCCCTGTATTGTAAACAACTATGAGTTCCTATCTCTAGTACATAAGAGCTCTTTTTGTTTTATATATATATATATATATATATATATATATATATATATATATATATGTAGGATTTCCCCTTTATTTAGTGTGTCTTTGCAGGGGGAAGTGGTGCTACATTATATTGTCGGTGTAGCTGGGGGTGGACAGAGGGTATAACAGACACAGGTCACATACCCAAAAATGATAAAAATAAAAATTAAAATTAAAATTAAAAAAAAAAAGAAAGAAGAAATAAATAAAAATGTATGTGCGCGCAAATGTATATGTAGGACCAACATTTAAAAAAAATAAATAAATTTAAGAAAAGAAGAAAAATGAGTTCGCGAAGGTTTTAAAGGGCCAAAGTGGTGCAAAAGACTACCTTACATTTGGGGGAGAGCAGGTAACGAGGTGGTGTATTACAGGTCCTATGCCTATGTTGGAAGTACAGTTTTTCCCATTGTCTTTTGGGTTTTTGTTGTAATGTGTGGGTTCTCAGGCATCTTCCTATCCCACCCCCTGACCTTCAGGTTGGTAAAAATTTGCGGCAGGGAGGTCTTGGAAGAGTTCTTGCATTGGGGATACTTTTGGACCTAGGTCCGGATTCAAGTAACAGTCCACATTAGGGGGAGTAGGTAGGGAGGGCCTCGCAGCATGAGTCCGCAGGGGAGTTGGCTGTCTTTTCTTGTCCGGGACGAGGTGTGGGTTTGACTGGGTGTCCCTTCTCTTGGGTGCTGGGTACTGGTTCGTTGGGGTAGGAGGTCGATCTTGTTGCCTAATAGATTAGGAACTGAGGGTGAAGTGTTTTAATATAGAGGGAGGTCTGGATGGGATTGAGGGGTGGAGGGATAGTTGGGTTTCCAGAGGGGGGAAAGGGTAAGGTGTATGGAAGGGGTAGGGAGGGAGAAAAGAGAAAAATACATTAGAAAGAAAGGGAGAAAAGAAAAGATAGAAAGTAAAGAAAAGAATAGAAGAGAAAAAAATCAAAAAGCAAGTGGTGAGAAGAGAGGAGAGAATAACAAGGGAATGCTAGTTCGCTTGAATGTGTTCAGTGAATAGAGTATGTAGTTTGAGTCTGTTCGTTGCTGTTACTGCTTTGGTGGTTTGACTGGTCACGTGCTTGAAACCCTAAAAGAAGGTAAACCTAGAGATAAAGTGTATGTTAAAGAGATTTCTCAAAAAAAAAATAAATAAATAAAAAAATAAAGAGTTTTCTCGGGGTCATCTCGTAGTGCAAACTAGGAATGGTATCCCGTGTGGTATCCCGAGCTGCCATCTTAGCTTGTCCGCCCTTTGTATTCAAGAACGCCTGTGGACAGAGAAGCTGAGAGGTTATTTTACATATAGTAAGATAGAGGCATTAATACGTAGTGTTATGGGATGTTTCCATTGGAGTCAGTGGTTTGCCTTGGTATTCTTTACCTGTGTTCCTGTATACGATCTCTACAGGACTATTATGAGTCCTTGTTGTAGAAGGTTGATTACGTACCTGTTCTCTCTATGCTGCTGTTCTGGTGTTGCTGTTTTCTTCGTGGTATAATGTGTAGTCGAAAGTTTGTGTTGTTAGTTTTTCATGTGTTTTGGGCACTGTTCCCAGGTATATGTTGACTATTACAGTGTTTGGAGTTTCTATCCTGTTAGACCCTGTTATTTGATTGTTAAGTATTAGTTGTGATTAAGATGTATGTTCTGTGTGCTTCAGAATAGTGCTACCATTCTGTGTTTATCTTTTGTCTTCTGACTTACTTCGTTTAACATAACATGATCTAGGTCCATCCACGTTGCTGCAAAATCTGTGATTGTATCGTTTCTGACTGCCATGTAATATTCCATTGTGTATAGATACCACATCTTTATGATCCATTCATCTGTTGTTGGACATCGTGGTTGGTTCCAAGATTTGGCTATTATACTGAGTGCTGCGATAAATAGTGGGGTGCACACGTATTTTGGGATGAATGTTCTTCCACCTTGGGGGTATATACCTAGAAGTGCAATTGCTGGGTCAAAATGGAGCTCAATTCTGAGTTCTTTGAGCACTCTCCAGACTGTTCTCCATAGATGTTGGACTAGGGGGCATTCCCACCAGCAGTGGATGAGGGTTCCCTTCATACCACATCCCCGCCAACAAAGATTGTTCTCAGTATTTTTGATGTGAGCCATCCTTACTGGTGAAAGGTGGTATCTCATTGTTGTCTTGATTTGGATCTCTCTGATGATGAGTGAAGGTGAGCATGTTTTCATGTGTTTGTTAGCCATCCTTCTGTCTTCCTCAGAGAAGTGTCTATTCATTTCTTCTCCCCACTTTTTAATGGCTTTGTTTGGTTTTGAGGGGCTCAGTTTTCTGAGTGCTTTGTAAGTTCTAGATATCAGCCCTTTATCTGATATGTCTAGTGAAAAGATTTTTTCCCATTCTGTTAACTGTCTTCTTGCATAAAGTAAGGTTTCTTTCGCCATGCAGAGCTTTTTAGTTTGATGTAGTCCCATTTGTTTATGTTTGCTGCTAAGGTTCTTGCCATTGGTGTTCCATTCTCGAAGACCTTTTTGATATATAGGTCTTCAAGTGTTCTCCCTATTTTATTCTCAATAAATTTTATAGATTCGGGTCTGATTTCAAGGTCTTTGATCCATTTTGAGTTGACTTTTGTATAAGGAGTGAGGTATGGGTTGATTTTCACTTTCGTACATGTGGTTTTCCAGTTGTGCCAACACCATTTGTTGACTAGGCTTTCTTTGTTCCATTTCAGATTCTTGCCTCTTTATCAAATATTAGTTGGCTGTATATCTGGGGGTTTATGTCTGGGAAATCTCTTCGAACCCACTGGTCTGAGGTCCTGTCTCTGTTCCAGTACCATGCTGTTTTGATTACTATGGCTTTATAGTATAGTTTCAAGTTAGGTAAGGAGATTCCACCCAGCTTCTTGTTTTTGAGTATGTGTTTGGCTATCCTGGCTCTTTTGTGGTTCCAGATGAATTTTGTGATTGATTGTTCTATTTCTTTAAAGAATTGTGTCTGGATTTGGATAGGGATTGCATTAAATCTATATAGAAGTTTGGGTAGGATAGTCATTTTGACTATGTTAATTCTACCTATCCATGAGCATGGGATGTTCTTCCATTTCTTTAGATCGTCTTCAATTTCTTCTGAAGCGTTTTGAAGTTTCCCTGGTATAGGTCTTTCACTTCTCTTGTAAGGTTGATTCCTAGATACTTGATATTTTTTGATACTATCTTAAATGGGATTGTATTTTTAATCTCTCTCTCCTCAGCTTCATTGTTTGTATATAGAAACGCAACTGTCTTTTGTGTATTGACTTTGTATCCAGCCACTTTGCTGTATTGGTTGATTGTTTCTAGGAGTTTTACTGTGGACTCTTTAGGGTTTTCGATGTATATCATCATATCGTCGGCAAATAGAGATAGCTTGTGTTCCTCTTTCCCTATTTGAATTCCTTTGATTCCCTTCTCTTGTCGGATTGCTATTGCTAGGACTTCTAAGGTTATATTGAATAAGAGTGGAGAGAGTGGACAGCCTTGTCTAGTTCATGAACTTAGTGGGAATGCTTCTAGTTTCTCGCCATTAAGTATAATGTTGGCTGTAGGCTTTTCATATATAGCTGTAACTATCTTGAGGAAAGTTCCTTCTAACCCTATTTTGCTGAGTGTCTTTAACATGAAAGGATGCTGGATTTTGTCAAACGCCTTCTCTGCATCGATTGATATGATCATGTGGTTTTTGTCTTTCATGTTGTTGATGTGGTGTATCAGATTGATTGATTTGCGTATGTTGAACCAACCTTGCATTCCTGGTATGAATCCTACTTGGTCGTGATGTATGATCTTTTTGATGAAGTGTTGGATTCGGTTTGCTAAGATTTTGTTAAGTATCTTTGCATCTATGTTCATTAGTGAGATTGGTCTGTAGTTTTCTTTTTTGGTGGTGTCTTTGCCTTCTTTGGGAATGAGTGTGATATTAGCCTCATAAAAGGAGTTGGGGAGGATTCCTGTTTTTTCTATGGTTTGGAAAAGCCTATGGAAAAGTGGTAGTAAGTCTTCTTGAAATGTTTGATAGAATTCACCTGTAAATCCATCTGGGCCTGGGCTTTTGTTCTTAGGGAGTTTTTTTAATTACATCTTCAATTTCCTCTGAGGTGATTGGTCTGTTAGTCTTTCTAGATCCTCCTTTTCCAGTCTTGGAATAGGGTGTTTGTCCAAGAATCTGTCGATTTCTACTGGGTTCTCTAACCTAGTTGAGTATAGTTGTTCATAATATGATCTCATGATGTTTTGTATTTCTTGGGGTTCTGTTGTAATCTCTCCCCTTTCATTTGTGATCCTACTGATTTGGGTGTTTTCCCTCTTTTTTTTGGTGAGTTTTGCCAATGGTTTGTCTATCTTGTTTATTTTTTCAAAAAACCAACTCCTGGTCTCATTGATTTTTTGTATTGTTTTCTTGGTTTCGATGTTGTTTATTTCTGCTCTGGTTTTTATTATTTCTTGCCTTCTGGTTGTGGTTGGATTCCTCTGTTGCTGTTGTTCCAGTTCTTTGAGGTGATCTTTTAAACTGTTGGTTTTGTTGTTTTCCTGTTTCTTGACATAGGCCTGTATTGCTATGAGTTTCCCCCTAATTACTGCTTTTGCTGTGTCCCATAAGTTTTGACATGTTGTCTCTTCATTGTCATTTGTCTCAAGGAATCTTTTTATTTCTTCCTTGAGTTGTTCTTTGATCCAGCTGTTGTTGAGCAGCATGTTGTTTAATCTCCAGGTATTAGTTTTTCTCCATTGCTTCTTCTTGACATCAATTTTAACCTCTGTTGCATAGTGATCTGAAAGGGTACTTCTTATGATCCTTACCTTTGTGGTCTTATATAGGTTGGCTTTGTATCCTAAGACATGATCTATTCTGGAGAAGGTTCCATGTGGGTTTGCGAAGAATGTGTATTCTGCTTTCTGGGGATGGAGGGCTCTATATAAATCTATTAGCCCTAAATCTTCTAATTTTTCATTTAGAGCTCTTATTTCTTTGCTATTTTTCTGTTTGGTGGTTCTGTCCAATGGTGATAGTGGAGTATTGAGGTCCCCTACTATTATCACATTTCCCTTCATGTGTTTCTCCAGGTTTGCTAGTAGTTGCCTCACATATTTTGCTGACTCTACATTAGGTGCATAGATATTGACCAGGGTTAGTGTTTCTTGATCTAATGTTCCCCTGATCAGTAAGTAGTGACCCTCTTTGTCTCTGATCACTTTCTTGAGGTTGAATACAATTTGGTCTGATATAAGAATGGCTGTCCCTGCTCTTTTTTGTTTTCCATTGGCCTGAATAATTACTTTCCATCCTTTTATTCTAAGCCTGTGCTTATCCTGTAACTGTAGGTGTGTTTCTTGCAGACAGCAGAAGTCCGGTTTATTTTTTCTAACCCAGTTCTCTACTATGTGTCTTTTAATTGGAGAGTTCAGTCCATTCACATTTAGGGAAATTATTGATAGAGAGGACTGTTGTGCCGTTGTATTGTGTGGAGTGGTTGTTGTTACAATCGGGGGTTTGGATTATGTAATTCATCTCTGAGTAAGTCGTTTAGGATCGGCTTGGTTTGCACAAATAGTTCAAGTTCGTTCATGTTTGAGAATGTTTTTATTCTGCCCTCCCATATGAATGATAGTTTTGCTGGGTATTGTACCCTGGGTTGGAAATTTCTTTCATTCAGTCGTGTAAATATATCATTCCACTGTCTTCTTGCTTGAATTATTTCAAATGGGAGATCCGGTTTGATTCTTATGTCCTTTCCTTTGTACTTGAGGTTTTTTTTCTCCCTTATTGCTTTCAGGAGTTCCTCTTTCTCTTTGTTTTTTGCCATTTGGATTATTATGTGTCTTGGTGTTGGCTTATTAGGGTCTATTTTATTAGGAACCCTCTTGATTTCCTGGATTTGTCCTGAAGTGTCTTTCCAGAGTGTGGGGAAGTTCTCTGTTATTATCTCCCTGACTACCTGTTCTTCCCCCCTTCCCTATTTCCTCCCCTTCTGGTATACCCACAATTCTTAGATTGTTCCTTTTGTCTTTTTTCATTAGATATTGGATTTTTCCTTCCAGTGCTTTGCCTTTTATTTCTTTGTTGGTTTCTTGATCTTTTTTTGATTGTAGTTTTCCTTCGAGTTCTTCGATGTGCTTCTCCAACTCTGTGTTTCTGCTCGTAAGGCTTGTTACTTTGTCTCTTAAGTCCTTCACTTCTTTTTGTATGGTCTCTCTCATGTTCTTTGACATTTCTTCTTTAATTTGGCTGATTCGTTCTTCCATGGTTTTCTTATATTCGGTAGCTAGGGTTTCTTTCATTACTGTTAGTAATTCCTGCATTTCCTTCCTCATTACCGTTTTTAAGTCTTCTTCCCCTGGATCTGTGCGATTTGGTGGACTTGGGAACTTGCTAGGATTTGTCATGGTGTCTCCAGTTATTAGGGATTTCCTTGATTTGCGCATGGTTCTTTGTATTTAATGGTGTGTTTTGGAGTGCTGTGGCTTCTTTTTTTGGCCTGCTTGTTCCCCTTCCTGAAGGTGGTTCTAGAGGGGCCTGTTGGGTGAGCTTGTTGAACCTAGCTCTTTCTCCTCCCCTTTGCTGCATAGGGGTCAGCCTTCCCTGTGGGTCCTGTCCCTTTTCTGCTCCTTAGTTCTGTCAGCGGTGCAGTTCCGCTCCTGGCCACAATGTTTGCTGGCGCTGTTGAGCCTAGTTCTCTGTCCCCCCTCTCTCCGAGAGTCAATGGAGCTCCGTCCCCTCCAAGCCTCCGTTGAAGGAGTTCCTTCCGCCCAACCCAGAGCTCTCGTCCTTGGGGAGTCCCTGGTCCATTCCAGGGCCCTAGGGGATGGACTGTTCTAGGTCACCTGAGGGGCCAGACGACTGGCCCTATCTCCCTTGTCTATTCGGGTTGTTCAAGTTGCCCTTCCAGGTGCCCACCCAGAGGAAGGGCTTCCCTCAAGCCACTCTCCTCAGCGCTTGTGGTTCCTGGGGAAGGGGCTTGGCCTGGCAGCAGCGGGGAACAGGCCTTACAAGGCCGTTTCCGTGCCTCCCGGGGTCGCAGGGAAGGGGCTCGGCCTGGCAGACGAGGGGGACCGGGCCTTACCTGGCCGATCCCGCGCCTCCCGGGTTCGCAGGGGAAGGGGCTCGGCCTGGCAGCCGCGGGGGACCGGGCCTTACCTGGCCGATTCCGCGCCTCCCGGGTTCGCAGGGGAAGGGGCTCGGCCTGGCAGCCGCGGGGGAACGGACCTTACAAGGCCGTTTCCGCGCCTCCCGGGTTCGCAGGGAAGGGGCTAGGCCTGGCAGCAGCGGGGGACCGGGCCTTACCTGGCCTATTCCGCGCCTCCCGGGTTCGCAGGGGAAGGGGCTCGGCCTGGCAGCCGCGGGGGAACGGACCTTACAAGGCCGTTTCCGCGCCTCCCGGTTTCGCAGGGAAGGGGCTAGGCCTGGCAGCCGCGGGAGACCGGGCCTTACCTGGCCGATTCCGCGCCTCCCGGGTTCGCAGGGGAAGGAGCTCGGCCTGGCAGCCGCGGGGGACCGGGCCTTACCTGGCCGATTCCACGCCTCCCGGGTTCGCAGGGGAAGGGGCTCGGCCTGGGAGCCGCGGGGGACCGGGCCTTACCTGGCCGATTCCGCGCCTCCCGGGTTCGCAGGGGAAGGGGCTCGGCCTGGGAGCCGCGGGGGACCGGGCCTTACCTGGCCGATTCCGCGCCTCCCGGGTTCGCAGGGGAAGGAGCTCGGCCTGGCAGCCGCGGGGGACCGGGCCTTACCTGCGGATAAATTTTTTTTACCACATCCTCACGTACACAGGTTGTTTCCATTATTTTTCATACATACCATTCTTAGTGATGTGAAATTTTTCATTGCTACTCTGATATGTAGTTTTCTAAAAATAATTGACATAAATACATATTTTGGCTACGTCGGTAATGCTTAGGGGTTACTCTTGGCTAAGTGCTCAAAATCGCTCCTGGCTTGGGGTACCATATAGAATGCCAGGGATCAAACCCAGGACTTTCCTGGGTCAACCGCGTGCAAGGCAAATGTCCTACTACCATGCTATCGCTCTGGCCCAGACATGAATACATTTTTATGTGCCAACTGTCCATCCAGATATTTTCTTTAGTGAACTTTGTTCATCTTCTCTCCACATTCATTATTGGGGAGACAGATGGGGGACAAGTGTAGGTACTCAGGCTTATTTTTTGTTCTGGTGATATTAAGGGTACATATAGGTCAAATACAAGAAGATGTTCTACCCACTGTACTCTCCACTCATCAATACCCCAGTTTTAATAGCATTATTATTTTATTGCTGTGCTTTGAGACTTTAGCTATATTCTAATTTATTATATATAATAAAGTAGATTATTTCTAATTTATTATACCATAATAAATTAGATTATGATATAATTTATTCTAATTTATTTATTTTGATCTTATCTAGTTTATTTTGACATTCAAGAAGTTTTGTATTTAATATAGCTCTATTTTTTATTTTATGTTTATATTTTTATGAATACAATGTTACTATTAAGTTTAACTATCAAAGGTTTAACTGTTCATGAATGTATCTCCGAGCCTGCCAGGAATTACTTCTGAACATATAACAGGAGTAATTCCAGAGCATCACCGTGTGTGACTCAAAAACAAAAACAAAAAAAGTTTCAAGAGGAGCTACTACAAATATTTTTCAGGCTCTTTCAGGAAATTGAAGGAACAGAAACACTACAGAATAGTTTTATGCACATAACATCACCCTGATACCAAAAACAGAGATTCTAACATCACCCTGATACCAAAAACAGAGATGCTATAAAAAAATAAAAGGAAACTTACAGACCAATATCCCTTATGAACACAGATTCAAAGATCATCAACAAAATTCTAGCAAATAGGATGCAATGCCTTCAAGAAGGTCATACAACATGACCAAGTAAGTTTCATTCCAGAGATGCAAGGATTGTTTAACATATGCAAATCAATCAACATAATACACGATATCAACAAAAGGAATAATAAAAACCATATGATCATATTAATAGATGCAGAAAAAGCATTTGATAAATGTCCAATATCCATTCATGATTAAAAACTCAACCAGATGGAAATGGAAGGACTTTTCTTAGTACAGTCAAGGCCATCTAGCACAAGTAAATGGCAAATATTATTCTAAATTGGGAAAAACTGAAAGCCTTTCCCCTAAATCTGGTACAAGACAAAATTGACCCCTGTTACCACTCCTATCTAACATGGTACTGAAAATACTTGCCATAGCAAATAGTCAAGAAAAAGATATCAAGGGCATGTAAGGAAAGAAGTTAACTCTTTCTGTTTGCAGATGACATGAGACTATATTTAGAAAATCCTAAAGACTGTACTAAAAAGCTCCTAGAAACAATAGATTCATATATCAAAGTGGCAGGCTACAAAATTAACATGCAAAGAACAATGGCCTTCTTATACACAAATGATAATAGAGAGAAATTGGCATTAAAAAAACAATACCATTCACAATAATACCAAGGAAACTCAAGGAAACCCAAAGTAACTAAGGAGTTGAAGGATATATACCAAGAAAACTACAAAACACTGCTTCAACAAGTAAAAGAGGACACAAAGAAATGAAGACATATAGCCTGTTCATGGATTGGGAGGATTAATATAATTAAAATGGTAATAGTTCCCAAAGCATTGTGCATATTTAATGCAATTTCTATAAGGATAGCATGACTTTCTTTTAAGAAGTAGATCAAACACGACTGAAATTCATTTGTAACAATAAACATCCACTGATAGATAAAGCAATCCTTAGGTAAAAGAAGATGGGAGGCATCACTTTCCCAAACTTTACATTGTACTGTAAAGCAACAATTAAAACAGCATGATACTAGAATATAGACCCTCTTATCAATGAAATAGATATGATTATTCAGAGAATGTTCCTTAAATATATAATCAACTAATATTTCATAAGGGAGCAAGAAATGCAAAATAGAGCAAGGAAAGCTTTTTCAACAAGTGGTTTTGGACAACTGGTCAGCCACATACAAAAAAGTGAACTCGAACCTCCATCTAACACCATGCACAAAGGTCAAATCAAAATGGATTAAATACTTGGATATTAGACCTGAAACCATAAGGTATATAGAAGAACATGTAGGTAAAACACTCCATGACATTGAGACTAAAGTCATCTTTAAGGAAGAAACATCACTCTCCAAACAAGTGGAAGCAGAGATAAACAGATGCGACTATATTAAGCTGAGAAGCTTCTGCACCTCAAAAGAAATAGTGACTAGGATACAAAGGCCACTCACAGAATGGGAGAAACTATTCACCAAATTTCCATCAGATAAGGGACTAATATCTAAGATATACAAGGTACTGACAGAACTTTACAAGAAAAAAAATTAACTTCACCAAAAAGTGGGGTGAAGAAATGAACAGACACTTCCTCAAAAAAGAAATACAAATAGCCAATAGGCCAAAAATGCTCCACTTCACTAAGCATCAGGGAGATGGAAATTAAAACAATGGAGTACCATGTCACATTACAGAAACTATCACACCTCACAAAGAACAAGAAAAGTCAATGTTGGGAGGGATGTGGGAGAAAGGAACTCTCATTCACTGCTGGTGGGAATGCAGTCTAGTCCAGTCTTTATGGAAAAAAATATAGAGATTTCTCAAAAAAGTGGAAATTGAGCTCCCATATGATCCAATTTTACCAATTCTAGTGATATGCTCTAAGAACATAAAAATACAACACAAAAATGCCTTCTGCAAACCTATATTCATTGCAGTGCTATTTACAATAACCTGCTGCAAGCGGCTTCTGTCTTGCAGCGCCAGTGGGATTTCGGTGAATTCACTTCAGGGAGATTGGGTTGCCAGGGCCGCTTACGGAAAAATATAAAATAAGAAATAAATGAAACCACACAGAGTATGTAGTGTCAACACGTCTTCTGGCAGGAGTGCGACAAGTTTATTTTCCAAATGGGTTTTTATAGGGGTAAGCCAGTCCCAGGTGCAGAGAAGGCAAAAGGAAAGGTAACACTCAGGGCAGTTTTTAACAAACAACCTCAAATGCAAAACATAAGTTAGGAGGAAGTAGGTAGTATCTAGAAACTTGTTCTTCACTGGGCTGGGGTCTATTGTTTATGAGGTCAAGCACAGGAAGAAACCAAATCTCCCAATATGTGTTTTCCTATTTTCTGTGCAGAGTCAATTTCGCCCTTGTTTACCAGAAACTTGAGCTGCAAGGACATATTTGAAAAAGAGAAAAACATGGTCTGAACTTTTAGGGTTATATATATCCATAAAAGGGTGATTTTTAGTAATCTTTGTTGCTGGAATTTCTGAGCCAAATTATTTGATAGAGGCCACAATTTTGCCTGAGATAATGCCAAGCATCTCTTCGGAAATTCCTCAACCATCCACACATAGGGCCTTTTGAGGAACCCCGTGGGGGATATTGCAGTTCTCCCTACCAGGAAATTCTAAGGATACCTCTGGTGGGCTGAATTCCCCTAAAGGTTTATGATGCTGTGGCAATAACCAGAATCTGGAAACCACCCAGATGCTGACAACAGATGAGTGGCTAAAGAAACTATGGTATATATACACAATGGAATACTATGTGATTATGTGTCTATCAGGGAAAATGAAATCATGAAATATTACTATACATGGGTGGACATGGAAATATTATGGTGAGTGAAATAAGTTAGAGAAAGATAGGCACAGAATAGTCTCACTCACCTGTGGGATTAAAAAAATTTTTAAAAAGTATAGAAATGATACCCTGAGACAATGCAGGCTAGAAGGGCCAGCCCACAAAGAGCCATGAGTGCAGTTATAGAAATAACTACAGCAATAACTATCATGACAATGGTAGTGAGTGAGAGAAATAAAATGCCTGTCTCAAATATATGCAGGCAGTGTGGAAATAGGGAGATTGTGGACATTGGTGGTGGGAACATTGCACTGGTAAAGTGGGATATTCTTTTTTATGGCTGAAACCTAACTATAAACATGTTTGCAATCATGGTGGCTTAGATCATTATATTATTAAAAGAAGTTAAGCATTGTCTCAAAATGTTGAAATCATATGAATTATATGCCTTTGTTATAGTAGAACTAATTTGCTCAAGCATTTATATAAAGAGAAATATTGTCTTCTTTGGTGTAATACAAATAACACTTTTTTTCTATATTTGTAAGCAAATAGAGGAGACTAAAAGAACTTCGGTTCTCCAAATCTCCAAGTTTGTTACAAAAATGAAGTCTTGCTGAGTTATAAAAAATAGATCATGAAGCTAATTATTCTGACATACTTAGGGCACTAATTGGATAGATCAATATAAACTAAATCAAGTCAAATATTAACTTGCTTGCAATTATTATATATAGGCAAAAACTTATTATTTTACTGTGACAGTTTGTAAGTTAGCTTTTTATATAGTGTCTAATTTGAGAGATATTGTGTAACAGCCACACATTTACATATTCATTTGTTGATACAATCTACTAACTTTTCTAATTTATACTAAGGGTAAAATTCTAAATAAATAGAAACACTTGTATTATTATTTAAACTATTCACTTTCAGATAATAATTCATTTTTCCCATAAAATTACTTCATTCATTTGTCTAACATGAGTCGAAAAGATTCAAAATATCTTATTTCAAGTTAAAGGAAACTTGGCCTAATATTTTTATCATGTACTCAACTTGTTATAATAGGAATCATATCATTCTGGGCCCAAGAGATAGTACAATGGTCAGAATGCTTACCTTGCTTGCATCTAACTCATATTTGATTCCTAGCATCACATGTGGTCCCTCAAACACCTCCTGCAGTCACAGAGACAATAAACCCTAAGTATCAACAGGTGTGGCACAAAAATTTTTTAAAAAGAAAAAGAAAATAGAAATAAAGAAAAGGAAATCATATAATGTATATAGTCTTCTCAAACACTACATAATGCACTGAATATTATTGAATGATCAAGTCATGTGAAGTTAACAAAATTTTTCCATGTTAAATATACTCCTATAATGTCTAAGATTTTTCTTTCTTGTTCTGTCTTATATTTTTATAAAAAAAAGTATGCAAGTTTTTCTGATTGTCTGCTTTCATAAGTTCCTACTACTATTGAACTAAATAAATTTACTAATAATATATTATGAAATCACTATTCTAATGAGGTATTGATGTCCCAGCTAAAAATAATGATGAATGAGCAGTGAAGAAAATAAAATTTTAGTGTGTATACTATTACCAAAAGACAAATCTATTCTGTTCTATTATTTTTTTATTTATCACAGCATTTTGACATCAATGTGAATATTATTGAACAATTCAAACAAAAACAAATAGTAAGTGTTGCTATTTCTCAAGGTGCATTTTATCTAAGAATGTGGCTGAGAATTAAATACCTCTGAAGTCTGCATCCAGAAAAATCTTAAAACTCAAGGTACAAGAAAATAAAGTTGTTATATTTTAATTTTTCACAGATCATTGTGCATTATGATTACCACACATGGTTAGAATCCTTCACTAATTCAGTTCTGAGAGGCTATAAATATTTCCTTTGAAATATACTCCACACACTGAAGAACAGGAAAGCTTTAGGTTTCCTCCCTTTCTCCTCCACAAAGCCACACAACCCTGTTAGCCTTCTCCAAGGACAAAACATCCTTGGCGTTTCTCTATAGCTATTAAATGACTTTTTGTGTCTCCCAAATGTCAATTCCAGCAAAGCATTACCATCCAAGGAAGCTTCTTTCAATTTTTCAATTGCTCATGTCTTTCATTCCTCATGCTGTCTGTCCCAAAGATGTCTGAGCTAACTATCTCTGAAGCATACATTTACGGAAAACATTTGTAAAGTGAATGCTACTTGAAAAAAAAAGTCTGTTACTCTCCATAAGAATCTTTGTAGCTACTTTTTTCTGTGTAGTCCTGACATTTCAGTAATTGCTTCAACCTTAGTGCAGCCAGGCTCTCTGCCTTCCCTAAATGAAACATTTCCTACACTCCTTATTTTAGAAGTTCTCCACTTTGATTACTAAAGCACTAAGGTTCTCTGCCCTGGCCAAGACTGCTTTTAGCCTGTCAACATGTCTGAATCAAATTTTCCTCAGTGAAAATGTAGTGCCCACAGTGAAAAGTGGTTTCATCATCCCCTGATTTCTTTCTTTTCTTTCTTTTTTTTTTAATATTTTTTATTGTGACCAATGTGAATTACCAGTCTTTCACAGTTATATTTAAGGTACATAGTGACAGTAAAATAGGGTCATTCCCGCTACCAGTGTTGTCTTCCCTCCACCCCTGTTCCCAGCATGAATCATATACCACCTCTCTTGCCCCCTACACTGCTAGTGTAATAGGTCCCCTCTCTGTATAGCTTGATGTAGATTGGGTTATCTTTACTCTGTTGTCGTTGACTTTGGGTTTAGTGTTTAGATATGATCATTTTTTATTTCCATTCAATAAGGTTCATTATGGGTGAGCTAAATTTACTTGGAGGTTTTTTTGTCTGTTTGGTTTTTGTTTCATTTTTAAAAAATATGTAAGTCTGACCAAAGTAATAAAACATCAAGTAGGTCTCTGGCCCACCCAAGTTTTATCCCTGACATTCCATATTGTCCTCTGAGTTCAAGATTTAATTCCTGAATATATAGCCAAGAATAATCTGAGTATGTCCAGTTATGGCCCACAAACAAAAATAAAAACAAAAGACAGCTTGATTGGTATTTTTAAATAACTACAAAGCTACAAAAAGATGTTTGTAGCAGATATTTATGAATGCTAGTAGCTTATAAGTTTATAAGTTTTGCTGGAAACCAACATTATTTTAAGTTGTAATAAAACCCTGAAAAGAATTAGAAAAATTTAAGAAGAAAATATGCTAAAATTAAATTAAAAAATAAGTCATCCAAGTTATCTTTATTCAATGCACTAGACACTTTTCAGCATTGCTGTCTATATGAAAGGGATGACAGAAGGGGAGAATACAGATACTATGCATTTCAGGGACATTGCTGAATATAAATTAATATTCTTTTCTAGAGATACAATATTAGTCTTCTAGTTGAGAGTAATAAAAAATGAAATTAAGATAGTTAAGTAACTATAACAGGTTTAGTTTTAAAATCCTAATGACAATTAGGATATATGCACTCCTCTGTTCATTACTTAGAACAATTTATATGTTATGAAGACAACATATATCTTCCCTATAAATAGATGAATGGATCAAGAAGTTGTGGTATAGAATATTATGCATCTTTAAGAAAGGAAAAATGCAATTTGATGCAATATGGATAAAGTAGGAGTTTCATGCTAAGTAAAATTTATCAAGAAAAAAGAAATAGATATAGAATGATCTCCCTCTTAAGTGAGATTTAATTACGCACATTATGAGAGCAATAAAGGACCATAGGCAGAAAACTGAACAGTTATTCACTGAACTAAGGATCAGTAGGTCTAGTCTTGTGCAGTGGGGAGAGCACAGGGGAAGTATATGGTCTTAGGCAGTCTTGTTTCATTTTTTTACCCTTGAAGGAGATAAAGTATAGAATATAAAAGGAATGAATGCCAAGATGCCTTAGACCTAGTCTAGGGCCCTTTTAAATTGTAGAGCAATTCATTGAATACTGAAGACAATCGATTCCAAGATAAACCAGTTCTATGGACCCAAGTTTTATACTGCTAATGCACCGTTCACCTGAAATCGGTCAATTTAGTTATGCCCTGAGTCAAAGGTAAGAATTCAGCAGTAGCTTGAATGTGCCCATTATTTAAAAAAAAAAAAAAAAAAGAAAGAAAGAAAGGAAAAGAAAAAGAAAAACAATCAGGACTAGTGTGATAGTTTAATTCTGGGTACCCTATGTGGTACCATAAGCACAGCAAAAAAGAACCCTGATAGCAAGGACAGGACCAGTGCCAAGTGTGGCTCAAAGCCAAAAAAAGAGAGAAGTTAATAATAAATTATATTTGTGTAGTAATATTAAAATGTTGATAAACCAAGTGAATATTTATATATAAGAATAAGCATGTAAATAAGGATAAGAAAATACTGAGACAAGTGATGCATTATATCACAGGCATTTGGGGGAAATATATGAAAAGTGGTATCAACAGTTAACTTCAGTGCAAAAAGTGTTTTGATTTTGTAGTTTTATAAACTATTCAAATAATTTAACAAATGTGATTATTTTTTTCTATGAAAAGTGATTATCTGTATTTGGGCAAAAGTAGGGTATTTTTATATGTTATAATTTTATGCATTAGACAAAACCAAATAAAATGTTATTTTGAAAATTAAATGAAAACTTCCACCTTAGTCATACTCTCTGAAGTATAAGTCTTTAAAACTTGGAGTTGCTAATATCTCATCTGTAGGACTGCATTTACTTAGGATATGCTGAAATTAACTATAACAGTTTTCAACGTATCCTATTGATCACTTTTCTAGATTAATAGCTGTCATTTTGAAGATTCTCATTGTTCATATTCTAACTCAGAGTTGCCAAGGCAGTTAAACCAAATGTATACTAATATTTACATGGAATTTCTGTTAACTAGAAACTATCTGACACTCATTAAATAAACAACAAATGATAAACTTTTAAGTATCTTCTTCCCAAAGCATATTTTAATAAAAATGTAATTGATTCACAGTGAAATATTATTTACATTTTTATAGGGACCTTTTGGGTGGTGTCTAGAGGCCCAAGGGGCCACTCACTCTCAGCAATACTCATTTCTTTGGGAGGTCTGAAGTTTCAGTGCAAAGCCTATGATGTGATATAGCTGCTTAGCCCAAGAGGTCCTTTGGTGATCAATTGTAGGTTGGATCCAAGGGTCAAACTTAGAGTCTCAAACATGTGTGCTCTATACTTTTAAACTATCACTGTAACACTATGCGAATGCATTTTGTTTTACTTATTTCATTTGGAGAGGTCTCACCTGGCTTTGCTCAGGTGTAACTCCTGTCAGTGCTAATAGGAACATTTGTGGAGCTAGGGATCAAAATGAAGTCAATGGTGTACAAAAAAAAAACCATCTTAAACTCTGTACTATCTCTCCAGCCCAAGTGTTTGCATTTTAAAGATAAAGTTTCATTAGTAATTCATAACATCTACTATAGTAGAACCCAAATATGATTTATATTTTGATCTAACATGCGTTTATTATAGGAAATTCCTACTACCCTTGAAATAGGGCTATATAAAAATGGCATAGACTGTTTAGAGGTAATAATATACATCAGTTGGGATAGATTAGGCTTTGTTATGGCAGCAAAATGCAAACAGGCCTGGAACTTAATAACAAAAATGGCGTTTCAAATGAGTTCTCTCCGTAGTAATGGCAGGGAAGAATAGATTGGAGAATTGAGTAAAGACAATTCACTGTGTAAATTTACAGTACGATGGCAGATTACTTTCTACTCATATTTCACTGACAAATAAAGTCAAGAAGTCTCCCTTCTCAAATGGAAAATTACCAAGATAATTGAAGCCGTAGGGAACAAAAGTGGTCTTTTATCTACCTTACTGAGTTCTGTGGTAATTTATGAAGAAAGCTTTATAAGAAATTATGCATTATAAATGTCAATAACTATTGTAAACATTAAAATTTATGTTTATAAGATTTAAATTAAAATTATAAATTTATGTTTATAGAAATAAATTCTTTAAACTTTTGGGACCAGGATATTAAACAGTGATAGAACATATTCATTACATATGGGAGATTCTGGGCTCAATCTCTGGTATAATAATTCTTTACTCATTTTTACTCTTTTTTTGAGGGAAGGATTTTTGGGCCACACCCAGTAATGCTTAGGGGTTACTCTTGGCTAAACACTCAGAAATCACTTCTCGCTCAGGGAACCATATTGGACACTAGAAGATCTAACCACAGTTCGTCCTGAGTCAGCCACATGCAAGGCAAATGCCCTACTGCTGATCCATTGATCCAGCCCCTAATTTTTGCTCTTGTTTCATTTTCTCAATTTCTATTGTAAGCTTTGTTATTCAATTATTTTTATTCTTATTTTTATTTTTGTATTTGGGCCACATCCTGCAGCTCTCAGGAGCTCTCCTGCATTCAGAAATTGCTCCTGGAAAGCTCAGGGGAACCATATGAGATGCAGGTAATAAAACTCAGGTCCATCCTGGACCCATCCCGTGCAAGGCAAATACCCTACTGCTGTGCTAACTCTCCCGCCCTTCAATTTTTATTTATTTTTGAATGCTAAAATAAAATTTGCATAGAAAATGAAGATAAAGTATAGTAAGATGAAAACAAAATATTCACGACTAATGTAGATTTCAATTCTATACCTAAATTGACTAGTTATGTGCTCTTATACCATCAATTTAATTAAAAAATTTAGGCATAGAAAATGAAGATAAAGTATAGTAAGATGAAAACAAAATATTCACGACTAATGTAGATTTTAATTCTATACCTAAATTGACTAGTTATGTGCTTTTATACCATCAATTTAATTAAAAAAATTTAGAATGAAGAGGCCAGAGAGATAGCATGGAGGTAAGGAATTTGCCTTGCATTCAGAAGGACGGTGATTCGAATACTGGCATCCCATATGGTCCCCTGAGCCTGCCAGGAGCAATTTCTGAGTGTAGAGCCAGAAGAAAGCCCTGAGTGCTGCCAGGTGTGACCCAAACTCCCCCCTCAAATTTGGAATTTATTATATTATTTTACACTGGTTATATAATGTATTTAAATTTTTATCTTAATGCCTAATGCATTAAGTATTAAATAAATTAACTTTTGCAATAGGGGCCGGAGTGGTGGCACAAGTGGTAAGTCATCCGCCTTGCGCACGCTAGCCTAGGACGGACCATGATTTGATCCCCAGCATCCCTATGGTACCCCAAACTAGGAGAGATTCTGAGCTCATAGCCAGAAGTAATCACTGAGCATCACCGAGTGTGGCCCCAAAACAAAACAAAACAAAATTAACTTTAGCAATTAGACACATTTAGTGCAATGCATTTCCCTTGGTTTTCTCTTCAACTAGTTCTAGGCATTGAGTGAAGAATACAGGTTTACTTACTGTATTTATAAAAATCTGCACTTCGGGATCTTTGAAGAGATGATAGGAACTTGCTAAATTGCTGTTTACTGGGGCCAGAGCAGAGGCACAAGCAGTAAGGCATCTGCCTTGCCCATTCTAGCCTAGGAACGACTGTGGTTAGATTTCCCTGCATCCCATATGGTCCCACAAGCCAGGAGCGATTTCTGAGTGCATAGCCAGGAGTAATCCCTGAGCATCACCAGGTGTGGCCCAAAAACCAAATAAAAATAAATAAATAAATAAAAATATATTGCTGCTTACTAAACTGCTTCTATTAAAAACTGAATCAATAGCACTAAGACAATGTATTAAGTTATGCTTTGACATTTATTATAAAAACATAAATCCAGATGTTATTTTTCCTTAAAACTGCATAGATGTGGTTGGCCAAAGAGATAGTACAGTGAGTAGGATATTTATCTTGCATGCAACCAACATAGATTCAGTAGATAGCATCCCATATATAACCATCACCAGGAATGATTACAGAGTGCAGTGTCTGATCATCACTGAATGTGGCCCAAATATTAAAAAAAAGCACAGATGTGGTATGATTCTTAAAATGTTTATATAATATTAAAAATACTCAAATTTAGAGGTTCAGTTATAGGTATAGGTCAAATAAAACCAAGAATCCAATAGTGACCCCTGACTATTGATCTATTTCTATAGTCTCAGTAGAGTGCTTAAGTTTTTAAGTTATATATGGCCAAATTCTGTATTTTCTACTGTTCTTTTGTTATATTTTTCAACTCTGGAATCAAATTTCTAAACTAATATCTAGTTTGATTGAGATTCTTTCATAATTCGCAAAGTTTTACAATGGTGAGTTCGGTTTTCATTGTTATTTCTCATACAAAATAATGGTGTGACCCAAAAACAAAAACAAAAAAAAATTGGGTGGAGATAAAGTACAGTGCTGCAAGAGGCATAAGGTTAACCCTAGTTCAATCTATGGCACAACATTGTCCCCGAAGTATCAATGCAGGTGGCCAGTACTACACAGAAACTTCCTGGGATTGTTTCTCTTAATAGCTGCCCAGTGAACAAAGACATATACTTTGGTGTCATTTCTGTTGATAAATCCTTAACCATTCAGGACACTGAACCATTTGATAGTGGCCAGGACGTGTATTACCAGCAACCGCTTGTCTACCTGACTCAGTGCTTGGGAAATGGGGTATCTCTAGCTGAGCCATTTTCAGACTCCGAGTCTGCAAAGATGGTTGGTGGCTCATCATTCTTGAGAGATGGGGTTTCTCTGGTATAGTTCCAGTAGTAAACGATAAATTATCAGTCCTGGGAGACATTTAGATGGGAAACTCATCATGACTGGGAAGGTACCTTTTCCCTCTTTGGCATGTGTGCAGAAGAATCTCTAGGGAGCCTGGCACATACAGTCCAGAGTGAGAAATACAGGTAAAGGGACAGGGCAACATGAAGCCGGTCAGAACAGGAGCCATGTTCACCGATGTTCCAATAAAAGGCACAGCACATTCAATCCAGCTCAAGGGGGCTGAGAGTGAAACGTGTGTAGTCTGGCAAACTTCTATCTCGTGTGGAGTGCCAGCTGCCTGCCAGAATTGCTGCTTTTATTGAGTCCCAAGATGACACCTGCGTGGGGCAGTAAGGACAGATAGTTTAGGCTATCCTGAGCCAGTTCCACCCAGGTTTACAAGTAAGACAATCTCTATTTTGGGGTAAATCCAAGTTGTAAACAAGCATACAAAGGAACTAGGAATGCTCTTTGTTTAGGTAAAAGAATGTGTAACCTAACACCGGAGGATTCCTGAGCACCACTAGGAGGCCCGGGCCAAAGCATAGCTGGAATAACACAGCCTTGACAAAGTTGTCTGACAATCACCAGATTATCTTTAGCACCCTTTGGCACTTCCCTATAATTAGTAAGTAAGCAAAAACATAAATACATAGTTGAGAGAAGACTAAACAAACCTAGCAAAACAAAACGTAGCAAAAACAAATCTATTCCTTTTAAGAAAGCTACATTCATAAAAATTCACTGTTAATTTGCCGTTCATGTATAAACAAAATGATGGTCCTGCAATATTATTAGTTTTATTACTTTTAATTAGGTAATGTTAGTTCATAATATTATATATGTTTTTTTGTTTGTTTAATTTTGTTTAGTTTGAGGGGCCATACCTGGCAGTGCTCAGGAATTACTCCTGGCTCTGTGCTCAAGGATCATTCCTAGTAGAGCTTAGGGGATCATACAGGATGCTGAAAATCTTACCCAGATCAGCCTCGTGCAAAGCAAACGTCCTACCTCGGGCCCCTTGTATGTTTTGTCAGTAGTTTCAAATTGTTTCAAGTATATATACATTCCAGCTCTGACATCAAGGTACCAATATCTCTCTACTACAATATATTAGATCCTCTCCACCATGCAGTCTTGAAATTAAAATAGTTTAAATATTTGCCTTGTTGGAAAATAGTTTTATTGGAAAATTGACTAAAATTTGTGTTCACTTTTTTTAAAGTTATAGAATATTAGTTAATATGTTGCTGGACTCTACTAGCAGAAAACTTGTTCTTTGTTTATTGACATTAAATAAACATTAAATAAACATTAAAGTTGAAGAATTCTTCTCATTGAAAGAAACAGAGACCTAAATTGCCTAAACCTCTGTTCATGATTCCACGAATCATCTAATAGTCTCTGATCTTCAAATTCTAGATTTATTCAAAGAAAAAAGTCCATATTATCTTCCTTTTAACTATTTTTTTCTGGCTTTTGTTGGACAATAGCATCTTTAGAAACAAGAAACTTTGAAAGTTTGCTTCATAACTTCTACATAAACTCTGCCTAATTTCCTTATAGATTCCAACCAACCTAACATAACTGATTTATCAAGAAAGAATTTATCAAAGATATGGACTATTATAAATATAATTTTTTACCATAAGGTCTATTATGTTCAATTGTAAAAGGAATCTCAGCATTTTCTTAAATTTAAAGATTTTCTAAAGTTTGAGAGAGTTATGCAT
The DNA here is from genome assembly GCF_024139225.1 of Suncus etruscus. NCBI lineage: Eukaryota > Metazoa > Chordata > Mammalia > Eulipotyphla > Soricidae > Suncus > Suncus etruscus. Next base: position 51,610,492 of record NC_064852.1, read on the forward strand.
ATAGTCAATTTACAATATAATTTATTTAAAAGTTTATTTAAATTTATCTGATAGCACATTTTATTCCCCATAATATGGTATGTAGGTTAGAGAATTCTCTTTCAAACACACACTGTTTACCCTTTAATAGACAGGCACTAGCAATTGTACCAGAGTGCCAGGAAGAAGTGTCCTCCCATATAGCTGTCGAATATTCTTAGTAGTCTAGATCAGAGCATTCAAGCACTCATTTTGATCTTCCTTCTAGCACACTTATTTAACAATGATATCTTTATGGAGAAAGGGAATTTATATAGATGCAATACTTAAAGCATGAAGGGACAGACCTATTACAGTGCATAGCATTTATAGTGTTCATTGCCGAGAATGAGACTTCTGGAGTGTCACAGACTGAGAAAATGTGGGGCCAAATAATATGAAATAGAGAAGAATGAAGAAAATATTGGAAAATTGTCCCCTCATACAATGAATGCATCACACAGGAAAGTAAAAAGTTAATTGGGAAAGATTTATTTCCCAGGTGTGGAGCATAAGTCTTTAGTGTGCAAAACCCAGAGTTTTCTTCCTGGTACTGCTGAGGTGATAGAGATTGAAAAAGTAAAAAGTTTACTATGCTATTATGACCTCTGAATTTTGGTTATAAATAAAATATATCATGTGTATCAAAGCTCAACACTTGGTTGCTTATATTTCACATACAACCACCAAGTTACACTGAAATTGTTCATGTTGATATTGTTCATCTGAAGCTAGAAGTTATCAATTTCATGGCAAAAAAATCTTTTAGAGAAATGAAGAATATCAATTATATATAAAATATTATGTTATGTATTTAATGTATTGAATCTAAAAAGAAACATCCATACCATTCTAGATTTTTGGAATTCAATGCATATTTTCAAAGAGACATAACAACTGTTGCTATAAGATATATTTTAGACAAAATATTTTCTGTTCTAATATAACAAAATTACATTAATAAAAATGTGTGTAGAATCTCATTGAGGTAAAAGTGGCCTGCTTTTTAATATTCAATCTAAAATAATTTTACAAGTTAAAATCTATTATAGTCAGCGTATTTTATCCAGTTTATTCAATTTTTGAGTCTTTCCACTGTTAAGAAAAACTATATTATAGAATTTCATCAAGTAACTGTAAACAAGGATAAAAATGATTTCTCTGCTATTGGGTGCAATCTTTTAAAAACTTTATTAATATTATACATTTTATTTATAATAAATATGACTAGAATGTCTTATATTTTGAAGAAGAGTAAATAAATGTTTTAAGCTTTATTTTTGTCTGATCTATGGTAGCAAAGTAAGATTTAATGATGTAATTATGAGTATTAACAAGAAATCTAGTTTCTTTTTCTGTTTTTCCTTTCTAATTGACCTACAATTAATATTTACCTATGAACAGATGGGGAAAGAAGTTAGTAACAAAGAACCTGATGGAAACTCTTTAAATGGACTATGAATAGAAATATTTTTAAACAATAACAACATCTAGTACTTAAATGAATGAAGAAAAATGACCAAATCACTGTCATTAGTCTATTAAATAACTATTAGGAAAATTAAGCTATGTTTTCATAAGACATTCGACAAAAAATAAGGTGATGTGTTTGGTGTTTAAAAAATGTTGTCACCTGACTAATAGATCTTTTTGAATCACAATTTAGAACTTTTTAGTCTGTAGCTACTATTTTATTTTTTTATTGCTATTATTTTTAAGTTAGTTTTTGCACATGCATAGTTGAGTGTGTGCAGGGATTACCAGGACTATTCCTGCTGTGTGTAGAGGTAGAGTCAAGAATAGCCAAGAATGAACTCAAGACTTTGTACATTCTAGAATTGCATTTCATTACTTGACCATATCCCAGTATCTAATTTTTTAAAGATATTCATTATGTATACTGTAATTTTGTAATTTCTGTTCTGTGTGTTTTGTTCTGTTCTATGGTTTATGTCAATTGTGCTCTGTACTTTCTAATAGCTTCTTTTGGCCTTATAATTTAGCATTTCCTTATTTTTCCTTGCTGTTCTTTCGCATGTTATGAGATAAATAAAAGTATTTAATGAGGGAACAATCTAATAATGTTAAGCATATTTTTGTTACCAATTAAATGCTTGAACAAAGTTAAATAAAAATTATGTCTCTGATTCTGGAATAGTTCTCTGACAGAAAATAAACACTGTGGGGTTTTTTGTTGTTGTTTGTTTTGGGGCCACATCCAGCGGCACTCAGGGGCTATTCTTGGCTCTGGGCACAGCTAAGCTGCTCTTAGCTCCTGGCAGGCTCAGGAGACTATATGGGATGCCGGAATTAACCCAGGTGCATCTTGGGTTAATCACGTGAAGGCAAATGTCCTACCGCTATTGGGACCCTAACACTTTGTGTTAATACAAGTATTCATTCTGGCATATTTATATGAATTCATCTCCTGATATGTATGCAAGGTTTACTGGTTATAGAAAATAGTGCTAAATTGTTTTAAAATATTTTAAATAAACTATAATTTTAATTGACATATCATATTAATGTCCTCTTTACCTGTATTCAGAAAATATTTCTACGGGATAATAAAATTGAGAGAAATGCTAGGGATTGAGATCAAAACAATCATTAAGCCAAGCCTAGAGACTAGATTTTCTAGAGTTTAGAAAATCTTTTCAAAAACACAAACTGCCAAGTTGATACTCATTTCTTCCTAATTAACGCACTGCTAGTCTGCTATGTTATAGCTCCAAATTATTTCTGCCCAACTCTTTGAAAAAACAAACAAAACTTTATTTACTTGTTCTATACCAAGTTTGTATATATGATCTACTTTGACTAGTGAAATCTGACAAAAATATGACAAATAATTTTTCCAAACAAGAATTTTTACACACTTTACAGAGTGAATACTTTCTTTGTTTTGTTTTACTTTTTGCCATAGGAGTGTCATGTACTTTGTAGAGGTTTATCTTTTAATCTGCTTCCTGCTTCCTCATAAAAAAATGAAATAACCAACAAGACCCACGACCTGTGTCATCTATGATGTGAAGTGAAAATAAGTAATTATTGCATTATACATTGAAAATTTGGTTTGCTGTGGTAGTAAAAACTTGCCTGGAATTACAGATGAAGTAATAAGGGATTCTCTGTCACTATCAACTAAATTCTTCTCACTTAATGTTCCCACTCTCTATTTCTTTTTTTTTATTGTGACCAAAGTGCATTACAAATATTTCACTGCATCATTTATGGTACATAGTGACAATGAATGAGGGGCATTTCCACCACCAGTGCTGTCCTCTCTCCGCCCCTGTTCCCAGTATGCATCCCATATCTCCCTCCTCTACCCCCCAGAATGCTAGTGCAACTGGTCTCCACTTTACAGCTTGTTGTAGATTGAGCATCCATTCCACTGTCATTGGATATAAAAAGGATAAGAAAAAAGGGAGAAAAAAATTTGGTGACAACTACCAAAAAAAGAAAGAAGAGAGAGAAAAAAAAGAAAAAAAATGAAAGAAAAAAATGGACCTGGCAAATAAAAATAATAATAAATCTCTAAATAATAACCACAAGAGTAATAGAGAAAAATGGAAGAAAAAGAGAAGCAAAATAAAGTAAAAAGCTAACAAATCAAAACAAAACAAGAAAAAGTATGGGTGCTGGAGTGGCAGGGCAGGGTTTGGTGTTCCCCCCACTTATTTATTTATTTTTTTTGCATAGGCACAGTGAGCATTGGGGAAGAAAGGGAATTCCCACTCTCTATTTCTTTTTTTTTTATTTTTATTTTAAGAATTTATTCAAGAGACAAAATTGCTTGACATATTGAGGTGAATTAGCATAACATAATATAGTAACATAACATAACATAATATAATTAATATAATATAATAATACATGTAAGTCAAAGAACATTTCTGATTAAAACAAATTTTTTAATCATAATGGCTTACATATCTTTCACAATAGTATTTTAGGTACATATTAACATTTAATCAGGGGAATACCCATCACCAAATATGTCCTCCCCCATCCCAGTTCTCTTTCTGCAGCCCATATCCGCCACCATCAACCCCCCCACCCCCCGGGCTGTTAGAGTAGGTGGTCCCCTCTTAGTCTAGCTTACTATTAGTGATCATATATCTGTTTGGTCCTGTTACCCTCCCTTGTTTCCCCCTCTATTTTAGAGGTGGAGCTAGATAAATCGAGTTATGTGGTTATGTTTGAAGGAAGAAAAGCAATAGATTGGGGTACAAAATAAGAAAAAAAAGAAGTCAAATACGCTGAAAATGGGTGGAGTCCTTCTAGAGGCTTTTAACCTCAGTTTGAGAGAAGATGTGAAAAAGTTCATTGAAACACCACAACAATACAGAAAGAAATATGAAATTAAATATCCAGTGAGTACTACACAATAAAGACAAGCACCACTCAATAGTCTCGGTTCTGAAATCGAATCATGCTGGAGTGCAAAAAGAAAGAGAAAGATAAGATAAAATAAAATAATATAATATTGGAGACATCAACTTCAACCTCTACACCAAAATAAAGACGTCAGAAAAAAATCGATCGATCGATAAATAAATATGTGGAAAAATGATTGTTTTGTGCTTTTTTTCCCCTTTTCTTTTCCCCCCTGCATAGGCCCAGTAACTATTGGGGATATTGTAGAGGGAATTCCTTTGGCCTAGGAGATACAGGGTTTCTCTGTCCCTGAAGTATACTGTCATGGGATTAACTATAGACTCCTTGCATGGTCATTTGGTACCCTTGGTACTTTCGTGGTGTAGGGAAGACTTCTGCTTCGTCTTGGATGGTAACATCAGACCTCTGTATCTAGAGATCTTGGTGACTGTGCAGCTCAAGTAATGGAGCTTATGATGAAGTCTTTTTTGTGGTTCTAGCAGTTATGCTTCTTCAGTGTCGTTTTAATCCATCTTCTGTAGTTGGTGGTCTTGGTCATTATGTTGCTCCTAAGATGGAGCCTGGGATAAGGTCTTTCGTTATGTTTCCAGAAGACCTGTTCAGTTGCGGTTATCTCAGACCTCTGGAATTGGAGATCTTGTTTGTTGAACAAATCGTAGACCAAAAGGCTAGAGTATTTTGTTGCTGTTGTTGTTCTTGGCCCTTGGATGCGTACTGTCCAGTCCTGGTTGTAACAACCAGACGTCTGTATATAGCAATCTTGGCTTTTGCACAGATCAAAGGGTGACATGTTTTCTGATTTTGTCTTATCGTTACTGATGAGGAAGGACAACTTGCTCTTAGATCAATTTATTCCCATTTCCTCATTGTCAGGTTATCAATTTAGAACTAGCGCATGGTGGCGTCAGAGCAGCATTGTGAATGTCCTGGAGGAGGTTTGACTCCTAGAGCTGTTGTGGAGAACTCAGTCGTTTCTATGTCTGGAATCCAGGAGTCAAAGCTGGATGGTCGGTGTCTAGTTCCCTGGAGCCTAAGTTGTTTCCCCATGACATAAGTTCAGGGTGGTCTTGGGTAGAGTTCTTGCAGTCGGGGTCCTTTGGAGCTAGTTCCGATATCAAGCGACAGTCCACATTAGGGAGAGGAGATTAGGAGGGCCACACTGCATGGATCAGTCAGGGCATTTGTTGTATTTTCTTGCCGGGAGAGAGGTGAGATTTTGAGTGGGTGTCTCTTCACTTGGGTAGTGGGTACTGGCTCATTGGGGTAGAAAGTCAGTCTTGATGCCTACTGGATTAAGAACTGACGGTGAAGAGTTATAGTGTGGTGGGGATATCAGGGGTGGGATTGAGGGGTGAAGGAATAGTCGGATTACTGGAGGAGGGAGAGGGAATAGTATATGGGAGGGGTTATATAGGGTATAGGTATGGGTTGTTTGTGGTTTAGGTTTGTCCCTTAAAGAGGGTTCCTATCTCTGTGTGCTCCTGCGCACATATAAACCTATAGAAGTTAGCTTAGGTGTATATTAATGTAGAGAGGTGTGGAGGGCAAGAGGTGCGCTGAGTACTAAATATAGTACATGTAAGGAAAGGAAACTAATAGGTCAACTTTGGGTATGTATAGGTTTTGTGTCTTGAGTATTGACCATTGTCTTAGTTAGGTCTATCTATATAGGTGTTTACCCTTTTCAGTTTTGTTACAGCACCCTATATGTCAGCTTTCCTTTCCTATAGAGGAGGTAACCATGTGGATTTTATTTGACATAGATTGAATTGATGATAGTGAGGAGAAGGTGGAAGAAGAGGGAGACAAGGAGAGAAAATAGGAAAGGCAAAGCAAAACAAAACAAACCAACAATCAAACACCACCAACAACAAAAATACGAAGTAATGAGAATAGAGGGTATAAGAGCAAGGGTATGTTAGTTTGGTTGACCGTGTTCGTTGTTTAGGCCCTGTGGTAAAAATCTGTAGGTCTCCGTTGTTGCTTCGGTGATCTGGCTGGTCCTAAAAGAAGGCATAATCTAGAGATAAAGGGTATGTTAAAGAGTTTTATCTGGCCATTTTCATGATTCAAGAAGAGTATGGTGCCTCGTGTGACTGAGCACTGAGGTACCACCATAGGATGTTCACACTTTGTATCCAGAAACCCCTATGGACAGAAAAACTAAGAGGTTATTTTAAATGTGGTAAGGTTAAGGCATTTAAATATAATGTTTTGAAGTGTTTCCTTTGGACTCAATGATTTCCTGTCATAATCTTTACCTGTAATCCTGTAAAGATCCCTAGTAAGATATTATGGGCTTTTGTAGTAAAACGATAATTATATACATGTTCTCTCTATGCTGTTCTTTCTGTTGTTGCTGGTTTCTTTATGATATGATGTGTAGTCGGGCTTTGTGTTGTTTCTCTCCCCTTTGTTTTGGGTTCTACTCCCCAGTATATGGTGATTAGGCCTCTGTCAGAAAACCCTCTCGTCTATGGTTCCTAGCCTGTCCCAGCTGAGGGCGCTAGAGATCTCGGAGACGAGGTCAGGGGCAGGCGGTGGCAGCAGAAAGTCCCCTGGTGAATGCCCCCTGGGAAACCTCACAGCCATGAAGGGGGGAAGGGTGGAGGCAAAGGAAGTTCTCCCACCTGGTGCAGCCTCTGGAAACCCCACAGACCCCACTCTATTTCTAATTAACTGTTTCTGCTTATGTATTCACATCTTCTTCCATTTGATTTCAATTATTTTTGTCTCCTATGTTTCTTATACTACTCACACCTACTACCAATTATTTGCTATTTCCAAAACCAAAACTCATTTTATCCTTGTTCTTCTACATAATACCTATATCCTGTAAGTTAAACAGTGATCTGATGACAATTATATTGCTATATTGGTATGAATGATTACTTTGCTGTGGTATGTTATTAGATCATTTTGCAACTTTGCAATCATTTTGCAATTTGTAATATTGTAATAATACCATATAGGTTTTCTTGGAAATAATAAAGTTATTAAAGCCTATGTCTTAAAATATTTTTCAAAATGTTTCAATACTTGAATAAATTAATTATTGCTGTAAAATTATGCAAAGAAATACAGATGTAATAATAAGCTATAATAAAATTAAATATAAAATTATATTTCTATTGTGCTTTTTATTAAACATAATATATCCATTAATGAGACATCACATGGGTTTCTGTGTATTTTGTTCAGTTTGTTCTACTATCATCTTAATTACTGCAGTAAAATGATACCACTATATTTATCATTCTTAAAACTTTTGTTGAAACTTAAAATAAAAGACTTCCATAAATTATCTCAACTCTGTTCACTTTGCTGTTTATGAGTTTATGCAAACTTTATATCTACCACCTAGGTTGACAATTCATTAAACATCAGTGTAGATAGACCTCATTTTCTAAAATATCCCTAAGAATATTATAACGTTTGTTATTTTTATAACAGAGTATTCATCCTATAGAGGAGAAATAGATTCAATATTCTTTCATATCCGTTCAATATCTACAAATTTGTATTCCTACATATGTCATGTCTATTTGATTTGTTTGGAGCTATCTAGAAACAAATTTTCTCAAAATATTTCAAAAACTACAGAATAAAATACAGTCCAAATAGAAATACAAGTTCAAGGTTATTATCCACCCACAGCAAAAGCATGATTTATAATGACAACATATGGGGAGAGAATGATGGTATTGATTCTGGTCTAGCACATTTTTAAAGTAACTTCTGTCTGTTCCTGCTTTGTTGTGGAAACATGGTCTTCTCTAACTTTCAATATCAATGATACAAATTACTTCAACATTCATAAAAGCCAACTTGAAATAGTCATTTTTACTATGGACCCTTGTCAATGTTTTTAATCTCAGGCAGCCTCAATGATCCAGGAGTCATCCTTATAACTAAAATGAAATTATCAGGCTAACTATTATCTACTACATTTCACCTTTAAAGTCTATGTTACAAATATATGAAAATATTTTTATTTTAATGCTCCAGATAATCGATGCATCTCATTATAAAAATGCTATGGATTGACTTTTATCTCCATATTTGCTAAACTTTCATGAAACTATATGTGCATTGATTTGTTTTTTCATGAATTTTAATCTTTACTAGACAGCTTTATCATAACTTATTTTAAGTAATTATCAACATAACCTTTGTTAAAACTTGACATAATGGTTGCTCTCCACATACTGCAAAAGTAAATGGCATAAAACACATGATGTTTAGGTAGAGACATATATTATTCTGAATATTTAGTGTTTTTAAATTATTAAAAATAGATAGGGGCCAGAGCAATAGCACAGCAGCAGGGCATTTGCCTTGCAAGCTGCCATCCCAGGATGAATCCAGGTTTGATTCCTGGTATCCATAGGGTCCCTCGAGCCAGCCAGGAGTGATTTCTGAGTGCAGAGCCAGGAGTAACCCCTGAGCACTGTTGGTTATGGCGCCAAAACAAATATAAGTAGATAATTATAGAATACTATAATAATACTTATTATGTTCTTTGAAGCAAGGATTCTGATTTACTGTGAGGAAGAAATTTAGTTCTGATGCATTAAAACGGGTGATTTTTTTAGATCCTGAAGTAACATATGCCAATTGGAACTATATATGTATGTATGTATATTTGTTTATACAATATGTATTTCTAGCTTTATCACTGAAGTAGTTATAGCAGCAAGCAACTCAAAAACATTTGAAATTTTTAGTTCTGGCATTCAGATTTTATGCATGTATCACATAAAATAGTTGGTCATAATACATTTGTTTCCAGGTAAGTGGGAGATAAATTATTTTAAATAAATAAAAGAAAGAGGGGCCGTAGAACGTTTGCCTTACAAAGGCTGACCTAGGATGGATCACGGTTTGATCTCCCAGTGTCCCATATAGTCTCCCAAGCCAGGAGCGATTTCTGAGCACATAGTCAGAAATAACCCCTGAGTGTCACCAGGTGTGGCCCAAAAACCAAATAAATAAATAAATAAATGTAAAAAAGCAAATTTGGAACATTTTAGTATCACCATTGAGGTAATTAATTAAGTCATTGTCAGAAAATAGTAAGATATTTTTATTTGACCATTCTGTTACTTCTTTTGTTTCTAAACAGTAGGTGTCTTCAGACACACAATAGAGCCTAAATTGGTGTGTTTCTATGGGGATGACAGCATTAATCAAAAATACAGTTTTCTCACTGCCACATATGTGTCTATGCCATCCAAGAATTACAAGCACTATTGATGATACTGCAGCTTTTTGGGGGGCATGATTTTGGCTGCCAGGTCTTTGAGAACTATGAGAAGGCAGGGGTCAGGGGAAGATGGTTGCACTCATTACAAAAAATGTCCCGGTAATATCAGTCCAATTCCAGAATACCTGGAGTTTTGGTCAGATTGGTGACTCTGAGGAGTGCTGTAGAGGAGTGATGAAGAAGGGTCATTGGTTAGGTGGCAATTGTGGGTGATGGATGAAGCAGACAAGGTTCTATATAGTCCACCCTCTCCTCCCAAGATTGCCAGCTTTCAGATGTGCGGTTTGTGTATGAATGATTTTTCTCTGCTTTGTTTACATATCTTTCATGAACAGAGGGGGTCTATAGAGCAGGCCAAATGCAAACGTGATGTTTGCATTTGTGGGCATAATTTTGGTTACCAGGGCTCCAAAAAGTAGAGAAGACCAGAGGAGGGCACCCTCACTCACTCAAAAAAAAAAAATTGTCCTGGTTATATCTGTCCAAATACCAACATATCTGGAGTTTTGGTCGATTGTTGTCTCTGCAGAGACCCATAGAAGAGTAGTAAAGGAGGGCTATTGGTGAAGTTGTGATATGGTTGATGAGTGCGGCAGATGTGGCTTACTCAGAGTGGGGAATTAGCCCTCCTTCTCCTACAAAAATTGCTAGCTTTTAGCAGAATGACAGAGTGTACCCATGATTTTTCATGGCTTAGTTTGCATTTCTTTCAAGAATAGTCTATAGAGCTGGCCAGGTGCAGACATCCAGAATTTACTCTTAAAGTATCTTTTAGCTGACCAAGATAAATAAGAAGAAAGTTGCAAGCATTTATTTGCTATCACTAAGTAACTGAATAATAAATGAGAAAAATATCTTTATAAATAATATTTCAGGCTAGGGAGTAGTTGAAATGGCCAGTATACATCTCTGTCAAGCAGAGGTCCCAAGTTCAATTCCTGGCACCATATGACTTAAAAACATCATTGGGATGACTGTGATAACCTCCCATCATTAAATTGTCTGGCTTATATGATCAATAAAGTTATTCCAAAAGTGACTATAGTCTCTCTGACTACTGTTTTTGTAAACCTCAAAATAAAAATAACATAGCAATTAAAAATAAACATATAGAATTAAATTGGATTATAACCATTTAAGTTCCTAGTGAATTAGTGAATCTAAGAATTTTGCAGATGTCAAGATTACAAGTCAAATAACAACCATAGGGGCCGGAGAGATAGCACAGCGACATTTGCCTTGCAGGCAGCCAACCCAGGGCATAAGGTGGTTGGTTTGAATCCCGGCATCCTATATGGTCCCCCGTGCCTGCAAGGAGCGATTTCTGAGCAGATAGCCAGGAGTAACCCCTGAGCACCGCCGGGTGTGGCCCAAAAACAAAAACAAACAAATAACAACCATAGATCATGTATCACTTTAAGAAGATTAATTTATACTATTATAGCATTGTTAAGTAAAGTAAATCTGAGTTTGACTAAACCACTGGAGTTACCTGTCTACTTGTACAAAATGTTTTGAATTAGGATAAAAATTAAGAACTTCTAAAGTGATATATGCTATAAGTCAAATGGTTTAAATTATTCAGTTAAAAGTTACAATGGAAAAATAATAGAATGAGAAAATATATTAAAGAAATGAAGAGTGAAACCTTACTGGAGCTATCATACAGCAGGGAAGAAAAGTGCTTTCATTGCATGTGGCCAACCAGTACTCAATCCCCCGCATCCCATATGGTCCCACAAGCAGTGTCCAGAGTGATTTGTGAGTGCAAAACTAGGAGTAACCCCTGAGTGTCTATGGATGTCATAGATCAAAACCAAATTAAAATAGAGAACCAAAATATGAGTGATATAATAAAATTTTTGAGTTGAGCAAAGCAATAATATCTAGTAATAGATGCTTTGGAGACAAAAGTTATTATAAGAACTTAGAGAAATGGCTCCCACAAAAGTGAATAAAGTATGTTGTGGAAAGGGAGGAGATAAATTGGAAATGAAAATGAGTAGGGTTTCTTAGGAGGCTGGCAAAATCATTTGCCTCGGTAGTAATCACACACTTAACCTTTGTAATAATGTACCAAAATAAGTAAAAATTCTCTTTTAAAAATAATCTGCTTTATATAAGCTATTACTTTGAACAGACTAGTGTATTTCTTCCTAGATGTTTTTCTAACAATTTTATACTTATGAGATAGATATAATTAATAGAAGAATAAGTAAAACATATCTATAAATAGATAAAACATAGGGGCCAGACTGATAGCACAGTGGTAGGGCATTTGCGTTGCATGCAGCTGATCCAGGATGTACCTTGGTTCAATCCCCAGCATCCAATATTGTCCCCGTGCCAAGAGAAATTTCTGAGCTCATAGTTAGGAGTAATCCCTGAGCATCATAGGTTGTGGCCCCAAAAGAAAAGAAAACATATTGCATAAATACATGTATGTAAATGAGTCAAAATAGATGTACATATATGCAAATATACATTTCTATGTGCATTGTATATTTAGTAAATGAGTATCACAGAACATTTATATAGTTATATTTATATCATATAGTTATGTTTATATAGTAATATTTAATTATACTTTATAATAATAATAATTTAACAATTATACATAATATATACTATATATAATTCTATATAAAATAAATATTATTATAAATATATTGACATTTTTATTTTAATGAAAATCAGCATATTTATGGTGTTTCATGACATCATTTTCTCAATAAAAATACCTAAGATGAATTTTCTCTTAAAAATCATTTTTATTTTAGAAATGCAAGGAGAGAAAATTTTACTAAGTAAAGGAAGAGAAACTATGCGGCCAGAGCTAAGATAGAGGAGGATGCAGGTGATGATTCCAAGGTGAAGTGCATCTCTCCTATTAATAATAGATATTTTCCTCTTCTTTACAACTACAAATATTTTAAAATTACTTTAAATTATTTTTTTTAATTTTTATTAAGAGTTGTATATGTATAAAATATTTACAAATGATATTAAGGATAGTAATATTGTGTATAAGATATTTTCCTGTGACCCACAAACATGTTATTTTTAACTACAATAATATAAATAAATAAATCTAAAAATAAATAAAAATAATATTTTTAGTCAGAGAATTCATAGGGAAAGTAAGTCATTTGCTTTGCATGGGGCTCACCCCAGTTCAATTTCCAGAAACCACATAAGATAATCCTAGAACAGACATCTTCCTCAAAGATCCCTGAGCATAAGCCCTGAGCACAGTTGGGTGTCACATTCCCCTTCCCAAATAAATTACAGTATTAAATAAAATATTTTATTGGCATTTTTATGTCCTTTTTATTCCCTACTGGCCACATTTTTATCCTTTTTACATTCTCTTTTTATTCATGTACTACTCAAAAACTTAAAATATTAGCAACATTCTTTTGGGGGGGGAGATGGGCCATACCTCGTGACACCCAGGGATTACTCCTGGCTCTGTACTCAGAAATCGCTCTTGACTTGAGGGATCATATGGGATGCCAGGGATCAAACCGAGGTCTGTCCTGGACAGTCACATGCAAGACAAGTGCCCTACTACTTTGCTATTGCTCTAGGCCCAAAATGGATTCTTTTTAAATTATCTTCCGCAGAATTCTCAATCTGTGCCTATTCTGTTTTGCCACATAAGACTACTATAAAACCTTGAGGTGGTGGCATTATTGTTATTTTCTTCCTTTACCATTTTGAACCCATTTCTTTTTTCTTTTGCCTTCTTCAAGGCAGTCATCTATAGTTCCTGACATTAAACAGATTGTCTCTATTAAGTCTCTCTTGCACTCTCTATTTCTCTTTCTCTCTCTCTCTCTTTCTCATCAATCTCCAAGATTATTCTCTAGGTTATTAAATGTATTAGTACCAAACACATTCTATCAAACTCATAACTTTATTTCTATCATTATTCAGTGTGATTTTGTTGATGTGTATAATACTGATACTCTCAAAAAGCATATATGTATACATATATATATGCATTCTACTCTCACTACTAACATGTTCTATTTCTGATTTACTTGTTTCTTCTCTACAACCATTTTTTTCTCTCCATCGAAACATCCAACTCATTGACCCAACCTATTCTTCACTGTCATCTACCTTATCTTAGTCTCAATTTTCTCTTTACCCATGCTCCCTCCTTGATTAATCACTTTAATCACTCCCCTCTCAATTCCTTTGCTTGTTTCTAGTGCTTTCAAAACTTTCCTGGAAATGAGCCAAACCTGATTAAGCTCATCATTCTGCTTACTCTGTGAATGCACCTGAATATCACCAGAGGAAAAAAACTAAAACAACACTGACATTTTAAACTTTAAAATTCTTATTGCAGACTTCAGAAAGTACTCAGGAGTATTAAGCAGTTTTTTTATATGTCCCTAGAAAATACGTTTTCCAGATCATTAAGATGACTCTTTCATATTTTGTTCTCTCAAATATCTTAAATCCTATCACTGTCTTCACAGTAAAGCTATTTTTACTTTACTCATAATTGGCAGCACCAGAAATGAAAGCCTTGCCTTTTATCATACTGTTTTAACCTTCATTTGCATAAAAAGTAATACACTTTTGTCAATAACCAAAAAGATGCACTTAGTTTGGAGACCTGAAACATAAGGTCTGGAACATTGGGCCGAAGGGCCTGAGACATAGCGCAAAATTTGTTTTAGGACCTGAGACATAGCACAAATGTTAAGGTGCTTGCCTTGCCTGCTTCTGACTCCAATTAGATACTCAATACTACATTAGGTTCCTGGAGCACTGCCAGGGGTGATTTCTCAGAATAGAGTCACAAGTAAGCCCTGAATACTGATCAGTATATCCCATAAACAAAGATTAAGGATAATTAATAAAATAAAATTAGTTTTAAAAATAGGATTTGGGTCTTGACATAGGTCAAAGGAGTGTAACTCATGCCTTAACACACTGGTAGTGCTTCCATCCTCCAAACACAAGTGTGTTTGGCCCTGTTAGTTTTCAGCATCACTTTCAGCATCTAGCCTTCAGGTCTGTATGTACTAGGGAGATCTTCCAGATCATTGAAAACCGCTGGGAATAATACTCCAAACCAAAGGAAACAAAAGCCCAAAGAGGGAGTGATTTAATGTCATACCAAAAAAAGCAAACAAATTAGAACCACAGAGATATGTATTTTCAAGTATAATTAAATATAAGGCTCGAAATATTATTAATGGGGCTGGAGTGATATTATAATGGGTAGAGAGAGTTTGCCTTGTATGCAGTTAACCTGGGTTCAATCTCCAGCATCCCGTATGCCTTCCTCCCCAAGTAGCATTAGTCATGATTCAAGAGTTTAGAGAGCAAGAAGTAATCCCTTATCTCAGCTGGGTAGGACCCCAAAACAAGATCTATCTATCTATCTATCTATCTATCTATCTATCTTTCTATTTATCATCTATTTATCATCTATCTATCATCTATCTATCTTGAGCACCACCAAAGTGAAACCTGAACACAAATACTGAAGCCCTGAGCATCATTTTACTTAGATTACTCTCTTAGATGTTATTGATTACAATTATACAACTCCAGTAACATGGCCTATCTTATTTAAACATAGATGGCAAAAACTTCTTAATCTCTTTTAATCAAGAGGAAAAATTGAATTAACTTCTAATTTTTTTAGCATTTTGGGTCACATATCCACATTTAAATTAGTTATCAATAAGAAAATATTGTTTTTGATTAGTCACAGTTGTTAACTCACCAATTGTAGGCCATTTTTAAACGCAATTTGGATTATGTTAGAAAAGATATAGGAGAAAACAGCAGTTTTAAAATTTTCTGCTACTCCTTTACACTTGAATCAACCTCTTCAACTATGCCCAAGATCTCATCTCTTTTTGTTTACTCAAAGTTTTGAAAGTCTATTCCTACGCATTAACAAAATTTTACCTACCAAACAATTATACCTAACCACATATTTTATAATATTTTTTACCTTAAAAATTGTCCTTTTGGTGCCGGAGAGATAGCACAGTGGTAGAGTGTTTGTCTTGCATGCAGCCAACCCAGGACAGATGGTGGTTCAAATCCCGGCATCCCATATGGTTCCCCGAGCCTGCCAGGAGCGATTTCTGAGAGCAGAGCCAGGAGAAACCCTGCCGGGTGTGACCCAAAAACTAAAAAACAAAAAAATTATCCTTTTGACCCAAGTATCAAAATATGTCTTGTTTAAGCAATGTGATTGATCATTGTCTTCACTTTATTTTTCTTGTTAATTGATTTAATTATGAATATATATATCGTTATAACTTTGACATAATTGAAGTTCTTATAATTATTTTTTTAGTTCTTCAAAAGGCCTGTGAATGTTTTCCTAAATTCCATTTGATTATATTATCATTTTACAGTTGTTTCTAGTATTTCATTTACTTAAAAAATGAAAAATAAGGAAAAGGAAAAAATAAATATTAAGTAAATGATAAAAGGGCATAGAAAAGATCCACAAAACACTGGAGATACATCTACACAATAGAAAACAATGCTGTTGTTAAGAAAAATGAAGTCATGAAATTTACTTATACAAGGATTGTTATGCTGAATCAAATGGTCATAGGGAAAGGGATAAACAGAACAATCTCATTAGTGGGATATAAAAAAGTAGAAAGCCATGTGGGGATGATATTCAGTGACAATAGTGCTGAGGTAAAATAGAAGGACCAGTCCATGGTAGGAAGCTTGTCACAAAGAGTGGAAAGTGCAGTTAGACTAGAGAAGAGTCTACTATGAAAGTGACATGCATGGCCCCCCTTCATTAGCATTAATCCACAGAGTCAAAAGAGAAAAGAGAGGGAAAGAAGACAAAGAAAATGAAAGCAAAGTAAATTGCCTGCTCCACAAGAAGGTGGGGTGGAGGAGTTCCCATGGAAAGGAAGAGGGCATCAGGGAGGTTGAGAAGGAAACTGTTGACATTTTGACCAGAAGTGTACACAGTGAAGGTTGTTGTACATTGAAAGATTGTTACTCAATCATGTACAAATTTATCTGTGAAAAACAAATAACTGCTGTGTGAACAACCTTGTAACCATGGTATGTGAATAAAAAATTTTTTTTGCAAAACATTACACAATTTTTTATTATTAAATGAGAAAAATCTCATTTGTTACATCGTCACATTGCTAGTCAGAGAAATGCTGCAGTGACGAAGAAGGTCAATGTTGGATCAACCAAAGTCCTCATTTCTACAACATTCATTTACAAAGAAATAAAGTTCAACACAGCCCAACACAACATTCTTGGGTTTTCTTCATATTGAAGTCCCCCAAAAATCATCTTCTAATGGGTTTTTTTACTACATAAATTATAGTTATTCATTTTTACAATTCACCCCAAATTGTATGAGATGTACCACACTAAAATTTCTAAAGCTGTTAGGAAATCCTTCACACATCATTATCATCTGATGTGTCACTGCTACTTGTTTCTGTGTCATCATTCTCAATATTGGGTTTGAAAGTGCTGTTTTTCCAGGGTCCAAACTTGAAGTCACAGATCAGACCATTTTTTGAAATACCATTTTTCCACAGGCCATTCTTCTGTAACTGTTCACTAATAACTTGGAATTCTCTCATTTCATCTTCAGTTAAAGGAGCACAAGTTTCATCATTTTCACTGTCTTCTTGCCAGCCCATCTCCTTTAACAATCTGTGTTCTGCTTCAAGTGAACTTGAAAGAACATCCGTTTGTGGGAAGGTAGAAGAACGAATGATCTGTTGAGATATCACTGAGGCATTGCCATTCTCTTGAGGAACTTCACTTTCATCAAAATTTCGGTTTATGTCCCTTTCTTGGCGAGTACTATTGCTGTTATGCAAATTAAACGAGTCGTCATCCTTCTCTGAACCAGCATGGCTTTCATCTTCATGTTCCTCTTCTACTCTGTCCCTCTTTAATGCTTTCAAAAATTCACTCTTCTTATCAGTACGCATACGGGTCAGTTTGGTTAGCCGAGGCTGCAGATTAAGTTTGTCAACAGGTGAAGAGGAATTTGAGCGATTACATTTTGTAGGTGGAGCAGCAGGTTTAGGGACTAAGCCTTTATAAACACTTGGGCCAGTCCCATTCTTAACTGGCTGTGACTGAAGATTTCCTACAATTGGGAATCCAGAGAGCTGTAAGTCTTTTGCATTACCTTTCTTAATAACCAGCATCCTTGGGGTTCTAGATTTAGGATTCGGAGGATATTCTAAGAGAGGAGCTTGGGAGATTTTGGTTTGATATGTGTGTGTCTGGGCATGTAGGCCCCATACACCTGCAGCTAAAGATTTATTCTGATTTGGTTCTCTCTCATACTCAGGATTTAAAGATGGAAAATCTTCAGCCTCAAACTGTTTACCTTCTCTCCTATCATCTTTCCTCCCTGTTTCATTGTCAGGTATGCTGTTTTCGTGTAGTCCTTGGCTTTTTCCAGGATGAAAAATACTGCTACAAGAACGGGAACTTCCACCATGGTACCCCCCTCGATGATTTATGTTTTCTGTACCATTTCTTCCATGTGTACACCATCCATTTTTTTCTTTCCTTCCAAAATTACCTGCATTAGGTCGTCCAATACCAGAATCAAAGCCATCTGAAGAGTTATGTCGTCGACGATTCACATCATACCGATTTTCTGTCCATGAAAAATTTTCAGAATGCTTCTCAAAATTCAATGACGACTTTGTTGACGATGGTGAAGTAGGAAAATTAAGCCAGGCTGGTGCAAAGTCATGCTGCGCCATTTAGGTCCAGTCTCTCCAACTCAATGAAATAGGCTTCAACACCTCATGGCAAGTCCAAATTCCAATAGGACTGCACAGGAAGGTGTTGCGTTTTTCTCTGTAATCTTTATGTTTTCCAGTTTTTTTTTTAATTTTGTATCCTCTGAAATAATATCCAAGTTCTTTAAAGATACTTAACCTACGACTATTTGACATAGAGTTACTACTTCAAGTCAGCTACCCATACTTCTGTCTTAAAGTTTTCATATGGCTATCTTCAGAATAAGCCAAGTTCCTTGGATTTAAGATTCTATAGTCTTCTTTAATTATTCCATGTATTTGTCACAGTTGTACTTATCCACTCCAGATGAAATATCCAAGTTATGAGCCCAAAAGCAAAAACAAAAAGAAACTTCACATCTGAAGGGCATTCCTAAACATTCAGCATCTACAGACACATAGCTATCTCAATACTACCATGCTGCTGGGAAATGACAACATCTTAAATCCCACTTAAATAAAAGATAGAAGGAAAAAGATTGTGTTTTTCAATGTCTTCATTTAGAAAATTTGTCCCATTGTGATCTGAAAATGGTTGAGGTCAACAATTCCTAAAATTTTTAATAAAGGTAAAAATAAACTGCCATGGGACTTCAGAAATATTTAAACAGTAATTTGAAACTGCCGGAACTATTCAGTACACAAATCAAACATATCTTAGAGTTCTGGCTGAAGAACACCAACAGAGAGGGTGAGGGAGGCAAAAATACCACCAGCTGCAATACTTGGGTATGTTATAGAATTCGTCTGAACCGAAATACTGAAGCGATGCCTGTCACTCTTTTTAAGCAGCTTGTAGAAACATTCACTACTATCAGGACACTTCCGAGACGATTCCTGCCGATCTTAAACTTCTGGGGCAAAATTATCCAAAAACATTGTAATTCCAAAATGGCCACTTGAAATATCCGGGGCCTTTCACACAAAACCTAGAAGAAAATCTTCATATCTGAGTAATTCGATCACCTGCAAAAGTTATCAGACAAACTGAAATTACACACTCGCGTTTCCATTTCGAGGTAAAAGTTAATCCCGTCATAACCGACTGCCCACTAGAGGGAAAAAGAATCACTTCCACAGACTCGACCGGGCTCCGGGAAATGTCAGGACCCCAAAGAGGCTGGAAGTGAGCAAAGAATCTGAAAGCTGGGGAGGCGGGGTGGGAAGGAATAAAAAAATTTTTAAAAAGACACTAGGATAAGTATAAGAATGGGTTCAAGAATAGACAGTCATATCGTCATTGCCATTAGCTTTAAAGTCATAACCTCTTACTAGCAAAACAGAATATCATTTATGTTTTTGCAAAAAGCATTTTGTCTTATAAAATTCTTTGGTTCTAAATAAGTGTAGAATAACTATTTGTGAATTTTATTTTTCAAATTGAACTTTTATAAAAACTAATCAAATATCACATCTGATTTATACAATTACTTGATAAAGTAGACTATGAAAATAAGGCTTTTTGCATGTGCAATTTGAAAACAATCTTCAACATGTCTGAGACTAAATTTTATCATCACAGATTGATAGCCTTATTAATATAAATATAGCGAGGGTTGAACGAATTTCATTCCAAGAGCATAGTAAAAATATTTGTGTTATCTGGTAATATTACCATAAATGTTATTTGGAAGATAGAGAAATAGGCTTATAAAGTATGAGAAACACATGATTGAAAAGTGATGACTACTTGATCATAATCCATTTTTTTATTTTGATTCAATCTTCTAATTTTTCATATTGTTGGATTTAGTGGATATTTTTCAGCCTGTTTTTAAACATGAGTTCAATTCCAGGCTAACTTTTATTCCATTGGGAGACTTATATTTTACTTTTTTTTTGACAGTGAGAATAGTCAAATTTTTTACTGATTAGCTTTACCTCTGTTCACTGGTTACTGGGAAACTAAATCAAATTTAAAGTGCAATCATAGTAATTATCTAGTTTATTACCTTTATCTCTATGCCTTTATTAATATCTTATTTGTAGTCTTTTCTTCCCTGGTAATCACTTTTAATGTATATCTTCTTATTATCTGTACTTCTGAATTTCTTATGAGTTACCATTGTTGAACACATAAATCTCTGTTACTTCTGTTTCTGGAAATTGCACTATAGAGTTGCCCACAGATGTAGATAAATTACAAGACAAAGCTACAATTTGGATCTTCTACCCTTTGAGTCTTTATTTAGGGCTCATAATTAAAACTACTATTGGTTTTCTCTGTGATGTCTTAATATATGCAGAATGGTTTTTCCAATTGTCATTTACACAAGACTGTTTGTTTGCAAGATTCAGCTGTTCTGGGGGACAACAGTCTTTCTTTTGAATGGCTCACACTACAGCTCTCTGAAACTAACACATGTACTGGAGTCTCTTGATTTTTTTAAATGAATCTCTTTTTAAATTGAGATATAATGTATATATGGTATAATGTGTAAATATATAGTACAATATGTAAAGCATATTGCCTTAATTATAATTTAAGAATTATTTGTGTATCCGTATATCCTGTAACTGCAACCCTGATCAAGACATTTCTAACACTTATCTTCAATTTTTTTTTTTTTTTAGGCACATTAGTTTTCATGTAGAGGTCACCACTATTCTGTCTTCTATCTTCACTAATTAGGGGAGAGTAAATGAACATGCAAGGAGTCTATAGTTAATTCCATGACAGTATATTTCAAAGATGGAGAAACCCTGTATCTCTTAGGCCAAGGGAATTCCCTCTCTAATGTCCCCAATATTTACTATGCCTATGCAGGAAAAAAAACACACAAAATAATCTCTTTTATTTATTTATTTATTTATTTATTTATTTATTTTTTGACGTCTTTGTTTTGGTGTCGATACTAAAGTTGATGTCTCCAATTTTATTTTATCTTATTTTGTCTTTTTCTTTCTTTTTGCTCTCTGATATGTTTTTATTTCAGGACTGAGACTATTATGTGGTGCTTGTCTTTATTGCTGTAGTGCTCACTGGATATTTTATTTGATATTTCTTTTTGTATTGTTGTAGTGTTTCAATTCCTTTTTTCCTTTCCTCTCTCAAACTGAGGTTGAGAGCCTCTAGAAAGACTCCACCCATTTTTGGCTAATTTGATTTTTACCCCATTTTATTGCTTTTCTTTTCTTCAAACAAAATCACATAACTTGAACTATTTAGTTCTGCCTTTCAAATAGAGGGGGAAAAAAGGGAGGGTACCAGGACCAAACAGATGTACGATCACTAAATAGTAAGTTAGACACAGAGGGGACCACTTATTCTAGCAGCCCATGGGGTGAGGGTGTGGGATATGGGATGCAAGATGGGAACGGGGGTGGAGGGAGGGAGGACAAATTTGGTGATGAGAATTCCCCTGATTTAATGTTAATATGTACCTAAAATATTATTGTGAAAGATATATAAGCCAATATGGTCAAAATAAAAATTATATTAAAAATTTCTCCACCTATAACTCTTCAACCAACTTTCCACCAACTCTACCACCAACTCTTCCATCAACTCTGCCACCCCCATAGTATTCCAGCAAAGGTTCTTATGACTCCTTTGCACCAGGGCAACTGTGTCTCAATTTGACATGAGAGTTTCTAATTGAGATGACCCTTTTCTCTTAAAGTGACAGATCCATTTTGGAATCGATCTCCAAGATATACCAATGGCTAAAAATCTTAAGCTGCTATGAGACACATGTGGATCACAAGAATCTAGTATTTTAGATACTTTGGCCAGTTCTAAAATCCATGGCATAAAATGGAGCTATGCTAGGGTCTCCAGAGTCTCCTGGGCACAGCTTAGCTAGGAGGCTCTCAGCCTGCCAGACCTTTAAAATGAAAACTCCCCCTATACATCTTTTTAGAAGTCTCTGATTAAAAACTCTTCACACCTCAATTTTTTATATCCATCCAAATTTATAATCTCTCAAAACATGCACTCATTTCATTAAAATGACACTTTTTATTATTTCTATAAAATCACCTTCATGAAATGACAATCCTTCTGTTTTATTAATTCACTCATTCAGCAAGTGGGTGGCATGGAATGCATGCATTACTGAGCTAGACAGGTGAATCTCAGAATTCTGTAAAGCTTATACTCCTATGGAGGAAATAAATAAGCAAATGAATACATTTAATTTTATAAGGGCTATAAAGAATAAAACAGGGGATTTAAGTGAAAAGTAATTCAAAGTAAGGAGAACTAAATAATAGAAATGACTAGTTTATTGGCAAGCAGAAAAGTGTTCTCTGACACTGTGGTGGTGGTGGTTGTTTGAACAGAGATTTCACTGCTAGGAAGATGTGTAGACACAGAATTCAGATTAGAAGCACTGAAATTCGCAAAAGGCTAAAGACAGATCAAAGGTTATATATTCTAGAAGTTATAAGAAAGTCCTTGATTGGCTGGAAAGAGTATAGCAGCAAGGCAGTCAGGGCTCGTACCTTGCTTAAGGTTGATGGAAGTTCAATCCCAGACACTATATATGGTACTCTGAGAACTACCAGAAATGATCCCTGAGCATAGGAACAGAAAAATGTTCTTCACGACTGGGTATGGGGAAGAAAGTAAGGGAAGAAGAGAAAGAAGAAACAAAGAAAGGAAGAATGGAAATCCTTGTGAGACAGGACAGTGAAATAATTTACACGCTATTCATTAAAGTTAAATGCAGTAAAAACTGTAGTAGTCACTGATGATATCATACTTAAATGTAGTAACCTTAAAATAAAGTAGATATCTGACCCGTGGTATATATTAGGCTACGTAAATTGTTGCAAGCTCCCCATAGAACCTATAGTGAAAGATAATTTTGTGTAAGCTGTCTTTGTGGTATAATCAGACTAGAGCAGGGGTCTCAAATTCAATTTGCCGCAGGAGGCAAAATCCGGATGATCCTTGAGTGCAAAGTCAGTAGTAAGCCTTGAACATTGGAGGGTGTGACCCAAACAACTAAAACAAAACAAAACAAAACAAAACACAACAAAAAGATTCCTCTAGGGCAGGGCCACAAAATGTTGTACGGAGGGCCGCAAACGAGTTTAAGATCCCTGGACTAGAGGCTTAAATCATATTCTCTATGCTTCAGAGTTCTATCCAGTATCAATATTAAGACAAACAAACAAAAAAAATAAGCAGCAACACATTGAGTCTCAGGAAATTCTGAAAGAAAAATTGGAAACAGACTGAGTTCTGGAGCAAGATTAAACATTATGTAAAATAGCAGTCTTCACTGTTTAAAAGAGGTTTAGATTCTAGTAAAGAGTAGTATCCCTGGGCCAGAATGATGACATACTGGAGTTGCTGTGGGTGTCTTTTTGTTCCACGGTTTCCAGGCTCTTAAATATTTTTGGTATTTTCAATGTTTTAATATGCTCAAACAGAGTTAGAAAATAGAAATATTTATTGAAAAGCAGAAGAGAGGAACTTAATATAGGACTAAGTTCAGATTAGCTCATTTTTGTGTGTACCTTTTTTTTCTATGAAAACTGGATTTTTGTGCTATTTATCAAAGTATCAGAAGATTCCCAATTGTTTCCCAAAAATGTCTCACTAATTTATAATTCAGTTGTGTTGTTAAGTTTATTATCTTGCTAAGTGGTAACACAGCCTGGTGGGGACTGTCTATTTAAGAACTCTTAGGTTATATATTTCATTATATCCTCAGATATTAATACTCTGCTACTTCTTTGTTTTCTGTGAGGTAGAAATTCTGCTCTTGGGAAAGTTTCACCAGTCTCAGAAACAGTGCAGGAATTTTCAGGAATATTTAAAATGTAGGAAGAGCGCTGATAAAATGAAGCTGTTTACAACAGTTGACAAGAAGAAAGTGAGGCATCCTCTTCAATAGTATACAGTAAGCTGGGCATTGGCCTTGCACAAAGCCCTATATATAGTTTTCTAGGTTCCTGTTGTATGTAGGCACCACATGCAAAAAAAATAAATAAATAAAATAAAAAATAAAGAGTCCTTTTAGCAACATTTATGTATTGGGAATGGATGATGTTCTGTTGCTAATTAAACATGGAAGGGAGCACTCATAAAAAATTTAAATATTCTAAACAGGTTGATGAAGCATCCAAATAATTCCTCCCCCAAAAGAGTGAGAAACAGAAAGAGACAGAGAGATAGAGGCAGAAAGATAGAGGATTTTAGTCTAAAAACTATATTAGGATATAAGTTATATCCTAATACATGATAAATTATATCCTAGATAAATATTAATTATTGAGAATTATAAATATTATTGGTGATATGCATGAATACAACATTATTTTTTCAGTATGATAATCTCAATAGGTCAATTTTACTGTGATCAAAACCAATTTAAAAACAAATGGGTTTATTATGGACTGCAAGTTGTTCAGAGAATTTGTTATGTAGTTGTGAAAGATCTTTATTTTGTCTCAAATGTTTACCTGGAGAATGTGATTAGCATAAAATAAAAGAGGAGTTTTAGTTGCAAAACAGTCCATTATTTGGTAATTGATTTCAGTGTGACTAAAAGTTATTGATGATATTGTCTTGTACTTTTTCATTATAAGCAAGACCAAAATAAGGGAATTAAATTAATTTGCAGCAGAATTTAGATGAGATACAAAGTTAACTTTTTTGGGATAAATTACTTCTTAGTATGATTTGTGTACTTACCTATGGCTTTTCTGAGGACAGGAGCACTTTCGCGAATATCAATGATAAATATTCTCATCTCTGTGAGATAGGCAGTCTTTGTCACACTTAATCCTAGTCACAGATAATAGTAAACAAATGGGCATAGCTGTGTTCAAAACTGGTCCAGGCCTGACTTGTGTCGAGTGGGATAACATATACCAACCCCTGTTTCAGAAGATTAGAATTAGAGTCTGTAAAATTAAATTTCCAAGGGGAAACCTGCTGTAAACATTGAGTTTGGGTAACTCTCAACATGTGGTAAGAGCTCTGAGGATTTGTAGCTCTGAGATACCTATTGCATGTGATCCCTTTTGAGTATACTGTTGTTGAATTGATTCTTCAAACTTCAGTTAGCACAGTGGTCCTCAAACTATGGCCCATGGACCACATATTGTATTTGTATCTGTTTTGTTTCTTCATTGCAAAATAAGATATATGCAGTGTGCATAAGTTTTGTTTTCACTATAGTCAGACCCTCCAATGGTCTGAGGGACAGTGAACTGGTCCCCTGTTTAAAAAGTTTGAGGCATTTGAAAAGATGAGTTCTAACTAAAACTTGTGGAAGACTAAGAGTAAGGCTCAATATGTGAGCTCTTTCCTTAATTGTCTGAAGCCCTGGGTTCCATTCAGGAAATGGAAAAAGAAGATATTTTATCAGAATAACAGAAAAGTTATTTAATATTTAAAATATTTTTTTGAAAAAAATTTATGATGAGTCCTGGAGTGATAGTATAGTGGGTAGAAAGGATGCTTGTCTTTCTCATGACTGATCTGGGTTTTATCCCAGGTATCATATATCATATAAGGTCTCAGTACCCCACCAAGAGGGAGGGATCCCTGAATACAGAGCCAGAAGTAAGTCCTGTGCACTGCTGAGTGTCCCCCGTTTTTATGATTTATTTTGTGTTTTATTATATTGTTTTTATTCTTTCCATTTTTTTTCTCTGTTGCTAATATATGATGACCAGGGACATGCTTGTCTGTGGTGTTTGCAAGTGATAGAAAATTACCTTTATTTAAAAATTTGTTTTTGTTATTATTATATACAATTAAATGGTTAATACACTGAAACTCTTGTAAGAAAAATGACAGCCACTTAGCTTCTCTTAATTGTAACTATTTTTCCCTTTCTAAATTCACCCTCTATCCCAGGAGCAGACGATATTGCATATTTTAAGAATGCTTACTCGTAGCTTAACCTCTGAGCTTCAATGTAGTTAGTGTACTAAGATAAGATATAGCAAGATATGAAAACTGAAAGGCTCCCAAAGCAAGAACAGTAAGACTTCTTTCTACTTTTACTCTACTGCTTAGAAGTTCTCCTATAAAATATGCTAAGGGCAAAGATAGGAGACAAAAGAATCTCAAGTTAGTGTGACTGAGGTGGCAACAGGACATCACAAACTCTAGGGAAGTATAATTAACAATTTCGGTGTAATGGTTAAATAAAACATAATAAATAGCAGAGGTCAGCAGGAGAAACAGTAAAGTTGTCAGGGGTGTTGCCTTGCAAGAAGCCGACCAAAGTTTAATCCTTAGGAACAAATATGCTCACTCAAGCTGCACCAGGAATGATCCCTGAGTTGCAGAACCAGTAGTAATCCCTGAACACTACCAGATGACAAACAAGTACCAACAAAATCACAGTGTAGTCTTAACTTGTTCCATGATGTATAAAATAATAATTTGGAGGGGACAGTCAAATTTTGGAATTTTAAAATATTGGGTATTTTAATTCAACATTTTCAAGTCCTGCAAGAATTAAACATTGTATGTGATTAAGACAAAAACAAAGTGGACCAGAGAGATAGTACAAGGTTTAAAGCTTCTATTCTTGCCTGACACTTAGTCTACCCTAGTTAATCCCATGCACCTACTATGGCCTCCAAACCTTCTCCAGGGATGATCACTGGAGAAAAAAGCCTAAGGTAGCCCTGAGTACTGGTGACTGTGTACCAATTCCCAGCCTACCTTTTAAAAAACAAAACAAAACAAACCTGAAGACTTAAAATGATAAATGGAGTTCTGTAGTAGAAAATTATTATTTTTCCGAGAACCAAAACTTGAAAATAAAAAGAGACATTGTAATAGACTTATTTATACAAGAAGAATATTCAGAGGAAGGATGTCATCAGAATACGAAAATCTTGGAGCCATATCAAAATAAATTCTTCTGTACATAGAATATGATCCATGCCTAGTAAATAATTGCTTTTCAAATTGAATAAATTGAATAAACAAATCTTCAATTTAAATATTTGAGTGATAAAAGTATGGCTAAGCAGAGTTAACTCAAAATTCGAGGAATTTAATTGAAAGTAGAGCAGAGAAGACATGCAAACTAAAATAGAAACTAAAAGGACATTATTTAGTACAGGAAAGAGAAGGGAGAACAACTATGTTCAGTAGCCTCTTTTCATGAATTTCCATTCCAGTTCTAGACCTTTGTGATATATAAGCTAATAAAAACTTCACACCTTAAGCTAAACATTCATTTCTGTTATTTTGTAAGTAAAACCATCTAGGCAGAGGAAATGGTAAAGCACATGCCTTACATGTGTAAAGCTTTAGGTTTGATATATAGCACCATGTATTCTGAGCACCTTCAAATGAAAGTTCTGGCCTCTGAATAGTACTAGATGTGGTCACATGTACTAAGAGTAATAGCAAAGTAATAAATAAAATAAATTATTGGAATGAAGAATATAACATTATCGAGCATCACTAGTTGTAAAATCAGTGACTACAGTGTCTTGGTTATTAATCCTATTGGTTAAACCCCAAGAAGACCCATATGCAAGATATATATATATATATAATTCTTAAACATAAAAGTTATTCATCATTCATTGGGGTACTTAATTTTGTTAATTTAAAAGTATAATCGAGGCTGGTGCGGTGGTACTAGAGGCAGGCCTTGCAAGCCTTAGCCTAGGATGGACCACAGTTGAATCTCCGGAAGTCCCATATGGTCCCCCAAGCCAGGAGCGATTTCTGAGTGCATAGCCAGGAGTAACCCCTGAGCGTCAACCATTATCCCCCCCAACAAAAACATAAAATTATCATTGAGATTACCTGTTAATCAAGACTGGTGCAATCTTTAATATAAATAAGACTTTAAGTAATTAGAAAATGAAATGAAAAAATATGTTGCTCTAAAAAACGTGATTCAATGAAAAGAGTTTTGATTTTATAGTAAAAGAAAAATACCACGGTTTCTGGTAACTGAAATCTTAAGGGCTTTTTTATTTAATTAGATGCTATAATTATTTCAAATTCAAATTTATAAGTTTGAACCTTGCTTTCAGAACATATAAATGCCTTAGACATAAATTCCATAAGTCTATACTTCATAACAAAAGTGTTTATTCATCTGTCATATATATTTGCATGATTATAATAGTAATATCATTTTATGCATCTTAAAATATTTTAACATACATTCCAAGAGCAAATTTTCAGTTTATTGAAAGTAGCAGATGAGTTATTAGATTTTGATGCGGTTATAAAGCCACTTATTCCATATAACTTGAGACAATTTGGCTACTCTAAGATTTAGTATCAGATTAATCTGTACTAAGTAGCTCATCTCATTTTAGTTATGCCATGTTCTGAATTATAAATTTAGCAACAGCATTGAATTTCCGTAATGCAATAAATAAAATTAAACAATATAGATTGATTTTTTCATTGATCTTAGGTTAATATAAAATAATTTTAAATGTTTTCATCTTAGATTCTCATTTCTAGTTGGCAAGTTTTCGAAAACTGCCCTGAGAAGTCATGCAAATTTACTTATAAATTTAAAATATAAACACAGATAGGAATAACCCAATATGTATACACACATATATTAACACACATATATGAAGCACAATATAATTATATGGCACTATGCAAGAATGATTGTATTTATAAGCATACTTGGGAATTAGGTCATTCTAGATCATCTGCATAGTAAATCAATAGCTTTCCAGGCATCAACATTTAAATCATAATATTAAGAGTAGATGCTGACTAATGAAATACAAATTTTAAACTCACAGTTAAACATTTGGCTTTTGTATGCATCAGCTACAAACAGGAAAAGAAAAAGAAAAAAAAATGGTGCATTTATGGGGCCAGAGAGATAACATGGAAGTAAGGCATTTGCCTTGCATGCAGAAGGACAGTAGTTTGAATCCCGGCATTCCATATGGTCCCCCGAGCCTGCCAGGAGCGATTTCTGAGCGTAGAGCCAGGAGTAACCCCTGAGCACTGCCGGGTGTGACACAAAAACCAAAAAATAAAAATAAAAAATACGATGATGCATTTAAATTGACAATAATAGAGAAAACATAATAAAATTCTAATACAGGTAAATCATAAGAGAAAACACAATACCAAAGTTTGTTAGCATTTATTTTATATTTTTATAATATCTTGATTTAAGCAACATGATTACAAACATGTTTGTAGTTGAGTCAGTTATAAAAAAGAAACCCCGCCTTAACCCTGCCACAGAATACCTTCTCAGATCACAAAGCACAATCAAATTAAAAGTGAACTACAAAGGGATACAGAGGAAAATCTTTAACACCTGGATATTAAGCAGCTCACTACTGAATAATAAGTGGGTTAGAGATAAAATCAGAGAGGAAATCAAAAGATTCCTGGAGACAAATGTGAATGAAGACACAAATTATCAGAATTGTGGGACACAGCAGAAGCTTCTGCTAAAAGGAAAATATATAGCTTTGCAAGCACACATCAGGAGGAAGAAGGGGCATACATAGTTTAGTGATGCAGTTTTAAAAAAGTTAGAAAACGTGGGGCCTGAGTGATTACACAGCAGTAGGGCGCTTGCCTAGCATACAGCTGATCTAGGATGGACCTCGTTGATCCCCTGACGTCCCATATGGTCCCCCGAGCTAGGAGCGAATTCTGAGCGCATAGCCAGAAGTAATTCCTGAACGTCACAGGGTGTGGCCCAAAAAGCAAAAAATAAAATAATAAAAAATCAATAAAATGAATGAAAAATAGGTAGACAGAAGGAAATAACAAATTTTACAGCAGAAATAAATGAAGTGGAAATCCATAAAACTATCCAAAAGATCAACAAAGCAAAAATTGGTTCTTTGAAAAAAATAAGATTGATAAAACACTAGAAAAATTCACAAAGAGGGGCTGGTGAGGTGGCGCTAGAGGTAAGGTGTCTGCCTTGCAAGCACTAGCCAAGGAAGGACCGCAGTTTGATCCCCCGGTGTCCCATATGGTCCCACCAAGCCAGCGGCAATTTCTGAGCACTTAGCCAGGAGTAACCCCTGAGCATCAAACGGGTGTGGCCCGAAAAAAAAAAAAAGAAAAAATCACAAAGAAAGGAAGGGAAACTTAATAAAATGGATTAGAAGTGAAAAGGCAGAGATTACAGAGACTCAAAGGGTAATCAGAGACTACTTTGAGAAACTCTATGCCACAAGACATGTGAACCTGGAAGACATAGATAAATTCTTGAACTTTTATAATCTTCCACGGTTGAATCAGAATGATCTAGCATATCTAAACAGATCCATCACTATTGAGGAAATTAAAATGGTAATCAAAAGTCTTCCCCCAAAAAACTGCCCAGGCCCAGATGGATTCACTAATGAATTCTCTCAAACCTTTCAAGTGAAACTACTACCACTCCTTTTCAGGATCTTTCAGGAAACTGAGGAAACAGAAACACTCCCAAATAGTTTTTATGAAGTTAATATCACCAAAAACCATACAGAGATGCTGCAAATAAAGAAAACTATTATGCTGAGTGAAATAATTTTGTTAGCTTTTAGCACTTCACGAGTGCTTAGCGAAAATAAACCCTTACACAATAAAAAGGGAAAGTCATCTCAAATTGACCTGGAGGGGAAAGTATAGGGAGGTTATAAACTGAACTCTCTTTCCTACTTCTTTCCAATCTTTTAATCCTGAAGGTTGGGCAAAATCAACAAAAGCCTTTAAAAAGCCTTCAGAAAAGGTTTTAATCCTTTAAATCAAATTTTTTACAAGCCTATCAGTCACAGTTTCCTGAAAATTACTTCAGAATCAATAATGTCCTTACTTGAAATGTTTTACATTACCTAGAGTAATATATCCTAAAATTTTATATTTAAATGACTACTTTCAATTGTTGCTATCTTTTATGTTATATGATTCTTTTATTTACTATTGGCAATTATCCTACTCTGTAAGAAGATTCTACAGAAAGAACTCTTGCTATTTAATATTTTCTTTCCCATAGACAATTATTTGTGTGTTGGGTAAACCATATACCTGCAGGCAAAAAATAAAAGTGCATCACTGTACAAAAGTTAATTTAAAATTGATTAAAAAGACTGGGTTATCTGAACAATAATATTGTAAAAGAAATTCAGGAAAAAAAACTCATGATGTCAATTTTTATTAATCTGGGAATTTGTGATTGCAACACATACACACAAGAAAATGTAGACAAATGTAACTGCAACAAACTAAAACTTAGTATACAGTGAAAATGTATCCTAATAAACAGGAAAAACATTTGCATGCAATACATCTGACACAGCACTAATATTGAAGACAATATAAGAAATTCATAAAATTTAGCAAGAAGTTTCCCTCCTCCCCCTGCCCCCAGGGCCCAAGTTGCCAGGGCCAGCCCTGAAGGGATCTCAGTCTCCTGGACTACGTGTTCAGTCCAGGAGGCCTATGACCAGCTGTCTGCCCAGAGAGCCTGACATACCAGAAAAAAGAGGGACAGCATTCCTGGCATGTGCGATTTTCTGGGTCCAACTGCAGGCTCCCTCTCCAGTTTGAAAATGCAAAGGAGAGGGGTTTCCCTTCTTCCCCCCACCCAGGGCCCGAGTTGCCAAGGCTGGCCCTGAAGGCCAGTCTGGCGTTGGGGGATCTCAGTCTCCTGAACTACATACTGGACCCCCTTATTATTTGTTACTAATACTAATTTTCAAAACTGCGCAGGCGCAAATGCCTAAGACCAAGACCAAGTTGTCTTATCACCTCACCTAACACTGGATGGAAATCAGAAGATGTACTGTCCTGTGAACTTTGAAAAATAAGAGCACCATGTACAGAAAACTGACTTTGACAGCTGCAACTGGACAGAACTTTCCTTGGAACCAATAAGGAAAACCCTGCCCTAGACTGTAGACCAGAACTCTTAAAAAAAAAAAAAAAGACAAATATACTTTTTAAGCATTATCCAAAAACGTTCTTTATCCTAGACTGTTCCTAGGAATGGAATCAGGATGCCCAAGATTTGGATAAAATATTCAAATAGACCTTTATTGTCTTGTCTTTTTGTGGAAGTGACTTTTCATACTGACTCTAAGACTAAACCATGAACAGTTCATCTATATATTGTATATAGTCTCTATCATGTATTGCCTCTCCTCCACCACTGTGTCTCTCCTACCCCCTCATCTCCCAACCCTCATTGAAAGACACCCTCGACAAAGAACTAAAACCAACATGCCCACTGACTCATACTTGATGGCCCCTCTCACCCCCATCAAACTGTGGACTGTTGCATGATACAGGAATCAGCTTCAGCAAAACCCCTAGTTCAAGGACAATATAGAGTTTCGTAATGCTGCAAAACATGTCTCAAAATCAACTATCACTTGTTTTCTTCAAATACCTTTCTTTTCTTTTCTTTTTTTAAACACAGGTTTATTTATCTGTTCTATTTTAATGTATACATATTTTCGCTATCCTTACCATTTTTGGTGCTTCTGGGTACTAAAGCCTTGCCTGGGATAAAAGGGCAAATTAAAAACAGACCATAGAGACTGTGAGTGTAACCTGTCATCCTTACCCAAAATAGCACCAGCAATCCAATATGAAACCATATGTTTTTGTATGGGCACAGTAAATAAGGGAAAACCATAGACACAGAAATAAGATCTTATCTTCTAGGGATAAGACCTCACACTTTTTATAACACAAGGGTGCCTCCCATCCTGGACATGTGTCATGTGGATACAACCCAGTCTCCAGGAGATTGGACAGTATTAGTTCAACCCCAAACCCCAGATCCCAGATATAGAACTGATACAGCTCTGGGCAACAATTCCAGGAACCAACTCCATTGGGAGAATTATAGCACAGCTCTGGCACCAACTTGTACCAGTTATGATATGACAACGAGGAAATGACAACTTGACCCAAGACCAAGTTGTCTTATCACCTCACCTAACACTGAATGGAAATCAGAAGATGTACTGTCCTTTGAACTGCGAAAAATAAGAGCACCATGTACAGAAAACTGACTTTGACAGCTGCGACTTGGCAGAACTTTCCATGGGACCGATAAGGAAAACCCTGCCCTAGACTGTAGACCAGAACTCTTATTTAAAAAAAAAAAAAAGGATTTCTTATTGCAGAGGCCCAACTTGGACAACAGAGACTGAGCTGAACACTTAGATCCATAATAATATCCTATATTTCAGCTTGGGGACTGAATGAAAACAGGGAGCATCTGTTACAGAAGCCTGAACACAACAACAATGATGGAACAGAACCTTAGGAACCATAAAGAATCTAACCTAGACCCTATCCTAGGACCTGAGCAACTGCCAAGACCACTGGCTACAGTGGCCTCATTTTCTCACCCACAACTTAGAGGAAAGTTTCCTGGCACCACATAAAAAGCCCTTGGGATGAGATAATGAGTATCTATGGAGCCAGAGGTTGATTCCATGATGATATGCTTCAAGGATGGAGAGGCCCTGAATCTCTTCGGCCACAGGAATTCCCATTCTCCCCCAATGCTTACTGTGCCTATGGGAAAAAAAATAAAGTGAAGGGAATGCCAAACCCTGCCACTCCAGAACCCCTTCTTTTTCTTGTTTTGCTTTGATTTGTTAGTTTTTTACTTTATTTTTCTTCTCTTCTTTCCTCTACTTTAATCTTCCCTTTTCACTCCTATGGTTATATATTTCTTTTTCTTTTTTCTTATTAGCCGGGTGCTTTCCCCCCTTTTTTTTCTTTCTTTTTTTGGTAGTTGCTGCCAAATTATTTTTTCTCTTCTTCCTTTTTTTTGTTCTTATCCTTTTTATCACAAATGACAACAGAATAGATAATCTACAACAAGCTTAAAGTGGAGACCAGTTGCATTAGTATTCTGGAGGAAAAAGGATGGAGATATGAGATGCATGTTGGAAATGGGGGTGGAGGGAGGACAGCACTGGGGGTGGGAGTGCCCCTCATTCAACGACACTATGTACCATAAATAATTCTGTAAAAAAATAAAGATATTAAATTAAAAAAATGTAGCAAGAAAATAAAAACAACTCTATTGAAAATGAGGGAAAGTGTGTTCCCTTCAGCAGCACATATACTAAAATTGGAATGATACAGAGAAGATTAGCATGGACCCTGTGCAAGGATGACACGCAAATTTGTGAAGCATTCCATATTTTTAAAAAACAATGAGGGAAAGAACAAATCAGACACTTGACACATAAGACATAGAGATATGATAACAGGCATGTGAGAATATGCTTATTACAGTTTATCTTTACAGAAATGCAAATAAATCTACAATAAAATATTACCTTGAACTTGTAGAAATGGCCTATGTTAGGTTAGAAACAATGTGTGTTTTAGGAACAGTGTTACTGGAATGATTGGGAAACAGTATCCTTAGTGCATTTATTAGATATGTGGATAAATCCAGGTTCTATAGAAAAGAGTTTAAAGGACTCTGAGGACTTCAGGGGAAACCTCTTCTATGCCTGTCTGCCTGTGCTTCTGAATCCTCAAAAGTTTCCATAGAGGCCTAGGGAGCACACCTCCAAAAAACTGCATTTTGAAGCTGCTGAGTAAGTACATTTTGGCTGTGGGGGTCGCTGTCCAATAAGCTGAGGTTCCTGGCCTATGGAGGCTCCGCCCTGCTGAACCTTTGTTCACTCTGAGGACTTCAGGGGAAACTTCTTCTAAGCCTGTCTGCCTGTGCTTCTGAATCCATGAAGGTTCCCTCAGAGGCCTAGGGAGTGCACCCCCAAAAAAACTGCATTTTGAAGCTGCTGAGTAAGTACATTTTGGCTGCGGGGGTCACTGTCCAATAAGCTGAGGTCTCTGGCCTGTGGAGGCTCCACCCTGCTGTGCCTTTGTTTACTCTGAGGACTTCAGGGGAAACTTCTTCTAAGCCTGTCTGCATGTGCTTCTGAATCCACGAAGGTTCCCTCAGAGGCCTAGGGAGCGCACCCCCAAAAAAACTGCATTTTGAAACTGCTGAGTAAGTACATTCTGACTGCAGGGGTCGCTGTCCAATAAGCTGATATCTCTGGCCTGTGGAGGCTCTGCCCTGCTGTGCCTTTGTTCACTCTGAGGACTGTTAACTAGAGACAGCAGAAGAGTTCACTTCCCGGCCGCACATTCTTTCTAACCAATGAACCCCACAACAACACACAGGAAAAACCACACTACAAGTGTGACAATGGGGAAACCTCGCAGGCAAACACCATCCACAGAGAATGAAGATGAAAGCTCGGATGACCTAATAAATTCCAACCACCTGATTAACCTTTCAGATAAGGAGTTCAGAATAGAAATATGGAATATGTTCATAGAACTCAAAAAAGGCATTGATTGATCTGAAAAGAACACAAAGACAGAAATCAGAAAACTCCAAACTGAAATAACAGATCT
Organism: Suncus etruscus; assembly: GCF_024139225.1. Lineage (NCBI taxonomy): Eukaryota > Metazoa > Chordata > Mammalia > Eulipotyphla > Soricidae > Suncus > Suncus etruscus. The sequence continues at coordinate 51,646,328 of NC_064852.1, forward strand.
GAAAAACATGGTTGCTCAATTGAAAACCTCAATGGATAGCCTTGCCAACAGGGTATCAGCAGCTGAGGAGAGAATCGGAGTACTGGAAGATGAGATGCAGAAAATCTCAACACAACAGAAGAAATTGGAAAGAACCTTAAGACAAATGAACAGGCAATGGAAAAAGTACTCAAGATGAATCCAACTTTTTGATGCCTACAAGAAACACATCTGAATAGTCAGAACAATCACAGACTCAAAATCAAAGGCTGGCGAAAAATCATCCAAGCAAACAACACCCTCAAAAAAGCTAGGGTGGCCATATAAATTTCTGATGACACCAACTTTATACTCAGAAAAGCGGTAAGAGACAAAGATGGACACTATGTACTAATCAAGAAATATGTGCAACAGGAAGAAATCACACTATTAAACATATATGCACCCAATGAGAGACCAGCAAATTATCTAATAAAATTACTGACAAATCTGAAAGAAGAAATCAATAATAACACGATCATGTGGGAGATCTCAACATGGCCCTATCAACACTTGATAGGTCAACCAGACTGAAACCCAACAAAAACATACTGCCCTGAAAAGAGTTATGAAATAAAGAGGAATAGTAGATATATACAGGACACTCCAACCCAAAAAAACTGGATACACATTCTTTTCCAATGTACATGGGTCATTCTCCAGAATAGACTATATGCTGACACAGAAAATATACCTCCATAAAATCAAGAGGATAGTAATTTTGCAGGCTACCTTTGCTGACCACAAGGCTCTGAAATTAGATGTGAAATGCAAAGCCACACAGAAGAAAACTTTAACAATTGGAAATTAAGCACTCTGCTACTGAAAAACCAATGGGTCCGAGATGAAATAAAAAAGGAAATCAAAACTTTCCTGGAAAAAATGATAATGAAGACACAAAGTGCCAGAATCTATGGGACACAGCAAAAGTGGTCCTGAGAGGAAAATTTATAGCTCTACAAGCACACATCAGGAAGGAAGAAGGAGCATACCTGAATAACTTAATGATGCAGCTCAAAAAATTAGAAAATGAGCAACAAAAGGAACCAAAAATAGGGAGACAGAAGGAAATAGCAAAGCTGAAAGGAGAACTCAATGAAGTGAAAAACAAAAAAAAAATCCGAAAGATCAACGAAAGCAGTAGCTGGTTCTTTGAAAAATTAAACAAGAAGGATAGACCATTGGCAAAACTCACAAAGAAAGAGAGAGAGAGAAATCTGATAATCTGTATTAGAAATGAAAAGGGGGAGATCACAACAGAAATTGCAGAGATCCAAAGGGTCATCAGAGATTACTTTGAGAAACTTTATGCTACTAAACATGAGAACCTAGAAGAAATGGAAAAATTCTTGGACACATAACCTTCCACATTAAAGTAAGGAGGATGTAGCATATCTAAACACCCCCATCACTACTGAGGAAATTGAAACTGTAATCAAACATCTGCCCAAAAAGAAAAGCCCAGGTCCAGATGGTTTTCCTAATGAATTTTTTCAAATCTTTCAAGGAGCTACTACCAATCCTAGCCAAGCTCTTCCATGAAATTGAATAAAAGGGGAACACTCCCAAACAGCTTTTATGAGGCCAATATCAAATTGATACCAAAACCAGACAGAGACGCTGCCAAAAAAGAAAATTACAGACCAATATCTCTGATGAATGCTGATGCAAAGATCTTCAACAAAATCCTGGCAAATAGGATCCAATGCATCAAGAAGATCATACACTATGACCAAGTAGGTTTCATCCCAGGAATGCAAGGATGGTTTAACATCTGTAAATCTATCAACATAATACACAACATCAACAACAAGAAAAATAAAAACTACATGATCATATCAATAGATGCAGAGAAAGCATTTGATAAGGTCCAACACCCATTCTTGATCAAATCTTGCAGCAATATGGGAATGAAAGGAACCTTTCTCAATCTAGTTGAAGCCATCTACCACAAGCCAATGGCAAATATTAATCCTCAATGGAGAAAAACTAAAAGCCTTTCCTCTAAATTCTGGTACAAGACAAGGCTGTCCACTCTCACCACTTCTTTTCAACATAGTACTGGGAGTTCTTGCTATAGCAATCAGGCAAGAAAAAGATATCAAGGGAATCCAGATAGGAAAGGAAGAAGTCAAGCTCTCATTGTTTGCAGATGACATAATACTCTACTTAGAAAACCCTAAAACTCTATGAAAAAGCTTCTAGAAACTATAGATTCATATAGCAAGGTGGCAGGCTACAAAATTAACCTACAGAAATCAATGGCCTTTTTATACACCAATAATGATAGGGAAGAGATGGAAGTCAGGAAGGCAATCCCATTCACAATAATGCCACACAAACTCAAATATCTTGGAGTCAACTTGGCCAAAGACGGGAAGGACCTATACAAAGAAAACTATAAAGCCCTGCTTCAAGAAATAAGAGAGGACACACGGAAATGGAAACACATACCGTGCTCATCGATTGGCAGGATTAGCATCATTAAAATGGCACTACTCCCCAAAGCATTATACAGATTTAATGCGATCCCCTCAAAAATACCCACGACATTCTTCAAAGAAGTGGATCAAACACTTATGAAGTTCATCTGGAACAATAAACACCCTCGAATAGGTAAAGCACTCCTAGGGAAAAGGAAAATGGGAGGCATTACTTTCCCCAACTTTTAACTGTACTACAAAGCTATAGTTATCAAAACAGCATGGTATTGGAATAAAGACAGACCCTCAGATCAGTTGAATATGCTTGAGTTCTCAGAGAACATTCCCCAGACATACAATTACCTAATTTTTGACAAAAGAGCAAGAAATCCTAAGTGGATCAGGGAAAATCTCTTCAACAAGTGGTGCTGGCAGCAGTGGTTAGCCACTTGCAAAAAAGCGAACATAGACCCCCAGTTAACATCATGTACAAAGGTAAAATCCAAATGGATTAAAGATCTTTATATCAGACTGAATACCATAAGGTATATAGAACAACACATCCGTAAAACACTCCATGACATTGAGTCTAAAGGCATCCTCAAGGAGGAAACTGCAATTTCCAAACAAGTGGAAGCAGAGACCAACAGATTGGAATACATTAAACTGAGAAGCTTCTGCACCTCAAAAGAAATAGTGCCCAGGATACAAGAGTCACCCACCGAGTGGGATAAACTATTCACCCTACACCCTTCAGATAAGGGGCTAATCTCCAAAATATACAGGGCACTGACAGAACTTTACAAGAAAAAACATCTAATCACATAAAAAAATGGGGAGAAGAAATGAACAGACACTTTGATAAAAAAAAAAATGTCCAAAAGGCACATGAAAAAATGCTCCTTGTCACTAATCATCAGGGAGATGAAAATCAAAACAATGATGAGATACCACCTCACACTGCAGAGATTGGCGCACATCACAAAGAATGAGAACAATCAGTGCTGGCGGCAATGTGGAGAGAAAGGAACTCTTATCCACTGCTGGTGGGAATGCCGCCTAGTACAGCCTCTATGGAAAGCAATATGGAGATTCCTTCAAAATCTGGAAATTGAGCTCCCATTCAACCCAGCTATTGCAGTCCTAGGGATATATCCTAAGAATACAAGAATACAATACAAAACCTCTTCCTCACACCTATATTTATTGCAGCACTATTCACAATAGCCAGGCTCTGGAAACAACCAATATGCCCTTCAACAGATGAATGGCTAAAGGAACTGTGGTATATATACACAATGAAATATCATGCAGCCATCAGGAGAGATAAAGTCATTAAATTTTCCTATACATGGATGTACATGCAACCTATCATGCTGAGTGAAATAAGTTAGAAGGAGAGAGAGATGCAGAATAGTCTCACTCATCTATGGGTTTTAAGAAAAATAAGTCATTTTTGTAACAATCCTCAGAGACAATGAGAGGAGGGCTTAAACACCAGCACACTCCATGAATCTCACCACAAAGAGTGGTGAGTACAGCTATAGAAATAACTACACAGAGAACTACCATAATCATGTGAATGAATGAGGGAACTGGAAAGCCTGTCTGGAGTACAGGTGGGGGTGGGGTGGGATGGAGGGAGATTTGGGACATTGGTGGTGGGAATGATGCACTGGTGAAGGGGGTTTTCTTTACATGACTGAAACCTAATCACAATCATTTATGTAATCAAGATGTTCAAATAAAGAAGAAAAAAATATAAAAGAGAAAAGAGTATAAAGACCTATCGAAGTATTATAAAGGGACCCATCATACAATTCAGAGTTTCTGTTCCTAGTTTTCTGTCTAGTGAAGACAAAAATACTAATTCTAGTAGATGTGGAAACACATTCTATATTCATGACATATGTTACATATATGAACACACCTATCTTTATGACAGCTTTATTTTCTATGGTCAGGATATGGACCCAAGTGTCCAATGACAGATTATTGAAGAAGGAAACCATGTTATATATGCACAATGAAATACTATTCAACTGTTTGAAAGGATAGACTGTTACCTTCTTTGAAAATAATGGAAATATAACAAGTAATAAAAAGAGAAAATGATTAGAAAATCAGAGGAATTCATCTTGCATATGTGGCCAAATAGAGAAGCAAGATAAGGAACAGAAAAATCAAGAGAAACAAACCTGTGAATACTATTTAAGTTACCAGAGTGGGAGAAGGGAGGACACCTAAGGGTGAGGGAATATGGTAACTGAATACTGATATTTTGGTGGTAGTTTTAGTTTAGTACTACAATTAATGATACTCAGGGCTTACTGTTCTCAAGGGTCTCTCCTTGTGGTGCTCAGGAGGTCATAAGTGGTGCCAAGATCAGACAAATACAAGGCAAGCACAATACCCCTGTACTATCTCCCATCCTTGTAGTATATAGTTTGAAGAGGCATAAAAGTATTTCCTTACTAAAACTCATATAGTATCATAGACTATTGCTTTCTAAATTATAAAATATTATATAAAATCATAAATAAAATTATTTTAAAAACTTTATTATTGTGATCTTATGTTAATATAATTTTAATCCTTTAAAATGTTATAATTTAAATTAATATATTTATAATTTTAAAATATAAAAGTCAATAATTTAGGTTATTTATTTTGGGGGGGTAAGGTTGGGGTTATTGGGCCACATATGGCAGTGCTCAGTGGTTACTCCTGGCTCTAAAGCTTTGTAGTTCTGCACTAAGAAATTGTGTTGGCTCTGTGCAAGGCAAGCACCTTATTCACTATACTATTACTCTGGCCCCTCCAAGTTATTTATTGATGATTGTCATTGTATAGAAGCATCCATTTTGAAAGGATTATATAAAATTATATCCTTAAAGTATATATACTCTTATAAAAAACTTTACATCAATTAAAATACAGATTTGAGTAACACAATGAATGAAAATATGTATTCAAGAGTATATATTTACAAAATACATGGTATTCTGATTCCAATTAAAAGTAAAGTATAAAATAAATAAAAATCTCAACAAATTACAAAACTAAAATAATGTGGAATATTTTCTTCTGTTCAGTAGAAATAAGATAATAAAATAACATAAAATTTGAAGGTATTCAAAATCTGTTAAACAGCACATTCTAAATAATTCAGAAGTTAAATATAATTATCATTGAAACTAGAAAATTGTTTGAGATAAGTGATAGCAATGTATAAATGACATCAGTCTTGTGAGTTAATGCAGTGAACCATTTTCTGGGACACGGTTTAGAAGTATTCAGTAAAAGTTATTTGGGGAAATCTATGTGACCACACACATGGATCTCTTTATCAGTTTCCCTATCTACAGGGTAATCATTATTTAAGGGAGTTTTTTTTAGCTTTATTTTTTTGTAGTAATGTGAAGTAATTTTGTTTATTGTTGATAGTGTGTGTGTGTGTGTGTGTGTGTGTGTGTGTGTGTGTGTGTGTGTGTAGATACTCTGGCAGATGGTTTGTTTAGGTGTTCAGTCCAGTGATTCGGGCTTGTGAGTCCTCAAAGACCACAACTAAGGCTTTAGAAACATGCATGTAAACACAGATTTCTAATCTATAAAGCATGAAATCTGCTTTGTGAGCTTGTGAGCTGACCTTGGTAGAGAATTTTAGCAAGACATCAAGGTTGTGAATAAATATCAATTTAAGAGAAAAGAGGGGATAAGGAAGTAAAATATCACAAAAAGACAAATAAATAAAATAAATATTAAGAAAAAGAACAAACAAGAAAACCAAACCAAACCAACCAACAAACAAAAGTATCCCAAAAACTCCAATTAAAAAAAAATCCAAAAAGCACCACCGCAATACAGACAACAACCAAGCAATAATCACGAGCCTGAAATAAAAAGAATAAGGAAAAGAAAAAGAAAATGAGGGGCTGGAGCAGTGGTGCTAGAGGTAAGGCTTGGCCGACCACGATTCCAATCAACGGTATCCATATCGTGCTCCCAAGCCAGGAGCGATTTCTGAGTGCATAGCCGGAGTAACCCATGAGTGTCAAATGGATGTTGCCCCAAAAAACCAAACAATCAAAACTTGTGCTTTCCCCCTCCCCTCTTTTGCAAAGGCACAGTAAATATTGAGGATATTAGAAAGGGAATTTTTTTGGCCTAAGAGAAACAGAGTTTCTCCACTCTTGAATCATACTGTCATGGGAATCAGAATATGCTCTTTTACTCTCCCCTAGGTCTTTCTGTGGTGTCTGGAAACTTTCTGTTCAGTCATGGATGATAAAACCAGGCCTCTGTAACTAGAGATCTTGGTATTTGTGCTGGTCATAGGATGGAGCCTAGGATAGTCTATCTTTATGGTTTTAGAAGTTCTGTTCCAACACTGTTGTTTTAATCAGTCTTGTGTAATTGGTGGTCTTGGTGTTTGTATGGATCCTAGGATGAAACCTAGGATAGTCTTTCATTATGTTTCCAGAAGTTTTGCTCAGTTGAAGTTGTCTCAGTCTAATTCCAGTTTTCTCTGGAATTAGAGTTCTTGGTTGTTGTACAGATCTGTTTTGTTTTTGTAATTCTTTTACTTTTTCTTTCCCTTCAAACAGAACCACATAACTTGAATCATATTGCTCTGCCTCATAAATAGAGGGGGGAAAATGGATAGTACCAAGACTGAACAGTAGAAAAAAATAATCAGTTTTAAACATCAAATCCAAAGCCAATGACAATAGAATCTATTCCCATTCTACAGCAAACTAGTTACTAGACACAGAGGGAATCACTTAAACTAGCAGCCTGGGGAGCAAAAGAGGGGGATATGGGAAGCATGCTTGGAACAGGGTTGGAGGGAGGACAACACTGTGGTGGGAATGCCCTGGGTTTAATGCCACTATGTACCTAAAATATTACTGTGAAATATTTGTAATCCACTTTGGTCACAATAAAAATTACTAATTAAAAAAAGACATTTAGGTTGTGAACTAGATCTTTGTTTCATTTTATTTTATTTGTTTGTTTGTTTGTTTTTGGGTCACACCCAAAGACACTCAGGGGTTACTCCTGGCTCTGTGCTCAGAAGTCGCTCCTGGCAGGCTCAGGGGACCATATGAGATCCTGGGATTCGAACTGGTGTCCATCCTGTAATGGCCATGTGCAAAGCAAACGCCTTACCACTGACCCCTAGATCTTTGTTTCTTAATCTGTCCCAATCATATTGATCTTATTCCCTTCATTTCTAACCATCATCATACAGGTTAGCCCCTAGATTCATATGGTAGAATACCAAGTAGGCATTTTTATCTGTGACCTCACTGTATTATCCTGGGGAGCAGAGGGACATATAACCCTCATTTAATACCCTACATAGTCTGAGTCTAAAATCAATCTCTAAGATTCCATATTAAGAACTCATTCATGACAATATGAATAAAAATAATTGTGCCTTATATGCACAATGTAATATAAGGCCCTCATAATAAAGTATAAAACTTGGCAGTTCACTGAATTTTGTACAGAACAGGAGGGTGTCATTTAAGCAAAATAAGTCTGAGGGAAGAATAAGTGCTTATGATCTCACTCATCTTTGGAAGAGGAAAACAGGAGCTAGATCGAATCTAACAATAACAGACACTTGATCCTGGATTACAAAATTTTGAAGGAATGGTGGGGAAGAGATGGGGAAGAATACAAAAAGATACACTTAAAATAATATAAGAGCACTTTGAGGTAGAGAAAAGGTATAGATCAGAAGTGTTATAACACTTTTGTAACCATGTGAACTAAACTAGAGAAAAATCTTTACATTGGAAAAGAAATCATAAAAATTAGTTAAATGCAAAGAATGCAGAAAGAACATAATACATATGAGATGAGTGTAGAAGTGTATGCCAATAAATTATGTCTATGTTGGTAAAACATATTACATTATATTAATTTGGTAAAAAATTATCTGTTAAGAAATTTGAGAAACATACAAAGAAACATGTCAGGAATTTTAGAAAAAGTCAGTATCTAGTAAAAATTTTACAGGAAGTAGAAATGAAATATTAAAAATAATTTTGAAATACTTCTAGCACATAACTACAAAATGTCCCAACATTACTCCAGGAATTTAGCCAGAAGCAAGGACAGCAACTTGAATGTATTCGAGTACACACTGTGGAATGAAAGTGTATTCTGTGATCTAGTGCATGAGCACCACCACCTTCAGAGTCTGCCATGCTTCCTTCCCTGACCCAAATCCATAGACCTGAGCCCAGAATCACTTACCCAAGTACTAGCCAAGATTCGTACAAAAGTGGGCTGAGCCACTTTGCAAAGTTTTTAGCTTCACAAAAGTGTCTGAACCATAACCAAACATTTGATGTGAATTCAAGTTGATACAGCAAGAAGAAAAGAGGAGAATAGTTAATTATATGAGCCCAAAAGATGAAAATTTAGAGAAATACATTCTTACATTAAAAACACATTTACTTAAAATGGAAACAAATGAAAGAAAACCTGAAGGTTTCATAAGTAAAAAAAGTAATTGAAAAACTATTTGAAAATCTTTCCACATAGAAATGTCAAGCCTGACATTTTACTGAAAAATTCAACAATCTATATGTGGGAGAAAAATATCATATTAAAGGAGACTCAGGGAATAAGAGAATTTATTTCACAACATTAGCAACATATTTACAGCAAGAGACACAGGACTTTATAATAAAGGAAAATTAAAGGTCATTCTCTCATACTAATTTTAGTTTTAAATATTTAAATATGGAAAAAGCAATAAAAACCAATAAATATGATAGGATGTTTCATAAAAATAAAGTTAGAGATATTTTAGGAATGTCAAACTGCTTTAGATTCAACAATGTAATTCATCAAACTACAGAATAAAGCCATAAAAGTTATGCAGTTGACCCTTCAGTGATGACAGGGTAAGGTGAGTCAAACTCCCATGCAGTCAAAACCCCATGAATACCTTATAATTGTCCTTCAGCTCAATTGGTGATTGAATTCATAAATGTACAACCCATGAAAAGGGGAAAAAGCTAATTATAACTGGATCCATGCTGTTCAAACTCATGTTGTTCAAGGGTCAATAGTATTACTATCTCAAAAAGTTCAGAAAGCACATTAGAGAAAAGTTAAAATGCATTCATAATAAAATAGGAATAGAAGAAAATACTTTAAGTTAAAGTAAAAAGTGAATAAAAAAAACTCCTACAAGAAAAGTTACACATGCAAGTAAAATATCTGGCCTCCACTTAGATAACAAAAACTAGTAATATATGGTCTTAACCACATATGCAATAATGAACTGAATTCAATATTGTATTCTTGTATATTATATAAATGAAATAGGAAAAGTGAGTAAAAAATTAAAATATCAGAATTCTGCCTCTGGCAAAAACATCAAACAACAGCTTTCTGACAATGGCTTCTGGCAATTGAAGAGAGTGATATCTGAAAAAGTATAAACAGACAGGCTAATTCTTATAATGGATCTAGATTATGACCTTCCGAATTCAGTTAGATAACTCCTCTGAACCTCAGCTGTCTGTCAAGAGTTGAAGAGACGTACCAGTAATTCATTAAGGTCAAAGCTACAGAATTAGCAAAGCTAGATCTAGAGAGTGGAAAGTTGCAATGAGAACTTTAAAAACCTGAAATACATTTCTTTAAAGATTTAACTGAAAATGAATGCATATGTTTGCTCAAGAAATTAACTGAGGAATGCCAAAGAAAGTTCTATGAAAAAAAAAAAAGCATAGTGCAGAGTGGGACTCACCTGGTGGGTCTATATATAGATTTTGTTACCAGTAGGACATTGAATAGAATAATCTCAATGATTTTATCAGTAGTGGGTAAAATGTCCTATAATAAAGTTTTTTCAGGTTCTTTCTTAAATCAATTAAAATCTAGGGACCAGAGCAATATAGTACAATGTGTAGGGTGCTTGTTTTGTGTACAGTCTTCCCGGATTACATTCTTGACACCTCCTATGGTCCCTTGACTATCTCCAGGAGTAATTTCTAAGTGCAGAGCCAAGAGTAACTGAGCATCACTGTGTGTATCCCCAAACCAAAACAACTAAACAAAAAGGGTATCTAGCCTTGAAAAGATGGCAAAGTGTTACTAAACTAATTTTTAGGTCTTTATCAGAAGTGGATTATAAGGAAGTTCATTGAAATCAAGGTAAAATTCACAATTCCTGTCAACCAATTAAAGATAAATTTTATATCAATTATCTTTTATCATTTAGACACCTGGACAGTCTGGTTATTTATGTCATTAAAATGAATTTTTAAAATTTATATACATACAAGACAGACACAAATAGAATATAGAATACATCTTTTTTCCACTCATCCATTAATGGGCACTTAGATTATTTCTAAATATTGGAGGTTGAGAATATTTTAGATTAATATGAGGGTTTACACATTTCTTTAAATTAGTACCTTTGCGTTCTTTAAATAAATAATTTGAGTGGAACTTGAAGATCAAATGAAATTTTATTATTGCTTGATGAATTGCTCTGCTAATTTCCATAATAAGTATACAAACTGTATAAAACTGCTCTCTTTTCTACATACTTACCAACATACTTTCCAAAAAATAAATCTGACAACCCATTCACACAGATATGAGGTGGTATCTCACTGTTATTTTAATTTGCATCTCCCAATATTAACATCTCAATGAACATCTCAGTTGAACTAGCCATTTTACATTTTTTAAGAATACTTAAATAATTTAAACTCTGCTACCTTGCCAGTTTATGTAATTAAAATCTTAGAATTCTGATTATGAAAAAATTGAGAATTGTAGAATTTTGGTCTTTATTCCTAAAATACTTGATACAAATGTCTGTCCTAAGAAAATGACATTTCTGGGGCCTGAGCAATAGCACAGTGGTAGGGCGTTTGCCTTGCATGAGGCAGATTCAGGACAGACATGGTTTGATCCCTGGTGTCCCATAAGGTCCCCTGAGCCAGGAGCGATTTCTGAGTGTATAGCCAGGGGTAACCCCTGAGAGTCACCGGGTGTGGTGACCCACTCCCCCCTCCATAGAAAAGAAAGAAATAAAATTACATGTTGAAACATTGCTGGGCTGGATATCACTCAAGTGGGACAGCACATCTTTAACATGTTTGAAGTTCTGAGTTTGTTTTCCAGAATTGCATCTCCCTCTGAGCAACACCATGGTAGGCCTAATGAACCTAAGTACTGTCACACCCTAGCAGTGAACTATCACACCCACACCACTCAGAAGAACACACCAAAAAGATGCTTATGGAAATGCAAACAAAGAAATTATGATAGATTCTATACTACCAAGATATGGTTGATATTCAATTTAAGAATAATGAGGGCTATCATTTCAATGTTTCATTATTTTTTCAATCTTAATCATCTGAGGCTTTACTTCTATTTATTTTGATTATACTTGACATTTACAATATGCCTTATTCTTATATTAGGTAATTTTTAGTTATATATCACAATATATGCATGATATATTTATGATATATTTTTTATTAAAAGCTTATAAGAAAAGACCCCAGTAACATGCAATTTTATTAAAATCTTATAATAAAAGACCCACATAACATTATATACTCTTCTATATAATATGAAGCATAATATTTCTATTTATTCTTTCAAAATAAACATATTTCTTTATTTGATTATGTAAGTTTCAAAAATTATTCACAATCATAGCTACCTTTTCCTACAAAATGATGGTCATGTTATTCTCATTTTATATTGAAAAAACTGACTCCTCACAGCAATTTGGCAACACAAGAGTAAAATTCTCTTTCCTAGATACACAGACAAGATAAAAGTTCAATAGTTGTGGCATTTAACCTACTACTTTTTAATCTTTCATCCCCTGGTAAATATTAAAAATTTATGAGTTTTCTTATCTAAAATTTTTTCTTCCAGAACCCATAACTTTTGTCCTATACATCTTAAAGAGAAAAATAATTTTCTTTGAATAGAATAATTAATAATTCTGAAAGTAAACCTAATACAATTCTGGGGTATCTTTTAGTTTTATTCCTTTACTTTGGAGTATATTTGAGCAACTGTAGACTGAAGTCAGGTGAATTTATTCCTGGGTTTGTGCTTAGGAATCACGTGTGGTGATACTCAGGAGACCACATTCAGTCCTAGGGAAAAAAACTTTGGTCAGCCTCATGCAAATCATGGCCTTTATCCTATACTATTTCTTGGGCTTTCCTTTTAAATGTTAAACTTTATATAAAGTAGCAGCTTTCAGGGTCTTAGCTAAGCAATAAAGCATTTGCCATGTAATTGTGAGATGGCTGGATTCAAAATCTGGAAACACAACAATTAAACAAAATTAAAATATGCTATTGTTTTTTACAAGTTACACTAGCACCATAATATATTTTTATACCATTTTTATATTTGTGTGTTTTTTGAATATGGAGATATGATTTATCTATGTTGACCAAAGTATTCTGTGGTTGCTACATATTGTGTACTGGAATTATGAATTCACACATTTAAATATTATATTTTTTATTTGTTCATCATTAGACTGTTCATCATTAAAGGGAGCTATGTTTCAAATATGGCTTTTAATGTTAAAATACAGTTTACTGGATCTGTAGTTTTTAATAAGCATTAGCATTTATTAAAATAGAAATTATTAGAAACTTAGATATAGAAGATTTTTCACTAATTAATATTAAAAATAATGAAATTTTTATTCATGAGTTTTAATAAAAAAACTAATTTGTTTTTACAGAATGAGTCAATTTAGCATATATATGTATAAATATATATGTATATATACAGATACATAATATGTATTTGGTTAATAAATGACTGTATATTATGTCTATACACTGGACTCAGTATGGAAAGCACTGATACTGTTCTTGCTTTCCAAGAATTTACTATCTAAGAATGGTTATTATATCTATATGGCACTTGGGATTGAAAATTCTTGAGGTTATTGTTATGTAATTGCTTTATGCTTTGATCTGTGATGGCACTTAACATTCTAGTTCATATTTGCCTTTTTGTTTAATGGAAATACAGAGAGGTTAAGTGACAGCAAAACCACATCCTTTTAGCGAATTTCATTTACTTTTGTCCTTTTTCTTATCTATTTACTTATTTCTGTCATCTGTTTATGAGTTAAATTATAGGCATATATATAGGGTTTTCAGATTCTTACCACATACTCATTTTTTAATTCCTGAACAGCTATGCTAAATAATAGCACAGTCAGGCACAAGTGACCACAAAAGTCAGGAATGCTTGTATATCACTCTCTAAGGCTGAGCTCCCACATGATTGTGGGTTGAAATTTAGTTGTTTTCCCTATTGCTTTAAAAATTCAATTAGTAACAAAGCCAAAACTCAAAACAAGTAAAGAAAAATACTATCGAGAAAGAAAAATATTAATGAAAAGTGTTTATGGGAGAGGCATGGCTCGATGCTTAATGAATTTATTGATCCAGCAAAAAATTATTCTTGAAATAATGTGCTTGATATGAAGTTACAACATACAACACATTTTAACATTACTAGAATATTATGAGCTTACATTTTTGCATGTTATGTCTTGTTCTATGTTGAATACAGAAATTAATTCCAATAAAACAAATAATAGGAATTATCATTTGAATGAGGTGCTAAGAAGGACATATGATTCTTCAGTGTGTTAAATAAACTAGAAAAAGTATGAGTTTGATAATGTAGAATCTGTTAGAAAAATGCTTTTTTTACATTGTTAAATTATTAGAAAAAATTTAAGTGAGACAATCTACTGAATTGTACTTGGATTTCAAAATAAACTATTTAAATGTTTTTATTAATATCTTTATTTAAACACCTTGATTACAAACATGATTGTAGTTGGGTTTTAGTCATGTAAAGAACACCCCCCTTCACCAGTGCAACATTCCCATCACCAATATCCCAAATCTCCCTCCACCCCACCTTACCCCCACCTGTACTCTAGATAGGCTTTCCAGTTCCCTCATTCATTCACATGTTTATGATAGTTCTCGGTGTAGTTATTTCTCTAACTGCACTCATTCTTCTTTGTGGTGAGCTTTATGTAGTGAGCTGGAACTTCCAGTCCTCCTCTCTTTTGTCTCTGAAAATTATTGCAAGAATATCTTTCATTTTTCTTAAAACCCATAAATGATTGAGACTATTCTGCGTCTATCTCTCTCCCTCTGTCTTTTACTAAGATAAACTCAACTATTTTTATTGTTTGTTAATGGGACACTGGGGGATTAAACTGTGGTTTGTCCTAGGTCAGTGGCCGTACAAGGCAAATGCCCTACCACTGCACCACTGCTCCAGCCCCTGAACTCAACTATTTAATTTTTTATTTTGATTTTGTGTTCAGGTCTCTCTCCTAAGTCTTTTCTCAGGGATCACTCCTTGCATAGCTTAGGGGACCATATGGGATGTCGAAGATCAAACCTAGCTTTGCTGAGTATAAGACAAGTATTGTACAATCTACTTGTACTTACTGCACAGCCCAAACATAACCTTTAAAAACTGATTTTTAGCATTTTAATAATGTAATTTTATTTATGTATTCATATATTTATGATTTTTGGCTAAACATGGCAGTGCTCACGGTTTACACCTGGCTCTGTGCTGGAAGGGCTCTGAGATTAAAACTCTGTCAGCATTTTGCAAGGAAATATTCTGAGTTGCATATCTCTCCAGACTTAAAGATAATGTTTCTTGAGCATGACATTTAAAATGAAGATTTACTCTGCCTGTTGTAGAAAAGTTTTCCCAACACCACTTGTTGAAGAGGCTTTCCTTTCTTTATTTCATATTGCTTATTTGCTGTTATATTTTTTATTATTTTATTTTTTATTTTATTATTTTGGTTTTTGGCCACACCTGGTGATGGTCAGGGGTTACTCCTGGCTATGTGCTCAGAAAGCACTCCTGGCTTGGGGGATCATATGGGATGCCAGGTGATCGAACTGCAATCTGTCCTAGGCTAGTGTGGGTAAGGCAGATGACTTACCGCTTGTGCCACCGTTCCAGCCCAGGAAAGGATAATTTTTACTTTAATGGTGGCATTGTATACATTTAAAAACTTCTGAACATGTATTCTAAAGCATATATTCCTAAAACACATAGTACTGTAGATCAACATTGTCTTTATAAAAATAAGCACATATTTACTTGATATAATAGTATAATTTAAAAATTATATTCAAAATATATAAGTTCTCTATTTCAAGAACAGCTGGGTTGAATAGTATGAATTTTAAATGTATTCTAATTTTCAATAAAATTTGAACAATTATAAAGATTAAATTAGAAAACAATCTTAATGTTGGGGGCCGGAGAGATAGCATGGAGGTAAGGCATTTGCCTAACATGCAGAAGGTTGGTGGTTCGAATCCTGGCATCCCATGTGGCCCCCTGAGCCTGCCAGGAGTGATTTCTGAGTGTAGAGCCAGGAGTAACCCCTGAGTGCTGCCAGGTTTGACCCAAAAAACAAACAATCTTAATGTTATTAGAACAGCCAATCTATAGCTGATACAACTACCACAAAAATAGCAAATAATATAAAATAGTATACAAAAGTTATTTGAAATATTGTCAGAGCTTTGAGTCATTATAGGAGCTGTGATCTCAGTTCAACCTGCTTGTTAGTTAACCTACTTACCCCTATCCAATTACTTGTTCCTCCTCCTTCAAACTGACTGCATGATCTATTTGTTGGAATCTGAAATAAATCCTCAAAATGTTTAATGAGTCATGTCAGTAGACTGCATCTAAATACTAAACTTCCTAATTTACATCAAATGAGAGGACATCATCAACATTTTTAAGAGGTTTTCCAATATGCAATGACCACAAATTAATCCCGAAGCAAGTATGTTATGAAGCGGAAGTGTTTCTGGCAGTGTTTGCACTTGTTGTATCACTTGTCTTCACTGTAACTGTGGTAGTGAAAACACAACATGTGCACTCTGCTCTGCACACACCATCATACCACCCAACACCAATGAACTGCCAAAAACATCTAGGCTCAGAGTCAAGACTATTGAATATTATGAATGGCAGTGCTTTTACTGTACATACAATGTTTTTTTCCTCTTACAGAATGAACACATTGCAGAAAATAAATACTTAATGTTTTCCTACCATCATTCTCAGCATGTCTGTATTAAATTAATATCTCTTCTGAATATATTGTGTTAGGATATTTGGTTTGTAAAGCTGTTAACTCCTCTTAAATAAGCATAAATGTTTAATTTCTGGAAAATTGGAAACCACCATAATAATATCATTCCTTGTGGCCAGAGGGTTAATGCAACAAGGAAGGCACTTGCCTTACATGCTATCAACTTGGTCTGATCATCTGCATCACATATGGTTCCTGGAGCTTGCAGTCAAGAGTGATGCCAAGAGTGATCCTTTAGCACAGAGCCAAGAATAACCACTGAATGTGGCCCAAACAAATTAACAATAATAATAGTGCTCTACCACCACCAGACAGTACTGAAGCAATTATGGAGAGAAAATGTTGAATTTCTCACAAAAGTTAAGGTGGTGGCAATGAATATATCAGTTTAATCACAAAAATGTCACCCAAGTTAGATGTGCTTCATGGTAATGAATATCAGTTACTTTATTAAAAACCATTCCTTTAACAGTCAAAAGTTTCAAACTATTGGAAAGACATGGAGTCACACTGCAAAAGTTTTTACTACTAAAAGAGGTAATGTGGGCAAAGTTTCAACAGTATTTAAACTGAAAGATTAAGTTGATATATTTTGATAGAGAATAAATATAATTGTGTTTTTATAATGATTATATTTTTCAATATTGTGTTATTTGTTGAATTTTTTTAAAAAAGGACATACTTTAAATATGTCACTCTAAGGACATAAGATATAACATATTTGTTTTAAAAGATAAAATTCAAAGTTTTACTAAAAATGTTAACATAGAAGAACAAGGTGGGGATGATTCCTAGGAAATGTTTGAAGATACAGACTAGTTTGCAATTGAACATAAACTTTTCATAGATTTAATTGTAAGTTAGAATAGATTGTCTAAGGTGCTGAGACAGTTTCAGAAATATCTCCCTTTAAATTTTGGTTCCTAAATCTTATGCCTATAAACTATAATCAATTAGGATGTACATGGAATCTATTATTGATTGAAGTAAGTCAGAGGGAAAGAGATAGACACAGAATAGTTTCACTCATCTATGGATTTCAAGAAAAATAAAAGACATTCTTGCAATAATATTCAGAGACAAAAGAGAGGAAGGCTGGAAGTTCCAGCTCACTACATGAAGCTTCTAGAAACAATAATAGACTTGTATGGCAAAGTGGCAGGCTAGAAAATTAACACACAAAATAATTGGCTTTCTTATACATAAATAATGATAGAGAAGAAATGGACATCAAAAAATTTACTTCACATTACTGCCATACAAACTCAAATACCTTGGAGTCAACTAAAGAGGTGAAGGACCTATACAAAGAAACTACAAAATGCAGCTTCAAGAGGTTAAAGAGGACACAAGGAAATAAAGACATACATCCTGCTCATGGACTGAGAGGATTAACATAATTAAAATGGCAATACTCCTCAAAGCATTGTACAGATTTAATGCAATTCCTCTAAGGATATCCATGACATTCTTCAAAGAACTGGATCAAACACTCCTTAAATTCATTTGGAGCAATAAACACCCATGAATAACTAAAGCAACCCTTAGGAAAAAAAGATGGGAGGCATCACTTTCCCCAACTTTATATTGTAATACAAAGCGATATTCATAATAGCGGCATAGTATTGGAATATAGACAGACTCTCAGATCAATGGAATAGACTTGAGTATTCAGAGAATGTTCCCCAGACATACACTCCATTAATCTTTGATAAAGGGGCAAGAAATGCAGAATGGATCAAGAAAAGCCTCTTCAACAGGTGGTGCTGAGACAACTGGTCAGCCACATGCAAAAGTGGTGAACTCGCTCAGAACTCAATCTGACACAATGCACAAAGGTCAAATCCAAATGGATTAAAGATTTTGATATCAGACCCAGAACCATAAGGCATATAGAAGAACACGTAGGTAAAACACTCCATCTTCAAGGAGGAATCACCACTGTCCAAAAAAGTGGGGCAGAGATAAACTAAAGGACTATATTAAGCTGAGAAGCTTCTGCACCTCAAAGGAAATAGTGAATAAGATACAGAGGTCAACCACAGAATAGGAGAAACTACCCAATTCCTATCAAATAAGGGGCTAATATCTAAGATATACAAGGTTCTGACAGAACTTAATAAGAAAAATCATGTAGTCCTATCAAAAAATGGGGAGAAGAAATGAACAGACACTTCCTCAAAGAAGAAATACAAATGTCCAAAAGGCACATGAAAAAATGCTCCAAATCACTAGTCATCAGGGATATGTAAATTAAAACAAGAATGCTATCACATGCCACAGAGACTGGCACACATCACAAAGAACAAGAACAATCAGTGCTGGCAGGGATGTGGGAGAAAGGAACTGTCATTCACTGCTGATGGGAATGCAGTCTAGTCCAGTCTTTATGGAAAATATAGAGATTTCTCAAAAAACTGGAATTGAGCTTCCAATGATCCAGCTATACTACTTCTAAGGATATACTCTTAGAACACAAAAACAACACAAAAATGCCTTTTTTTTTTGCACACCCATATTCATTGCAGCACTATTTACAATAGCCAGAATTTGGAAACAACCCAGATTCACAACAACAGATGAGTGACTAAAGAAACTGTGGTACATATATACAGTGGAATACTATCTCTGTCCCTGTGTTGTGATGTCCAAACCTTAGCGTTTTAATTGTTCTTATGATATCCAATTAAATGACAGGCACTAGAGATAACACACTTTTTCTTTTTTCTATTTGGACACAAGTAAATATTTGGAATATTGGGATCAGTGATTACAGCTGTAGTGTATTTGCCTTGCACAAAGCTAACCAGATTTAATCCCTGACAACATATATGGTCCCCTGATTCTGATTAGGAGTGATCCTTGAGCATAAAGCCTAAAGTAAGCCCTGAGCAAAGCCAGGTGTGGTACAAAAACCAAATAAATGTATGAGGTATATTTCCCACTTATTTATATGTGGGCATGCTTACGTGACTTCATTGGGCTAACTAGGTGTGAATAATATGTACTTGGCAGAACATTTAAAAGTACAATATTTTGAAGTTTGCATTCCATTGTTATTTTTGGAATCCTGCACTATCAAAGAAGAAAGGGTTCGACTAGTGAATGCTAAAACTAGGTTCAAGAAAGGTGAACTATCCTAGCAGAGTTCCATCACCAATCAGCTTGCCAACTAGAAGACATGTAACTTCTAGATCAATCACTCCAAACTGAATCAAAAAACTATCCTGACAACACACAGAACCTTGAGACATTATAGATATTTAATACTTCAGTTCACAAAGTTTGGGGATGATTTGCTACTAAACCAGAAGCAAACAATTCCCAGGGAGATACTTTTGAGACTACTTAAATATCTTGTCACACACACTATAATGTTGATTAAACTTATTATTCTTGTTAGCTAAATATTACTAAGGTTGAAAATGCTAACTGTAAGGATGAGGACTGAACAACAATATTTATTTGCTAAGTCAATAGCTATTCTCAATATGCCAGAGGTAAGTGCTATCATGGCAGAACTGGAGCTCATAAGAAAGAGTACTAGAAATACCACATGACTTTCTGATGTAAGACTTGTACCTTCAAAATGTATTTCTGGGATGCTTTATAAATTGTAAGTGAGGTAGAGTGAGTGGTAGGTTGGATAGAAACTCATTTTTCAATTTCATAGAAGAGTCCCTTCCATATGGGGGTTGGGTAAGGATACCAGATCTACTGGTGTTATGAAGAGGACTATTATGTCTCTGTGTGAAACATTTCTGAAGTTGTGAGTATATTTTAATTCACTTCGCACTGCTACCTTCTGCACTGCCAGGAGCTCACTTAGAAATAACTGCCCATTAACTTGAGTTTGCCTGCAAAGCATTTAGTCTCTCTCACTCTCTCTCCAGTGTCTTTGTCTCGCTGTGTGTGTCTCTCCTTCCATTCTTAAATAACTACATTCCTCCTACTTTCTTTCCTACCACCACCCAACACAAGAGTCCCAATCACCTTACAGTGTTCTGCCTATCCGCCTAACCAATTATCTTAGTGTATTCCCTAGATGCAGCTTTCGCTGCATTTGTGTGAACCCTCATAAAACACTAAGGCTCACTCCAGCCAGTCCTTTCAGATTTCGGAAACCTAAATTTGCTAAATCTGCAATCTCTAGCCCCAGGTCTCCCCAATAGAGCGGACGGCCCGGGGGGTGGGACCGCCAGCGGATCCCCGAGGGCAGTCCCAGACGCGCAGCTAGCGGCTCCGTGGGCCCTTGGCTAAGACGCGAGAGACGAACCCCAACTAGCGCCCAATGGGAACCCTCGGAGACCGGGGTTCGCGAGGGTGTTAGTGCATGTGTGCGGGGTGTATGGAAAGCCGGGGACCCCTCCGGTGGCTCTCCGGGGCCGCGCCCGGCAAGTATCGCGGGACTTGTGCGCCTTGCTGGAGAGGCAGCTCCAGGAGCAAGCTAGTGGAGCGCGCTCGGTGGTGCTGCGCCCCAACCCGGGGAGGAGCGGGGAGCCGGGAGGGAGGAGGGCCGGGGGTGCGGTTACGTAAATGGTATCAGCCCAGTGAGAGGCCTCGGGGCTGGGGCTCCGGGAGGAGGCGGCGGAGGGGCGGGGACGGAGCGGGCAGCGGGGTGGGGGGCGGAGGCCGGAGGCGAAGTGACCGCGCCGGTGACAATGTGCTAGATCCCGCGCTCCTGCTCCTGCTCTGGCTCCCGCGGCTCCTGCTCGGCCTGGGCTCCCGCTCGCTCACTCTCTCTCTGTCTCTCTCTCCCCCCTCGCGCCCGTGGAAGCCCGCAGCCCGCCGCCACGCTATGAAGGGCTGGCAGAGGCCGGAGCTGGCTCGGAGGGCTCGCGGGCAAGAGTGAAGGGACTGAAGCGCGCGTGGCAGCGGCGCTCGCGGGTGGGCGCGGGTTCCAGGTGAGCGCGAGCTCGACTCGGAGGCGGCTTTTGCGTGCGTGGACGCCGTGCCCTCTTCGCGGGATCCTTGGCCACCGGAGCAGGTCTCCGTCTCTCTCTCTCTCTCTTTCTCTCTTTTTCCTGTTTTTGCTTTGCAATCCATCCCGCGCCGCTTTTCCAAAGGACCGCCCGACTGGGCGCCGCAAAGTCCTGCAGCGAATAACGGGACCGGGCTGGGGCAAGGATGCGGGCGTGCGGGCGTGCGGGTTGCTCCGGGATGCTCGGCGCGCGCTCGCCCGACGCTGCAGGTGCAGTGGGAGGATCGCGGGGCGCGGAACTTTCTGCCGCCGGTTCACCCCGCCACTTGGCTGAGCTAGGGGATGCCCCACGGTGTTTGGGGGGTGCTGGGCTGTCGCTGACTTTGACTCCTTGGTGGAGGGCTGGCTGGTTCGGTTCATCCTCTTGACCCGGCAACTTTCTCTCGAACCCCCACCGGGAAGGGCGAGGCGGACCAGTCTCTACTACCAGATGCTGGGGGGGGGGGGAACGCTCTGAGACTTGGGGTGTCGTGGACGATTGCGCCTTCTTTGCCCCCCCCCGTTTTTTTTTTTTTTTTTTGCCGGCTCTCCTTGCCTCTTGTTCACGTCGTGCCTCTTATTTCTGTCTCAGTTTTTGTCTCTGGTACCCAACCCGTGGTTTTATTGAATGGAATTAATTAATTAATTTGTTGGTCTTTCCGTCTCTTTCTCTGATCTTTCTTGGGATGGATTGCTCCTTTCCCCTCTTCTGTCTTTGCCCCTGCTCCCCTTCTTACCGTAGCTTCTCGCACCATTCCTGCCTCCCCCCCTTTTTTTTTATTCCACTGCCTTTCTCCATCTCTGCCTCTCCTGCCCAAATCCCTGGTGCCAATTTTATATTCTGAGGACTTCCAAACAACACCCCTCTCTCGCCCGCAAGTTCAGTCCGGGTAGAAACTGGAGGGTGGAAATAGCTCGATCTTGTCCGGGATGTGTTGGAACCCCGGGGCTGGAAGAGGCTCTCAAAGGCCAATTTCCCTTCCGTGGGCTCCTAGGCGCTGAGCTGCAGCAATCAGAAAGCACGGATACTTGGGCACTATGCAAGCGCCCCCTGTTCTTTGTGATCAATCGATCGGTTCAGTTTTCAAGTGTGTGTGTGTATGTGTGTATGTGTGTGTGTGTGGGGGGGTGTAGTTCTCCAATCTAAACGAAGAATTCCAGAGGAGTAGATTAGGTACTGTTTTTAGGGTGCAAAGAACCAGAAGCTTTGGGATGGAAGAAAACTAAGCCGGGAAGGGTTGGAGCTCTCCTGAAGCAAAGAAGGTGTTGCTAGTATAGGAGGAGTCCTTAGGGACTGCCTGGTTTAAATTGGCATAACACTCAGCCCATGAACATTTTCATCTGGGGAGTAAGCTCAGTCACTTTGCTTAGAAACACAGCATTGAGATTTTTATTTGCAGCGCTAAAATACTTGGACATTTATGAAACCTGGATTTTAGGTTCCCTTGGGGCATATATATAAACTGTGTATGTTTGCATCCATGCCCTCTAGTGTTGAAGAAACCTGATGGTATCAGATTACTGAAAAGTAAGGTCAACCAGGTGGTGAGTTACTTTAGAACCACTCACCTTCCTAGATAGACTTTACCTTCCTTCTTCTTTTCTTAGAATTATTTTTGACTTTCACATTGTTACTAATTATTTTTTATTTCCCCGGATCTTTACAAAAATCCTTCCCTGCAGAATTAGAATCATAATGTTAAAATAGTATTTGAGTGATTTAAGAGACGGAATGGTTTGGAGAATATTCATAGCCAGAGGCAGACATTGAACATAGGAAATGTGAATTTCTCTATTATATTTGCTTCAAATCTGGATTTCACATGATTTGCCCATATGTCTGCCCACTTTCTAGCCCATTAAGATTTTTTCTTGATTGCTTCTACTTGATTAAATAAATACCACTAATTTACTATTTCTTTGATGGTTATCTCACTTCAGGATTTAGGCAGTTTAAGTAGAAACTCTGTCTTAGATTTGGGGAAGAAATCTGTTTCAAAAAAAGCGCAGCAATGCTGTTGTAGATTAATTCTGGATCCTTGAATCTAGATTATGACCAGAGTGATGTGTTAGACACATCATGTGGGAAAACTAGTAAATGCTTAGAAGACTTTTAGGCAGATTGTTCTTTACTTGTAACTGATTATGTAAATTTAGAAGTACTCCAGCTTTGTTAATAAGCTCGGAAACAACAACAACAACAACAACAACAAAAATGAATGTTGTCTCCCTCTTCCCCATACATGTTTTACTTAGACTTTGGAGAATAGGAATTGAAATTTTGTAAAGGGGATCTTAGAATATGCCTCCTTAGCACTGTTTTTAGTCCATTTATTGCGGAATAGCCCCTCTTTGTAAATTTATAACTTAGCTGTCTTAGCGGCTCTAATATATGAGATGTCATCTCTCAACCTTTCTCTTTGAAAGTCAATTGAGACATGCCATAATTTTTGAGTGAACACTTTAATGTGACTTTTTGTAAATGAAAAAAAATCTCTTTAATATAAAGAACAACTAAAATTAAACATTTAATACAAATGATAGATTAGGTACTAGAATTTGTCTGCAGTTCAAATCACTCATGTTGAATAATTTTGGTTTCCTTACTTCTTCAGGCATGTATATAAGAGGTGCACAAGAGATTTTACCAATATTTCTGGAAATGTAGTGGTAGCTAATTTAAGCTACCAATATGAATTTATTATGATTGTAGTGTTGCTGTTTTGAAATTATATACTGGGGCCGGAGTGATAGCACAGTGGTAGGGTGTGTTTTCCTTGCATGCGGCCCACCCAGGATGGATCCGGGTTAGATTCCCGGCATCCCATATGGTACCCAAAGCATGCCAGGAGCGATTTCTGAATGAAGAGCCAGGAATAAACCCTAACTTTCACCAAGAGTTATTTCCAAGAACGGTTGGTTATGGCTCCAAACAAAAAGAAACAGCAATTTACAGGATTTTATAATCTTCCAAAGTTAGGTTCAGTGTTGTGCATTGGTCATGTTCAGGACAATATTTTTTAAAGAATATAATTTATCTGGCCAGAGAGATAGTACAGCAAGTAGGGTGTTTGTCTGCATTCTGATGAGTGTTGATCTCTGGTAACCTTAGAATCCTTAGATTCCCAAAGCACCAACAGGACTGATCCCTGACTACAAAACTAGAACCGAGACCTGAGCATCTCTGGCTTCCAAATGAAAACCAAACTAAAAAGAATATTTAAACTAATATGATACTCAACCCAAAATTTGTATTTAAAAATAGCTAAATTTGGGGTCGGAGTGATAGTACAGTGGAAGAGCATTTGCTTTAGTGACCCAGAACGGACCTGGGTTCAATCCCTGGCATCTCATATAGTCCCCCATGCCAGGAGCGATTTTTTTAATATCTTTATTTAAACACCTTGATTACAAACACCTCCTTCACCAGTGCAACATTCCCACCACCAATGTTCCAAATCTCCTTCCTTCCCATGCCACCACCACCTGTACTCTAGATAGGCTTTCTACTTTCCTCATTCATTCACATTGTTATGATAGTTATCAATGTAGCTATTTCTCTAACTGCACTCACCACTCTTTGTGGTGAGCTTCATGTGGTGGGCTAGAGCTTCTAGTCCTCCTCTATTTTATCTCTGGAAATGATTGCAAGAATGTCTTTTATTTTTCTTAGAACCCATAGATGAGTGAGACTATTCTGCGTCTATCTCTCTCCCTCTAACTCATTTCACTCAGTTTCATAGATTCCATGTACATCCATGTATAGGAAAATTTCATGAAATCACCTCTCCTGACTGCTGCATAATATCCCATTGTGTATATGTACCACAGTCTGAACACATAGGCAGGAGTAACCTCTGAGGGTCACTGGGTGTGGTCCAAAAACAAAAAAAAAGCTAAATATATCAAATGAAGATATTTTAATATTGAAGTATGTTCTGATATTCTACGTATAAAATATTGAGACTTTTAACTTTTTTAGATTGATGTGCATCGATATGAGGTCAAGTAATTATATTAGAGTGAAATACAGTATTTCCATTTTCCCACTTGACTTTGTGGTGTGATAGATGTATTAAGAGTTTCAGGTAATAGAACAGCTTTTAAAGACTTTGGCATTTTAGGAAGAAGGTGAGAGAGCAAGTGATGCATGACTAATTTTATTCTTTATGGTTAAGCAAGTGAACAGAATTTTGGTGTTTCAGAATAACAAGCAAAGTAAAATGAATTATTAAGAATAAAGTATGACTGAATTTTTCACTGTGTAAAATAACAGTTTCGTGCCTCTTAGAAGTGTTCATTGTGCCTTATAAATATGAAGAGTTACTGTTATTTTTTTCTTAAATTAATAAGCCTTGTTAGTCCCCATATTCTCTTGTAAAACCCTTGTAATAAACAATATTTTTTGACTGTGACTTTCAATATATAACCTTCAGTTTGTGTTGCTTTCTTTCCTAGCAACGTGGGGACATCTTAAATCTGATGGGTTCTGAGAATTGTGATTGGGCTTTCTTTAAAAAAATCTTACATATGGTCATCATAGAATAAAAACATATGAAAAATAAAATCAAGATTTAAGTACATAGTATTCCAATTGACTCTCTTTGATGGCATTTCTTAGTAATACCCTTCTTCCTACTCCATATACACATTAGACATATGTTTGAAAACATAAATCACCCTTAAAGATACAACAGTCTGGTTAAAAGCATGAATCGTTTTACATTTTATTTTAATTTAGTCCTATATATTGTATAATACTATATATTAGACATGCATTTTATTTTAATTATTTATTAAATATATTAACTTTCTAAAATTTAATCTTTACAAAATTTTAAAAAAATCATGAAATGGAGCTGGGTTAGGACATAAGTAGTTAGTGTATGCCTAGCATTGTATCTAACTTGGGTTCAATCACTGGCTACATGATTATATGAGCATCACCAGATGCAACCCTGGAGGTTCTCTGAGCACTGGAGTAGCGTTCAATTAGGGGTTGGGGACAGAGAGGGATAATCTTGGCAATGCAGAGCCTGGGCAGTCCAGCATCCTCAGATATTTCATTGAACCACATGTATCTTGAACCAAGAATTGCTGAGGTGGAATGGAAGGTGGGGAAAAGGAGGCTCAAAACAATTTTTTTGAAAATAGCCACATTAATTCAGTAATAGTTGTTTTTCCATTTGGGGTTTTATAGGCAGATATACTTGGAAACAAATTGCACATCTAAAAGATTATTATTTTTATACCTTTTCATTTTGTGTTGGTTTTGGTTTTGGACCACACCTGGCGCAGTGCTCAGTATTTATTTCTGGTTCTTCACTCAAGGGATTGTTCCTTTGGGGAGCTTTGGGGACCATAGGAAATACCATTTATTTTTTTAAATTTTAGTAGAGAATGGCATTTATATTTGTATTAATATAAAATAGCAGAAAATCTCTTAAAATTCAATGTCTCCTGAAGACTAATTTTTTTAATTAATTAACTTTGATTTGGAGAGGTCCTACCTGTAGTACTTAAGAGCTGTCTCCTGACTCTGCACCAAAGGATGCCATGCAAGGCAAGATTCCTCTCTCCTCTAGTTCCTATTTATTATCTTTATTAACATTTTTTCTAATTTTGAATTTTTATTATAACACTATGACTTACCTGTTTTTCGTCAGACTTTTTTTTAAGTATTAAATATTTCAACATCATTCCCCTTACCAGTGTGACCTTCCCTCTACTTATGTTCCCAGTTTCCCACCCACCACCCAAGTCAGCCCCTTGCAGGCACAAAATATTTCATATTGTTTTTTATAATACAAAGGCAAATGGAACATCAAAACTTAGTACTTGGCTGGAGTGATAGCACAGCATAGAGGGCATTTGCCTTGCATGAGGCCAACCCAAGTTTGATCTCTGGCATCCCATATAGTAGTTCCCCAGGCCTGCCAGGAGTAACTTCTGAGTGCAGAGCCAGGAGTAACCTCTGAGCACCTCTAAAAACCCTAAAACAAAACAAAACACAACTTAGATCAGTTGAGGCCAATTTGAAATAATAGTGTTATTTCTCAATGGTATTACTAAAGTCTAAGGATTTACAACATTTTTTTTTTTTGAGGTTTTTGCTAGTTGAGCATCATGAAGCATGATGGTCTTCTCTATAACTTTCTTATCAGATTTTCTGTGATCCTAGTTGGCTGAAATTACTGTGAAATTTTGAGGTGTCAGTAGCTGCAAGTAGTTCAGGTTGATAGATCTGGAACAGATTTGGTGGCTTGGCAGTTTGGTAAGATTAAGTTGTGCAGAGCTGGGCTACTTATGTAGGAGAGTGTCTGGTGAGGGTGCTGAGCTTCTGTGTCTTCATGCAAAAAGGAGAATATTTCTTGCCAGTTCTGAGAAGGCTTCTATGTTATCAGCCCAAAACTGATTACCATGGGTAGAGTTGGCAGCCATTATTTTCTTTTGAGTTTAGTAGAGGAGCTGGGTCATTCTGAAAGAAAATGGGGTTTATGTACTGAAGCTGGTGGGATTTTGGGTGATGAGGAGAGCATATAAGGAACTTGCCTCCCCATTCTAACGATACCCCAGTTTTCAGTCCATAGTCTGATCTTACCTAAAAGGTCCAGCCATTATGCAGTCATGGAGCTGGACTATTACCCTTTATTCTTAATTAGATTTAGGCATATATCTTTCTTTTTAATATATTTATAATTATATATCTGATTGTTTTAGTTTGATTACCAAGAAAGGTTGACAAGTGTGTAAAAATAATCCTGTGATAAATAAATATTCTAATGATTATCCCCATGTAAATATGTTTGCTAAATTCATTGTTCAGCCATGAGTTTACTTAGCATATTTTGAACTTATTAAAGATGTGATTCTTAATTTTCAAAAGTAATTGCTATAGATTTTTAGAATGCTGGGGTTTAACACTGAATTAAGTTAGACTAGAAAAACACACGTTAGCTGTTAATTACAATTTTTAAACTGTCTTGTTCTCGCTTAATGTCTATGCTACTATAATCCATAATTTTTTACAACAGCCCTTAAGTAAAATTAGAAGTATCAGTAGTTTAAAGTTATTTAAAATTAATGTTAATCAACTCATCCAAACAAAATGTATAACATGAAAGCAATGTAGAGAACCTAGTGTTACATAAAATTGAATAAATTTGTTATCATAGTATATATGAAAAAATTAAACAATCAACATTAAATATTCAGCCTTATGTTGATTTTTTTCTTACTCGGCATTTCCCTTTTATTCTATTTTTTTAAAGAAGTGCTTAGTGTTTTGATAGATAGGAGCTTTCCTAGGAATATTAGATCTTATTTTTAATTTGATATGAAGTTAATTAAAATTCTGTTTGGTATATTAAACTGAATTAAGTTTTCACTTACATTTTATTTAGGCTTTTTTGTTTTTGTTTTTCTTTTTTTGGGGGGGGGCACACCTGGTGATGCTCAGGGGTTACTGGCTATGCACTCAGAAATCACTCCTGGCTTAGGGACCATATGGGACGCCAGAGATCAAACCACGGTCCGGCCTAGGCTAGCACGGGCAAGGCAAATGCCTTACTACTGTGCCACTGCTCCAGCCCATAATTTTATTTAGGTTTTTGTAAGAGATATTGGAAGAGACTGATTAAACTGTTTGTTGGCACTTGGTTAACTTAGGTGTAGAGCTGCCATAATAAGCCACATAATCAGAAGACTTTAAAGGTCAGTCTGCATATTGAAAATCACCTGAATTACACCACTCTGTTACAAATTTGTCTCTTATCTAATGTTTATTGCCATTGCCTTGCTATGATAAGATAAATATCTTTCTTTTTTAAAATTTAAACTGTATTTTAATATATGGAGAGATGATATATGGAGATGATATATTGAGAGATGATATATTGAGAGATGATATATCTTCTTGTAGATCAGAAATATAATATTGACTAAACTTTTTTCTTGAAATTTTTTATTGCATAATTAGTTCCAGAGAAAGGGTAGGATTTATGTTGTTATCAAACACATGCAATACTGTCAGCTTAAATATGAAAAGATGGGAAAAAACCACTAGGAAACAAATATTGTGTGAAGATAGAGCCATTTCAATTTATGAGGGTTTACTTAAAATAGCAAATTGAGTTAGAGCTTGTAAAAGCAACTAACATTTATGGTTGTTTGCTTTGCACTTCTGCTGTAGGTAAGTAAACATCTGACAGGTTTTAACCACTTTTTATTCTCATAATCGTGAATACTAAGCCATCTTGCTATCTTCATTGTATAAAGG
Organism: Suncus etruscus; assembly: GCF_024139225.1. Classification (NCBI taxonomy): domain Eukaryota; kingdom Metazoa; phylum Chordata; class Mammalia; order Eulipotyphla; family Soricidae; genus Suncus; species Suncus etruscus. Next base: position 51,676,216 of record NC_064852.1, read on the forward strand.
AGGACTTGCTTTCTCAAAATCCCACTCTTAAATTATTCAGAGTGTGTTGGTAAATAGAAGGGCTAAGGCTACACTGTCTTGTTTAATTGAAGTGAAATTGGTTTTTAACATTATAGATGTTTCTAGTGCACAGCCTTGTAACTTAATATCAGTAGAGGCTTGCACTGTTTACCTCCAAAATTCTGGTTTCCTTCTCTTACTTTGCAATTGCTTGATTTACCTGTTTTATCCAATTTGCATTCCTCTTCCTTCTGTTTTTTATTTTTTTTAATAATCTGTAAGATTCGTCTTTTTTGACTTTTTATTTGTTTGTTTTGTTTTGTTTTTGGGTCACACCCGGTGACGCTCAGGGGTTACACCTGGCTATGCACTCAGAAATCGCTCCTAGCTTGGGGGACCTTATGGGATGCGGGTGTGGGGGTGGGGTGGGAAGAATTGAACCCAAGTTCTGAGTCAGCTACTTGCAAGGCAAAATTCCTTAACACTATGCTATCGCTCTGGCCCCAGACTTTTTCTTTTATTTAGTTTTTGAAACTATCACATATAAGTGAAAGCATAAGATTTTGAACTGTTATTTTTTTTGTCCCCCAATTCACAATACAGACCAGGCAAAGGGCCTGGGTTGAGGTGTATACGGGGTGCATTTACTGTACCTCCTCTTTCTCTACAATCAGTGTAAAGAACACAGCCTGTGGTAAGAATTGGGAGGCCTTATATTTTCTCTTTTTTTTTTGATTTTTTTAATATATATAAAGGTATCTATAAAATATATAATATATATATAAAATCCTCCACCAGTGCAACATTCCCCTGACCAATATCCCAAGTGTCATTCCTCTTCATCCCAAAAACTGTTATTTTTTTGAAATGTTTAAAATGACCTGAATTTGGGGTGACAAAAATCATGTTTTGCACGCGGGCATGTAATGTTCAATATCTGCCATCCCATCTTGGCCCCAGAGCCCAGGAGTGAGTTCTGAGCACAAGGGGTGGGGGGGGGGGGGAGAGAGAGAGAGAGAGAGAGAGAGAGAGAGAGAGAGAGAGGGAGGGAGGGAGGGAGGGAGGGAGGGAGGGAGGGAGGGAGGGAGGGAGGGAGGGAGAGGGAGGGAGGGAGGGAGGAGGGAGAGAGGGGAGAGAGGGGAAAGAGGAGAGAGATGGAAATCATAACACTAGATTAAAAACGAAAATGAATTGAGACAACTAATTTGAAAACATTAAAATAGCGTTATTTAAGTAGATTCATTGTTGTCATTACTGAAGTTCAGATCTCCACTGTGAACCAGGTGATAAAATGAAGAAATTCAAACTTACAACTGCATACTAAATTAAATTCATAACTTTTGTTTTGTTTTGTTTTGTTTTGTTTGGGGACCGTACTGGAAGTGTTCAGGGTTTGTTCCTGGTTCTGTACTCAGGGATTACTTCCAGTATGCTCCGTAAACCTTATGGATACCAGAGATTGAACCCGGATGAATCTCATGCAAAGCCTTGTCTTCTAACTTCATCGCTCTGGTCTTTCCTTACCAATTAAAAACTCAGAGCAGCCTTCTTTGTCTTTTTTCTTCGTTTGTTATTGTTTTGGGGCCATACACTTTGATGCTCCTGGTTCTGTACTCAGGAATTAACCCCTATTTTGGGGGCCATTTAGGACTCTAGGGAACAAACCAGGATGGGCCATATGCCGGGACAAGTGCCCTACCTGCTTTATTATCACTCTGACCCCTTATAATCATCTTCTCTTTTTCTTTTTTTTTTAAATTAATAAATTATACTTCTTTTTCTAAATCCTCAAGGCTCAAAATTTTGTTGATTTTATTAATAGCTTTCTCTTAAGTAATGCTGTGAAACTTTCATGAAAAATACTATAAAGCAGGTTGTCTCTTGGTAATACTCATGTATTATAGATTTTCAGTGTACCTTTATATTTTCTTCTTAAGTAACTACTGTTCATTATTCCTCAATGCAAAATTTATTTCTTCTTGATTTTACTTCCTTCCCTCACATAGTCAAGTTGCTCTCTTTGAACTGCCTATATTTAATGACTTTGTTTATATATGTATCAGAAAAAGTAAATTAAAAAAGGCATTTCATTTCATCATATGTCTTAGAGGAGGTAAGAGGCAGATGCTTTCGCTCTGCATCTGGGTCATTTAGCAGAAGGCTGGGGATGCTAAATTTGCATCTCATTACCTTTGTCTACTTTTAGAATTGTGTGCTTGGACCTTGTGGTCAGTTGGCAAACTTATGCATCCAAGGAATACTGTATTATTTGAGGTCATGTCAGTTTCAGTTGTCATACAATTCTCATTTGATCATTTTTTCTTATAGCACATCTAATGTATATTTTACCGTTGACTCTAGACTGTTGATTTCATGTCAGAAATTCATTGTGATATTAATTAATGGATTATAATGAACAACTTTAATAATTTATATTCTCTGTTTCCTGCTCTGACTTTAGGATAATATTTATACTTCTGTAAAATTAGAGTAGACATCTTCTCACAGATTTTTTATTGTTTTGTTGTGCACTAAGTTGAGATAAATCCTTGGTAATTGGATTGTGCTGTTGAATTAACACATTGAATTACTAGCTGTGAGCTACTTCATTTGTGGTTGCAGACAACAATAGGAGCATTTAGTTTCTACGATGTGAACATACATGTTTTCTGTTCAAGTGGGATAACATTGAATCATCTATACCTCATTTTCATTCCTTTTGTAAAGCAAAGTAAATATAAAATATTTACCACTCTCATTAAATAATCTTGAACATGATACTTTGTTTTGACGCCACATGTGGTGATGCTCAGAGTTTATTCCTGACTTTGTTGAGACCTCTCTTGATGGTACTAGGGGTCCATCTGTGGAATTGGGGATTAAACAGAGTCAGCTGGATGCAAGGTAAGACCCTAAATCTGTGTACTATCCCTCAGGACCATTTGATACTTTTTCTTGAGAATGTTTATTTTTAGCTTATTTCTCAAAGAAACGTATAAGAAATTTCAGAACTAAGAAATCAATATTACAATACCCTGTGTATTTTAGTCTGTACAGGTGTGAAATTTGCATATATTTTGATGACAACCTTCTTTGACTTGTTGTAATAGCAGTTTTTGCAGTCATGATGAGGGCAGTTTAAAGCAATGTAGTTTTATTTTTTTTTCTTGTATTGGATGTTTCAAGGATAGCTTCTATAGATCAGGGTGGTTTCTTTTAAACAAGTAGTCATTTATTTGTGAAGAAAGAAGTTCGTTTTTTCCACTTAACTTCTTCCTTAGACTTCATCAATTAGGTAAATAAGGAATCAAGGTAAATCAAACTAGTATAAATTATATGGAGTGAATCATATAATTGAAATTGGTCTTGAAATAGAAAGGGTAACACAATGCCCTGATTAATACCCTGAAGACATGAGATTCAATAATGTCAAGAAAAATGAAGAGCAAAAATTAGACATGGAGACTGGAGAGATGGCACAAGCAGTAAGGCTAGCCTAGGAGAGATCCCCTGGCGTCTCATATGGTCCCCAAACCAGGAGCGATTTCTGAGCTCATAGCCAGAAATAACCTATGAACATCACTGGTATAGCCCCAAAAAACAAAAAAATAAAATAAAATTAAGACATGGGATGGATTGGGAAATAGAATCAACATATCTAGATGCAATAGACAGCCTTTTATTCCCAAATTTGGTTTCCTTTGTAAATATGCCTAGACCATTTCCTCTTCAAACCATATGTCCTAACACTTACTAATGAAATTACTTGAACTATTGTGGGATAATAAGAACAACTAGAAATATATCTTAAACAGTATATAAAAATCCATTTTAATTTGGTACTTAAGTCTTTAAGCCTTGCTTACCCTATTCATTTGAACCTAGTCATAGAGGACCCAGCATTTTATGCTTTAATTCTCAAGTCTAAAACAATAGCCAAGAATAACCAAATTTAAAAAAAAATGTAAGAGGGAAAGTTTGTAATGTGAAAAAGAGGGACCAAAATAAATTAAACTACTACTAATAAAATGGCAATGGAGGCAACATTATAAAAATAAATATGAGATTTCCTGATGAAAATAATTACAACCCCTGAGTGCTGCCGGGTGTGACCCCTCTCCCCAAAAAAGAAAATAATTACAAAAAGGTAAGTTATATGGAAAAAGTAAACAGGAACAATTTCTAGAAAGATTTTCAAATTGATTATTATTATTTTAATTCATTTAATTTTTTGTTTTGGGGCTACAGCAGTGCTCAGGGTTTTCTTCTGGCTATCAGGGGATCACTCTTAATGGGGTTGGGGGTCACACTTGGCAATGCTCAGGGCTTATTCTTGGCTCTGCATGCAGAAATCACTCCTGGAGATACTCTAGGAATGATATTGGATATTGGAATCACTCCTGATAAACTAGATTGACTACTTGCAATACTACTGAGCACTTACTGCTCTATTATTTCTCTAGCCATTTCAAATAGTTTAAGATAAATTTATTCTTTTATTTATTTTATTTTTGGATTTTTTTTGGGGGGTCACACCCGGCGGTGCTCAGGGGTTACTCCTGGCTGTCTGTTCAGAAATAGCTCCTGGCAGACACGGGGGACCATATGGGATACTGGGATTCGAACCAACCACCTTTTGGTCCTGGATCAGCTGCTTGCAAGGCAAACGCCGCTGTGCTATCTCTCTGGGCCCAAATGTATTCTTTTAAATATAAAAAAATTTCAATACTTTAACCGAGAGAAAATGGCGCATTATGAGTTGCAGCAAGTTTCTCCAAGTGTCACTGACATATTAAGTAATTAACAGCATAATAATTATACTTATGAAAGAAAATTTCTTGCATAGAAAATTTCATATCCTTTTAATATCAATCAAATCAAAGGATGGAATAAAGACATATATAAAACTAAAGGTAATTTCCTCATATGTAGAAATATCTTTGAAAATTTCCTGAAGTAGAACCACAGCTAAGTATAATGGTGAGATATAGAAAAATACCATGTAATTATGAAGGCAAGTGATTCATATTGCTTTGATCTGGCATTAATATAAAATATGGAGGACTTTAGCTGCTGGCATGCTGTGGAACATAAATGGGATATTATAGAACATTTAATGCTCAAGAAATATTTGATAATATGAATAAAAATGGTAAAAAAAGCCAAAAGTATAAAACTTAGGAAAAATATTCAAAGAATTATAGAACATTGATTAGCAGGAAGATTAACAATATTTTATATTAATTAAATATAAGTAACACTGCTGATTTTAAACTTCCAATATCAATTTTACTTTAAGAATAAATGGACTCTTTTTTTCTTGCAGTAGAAAGTCTTTGTTTCCTAGTTTTATACAGCAAAGGTGTTAATTGATTTTATAACAAGGGTCCTGTGTTTCCTTCAGATTCTTGCTTTTCCTTGTATTTAATTAAACTGACCACTCAAATCACAATCATGCCTCTTTAGTTTTATTTAATATGGAATAATCACTTACCTAATCAGTTGTTTGGATGTAATTTTTTCATTATTCTTACCCTTATTTTCTTGAAATTAAAATAGATTTGTCTAAGAAAAAATGCAATGCATATTAGCACGCATATTAGCAGATGCTTCTTTGAAAGATCATATTGCCATTCCCTTCTGTTATCCTATATATTTATATGGCACTGAATTAAAATATAAAGTAACTTTTAATTAATGGTTTTAAGGCTATGATTATTATTTTTCTAAATATATTTTATTAAATTATACTTCTTATGTAATTATTTGATGTATCTGCAAAGTCACAGAACAGCCTATAAAGGAAGAACATTTTGATTTAACAAAGGTGTAAAGATATTATCATCTTAGATTTGCAGCTTCCAGTGAAGTCCTTACTGCTCATTATTTGGACTGAAACTTTGAACTTTATTATAACTAATCATAAATAGGCATTTTTAAAGTTTCTAATGAATGTAAGCACACATTCGAATCTCTCAGATTTGAAAAATCTGCTGGTTGTTAGAATTCTATTCCTTTTGCCTGAGCTTTTAAAAAATATTAATATCAGCTCAGCTAACTAGAAAGTTACAAGTTTCTCTAGATAGGTGATAATGATGAGATAGATATGAGAGACAGAGAAAAGAATCAGATCTTACACATTCTCCTCATAGTTGAGGATATGTGCAACAAAAATGCAGAATATTGAATCACTGAATCACTTTTTGAATTAGATGATATGATAAAAAAAACTGTGCTTTTGTGACATGGAAGAATAGGGTATTCTGAAATAACAAAAAACTAATTAACAATGAGGGTTCTTTAAAATTGTGACTAGTATACACTTATTCATTTGGGTCACTTTTTTTTCTCTTTGCTGTGTACTCCAGTTTTTTGACAGTGAATTCATGACAGTCAGATCTTCTTTTGCTTAGTACCTCGACTGGTTTGATAAATCACTTTTCCATTAAGTTTTTGTTAATTTTATTGAAATATGAAGTTCCTGACAGTTATAGAATCTTTACTAGTTGAATTACTCTTACGATTCTAAGATAAAGAAAATGTGGAAATTTAAGTTTGGAAGAAGAAATGGGGCATGCGATTTTTGAAGACACCAATTTTAGAATAAAATGCCTGCATAAATGCAGGTCAATATTCTGACTCATCCAATTCCGATCAGAATTACAAAGGATAGTTACATTGCGTCCCTGGATTATTTCTTTTTCTCATCTTTAAAATGGGGTTTAATTTAAAAGTTGTTTTAACACCGATATACAACACAAGTCCTAAATGCCATAAGGTACTCTTTTAAGAGCTTATATATTAAATTTTGTGGTTCTCATAGTACTAAGATATCGGTATTTATTTTCATCCACCTAGTAAATGTTAAATATAGTTTCTTGACATTTGAAGTGAAAGTGTAAGTACTGTATTTGTTATTGTGTTTTGTACTTAGTGATGTTCAACGAATGGTTTCTGTGATGACTAGATCTCTTCCAGATCCTCTATTAACATTTAGTATGATATGTGCCTAATAAATCTGCTTAATTTATTTCCTGGATAAATGAACAGATTTGGAGAATTAGAGTAGTAACTGTAAAATTGGTTCCAGGGTATGATAAATAATTAAATAAAAATATGATATGATTAAAGCTGTGATAAAGATAAGCAATAAAACTATTACCAAAATAATAGAAATTTAGTAGTATTGTACCAATTGTTGATAGAGCTTAATGCTGAAAAGTGCATTCGAGTTAGAAAAAGGGTGGTAAGCATTTTCTGTTCCTTTATCTTTATTTGTCAAATTATAGTGTCAGTGAGGGTTTTATTTGGCTTCTTTAGTTAAGTTGAACAGTCATACTTTGTTTTCCCCTTAGTGTTTTGATCAGCTTTGGTTATATTTTTATTGTGGATGATCATTAAATACATTGAAAGATGAATGCTGTCTAGCATGTATAGATTTGGAAGTAGTAAAGATAGCCAGTATATTATCATTCTTGCCTTATTTCCTGAATAAAAAAGGAAACATTATTTTGTTCCTTAAAGACATAGACTTATTTATAGTATGTGATGTGTCTTTTAATTAACTTTTACAAATACTTAATTGAAGTTTTTATATCTTTATTCAGAACATTTTATTGGAAATAATAGATTTAATTTTTTCTCGTTTAGAAATGTATATATTCCAATTATCTTTTCCTATCAAATGAGTAAAATACATTGTTTTGAACACTGATATCGTATTTCTTTCATAACAATTGGCACAAATAATTATAGCACATCAATTAATAATCTACTGGTGGGAATCTAATGATATATCATGCTGCTTTTTATTTATTTCTGAATCATTTGCAGACTGTTGAAGTGTACCAAGATTAGCTGTTAGTTATAAACTATGACTTCCTCAACACTAAAATGTGTTCATTAATAGAATAATCTTTTACATTATAAAACCACGTTTGTTGAGTAAGGTATGAGATATAGGTTTTTAAAAATATATGTACATGGGGCTGGAGCTGTGGCACAGGCAGTAGTGCATCTTCCTTGCACTCGCTTACTTAGGACAGACCACGGTTTAATCCCCCTACATCCCATATGGTCCTCACACCAAGAGCGATTTCGAGCACATAGCTAGGAGTAACTTCTGAGCATCACTGGGTGTGTCCCAAAAACAAAATAAAAATTTACTTATCTATTTTTAAGAAAATAAATTAGTTTTTGGAGCAATGTTGTGGTAGTGAGTAGGGCACTTGCTCATGGCTGAAGTAAATTCAATACCCAGTATGATTCCCTGGTACCATCGGACATGATCTCTGAGTGCAGAGTAAGGAGTGATAGCTATGCATTAAGATATTTGAACTCTGTGGAAAATAATGTGAAAAATTCTTAATAAATAAGTATAGCTTCCATATGATCCAGTAATTCTAATTTTTTATTTTCCTAAGAATACAAAGGTACTAATTTAAAACTATGTATGCAAGGAATACAATATTTGTGTTCATAATAGCCCTACTTATTATTGTCAAGATCCAAATGCCAATAATAGATATATAGAGTAAAACACTGTGGTATATCTTCAGTGTGAATACTGTTCAATTGTGACAACAGATGAAATTGCCTTTTGCTACAACTTGGACGGATGGGAGGGTGTTGTGTGATGGAAATTAGAAGAAGAACAAAAATTGGGTGATCACAAAAAAAAAAAAGAAAGAATGGGCTATGAAAATAAACCCTAGTCTCTTATCAATAGAACTGAGATTACTAAGGACAGAGAAGGGAACCCATTACACTGGGAATGCGGGGTGGCTTAAGACTGATATATGAACACTGATGGAAGATTGTTGGCATGTTAGTGGTGTTGATGAAGCTGCCATAATTTTGTACAACAATCTATAAACATTAGCACTGGTTTACATTGAATTACCTCAATAATTAAATAAAAGATCCATTTAATAAAAATACACATGCATATCATATATGCATATGAAGATTATATATGCAGTTTTTATATATGCAGATTACAGAAATGCTTTCATATTAATGAGAATAGTGTAATAACCTTTTCTTCCTTCCCAATTGTGATTAAAATACTCTACTCCATTTAAGTGTAGCACTGAAGGTCAGGAATGTTGCACATTGGTAAAGCACATGCTTTTGGTTCCTGAGACCTTGAGTTTAATCATTGGCATCACAAAATTATAGAAGAAAATAATACAATGATAGATTCTTAACTTAGTTGATTAATATTCCTACTACTTCCCATCTTGAAGATTTGTGTGTCATCTGATTCTATCTGGAAGTGATTACAAGGAAATTTTTATTATCTTGTAAAATATTTCGATATAATAAATTTAAAAATAACCTACTGATAATTTCAGAATTTTGCATTGGTTTAACCATTTTTTTTATTTTTGCACTTGTCTGCTACTGTATTATATTACATGTAGTAATTTTATAGTGATAAATATGCTTATATTTTCCTTTACACCTACTATTTGAACAGTTTTCACATATTTAACAAGAACATTGGAAGATAGTAATTTACAAAATATATTCTTCATAATTATAAATATTAAAACAAGCTTTAGAAATATTTAACAATATGATTGATTTTGCATGTATTTTTGACTAACTTTAAATCATAAGTATTTCTTGATTTGTAAGAAACGGCTGATAACTGTTATCTCCATATTTGCATTTGAGTATACATTTGGATCTGTGAGTATGTTGTTTTATGCCATATTCAGCAGTTTTAAGGTCTTACTACAAGTTTGTGTTCAGGGATCACTCCTGATAGGTTTGGGGGACTGAATATCCATATCCAGGTGGGACATATATAAGGCAAGCATCCTAACTTACTGACTAGCTCTCTGGACCTAATCCTTGGATCTTTTAAAATATGGATCTTCACACTCTTGTGCATAGATGTCACTAAAATAAACATGTCAGTAATTTAAAATATATTCTTGACTTTTTCTTTAATTTTTTAGACCAAATTTGGATTTTCTCTCTTTTTTGTTTACGTTCCTATCTTAAACCTTTAAATTTAATTGTTCTTTGTGATGCTCAGGGGTTACTCCTGACTCTGGACTCATTAATTACTCTTGGTAGTGCCTGTAGGACCATCCTGAGGATCGAATCAGGGAAGATTGTGTGTATAGAAAGTACCCTACGCATTGTACTCTCACTCTAGCTATATTTAAAATTATTTTAATATACCTTTCTATTAGGTTTAAATCAGGAGTTTTGAATTTTAGCCTGCCTTAAATATAGCCTTTAACAAATCCTTTCACTTATGCTATCTCACCATTCTTTAAAGCACACTAAAATCCCCACACATAGTAATTTTTGAAATGATGTTATTTCTGTATATCAGATATATGTGTGTGTGCATATCAGATATATGTGTGTGTGTATTTTCAGAGTGTATACCCAGGGTCTCATATATTAGTTATACTTCAGCTAATTTTTCTATTCCCATATTTTTATTATTAATTTAATGTGTTTTTTTATGTATGTGCCCTAAATAGTGCACAGAGGTCCCAGTGTCACTCAGTCATAATTAGCCAAGTAGGCCAGAAGATTCAGTGCCAGAGCTGAAAAATACAATACTGCTTGTGAGGACCTGTAGTACTGGGTACCTGTCCTAGGGAGTTAATATGGCTTGGGGTAAATATGAATCCAGCACATCATATTATCCCCAATTTATGTACTACCTTTCTTTTCTGACCAATTTTTTTTATTGTTTTTACGTACATATTTATTATTTACCACAGAAAATATTAGTAATAATTATTTGATTTTTGGGTCACATCCGGCAGTGCTCAGGGGTTACTCCTTGCTTTGAGCGAAGGTATCGCTCCTGCCAGGCTCGGGGTACCAAATGGGATGCATAGATTCGAACCTCAGTTCGTCCTGAATCGGTTGCATGCAAGGCCAGTGCCCTACTGTTTTGCTATCTCCCTGGCCCCAGAAAATAATTATTTTGTAATATTAATCAAGTTGTATTGTGTGAGTCTGTATTTAGTATTCCATGTGCTTTAAATTAGCCAAAGAGCTACATCCCTCAAAGTTTATGTGTAATTATTTACCAGTAAAATCTCATTTTATATAAAGTGCATTTCATTGTCATATGACATTAATCATGCTTAAGAAGTCTATATACATAATCAGTTAGGCTAGGCAGTAGTTTTGGGATCAACTTTGTTTAAGGCACTATTTTACTGAGAATCAGTTGCTTCACAAAGTTCATTAAGAGGCAGAAACGTGTACAATTTTCAACCGTCGGTTCTAGTTCACTATATGTTATTATTGAATGTGGTTGCAAAGATGAAACCGTAAGGTTCACTTGACAAAATCAATTCCCCCCCCACCATGTTTTGTGCTTTCTGTCAAGTCTCTGTCTTACTATCAAAAAGATGATTTGTCTCATCTTCTGAAAATTATTTTCTTACTCAGAGTTGAACATCTATAAACAGAGCTACATATTTTCTTAAAGCCATGCTTTTATGTTAAAATAGATCTTATACTATGAACACTTATATCTAATCTTATATTAACAATATGACAATCTTGTGAGTGATGAATATATTAGTATAAATGGTTGTGTTAGACGATTTAATTTTTTATGTGATCAGAAAAAAGAAAAATGCTGTGCTGTTTATTGCTGTGTTTATAGGAAAACATGTGCCCTATTTTCTCATTTACCAATGTTGTAATGGCTTCAAGACTTCAAGGACACTGAGATTCCTTAGCAGGTAGAATTTTGATGTGATGACATGCTTGGCTGGTTGTCGCTCAAAGGACCTAAGAAATCTTACATCGCATCAACATACTTATACTAAGGAATGAAATTAACACTGCATACCAATTGGACAGTTCCTACAGATTACTTTTACAACCCAGATTTACTTTTTTGTATTTATTAAAAACAATTAATTTCTAACTCTTGCTGACATAGATCTAGATATTCTTTTGCAAGGACAAGTATGTTTGTCAGAGTAACCCAACACCAACAACATCAAAAGGACAGGAAACAAAGGAATATTGTATTCCTAGATCGGTGATATGTTGTGGTTAGTCTATTTCTTCTCTTTTTAAGCACCTGCATTTCTGAGTCATGCTGATTCTTGGACTGCTTTACTGACCTTGGATATTAGTGCTGTTAAAGCTGAAGAGGAGGATAGAGCTTTCTTTTTCTTTTGCATTGGGTCTCAGGTGTGAGATTTGGTTTCTGGCATTTGGTCTCTGACCCTACAATTATATTTTTCTTTGAAATGGAACTAAACAAGGAGTCATTTCTCTTATAGATGTTCATGTAGCATCAATTCAAAAGTAAAAAGTTTTAATAATTCAATGAGCTGAATGCCCTGTTTTTTCTTTGCCTTAATTGTAGATATGTATAAATCTTTAACTGCTTTCATAGTTTATCTAATCCAAAAAGTCAGTCCAACAGTGTTCTTTTGTGCTGTACCTAGCAAAATGTCTTACATAATTAAATCCTTACTACATGCATTTAATTTGATTTTACATGTACAGATAGGTCCCATGGGCTTTCCAGAGCTGTAAGACACTACTTTGGAAAATGATGCAGTTTGAAAGGATTTAAATCAGACAATTTTTTTTATCTTTGTTATTGTTATTGTTGGTATATTTCAAAATGCCTTTCCACATCATAATGTCTTCCTGTGATTTTTTCCCTTAAAATTCATTGCTAGTCCAAGATTGGACAATGTTTATATTTATATTTCTTATTAAACTCATTGATATTTGAACTATAATTATATGCTCTTTCTTCCTGAGTGACTCAATAGGTCCGCCCCCCATTTATAAAAATTTGGAACTTAGGCTCGTTTCAAGAGTTGTAAGACACAGTTTAAAAATGAAAGAAAACTTGTAATTCTTGCAGTTAAAGTTAAAGAGTACCTTATGGCTACTCTAAACCCAAGCATGACATGCTTTTATTTTTTAAATTAATTTACCTACACCCCCATCCTGTAGTCCATTATGTACTTACTCCACTTTGGAAATAGAGGAATATCTTTAAATACAGTTTGAGTTTATAACTTTCTGGTGTACAGATATGACTTCTATGAAAATTCTAGAAATTGAATTTCAATTTAATTGGTTTCTAACTAGGACTGTATAAATGTGTCCCAAATGACGTTTACAGTTTTATATCTCATCTTAACCTCCCTTCTAATAGAATTTTCAAATTCACTAAATTATTACTTCTCTGTTGCTTGACATATCATAGATGCCCGTCAAAGTTTCTTTGTTTATGCTGCTTGATAATATTCAACTGCTCTCTTCTTGTTTCAAATATCTCCTTAATGATGCATCTCCTTAAATGATTTCTCTTACCTCCAAGGGAAAATTATTCTATTATTTTTGTCCCAAGTTATTGGTTGTTAACTTACATTAGCATAGCTAACTGTATTTTCATCTGTCTCTAGTATAAGCTTTTTCACAGTGGAGGCGTCACATTTCTCATTGTTCTCCAGGGGACCCCCAAAATCTCTAACATAACTGTTCATTCAATAAATGTCTCGAAAAATTGTTATTGATTCAGTAGGATAAAAGTCTATGGACTTAATTATGTATTGAATGATCCATTATATGACTACTGGTATCTTTTTGTAGAATGTGATGTGGTTATAAAAATATTAATATCACATAATGCATTTCAAGGATAACCCAATTTATCAAAAATACTATGTTCAAGAGAGTGTTTAAAACCAACTCCATCAGCTATCTAATGCATTTGTGGAGAATGGACATGCTACATCTTATTTTCATAGACATTTAAATTTAGGCACTTCTGGTTTACAAAGGTGTCCATAACAGAGTTTCAGATACAGTTTTCATCACTAATTTCAACACCAGTGTCTATGTGTCTCCACAAGTGAACCCAGGTTCCATTCCACTCCCCAGTAGTATATAGAATATCATGACAAGGGAATGCAAACTATCAAAGGTAGGAACACCATTGATCCAACATTTTATATAATCCAGGGAAGTATAGAAATGGAGGAGGGAGTAAGAAGAGATGAGTGGAAGGTGACAGAGGAACAAGGGTAAGGGTTCTTGGATACATTGATGATATATAAGTGTAGTATATGTATCTATCTAATCTACTTTGAACTGTTCCTTAGGCTGCTAAGAGAGTTTATTTATTTATTTTTATTTTAAAATATTCACAATAAGAAGGCTTTCATTGTAACAAGCTTATAAATTTGATTTTCTTTAACTTTTTTTTGTTGATATCAATTTGTCTTTGTGTACTGCTTTGTAGGAGCATAAAAATAAATTAACTCTGCCATTTTGTCAGTTCTTCACACAAATAACATTCAGACTTTTACTATATACTTTATTTCATAGAATGACTGGTCCACTCACACAAACACATACATGCATGCTAGTGTGTTAGCACACCTATCAGCAACTAGACTTAGAATTAACTTTCATAGAGGTAGAGTCAGACTTAAGAACTGTGTTTATTATATAAGCCATTCACAGTATGATATGTAATACATGCTCAAATAAGTAATTATATAAATATATATCAATGAATGTTGATGACTCATTTATGCATTATATTTTCATATTGAGCTTTTCTAGGCCATATTAAGTACTACAGGTTTTGTACAGCTTTGACTTCATCCTTTCAGTCGTAGTATATAGTTTTCTCAGATTATAGAAAGTAAAATAGTTTGATCTCTTGATGGGGATGTCATAATTGAGTGCATAAGAGCATGCTGGGTGATGTGATGACCCTCTTTGGAATCAGCCTGCCACACTGTATATTTGGTTAGTATAGGGACGAATACATTTTAATCAAGTTTAATTTATTATCAGAGAAAATAAATTCAATATGGTAAGTTTAAATTGGCAATGATATTAAGATTGCATAAAGAGTGACATAAAGCTTGAAACTTGGGCCAGAGAGATAGCATGGAGGTAAGGCATTTATGCAAAAGGTTGGTGGTTCGAATCCCGGCATTCCATATGGTCCCCTGAGCATGCCAGGAGCGATTTCTGAGCATAGAGTCAGGAGTAACCCCCGAGTGTTGCCGGGTGTGACCCAAAAACCACCACCCCCCCAAAAAAAAGTTAAAAAAAGATTTGGGGCCCGTGAGGTGGCGCTAGAGGTAAGGTGTCTCTGCCTTGCCAGTGCTAGCCTAGGACGGACCGCAGTTCGATCCCCCAGCGTCCCATATGGTCCCCCAAGCCAGGAGCGACTTCTGAGTGCATAGCCAGGAGTAACCCCTGAGCGTTAACAGGTGTGGCCAAAAAAAACCACACACACACACAAAAAAGCTTGAAACTTAATTCACATACTCTATGTAAATTTAATCACATGCTAACAGCATATTTCTAATTTTAATTTTAGTATTTGAAAGTTTTAAGTTTCAGGAGATAGCTTAAAGCCTGGAGTAGTACAAGTTTTGAATGTGGGAGACATGGGAATTTATTCTGGGTACCACATAGTACCCTGAAAACTCTGAGGTTGATCCAGGTGTAGAGCTCAGAAGTAGCTTTGGAGCATTATTGGTGTGATCAATTCCAGCCCACCAAGGGAGAAAAGGCCTTGTTATAAATTTAATGACTAGTAAAATTTTGTTTTAAATAACGATTTTTAAAAATATTTTTGTTTTTAATTTTTTGCTTCTAATTTTTAAATAACTGAATTTTGTTTTAAATAACTATATGGTCTTTAGTTTTTTGTATGTTTGTTTGTTTTTGGGAAACATCCAATGACACTCAGGGGTTACTCATGGCTATGTGCTCAGAAATCACTCCTGGCTCGGGGGACCATTTAGGATGCTGAGGATCGAACCTAGGTCCTTCCTGGGTCTGCCGCGTGCAAGGCAAACTCCCTCCTGCTGTGCTATTGCTCCAGCCCTGGTCTTTAGTTTTTAGAAATTAATATTTAAGATGTACTTTTAAAAATTTTATAAATTAAATTTAAATTAAAAAATAATCTTTTACACACTAAATATAATTAAAATGCTACATATCTTTCTCTACTTGAGTAATTTTTAATGTTTATTTCCCAAATATTAATTCTTTATTCTAAAGTTTTTCACATTTAAAATATTTAAGTATGATTTGACTGCATTCTAATATGTGGTTTATATATTTTATTGTCTATCCATCTAATAATGTGTATTAACCATATAATCATTATAAATAATATTTAGTGTATACATCTAATGAGATGAGTGTTTTTATCTACCAGAATATGAAGTTTCACATTGTTAATATAAATTTGACAATACACATCTGTAAGGCTATTAGGAACCTTGGATTCTTGTAGCTCTCCTAAGAGTCAAAGATTTAAAATAAAGTCAGAGCCACTATTGACTATATTTTCAGCAGGAAATGACAAAAAATGCTTAAGGAATTTGGGTGAGAGAGATATTAGGGAGGCAATTAGCAAGTCCAATTGCAATGCATAAGAAAATATGTTTATTAATATGATTATGACATTCCATGCCATTAATTATTATACATTTCATATATATTATTTTGCAGAATTTTGACTACCATTTTAACTAATATTAATCCTGAATGCCTTGGGTTGTGCCACCCTTACTCCTTTGCTGTTGATTACATAGTACTTGGGGGATAATTCACTGCTAGGAACTAATCCTGGATCTCTTATTTGTGTAGTCTGTGCTCAGTCCATTGAGCTATATAGCTGATCCTTTAAGATTAGAATTTTTTTTATTTTGGGGTCTTATTTTTTGTTTTTGATCATACCTAACCATACTTTGGTTCACTTCTAACATTGCTCAAGGGATTGTGCATTCCAGGGATTAAAACCAGTGCTCCTACAAGCAAAGCAGCATGTATACTAAGTCTTCACTTGTTACTTTTGTTTGTTTGTTTGTTTTGGGTCACACCCAGTAGCAGTCAGGGGTTACTCCTGGCTGTATGTTCAGAAATTGCTTCTGGCAGACTCAGGGGGACTATATGGGATGCCAGGATTCGAACCACTGTTCTTTTGCATGCAAGGTAAACACCTTACCTCCATACTATCTCTCCGGCCCCTTCACTTGTTACTTTTACTCTCTGAGATTTTATTTTGTTTTGGACCCTCACCAACTTTACAAAAAGAGACTGATAAATGTTTAGAACACATTTTATTTTTAATGTATTTTACTAAAAAATTAAAATAAAAACAAAATAAACCTAGTACCAGTATAAATTAAGAAATAGATCTCAGCTGCTCTCTTGTAGATATATGGAGATGGTGGGTATAAAAGTTTTCAATATGGAGTGCCACAAGGCATGCATACTGTGAATAAACAAAGACAAAAGTATCCAGGATCTTAGGTAAGGCATCACCCAGGCATGCTACCATGATGTATATAGACTGGACATAGAATTATAGGATGTAAGTTGCTAATGAAATAATGTACAGTGTACAGGAGACCGTGATTTTTTCCATGGTTTTATATTTTAGAATTATATAATTGTATGATCAAGTACTTACAGTACATTGAGATTAATGTTTTATAAATGCCTGGTGTGGGAAAACTAGAGAAATAGGAGGGGAAGGGAGAGGGAGATGTGAGAGAGAGAATAAAGTAGGAGAGAGAAGGAAGATGGAATGGGAAGAGGATTGAGAGAAGAGAGAGGGAGGGAGAGAATGGGTTATTAGTGGTGACGTTAGTGGTTATAGATCACTAGCCTGCTTTGATATCTAGGAAAATAGAGGAGTATATAAAAAGACTGTTGATTTTCTTAAACATCTGAGTAGAAACAAATTGGGTAGCAACCAAAAAACATAAGACTGAATCTCTGAGTTAATCTAACTTCATGATCTGACAGAGTAACAATTGAAATATGAGGTCAAGCATACAGTTCATGTATTTTCACTAAATTCAAGTTTAGTTTTAGTACTACATGACATTCTAATCAGCTAATAAATACAATGTTTTCTGGTGAAACTGAGAGGTAACTTATTTGTCATTGAATATGTCATTGTTATGGGAAAACAAGTGAAAGTTTAGCAGAGTTTATTGCTGTTTATACTCCATATTTGTATTAATAGCATTTATTTAAAAAGGAATTTACAAATGAGGAAAGTGTGGTAAAATTTTTTTAAATCCAAAATGAGGGGCCAGAGCAATTACACAGTGGTTAGGGCATTTGCCTTGCACTCTATCAGTCGGGTTCTGTCCTTAGCATCCTTATGGTCCCCTGAGTAATTTCTGAATGCAGAACCACGAGTAACCACTGAGCCCATCAAGTGTAGTTCCAAGACAAAACATAATAAAGCAAGCAAAAATCCAGAATTAATAAAGTAACTAAAAGGTAAATTAATCTAAAATTTATAAAAATAACTAATTTTAAAATGCTAGTTAGGAACATTAGCTAGGGGTCGGAGCGGTGTCGTGAGCCATAGGGTATCTGCCTTGTGCACACTAGGCTAGGATGTACTGCGGTTTGGTTCGTTCCCCTGGCGTCCCATATGGTCCCTCAAGCCAGGAGCGATTTCTGAGTGAATAGCCAGGAGTAACCCCTGAGCATCATCGTGTTTGCCCACCCCCCAAAAAAAAGGAATATTAGCTAGTGCAATAAAATCTTGAGTGGTGTAGCAAGTACACTCACATATAATATCTGGTATATTCTGAAGACTGAACACAACAACGATGGATAGCAACCTCTAGTCTAGAACCTAGATACTCTATCCTAGCCCCTGACCTATATAACCTGCGCAAATATCAAGATCGCTAGCTACAGTGGCTTGATTATCTCACACACAAAAAAGCCTTTGGGCTTTTGGCATCACAAAAAAGCCTTTGGGATGGGGTAATGTGTATATATGGAGCCAGGGATGGATCCCATGATGGTATGCTTCAAGATGGAGAAACCCTGAATCTTAGGCCACGGGAATTCCCTTTCTTCCCCAATGCTTACTGTGCCTATGCAAAATAAAAAAAAAAAAAGTGGGGGGAACGCCAAACCCTAACACTCCAGCATCCATACTTTTTCTTGTTTTGTTTTGATTTGTTAGTTTTTTACTTTATTTTTCTTCTCTTTTTTTCTTCCACTTTTCTCTTTCTTTTTCACTCTTGTGGTTATTATTTAGAGATTTATTTTTATATTTATTTGCCAGGTCCATTTTTCTCTTTTTTCTTCCATTTTTCTTTTCTTTTTTTCTCTCTCTTCTTTCTTTTTTTGGTAGTTGTCACCAAATTTTTTCTCCCTTTTTTCTTATCCTTTTTATCTCCAATGACGGTAGAATAGATGCTCAATCTACAACAAGCTGTAAAGTGGAGACCAGTTGCACTAGCATTCTAGGGGGTAGAGGAGGGAGATATGGGATGCATACTGGGAACAGGGGCGGAGGGAGAACAGCACTGGTGGTGGGAATGCCCCTCATTCATTGTCACTATGTACCATAAATGATGCAGTGAAAGATTTGTAATGCACTTTGGTCACAATAAAAATTTAAAAATAAAAATAAATGAGACTTTTCTTATGTAGGCTTTTGGAATGTTCAGGGGAATAGGAAATGGGGGAAAGCCTTTTTAATAATCATTAGTAATTTTGTTTTATAGTCTAGAAAATTCTTTAGTGCAATGCTGTGTACTAATCTTTAAGTATCACAAGCGAAATTTAATTTGTTTCAGTTTCAAAAATATAGAAAACTTGCAAAAACCTGAATTCTTTTTGATTCATTATTTATTTACATTTTCCTCTTTTGTTTTGTTACTTCTGCTTGCTCTTTCTAAAAATTGTATATATATATTATATATATATATTATTTGCTTTTTTTTTGAGTCAGGCTTGTCAGTACTTAGTGCCAACACTTGGTTCTGTGTTGAGGGATCATTTCTTTTTGGTACTGGAGGGGAGCATATGTGGTGCTAGGGATGAAACCTGAGTCAGTTGTGTGTAAAGTTTTAACACATGTGCTATCTTACTCTATTTCTCACTCTAGATGTGTGCTAACATAACTATGTATTATTAATTGTATGCCAATATACTTTACTGAGTCATTTGAGAATTATATATTAGGGGCCGGAGAGATAGCATGGAGGTAAAGTGTTTGCCTTGCATGCAGAAGGAAGTGATTAGAATCCTGGCATCCCATATGGTCCCCTGAGCCTGCCAGGAATGATTTCTGAATGAGGAGTAACCCCTGAGCACTGCTGGATGTGATCCAAAAACCAAAAAGAAAAAGAGAGAGAGAGAGAGAGAGAGAGAGAGAGAGAAAGAGAGAGAGAATTATATGATATCATCATGCTTATTTACTTGTAGAACTTTACAACCTCTTTCCTAAGAATGCTTTGTCTTCTATAATCACAACATAGTTCAGAAAAATAAAAATACTAACAAAATACTATTATATAATTCACTTTTTTAATTGTTACATTTTTACAAATATGCTTAATATGGATATTTTTCTTTTTTTTTTCTATTTTTGGTTTCTGGGTCACACCTGGCCGCATTCATAATATAGATTTTTTCTAATGAGCTTTCAGACTTGCCTGTTTTGGTTGCCTGATGTTAGCCTCTGATTGTTTGGATTATGCAATTACGGCAGATATTCCACAAAAGTGATGTGCATGTTTTAAGTGTGTAAACTTTGGAGACATGTCCTCCGGATTATTTGCATTATTGATAATAACATCATTGAGCATTTATTTAAAGAGATCAATACTTATAGAAGTTAGTAGCTTTTCTATTGTATCTGTTAAGTGATATATGGGAAGTTGCTTTGAGATTATGGAACTTTTTTGGACATGTTATGGAAATTTGGGGGGCAGGGAAATAGCTGAATGGTAAAACACTCTTGTATGTGTGAGGTGCTTGGTTCTATCCTTAGCACCACAAATATATGGGATATCTTGTTATTGCCATGTTTTCATGTGCAAATGCTTCTCCACTTGGGCCTTCATGACTACATTATGTATGTTTGCTGAATTGTGATTTTCAAACTCTCTCAATCTGTGTGTATTTGTTTTGTGGGATTATATGCAAAATAAGTATTTTCCCATCTCCCTATATATTTTCTTCATACATTTTATTTTTGTAACACATTTTAATTTTTTTAATTCTTACTATTTTTCCAGTATCCTGTTTTGTAGACTTGGGTTTGATGCAGAAGTGGTCACATTGTTATGGCAGGAGTTACTGCACCCAGCAGTGACTGGAATCACATTCTGGGCATCATACAAACAAGACGGGCACTTTATAGCTGCATCATATACATAGCCTCTAAATTTTAACTGTTTATTATAATTATTTACTTTGATTTTCCAATTATCCTAAAATCATAATTATAAGTGTTTCTTGAAACAAGAAGCCACTTCTTTCAGAAAGCCTATCTCTATCATGTTTAAATGAGTCATTCTTTTTTACCTTAAATGTCACCTTGGTGTCAATAAGCACATTTAGCTAACCTCTTTGTGTCTATGTTTTAATAATTCATGCTTATTTTTGTAGATTTCCATATTCAATGACTTCTTGAGATTTATTTTTGTGTCATTTCTAAAATCCTTTTCTTCTCTATTCCTCATAGCTATTCTAGATCTCTGGAATGCAGAAGTTGATGTATATAAATTGATGCTTAAATTTTTGTTTTCGACTACTTTTCTGTTATTATATTTCTTAACTTTTTATTATCACTAAAGTCTGGTATTATGTGTTTTAATTTTTAGTTTTGACTATATCTTTCAGACAGGGTATGAAGATCTTGAGATATGTGGTTTCTATTTATTACCATAGCTACTCAGAATTCCAAGGTCTGTTATTTAAAAAAAATTCTATAAAGTATACTGGTATGAAATATACTATCACCATGATCTGTGTGTGAAGTAGTGTGTGCCAGAAGTAACTGAAAATTCAGTACATGGAAGATATAAAGTTATTAATTGTGATAATTTTTTTCCTGACAGTATGCCAATTTGTGGTTAGAAATTACCCCATTGTTTTCAAAATGATCAAATGTAGGGCCCAGTAGAATTGCACAGAATCTCTGATTTGCCAGTGTAACACTACAAGTCTAATTCCAGTTACTGGCATATGCAGCAAACATAATTCTGGCAGCTCTGTTGTTTCAGCTGTGCAGTTTTGCTATAATCTCTGCTGCCACAAGTGATTTCTGACTATACCACATCCAGGTCTGTGAATACCACAAGTGAAGCCTTGGTGAGCTTTACTAAGTTCTGGCAGCACCAGATCTAGAAAGTGAGACCTTTAGTCACACTACTCCAAGAAGGTACATGAACAACAAACAGAATAAAGAAGAAAAATAATTTTTCAAATATATTTAAATAAACAAAAATCAAGCCATTATATAATTTAATTTTAAAGACAGATGGTCATTGGTTTAAAGAAGGTAATTAACAAGTAATATTACTGTAACAATCCAAGAAAATGTGATTATAAGCATGCAACTGATGAAATAATGTTTGAATATAATTCAGGAAAGTCCTTCCTATAATTTTACAGTGAAGATGTCTGATGCATGAATGGGGTATAAACAAAAATCTACCAGTGCTTAGAATGGCAGAGTGGAAGACAGTTTGCAAATATAGAGAGCTGGAGAGTGAAGAAAACTAGAAGACCAAATATTTCTCTGTTCTGTTGGCTGTGAGCCCAGCCTTACAAAGCCTTCACTCTTTCATGAATTACAGATTATGAGTATTATTATGAGAAATTTCCAGGTTTTGAGTAGTTTAATTTCTATGGTGTGAAATAAACAAAACATGTCAGTAGGCCAGATTTGTTGATCAAGCCCCAGCTTGCCTTCTCTCCTCAGCAAACAATGTAGGCACTAGCACATGTTATAGTGAGATATAGGACAGACACAGGACAGAAAACCTCTGAGCCTGGGATTATCTCTTATTAGCTATTTCAAATTGAACAAATCTTCTGATCTTTTTTTCATATTTGATTAAAGAACATTTATTTAAACATTACTGATAATTGAGCATATTATATTTCAAGACACCCATCCTACCACCAGTGTCAACTCCCTTCATCGATGTTCCTATCCTGTCATCTTGTTATTTGTCTTAATATGACTTTTTGTTTGTTTGCTTTTTGAGCCAGTAAAGGCAGTGCTCAAGGATTACTCTATGGTTCGATGCTCAGCTAGGGAACCTTATGGGATGCAGGGGATTAAACCTGGGTTAGTCATTTGTGAGGCAAATGTCCACCCCACCCCCCTGTATTATCGCTTTGTTTTTGCATGGCTATATTAAAGTATAAAGGAATTTAATTTTTATAACTTGTAATCTGTTGATAGTATATAAGAATATACATTTGCTTCTTCTATTGAGATCTTTGTTTTAAATGTAGGGAAATCAAATTCATAAAAATTGAGCTTCATGAAATTTTCTTGATTTAGTATTAACATTTAATTGCAAGCTTGCTAATCGCATCTAGTTTCCTCTTGTGTGAATACGAGAGGCTTCATGTTAAACACTAGAAGAATCATTCCTGTGTCTGGTAGAGGCCATCCTATTGTCTCTCACAAACTAGAGTAAGATAAATTATATTGTCAACTCAAAATGCTTGTTTTGCTTGTTGAACTGTTAATTTTACTGCAATTGATTTTGGTGGACACAAAAGCACACCTCTTTTATTAGTAAATGGTATTTCTGCTTAGTATTATGAAGAACCAGATTTGTCTGGGCACAAGTTCTCTTGGTTGCTGAGAATTACTATTCTGCTAGAGATGCAGATTCCTTGGTGGAATTTTGATTTGTACTGTCTACAGTGTGTTTTATTTGTCTGAAATAAAACTTTGCATTTTCAAGGATTATTATATTAATATTTAGGCTATTTTTTCTTGTGTCTTCTGAACAGCTCTTATCTAAAGCAGTGTACCCAATAGTATACAGTTTATTTAAATGGAAATAGTTTGACTTGTGAAATTAAGGAACTCTTACTAAAACCTGCACTAAAATAATGAATAAAATCTAATGCAATAATTTTTTCTTAAAATCCATTTTTAGGACCTGGAGCAATAGCACAGTGTGTAGGGCATTTGCTTTGCATGTAGCCAACTCTGGTTCAATCCCCAGCATCCCATATGGTCCCCTGAGCCTGCCAGGAGTAATTTCTGAGCACAGAGCCAGGAGTAGTCCCTGAGTGTTGCTGAGTGTAACCCTCTTCCCCGAAAAAAACCTTAAAAACTTTATTTTTAATTTCTGAAAATTATGTTTGTTGTTCTGTAAGGTATACAGGAGGTATTTCTGCATTTTTCTCAGTGCTTGGTTTTATTTAAATTAGAGTTGAATTTGATTACAAAGTGAATTATTGCTGTTATCTAGATAAATAAAGAAATTCTATTGGAGCTGGAAGACAGTAAAGTAGTTAGGGTATTTTTCTTGCACATTGCCAACCCAGGTTTGATCCCCAACTTTTCATATTGTTTCTGGGTACTTCTATGAGTGATTCCTTGGTGCAGAGTTAGAAATAACCCCAGCACACTTGGGGTGAACCTCCAAACAACATTAACAATTACAACAACATAAGAAATTTTCTTTCTCACTCAGTGATCATCATAAATCAACAAAATAACATTTTAACAACTTGAATATTTTAGCTACTGACCTCAAATATTCAATGAAATCTATTTAGTTATCTATCTCATATTTCTAACATTTTTGGTCACTCTGCAGACTTTATCTCTTATTGATTGCTTTCCTTGACTTACGTTATATTATTTGCACAAAGTTAGAAATATTTATGTACATTTCTCATCTATGGGTTTTAAGAAAAATAAAAGTCATTTTTGCAACAATCCTCAGAGACAATGAGAGGAGGGCTGGAACTTCCAGCTCATTTCATGAAGCTCACCACAAAGAGTGGTGAGTGCAGCTATAGAAATAACTACACAGAGAACTACCATAATCATGTGAATGAATGAGGGAACTGGAAAGCCTGTCTGAAGTACAGGTGGGGGTGGGGTAGGATGGAGGGAGATTTTGGACATTGGTGGTAGGAATTTTGCACTGGTGAAGGGGGGGGGTGTTCTTTACATGACTGAAACCTAATCACAATCATTTATGTAATCAAGATGTTTAAATATGAACTATCCTAATAATGAGAATGTACGAGGGAAATAGAAAGCCTGTCAAGAGTACAGGCGGAGGTTGGATGGGAGGAGGGAGATTGGGGACATTGGTGATGGGAACGTTGCACTGGTGATGGGTGGTGTTCTTTACATGACTGAAACCCAAACACAATCATGTATGTAATAAAGTTGGTTAAATAAAAAAAATAAATTAAAAAAGAAGAAAACTTAAAAAAAGATGTTTGAAAAAAAAGAAACAATAAAAAAGAAATATTTATGTACATTGGTCATAAAATTTTTCTTTGTTAAATGTAATATCTATTTATTGCAGATTTTACTTTTTATGTTAAAGTATTTATAGTTTAGGTGTGTATTATGTAGATGTGTATTATTATGGGTTACTTTTTCTGTGACATTGGCAAATTCCTTACTTTGGAATTTTTTTTACAGGTAAATTTTGTAGGAGTATTTTGAGATGAATGTTTGCAAATTGTTTTGATACTGCCAAGCACAACATACAGTAAGTATTATAAATTTTTATATTCACACTCAATTGAAGTTATAATAAATGATTTTGAAAGATGTCAAATTTTTATGTGAAGGGTTTGTTTGTGAATACTGATGAAAATGAATATAAAAGATACAAAGTTTATGTGCGATTTTCTAGTGTGAATAAAGTTGCATGATTTTAGAGTTTAATGACAGAGATTGGTATATTATAATTTTTCATGTTAATTATATAGGTGAGATTTTTCTGATTATTATAAGTTTTGAGTTGTAAATAAGTTTTTTATAACTTTTATTGGATGTTTTTAAAAGGAATATTGAAGTATTAAGGTTTACTGAAACTTGACATTTTTAATGCTTTAGGCAATCTGTATGTGTTTCTCTTCATTTTCTCTAAAGTATTTTGAATAGGAACCAGTTAGTTTTAATGTCTCTTTCAGAGACAAATCTGGATTTTAGAATGAAGACTTTATGGGAAATATTGTCTCCAATAAACTTAATGAATATATTTTTTCTAATTTTGAATACATAAGAGTTAAGCATGTTCTAATAATTTATTTCAGTTTTTGCTTTACTTAATCATTAAGCTGAACATATGGTAGATAATTTTTTTGTATTGTCTGTCATATTATTGCTTTTATTTCAAATGATATTTTCCAGTTTCTACCTTGTACTAGTTTATTTTGTTGTTGTTGTTGTTTTTGGTCCAAATCCAGTGGTACTCAGGAGTTACTCATGGATCTGTGATCAGAAATTACTCCAGGGAGGTTCAAGGGACCATATGGGATGTCGTTGGTTTAAACCCTCCATGTGAAAGGCAAATGTCCTACCCACTGTGCTATTGCTCCAGCCCCTGTATTCATTTAAATTTGTAAAAAAAATAGCTGGTAATGCAGATTTTTAAAGTTTATAATTTATCTAAAATATTCTTTTATGAAAACTGTTTAGACAGAGTTGATGAGGTTCTCCAAGTCTTTCATTTATTAAATATAAATAAAAATGCTACCATATGTTTTTTTTTAATTGGAAGAAACCATAGAATCTAGAGAACTAACATTTTCTTGTTAAGATTACTTGATTATTGAAGTGAAATAATCTAAAAGACAATTTTAAAATATAATTGCTTAAAAAAGTACTGGCAAATGTATATTATATATCTACTATATTTGTATATTGGCTCCTAGTGTATACTTTCTTCAAAAAAAGGGACAGTACAAAGTAGAGGTTTATGAATTTGAACTATGAATTGAGACTACTTGGTTTTAAATCATAGTATCATTGCTTATTATCTATTTGATTGAACAAATTAATTAATAATTTTATAAAATGTATTTATAACTAACTCTTCTGTGTAAATTGGCAGGTAGTGCATGCATAGTAACAGTTTTGTGCACTCAGTGAATTTCTTTTAACATTTATAATATTTTTATTTAAGCATCATGATTACAAACATGTTTGTAGTTGGGTTTCAGTCATAACAAGAACACTCCCCTTCGCCAGTGCAATATTCCCATCACCAATGCCCCCTCTCTCCCTCCACCCTCATACTCTGCCTATATGCGAAACAGGCGCTCTACTTCTCTCACTTATTAACAGAATGTATTTGTTACTGAGCAGCATCATTTTATATAATAACATATAATGCATATCATGAAGGCACTCAGTAATACCTTTGATTTTTAGAAAAGAAACAACTCTAGCCTTATTTATAAATAGAACAAGATGCTTTTAGTAGAATTTTACTTTGAACTTTTAGTGTATAAACAAAGCATTTTGTTTTATACTATGTGTAATCAATACAAAATAATCAATACAAAATGTATGACTCCTAAACATAGGCTGAAAGTGTGTTCTTATGCATTTTGTTGGGGGAAGGAGCAATTATTGAATACTTATGAATTCTGAAAAGCTTTAGATACAAAGCAAATAGTTGAATTTTCTGACAATTAATTTGGTATAACAATCTCATCCAATGTTTGTTAAATATTTTATGAATATTTAAAAATCATCTAATGGAAAACAATATCAAACATAAGCATTGTATATGTCAATATTTATTAGCATATTAAATACTTCATTCCATGCACTTTACATCTAACATGTCAGTTCTTCTGCACAATTCTCTTTCATAGATATGTCACTCCATTTTTCTTTAGGAAAAAAAATGCAGCAGAGAACATTAAGTCTATCATTTATGGAAATGACATCTGAGACTTACCTATTTCTAAGGCTTCTGTGCTCTCTTATTCCAGGTGCTAAATATTTAAATTCTGTGGATCATCTAACTTTCTTTTATTTGCATAAAAGCACTTCAAATACCTTGGCTCTTACTTTTGAATTCTTCAGTAAATAAATAGTTGATTTCAACCAGAATTAATGATAATCACTTTATATTGGCTATTCCTAGAACCACTCAGAAATACAAACATAATCCTCTTAAAATTTTGAGTCAAGAAAACCTAAAAAGTATAAAAAACAAGCAATAATGTATATTTTATTATTATTCGGAATTTAAAGCGACTGATAAGTTCTTTATTTTATAGTTCTTCAGCTAATTTATGTGATGAGAAGTGTGGAATAGAAGTTCAACTTGACCTCATCATTTAGCTTTCTATTTATTGTGTCTAGATCTGAAGCCCTTAGTCTATTTTTTACCATACTAGCTACAGTACTGTGTTTCCTTTTTAAGTGTTTCACACTTAAGTAAATTTTATCTTCTGTCACTCTAGTAATTGATCAATCTTAATCCCTTCTTGCTTATTGAAACAAACTATCATTGGAATTTTGCTGAGAGAAGCTTTCAAACTTACTGTTATTTCAAATATACTTTGTAATTGAGATATTTTGTGTTCTCAAGAGTATTAATATACTCTTGATTTTGGTTTTTGCACCAATCCTAGGATGAAGCCTAGGATAAAGTCTTTGTTTATGTTTCCAGAAGTTCTGCTCAGTTGCAGTTGTTTCAGTCAGACTTCTGAAATTAGAGATCTTGGTTGTTGTACAGATCATAGGCCAAAGCCTAGATTAAGATCTTTTTTTTTATTATTGGTACAAGAATACATTCTGCCCAGTCATGGTGGTTACAGTCAGTCTTCTGTAGTTAGCGATATTGGCTTTTGCACAGATCAAACAGAATCGATACCCAATCTACAACAAGCTAGACACAGAAGGAACTACTTACACTAGCAGCCTGGGGGACATATTAGGGGAATATGAGATGCATGCTGAAACAGGGGTGGAGGGAGGACAACATTGGTGGTGGGGATGCTCCTGATTCAATATCACTATGTACCTAAAATATTACTGTGAAAGATTTGTAATCCACTTTGATCAAAATAAAAATTATTTGCAAAAATACTCTTGATTTTGACAATAAGAACTTGACAATTCTGTTTTTCACTTTAAAATATGACCTTTGTAAGAGGAATCTAGTAATTATTTTTAGTAATAACGGCAACTTAATTTAATAAACACTAATCATTTCCTTCTTTAATTTGAATGACACAAGTTTCATTGACTTCTAGAAAAGTGGGAAGGAAAAAATGACTTTGAGAGTGAGAGGGGTAGATAAAGAATAATTTCACTAATCTGTGGGTTATAAGAAAAAATAAAATGCAGTATAGTAATAATATCCAGAAACAGTAGAGCTGAGTACTAGGAGAACTAGTGCATGATAGGAAGCTTGCCAGAAAGAGCAGTGAGTGCAGTTAAAGTAGAGAAGTGTCTACTATGACAATGATATTTGGAACTGATCATTCAGAACAAGAACTGGATGCTTGCTGAAAGGTGATAAAGTGACATGCATGGCACACTTTCATCAATATAGTGTAAACCAGTGTCATAAATGAAAGAGAGAGACAAAGAAAGAGGGAGAAAGAGAGAAAAGAGAGAAAGAAAAAAAGAGAGGGGTACACACTTGGAAAAAGACATAATTCATTGAAATAAATTGATTAAATTAATAAAACCTCTAAATATTCTAAGAAAAACAAAAGGTGGGTATGTATAAGTGGGGATAAAATGGAAGAAAGGAGATGTTGAAATTCATTATTCAAGATTTTTTCATGGGCATTAATTTTAGTCTACATTTGGATGCAAGTGGAAAATGCTCACAGAGAAATCAGTTAAATGGAATAGCAAAATTTAAACGTAAAGAGGAACCCTTCACATTCAATTTATTAGACAACAGAATAAGTATCTTGTCTTGAACTAAAAATAATTTCACTGGAGTAAAGGTGAGTTAAGATAGATAAATTACTAATAACCTTAGTTAAGATATTGTCTTTTACTTTACAGGAATTCAAGAAGTAGGAAAAATTATTTTTTGAATTTTAAGGAGAGTTTACAGTGATGAATTTCTTGTCTCTGTTCACTCTGTATGCTGGGAACGAGAGCACTATAATTCATGATATTGTTCAATTATAAATTAAAATAGTAAATATGTCATCTTACGCAATTTGTCTTCTCATTTGTGCTTAAAATGAAAGTAGGATAGAGTGTTAAGTTGAAGATTTAATACCTTGAGTCCATGAAAGAACGATATTTTAGACTTAGTTTCTCTTTTCTACTAAACAATAATTTTGACAAGTGCAAAATGTAATATGAGCTAGAGGGACTATCTATATTGGAGAAATAGTTTGATGTACTATTTTAGGTAATGGTCTCCAGAACCATACCGCACTATGGTTCAGACTCCACAATGAGATGTTTGCTATGTAAGTTTATTTCAGTTCTCTAAGTTCTGTTCTCTTCAGAGTAAAAGTGATAGTACTTTGTGTTCTGGATGATATAAAGGTTCAATGAGATAAAACAGAGTGGTTCCTAACATAATAAGTTCTTTATAGATATTAGTTATGTTCATTGAACTTTATCTAACATCAGAGGTTTAATATATGAAATTTAAAAAAGTAATGCCTTTTAAGCTTTTAATTACGATCTTTAATGATTTAGAACATAAATCAATTTTTTCTCAGCAAACATTATGTAGCCATCATATGGAAGCATATTTTATTTAATTCAGACTGCTTTTTGATTTCCAATATTGCTTTCTTCTCTGTTCCCTGATATAACAACCTTATTATGGTTTATATAATAATCAGTTCTTGATTTTAATTAGAGATTTAAACAAAAAGAATATTTTGATTTTGTTTTTGGGCCACACCTGGTAGGGCCCAAGGGCTGACTCCTGGCTCTCCTTAGGAGCCAATCCTAGCTAGCTTGGGTGACTTGTTTGTGTCTTATGAACTACAAGAATCAAACATGAATTAACTAAATGCAAGGCAAGCACCCTAACCTCTGTACTATTACTCTGGCCCTGTGATTAGAGATTAACATTTAATTGTGTATTATTAGACATAATGGATTTATCTTGATTTTGTTTTCTGGTTGTTTGTTTGTTTGTTTTTGGGCCACACCTGGTGATGCTCAGGGGTTACTCCTGGCTATGTGCTCAGAAATTGCTCCTGGCTTGGGGGACCATATGGGACGCTGGGTGATACAACCGCGGTCAGTCCTAGGTCGCCGTATGGAAGGCAAACACCTTATCCCTGTGCCACCACTCCGGCCCCTTATCTTGATATTTCAATTCATATATACATTAATTATTCAACATGCACTCTTTTGTGATTGGCCTCCTTTTATGAACAAAATTTTAGCAATTTTCATGAACATTTTTGTGATTCCTTAATTTTTATTGCAGTGTTGTAAATTTACACTTTTCAAAAATAATTCAGAGTATTTCCTATTGCATTTTTGATTGTTTTACTATTATAGTTTAAATGACATGATCACAGTAGTATTAACATTTATTATCTTGATATAAATAGTTATCACACCTTGCCACCTAAGTACCATGACTTTCTACCAGTGACTCAGTATTGTTTCTAATTTTCCTCATCTTTCCCCTCAACTCTCTTTTGAGAGTTATCTGAGACCGATGGCTTACTGTCATTTAGTGATGTGTATCAAATGTTTTCTTTTTCAATATACCACAGAAGAATTAGGTCATCCATATATGTCTTCTGACTTACTTTTTGCCAAATATGACATATGCTTCTTTCCCATTAAAGTTATAGATAATTGAATGATTTAATTTTTCTTTTAAGCTGCATTGCATTCTTTCATGGATACATGCCATCTTTATCCATTCATCTGTCATTGGACATATAGTTTGCTTCAAAATCCTGTCTATTATACTAAGTGCTACAGTGATCATAGGTGTGTATTTTTTTGAATTAACATTTTTGGGTTGGGGTATAGATGCCTAAAAAAATGTGGTCATATGGAAGCTCAATTCTTAATTTGAGAAATCTCCATGCTGTTTGTCACGTTCTTGCTAGCACTGTTTTCTGAGGAATCTTTTTGATATATGCCATTATAAATGGTGTGAGATGACACCTTATCATTGTTTTGATTAGGATTTCCTTAATAATAAGTAATAAACACATTTTCACATGCCTATCATCTGTTCATATGTTTCCTTCAGAGAAGTGTCTTTTCATATTTTTTTCTTCATTTTGTGTGGTTATGTCATGCTTTACAAAATTTATTATTTATTTTTTTGATTTTTGGCCCACTTCTGGCAGTGCTGTGGGATTATTTTAGGCTCTGTGCTCAAAATCACTCCTAGCAAGCTCAGGGGACCATATAGAATGTGGAGGATTGAAACCGGGTTGCAGCATACAAGGCAAACTTTCTACCCATTATGCTATGGCTCAAGTTCCAGTTTTCAAAAAATTTGAGTTATGTGCATGCTTTATATATCTTGGATGTTAACTAACCCCTTATTGTATGTACTGAGTGAAAGCATTTTCTTAATTTAGGGCATATCTTTATTTTAGTCTGATTTTCTTTTGACATGTAAAACCAGGCTTGGTTAATGTAGTCCCTTTTGATTATTTTTGTTTTTGTTCTCCGCACCAGTTGAATACAATCATTGAAAATATCTCCGAGGATGTTTTATACTTGAAAGTTCTACCTATGTTTTTCTAAATGTATTTTACAAATGTTGGTCTAACGTGATCTTCAGTTCCTTTTGAATTAAATTTTGTATATGGCGAAGATATGGAGCTAATTTCTTTCTGTGTGTGTGTGTGTGTGTGTGTGCTTGCACATATGTGCACTAGGTTTCCTAGAATCATTTGTTGAAGAAACTTCCTTTGTTCCATGTCACACATCAAACTCTTTTATCAAAGATTTATTGTCCATAAATCTGAGGGCATGTTGCTGGAGTCTTAATTCAATGTCCATAGGTATAGATTCTATCTTTATCAGCCAGTTTTGATTACTTTAAATTGCAGAACTTATATTTATTATTTTGGGTTTTGGGTCACACCCAAAAAAAAGTAGCACTCAGGACTACTTCTGGCTTTGCACTCAGAAATCACTCTGGCAGACACAAGGAACCATATGGGATGCTGGGATTCGAACCTCCTATAGTCCTGGATCACCTGGGTTCAAGGCAAATGCCCTACGGCTGTACTATCTCTCTGGCTCCAATGCAGAACTTCTAAATTTAGAAAATACAATACTTTTCCTTTTTGTCAGAATGGCTTTGTTTATCTAGAGAGTTTTGTAATTACCATATGTACTCGAGTATTAGACGAGTTTTTTGCAGCACAAAATTTGTGCCAAAAAAACAGAACTCAACTTATACTCGGGTCATACGGGCTATATAATTCGGTGCGCAAGCACCTAATTAAATGCATGTAGTCTCCAGTCGTCTTCTGCCGTCTGTTGGAGGGGGCAGTGCTTCAGCTCAGTCCACAGTCAGGGCTGAGCTGAAGAGGGAGGCTGCTGAAATGAACTGTATGCCACTGAACTATGTAGCCCACAATATAATGCACTTTGTATGAGAACAACAGTGGTGATGATGATATCTGCGAACTCAGGGATGATGACAAAATCTATGCTGATACCCTCAAATCAGATACAGCTGAACCTCTGTTTGGACATACATATGATAAATAGGAATCTAGTTTTGAAGGATTTTAACCTTTGTGATTTAGCTTGATTACCTATTAAGCTACTGTTTTGTTTTCTGCACTTTAAAGTTTTAAAGCTATTGTCTCTAATTTACAGTTTTTCTTTAGCAATAAATATTGAAAAAAATTAACCTACTGATTCCTCAATTATTGTAATTGTTTTGGGTATATATTTTTATATTTGAAATTTACCAGTGGCTGCTACATTTTCCACCTTGGTTTATACTCAAGACACTAAGTTTCCCAGTTTTTAGGGTAAAATTAGGGGGGTCAGCTTATAGTTGGGTCAGCTTATACTTAAGTATATAGGTATATGCAAATTTTAGTGCAGTTTTCTTAAAATCATTGAAGAATGTCATCAGAATTTTTTGGGGAATTGTGTTGAACCTGTATTGGGTATGATGGTTATTTTGACAATGATGAGTCTTCTAGTCCATGAAAATGGGTTGCTTTTTTATTTCTTTGTCTCATTTCTACTACTTCTCTCAATAATGCCTTAAAATTTTTGATAAAGTACTTTCAAAATATTGAAAATAAAACAGGAATTCATCCTAGTATATATTTTATGACATCTCTGTTACCCTAATATCAGAAATTGACAGCTGTCACTAAAAAGAAGTTATAGATTAATTCCTTGGAATAACAAAAACACTAAGGTCCTCAACATATTTTTAAACCAAGTTCTCCAGTATATCAGAAAGCTCAAACACCATGGTCAAATGGGGTTTATTATAGGCATGCAAGAATGTTTAAATATACACAAATCAATAAATGTAATCCCTAATTGCAAATCAACAAAGGAACGGAGAAAATTGTATTGTAATACCAATAGATGCAGAGAAAGCTTTAGACAAGATTCAAATTCTTTTATGTTAAAATTCTTTAATAAAGTAGGACTAGAAATACCTCAAAGTAGTAATGACCATGTACAACACCAGTAAACAACATATTCAACAACAAAAAAGCAGAAAGCCTTTCCTCTGAGCTCAGACACAAGAAAAAGTTACCCATTAGTCAAAAAAGGAAAAATAAAACAGGAATATGAAAATAGAAAAATATATTGTCTGTAATTATTACAGATAAAATGACAATATAGATACATAGAAGATGATATTAAAGATCGTAAGCCACCAATACAGAAACTTAGGTTCTACAAAACCAAGAACAAATCATTTGTTTTTCTCTATGCAATACTGAATTGGAAGAGAATGAAATAAAGACACAAACCTACTTAAAATAGTGTTCAAGAAATAAAACATGATGCCCAGAAAGAGAGCACAGTAAGTAGGGATCTTGCCTTATATATGGCTAATTAGGATTTGATTCAGATAATACAAAAACATCCTCTGAGTACTGCCAGGAGTGATACCTGAGTGCTAGGAGTAACCCCTAAGCATCACTGAAAAGTGGCTCAAAAAACAAAACAAAACAAAAAAACAATCAAACAAAACCCACAAAACACAAAACCATTAGAAATCCACTTATAACAGAATGTAAAAGACATGTGCATTGTATTTTTCAACATATGTGATCATATGTAGAGTTGCTTAGGACCTACAGACAATTCTTAACTCAAGGGTCACTCTTAGCATTGCCAAGTATACCATATATTTCAAAGGACTGAACTAATGTCTCCTGATAAAAATCTTTACTTAAGTCCTTGGATTTATGTCTTCTTATACATGAGCCATTTTATTGCTAGACACATACCCAACAGAAATCCAATTATATGTGAAACAATAGAGATTTTAGTTTTAAATGATAGTATCAATGTTTTTTATGAGTCTCCAAATCAAGAGGTTTAGAGAAATAAATATTTTTTTTTGTCCCCCAATTCACAATACATACCCGGCAAGGGGCCTGTGTTGAGGTGTATATGGGGTGCCTTTACTGTACCTCCTCTTTCTATACAGCCAGTGTAAAGAACACAGCCTGTGGTAAGATTTGGGAGGCCTTATCTTATCTTTTATTTATTTTATTTTTTTTTCTTCAGAGCAAACTAAAGTTGTTTTTGTTTGTTTGTTTGTTTTTTTAAAGTAAGAATTCATTTAAAGGACAAAATTGATTAACATAATGAGGTAAACTAATATAACATAATATAGTGACATAACATAACATATAATATAATTGATATAATAATAATACATGTAAGTCAAAGAAAATTTCTGATTAAAAACACAATTTTTTTTTTCATAATGGCTTACATATCTTTCACTGTAGTATTTTGGGTACATATTCACATTGAATCAGGGGAATACCCATCACTTAATATGTCCTCTTCTCAATCAAAAATCAAATATGCTGAAAATAGGCAGAGTCCTGTCTAGAGGCTTCCAACCTCAGTTTGAGAGAGGATGTGAAAAAAGTAATTAAAATACCACAATACAAAAAAAATATCGAATTAAATAACCGATAAGCACCACAGCAATAAAGACAGGCACCACACAATAATCTCGGTTCTGAAATCAAATCATACTCAAGTGCAAAAAAGAAAGAGAAAAACAAAACAAACAAAATAAAATAATATTGGAGACATCAACCGTAATCTCCACACCAAAATAAAGACGTCAAAAAAATAGATCATTTATTCTCCTCTTGCTGCTTTCGTGGTATGTGGAAGACTTCTACTTTATCTTGGATGGTAAAATCAGACCTGTTTCTAAAGATCTTGGTGGCTGTGCAGATCAGGGAATGGAGTTTATGAAGTCTTTCTTTGTGGTTCAAGCAGTTATGCTTCTTCAATGTCATTTTTTTGTTTTTTATGTGTTCTAGGTGTTTCAGAATAGTGCTACCATTCTGTGTTTTTCTTTTGTCTTCTGACTTACTTCGTTTAACATAACATGATCTAGGTCCATCCACGTTGCTGCAAAGTCTGTGATTGTATCATTTCTAACTGCCATGTAATATTCCATTGTATATATGTACCACATCTTAATGATCCATTCATCTGTTGTTGGACATCGAGGTTGGTTCCAAGATTTGGCTATTATACTGAGTGCTGCAATAAATAGTGGGGTGCATACGTATTTTGGAATGAATGTCCTTCCATCTTGGGGGTATATGCCTAGGAGAGCAATTGCTGGGTCAAATGGCAGCTCAATTATGAGTTCTTTGAGCACTCTCCAGACTTTTCTCCATAGATGTTGGACTAGGGGGCATTCCCACCAGCAGTGGATGAGAGTTCCTTTCATACCGCATCCTCGCCAACAAAGGTTGTTTCCATTATTTTTGATGTGAGCCAACCTCACTGGTGTGAGGTGGTATCTCATTGTTGTCTTGATTTGGATCTCCCTGATGATGAGCGAAGGTGAGCATGTTTTCATGTGTTTGTTGGCCATCCTTCTCTCTTCCTCAGAGAAATGTCTATTCATTTCGTCTCCCCATTTTTTTATGGCTTCGTTTGGTTTTGAAGGGCTCAGGTTTCTGAGCGCTTTGTATGTTCTAGATATCAGCCCTTTATCTGATATATCAAGTGAAAAGATTTTTTCCCATTCTGTTAGCTGTCTTCTTGCATTAAGTAGGGTTTCTTTTGCCATGCAGAAGCTTTTTAGTTTGATATAGTCCCATTTGTTTATAGTTGATGCTAACGTTTTTGCCATTGGTGCTCCATTGTCAAAGACCCTTTTGATATAAAGGTCTTTGAGTGTTCTGCCTAT
This sequence comes from Suncus etruscus, assembly GCF_024139225.1. Taxonomy (NCBI): domain Eukaryota; kingdom Metazoa; phylum Chordata; class Mammalia; order Eulipotyphla; family Soricidae; genus Suncus; species Suncus etruscus. Next base: position 51,713,385 of record NC_064852.1, read on the forward strand.
TTTATTCTCGATAAACTTTATAGATTCAGGTCTGATTTCCAGATCTTTGATCCATTTTGAGTTGACTTTTGTATAAGGAGTGAGATATGGGTCGATTTTCACTTTCGTGCATATGAGTTTCCAGTTGTACCAACACCATTTGTTGAATAGGCTTTCTTTGTTCCATTTCATATTCTTGCCTCTTTTATCAAATATTAGTTGGCTATATATCTGGGGGTTTATGTCTGGGAATTCTGTTCTAATCCACTGGTCTGAGGTCCTGTCTCTGTTCCAGTACCATGCTGTTTTTATTACTATGGCTTTATAGTATAGTTTCAAGTTAGGTAAGGAGATACCTCCCAACTTCTCATTTTTCAGAATGTGTTTAGCTATCCTGGGTCTTTTATGGTTCCAAATGAATTTTATAATTGATTGTTCTATTTCTTTAAAGAATTGTGTCTGGATTTGGATAGGGATTGCATTAAATCTATATAGCAGTTTGGGTAAAATAGTCATTTTGACTATGTTAATTCTACCTATCCATGAGGATGGGATGTTCTTCCATTTCTTTAGATCGTCTTCAATTTCTTTCTGAAGTGTTTTGAAGTTTCCCTGGTATAGATCTTTCACTTCTCTTGTAAGGTTGATTCCTAGGTATTTGATATTTTTTGATACTATCTTAAATGGAATTGTATTTTTAATCTCTCTCTCCTCAACTTCATTGTTTGTATATAAAAACGCTACTGTCTTTTGTGTATTGACTTTGTATCCAGCCACTTTACTGTATTGGTTGATTGTTTCTAGGAGTTTTTCTGTGGATTCTTTAGGGTTTTTGATGTATATCATCATATCATCAGCAAATAGAGCTAGCTTGTGTTCCTCTTTCCCTACTTGAATTCCTTTGATTCCCTTCTCTTGTCGGATTGCTATTGCTAGGACTTCTAAGGTTATATTGAATAAGAGTGGAGAGAGTGGACAGCCTTGCCTAGTTCCTGACCTTAGTGGGAATGCTTCTAGCTTCTCGCCATTAAGTATAATGTTGGCTGTAGGCTTTTCATAAATAGCTGTAACTATCTTAAGGAAGGTGCCTTCTAACCCTATTTTGCTGAGTGTCTTTAACATGAACGGATGTTGGATTTTGTCAAACGCCTTCTCTGCATCGATTGATATGATCATGTGGTTTTTGTCCTTCATGTTGTTGATGTGGTGTATAATGTTTATTGATTTGCGTATGTTGAACCAACCTTGCATTCCTGGTATGAATCCCACTTGATCGTGATGTATGATCTTTTTGATGAGGTGTTGGATTCGGTTTGCTAAGATTTTGTTAAGTATCTTTGCATCAATGTTCATTAGTGAGATTGGTCTGTAGTTTTCTTTTTTGGTGGTGTCTTTGCCTTCTTTAGGAATGAGTGTGATATTAGCCTCATAAAAGGAGTTGGGGAGGATTCCTGTTTTTTCTATGGTTTTGAAAAGCCTATGGAACAGTGGTAATAAGTCTTCTTGAAATGTTTGATAGAATTCACCTGTAAATCCATCTGGGCCTGGGCATTTGTTCTTAGGGAGTCTTTTAATTACATCTTCAATTTCCTCTGAAGTGATTGGACTGTTTAGAGTTTCTAGGTCTTCCTTTTCCAGTCTTGGAAGAGGGTGTTTGTCCAAGAATCTGTCGATTTCTGGTGGGTTCTCTAGCCTAGTTGAATATAGTTGTTCATAATATGATCTCATGATATGTTGTATTTCTTGGGGTTCTGTTGTAATCTCTCCCCTTTCATTCGTGATCCTAGTGATTTGGGTGTTTTCCCTCTTTTTTTTTGGTAAGTTTTGCCAATGGTTTGTCTATCTTATTTATTTTTTCGAAAAACCAACTCCTGGTCTCATTGATTTTTTGTATTGTTTTCTTAGTCTCTATGTTGTTTATTTCTGCTCTGGTTTTTATGATTTCTTGCCTTCTGGTTGTGGTTGGATTTCTCTGTTGCTGTTGTTCCAATTCTTTGAGGTGATCTTTTAAACTGTTGGTTTTGTTATTTTCCTGTTTCTTAACATAGGCCTGTAATGCTATGAGTTTCCCCCTAAGTACTGCTTTTGCTGTATCCCATAAATTCTGACATGTTGTCTCTTCATTGTCATTCGTCTCAAGGAATCTTTTTATTTCCTCCTTGAGTTGTTCTTTGATCCAGCTGTTGTTAAGCAGTATGTTATTCAATCTCCAGGTATTAGTTTTCCTCCATTGCTTCTTCTTGACATCAATTATAAGCTCTGTTGCATAGTGATCTGAAAGGGTACTTCTAATGATCCTTACCTTTGTGGTCTTATATAGGTTGGCTTTGTATCCTAAGACATGATCTATTCTGGAGAAGGTTCCATGTGGGTTTGAGAAGAATGTGTATTCTACTTTCTGGGGATGGAGGGCTCTATATAAGTCTATTAGCCCTAATTCTTCTAATTTTTCATTTAGAGCTCTTATTTCTTTACTATTTTTCTGTTTGGAGGATCTGTCCAGTGGTGATAGTGGAGTATTGAGGTCCCCTACTATTATCACAATTCCCTTCATGTGTTTCTCCAGGTTTGTCAGTAGTTGCCTCACATATTTTGGTGATTTTACATTAGGTGCATAGATATTGACCAGGGTTAGCACTTCTTGATCTAATGTTCCCCTGATCAGTAAGTAGTGCCCCTCTTTGTCTCTGATCACTTTCTTGAGGTTGAATACAATTTGGTCTGATATAAGAATGGCTGTCCCTGCTCTTTTTTGTTTTCCATTGGCCTGAATAATTACTTTCCATCCTTTAATTCTAAGCCTGTGCTTATCCTGTAACTGTAGGTGTGTTTCTTGCAGACAGCAGACAGAGACTCCTGAGTGCCGGCTGGGGAGGCGTGAGTTAGTTTCTCTCCTTTTGCTTGGCGTTTGGGCCTGCCCCTCCCCCCAGAGACTCCTGAGTGCCGGCTGGGGAGGCTTGAGTGAGTTTCCCTCCTTTTGCTTGGCATTTGGGCCTGCCACTCCCCTCAGAGACTCCTGAGTGCCGGCTGGGGAGGCGTGAGTGAGTTTCTTTCCTTTTGCTTGGCGTTTGGGCCTGCCACTCCTCCCAGAGACTTCTGAGTGCCGGCTGGGGAGGCGTGAGTGAGCTTCTCTCCTTTTGCTTGGCGTTTGGGCCTGCCCCTCCCCCCAGAGACTCCTGAGTGCTGGCTGGGGAGGCGTGAGTGAGTTTCTTTCCTTTTGCTTGGCGTTTGGGCCTGCCACTCCTCCCAGAGACTCCTGATTGCCGGCTGGGGGGGCGTGAGTGAGCTTCTCTCCTTTTGCTTGGCGTTTGGGCCTGCCCCTCCCCCCAGAGACTCCTGAGTGCCGGCTGGGGAGGCGTGAGTGAGTTTCTTTCCTTTTGCTTGGCGTTTGGGCCTGCCACTCCTCCCAGAGACTCCTGATTGCCGGCTGGGGGGGCGTGAGTGAGCTTCTCTCCTTTTGCTTGGCGTTTGGGCCTGCCACTCCTCCCAGAGACTCCTGAGTGCCGGCTGGGGGGGCGTGAGTGAGCTTCTCTCCTTTTGCTTGGCGTTTGGGCCTGCCCCTCCCCCCAGAGACTCCTGAGTGCCGGCTGGGGAGGCGTGAGTGAGTTTCTTTCCTTTTGCTTGGCGTTTGGGCCTGCCACTCCTCCCAGAGACTCCTGAGTGCCGGCTGGGGGGGCGTGAGTGAGCTTCTCTCCTTTTGCTTGGCGTTTGGGCCTGCCACTCCCCCCAGAGACTTCTGAGTGCCGGCTGGGGAGGCGTGAGTGAGCTTCTCTCCTTTTGCTTGGCGTTTGGGCCTGCCACTCCTCCCAGAGACTCCTGAGTGCCGGCTGGGGAGGCGTGAGCTCCTCTAGAAAAACCTTTAGGAAGGAGACCAAAGCAGGCCGAAATTAGAAGCCACAGCACTCCAAAACACACCATTAAATACAAAGAATTATGCGTAAATCAAGGAGATCTCTTATAACTGAAGACATCATGACAAGCCCTATCAAGTTTCCAAGTCCACCAAAACGCACAGATCCAGGGGAAGAAGACCTAAAAGCGGTCATGAGGAAGGAAATGCAAGAATTACTAAAACAAATGAAAGAAAACCTAGCAACCGAGTATAAGAATTTCATGGACGAACGACTCAGCCAAATTAAAGAAGAAATGTTAAAGAACATGAGAGATTCCATACAAAAAGAAGTGAAGGATTTAAAAGACAAAATAACAAGCCTTACGAGTAGAACCACAGAGTTGGAGAAGCACATCGATGAACTCGAAGGAAAACTGCAATATAAAAATGATCAAGAAACCAACAAAGAAATAAAAGGCAAAGCACTGGAAGGAAAAATCCAATATCTAATGAACAAGGACAAAAGAAACAATCTAAGAATTGTGGGTATACCAGAAGGGGAAGAAATAGGGAAGGAGGAAGAACAAGTAGTCAGGGAGATAATAACAGAGAACTTTCCCACCCTCTGGAAAGACAATTTAGGACAAATCCAAGAAGTCAAGAGAGTCCCTAATAAAATAGACCCTAATAAACTCACACCAAGACACATAATAATCCAAATGGCGAAAAACAAAGAGAAAGAGGAACTCCTGAAAGCAATAAGGGAGAAAAAAAACCTCAAGTACAAAGGAAAGGACATAAGAATCAAACCAGATCTCCCATTTGAAATAATTCAAGCAAGAAGACAGTGGAATGACGTATTTAAACGACTGAGTGAAAGAAATTTCCAACCCAGGGTCCAATACCCAGCAAAACTATCATTCATATGGGAGGGCAGACTAAAAACATTCACAAATATGAACGAACTTGAACTATTTGTGCAAACTAAGCCGATCCTAAGTGACTTACTCAGAGACGAATTACACAATCCAAACCCCCGATTGTAACAACAACCACGCCACACAATACAACTGCACAACAGTCCTCTTTATCAATAATTTCCCTAAATGTTAATGGACTAAACTCTCCAATTAAAAGACACATAGTAGAGAACTGGGTTAGGAAAAATAAACCGGACTTCTGCTGTCTGCAAGAAATAAATATTTTTTAGAGTCTCCAATCAAGAGGTTTAGAGAAATATTATAGCAGGTAATGTACTTGCATTGTATGCAACTGATTTCGATTTGATCCTAGAACCACATAAAAATTCTCAAAGCACTGCTAAGATTGATTCATGAGTATCAAACCAGGAGTAAGTCTTGAACACTCAAATTTGTGACCCTTAAGCCCCTAAAAATTTGAAAAGCTCAGGTATAATCTACTCAAACATTCACTTTAACTAGATCTGACAGACTTTTCCACATTAGTTTAACCGGGATTATGCTCCATTCATGCTTATCCCTTCTTACTGAATACAGTTAGCCCTTTGAATTTTAGCCATTCTAATACACGTGCAGTTTAAATATACACATATCATTGTGCTGTATGTTTTAATTGTTGCATAGTACTGTTTTCTAGATTGCCATTTTTAGCCACCATGTATATTTTTCCATTTTTTCAGTCAATATACATAGCTTTTAATTGAACAAAACTAGAAATATGCATATGTTTGGGGTGGAGAGAAGGAAGAAATATGTGTTTAAGAATGAGCACATCCTTAAAAGAAAAAGCAAGCAGGGGAGCTCATTTCTATGAGCAATTGAGATACATATTCTAGGGAGAACACAGGCTTGAAGAGTAAGCCTATCTATATTTTAAATTTGTTCTTTCTTTTGTTGGTGGTTTTTTCTTTTTCTTTTTCTTTTTGGTGGTGGCATCTATTGGCTTACTCCTAGCTCTGTGCTCAGGGATAATCATCGTAAGTTCCAGGATCATGTGGGGTATGAGTGATTGAACTGAGGTCAGTAGCTTGCAAGACAAGCACTGTACTACTGTACTGATGCTCCGACCCTTTTTTTCTTTGATGTTGATTTCTTTATTGTCAATGTGAAAGATTTAGTTATATTTGGAATTAGACATTTTTAATTTAATTAAATATCTCAAGTGTATTTTTTGTACATTTGTAATTTTCCTTTAATGAAGATTTGATAGGGAAAGAATTTTTAATTTTAATTTTTTAATATTTTTGTCACTCTGCACTTGGAACATTCATTTGCAATTGTTATATTTTGAATGGCTCGAAGCAGAAGCCAAGTTCTATTTTTCATCCAAATGGATATTAGGTTGTGACAGAACCATGCTGTCAGGTTCTCCTTTGTACACTACTTCTAAACACCGCCTTTATCATAAATTAAATGTCTATGCATTTTCTATTTGGGGACACACTCTTTTGAATTGTCTGATTGTTAGTCTCATAATACTACTTAAAATAAATTGTGTGAGCTTTAAAATTATATTTTGCTTTTAAAGAAAGCTCTCCTACAAAGTCTATTTATGGTATTTTGACTTGGTTTATCTTATGTAAATTTTAGATTAATTTGTTTGACACACAGGTGTTGGGATTTTGGTTGTAATTGCATTCAATCTATTGTCAATTGAGTTTAAAATTGGCATATGTACAATATTGACTCTGGATATATTTCTTATATTTAGATCTTTTCATTTCTCTCAAGGATATATTTTTATTTTTATTTTTTTATTTTTTTTTGGGGGGTGTACCCATTTGGCGCTCAAGTGTTACTTTTGGCTATGCGCTCAGAAATCATCCCTGGCTTGGAGGGGACCATATGGGACACTGGGGGATCAAACCGTGGTGCATCCTAGGCTAGTGCTTGAAAGGCAGATGCCTTACCTCTAGTGCCACCTCTCCAGCTTCTCTCAATAATATTTTTTATGAGTTTCTTTTGTGTATGTGTGTTTGTGTTTATTTGTTTGTTTTGACTTTGGGCCACGCCAGGCAGAACTTAGGATTTATTCCTGGCATTGTGCTCAGGGATCACTTCCTGGCTGGTTTGAGAGATCTTACAAGGTGTCAGCATTGGGGAGATTATTTTTAGCCAAGTGAAAGGCAAGCACCAAATTTGCTGTGCTGTTTCTCTGTAAAAATAAATTTAAAAAAGGGAGAGTATTTTTTAGCTCTTAAATATCTTTTATTTTATTTATCAGAGTCAAAATTTGGAATTGATTATATTTTAATACTTCACAGAAAAATGAGCTGTTGTTATCAGTTTAACTTTGGTGATGCTCAGGGGTTACTCCTATCTATGTGCTCATAAGTTGCTCCTGGCTTGGGGGACCATGTGGGATACCTGCAAGGCAAATGCCTACCTTTGAGCTATGGTTCTGGTCCCTGGAAACTTAATTTTTATGTAGTTCTGCTTGCCGCTTTTATTATATGACATTATCCTGACAGGAGTTATCCATTGCTATGAAATAAAACCTGTTACACAGGAATCCTATTTTTTTCAATAAAGAAGAGAAATAGACATTCAACCAACTCTCATAGAATACCTTAAATAGGAAATTCTGGAAACAGTTCTCAATATTTCTACCAGAATATCATCATTCAGTTGAAACTATTGTTCATAGTGTTTAGCTACAGTTTTTGCATATGTTCTAAATAAGAAAGGAGATGAAGGGAATTGGGTAAGCTTTTAGTATCTCATTCACAATTAATAAATGAAAATACCTTTTTGATAAGAGTATGTTGACTAAAATGTATAGCCTTTTTTTACAAACAGCTCTGATCTCAGTCCTGTAAATTGCTTGCTTTGTGACTTTGAACTAAAATTTTAGCTTATTTGCTTTGATTTTGTCAGATTTTTTTGAGAGGGAGTGGTCTTGAGTTTTTTGTTACATCCAGCAATACTCTGAGCTTTCTCTGGACCTGTGCTTGGTGCCTTGCTAGTCAGCTTGGGCTGTTTACATGCAAGGTGAACACCTTACCTCCTGTACTATCTCTCCATTTCTCTTATTTTTCTCAGCTTTAAAATAGCATAATAGTATCTGTTTGAAAAATTTTGGTGAGGTCTAATGTGATATTGTATGCAAAGCATTTATCATATGGAAAAGGATTATAATTTACTTAAACTCTATTAGATAACAGTTAAGTTATTTAAGAAAGAACATAACCTGTCCACGCTTACTGCTGATTTATACAGGAGGAAAGGCAAGCTACATTTTTCCTCTTGGGCAATTATTTATATTTATATAGGATTGTGAGTCTCAGTTGCTGCCCTTTAAGCATGTTGTTTTTTATACTTGAGCTATACTGGAATATTTTCTTAAAATTTAGCTTTATCACAGTAGAACATTATGTAATGTCAAACTAAGGAATGGTGAATACCAGCTGGAATCATATCACTAGACTTTTTGAAATTTTTCATAGTCATTATCTTTTGGACTTACATTTCATCATCTGACAACTAAGTTAGGAGAAATTGGACATTACCACTTATATTTTTAAAAGCTTTAAAACAGCTCATTCTATGCATCTCTATCTGCTTTAGAAAAAGATACTCTCATCAAAAGAACCTATCTTAAAGAACAGATGGTTAAGTGGCTAAACCTTATTTAGTTAAAGCTACTTTGGATGTTTACAAGAACTGAATTTATTAAGGGGTTTAACCAGCTTAGTTTGAACAACATGGTGTATGTTAAGAAACAAGACTTCAAATTCATGCTGTAAAGATTGAACGGTTTGACAACACATAATACTTTGGTCAATCAGTTCTAAAACCTTAAAGCCTTAGGTGACATTTATAAAAGAGGCATTATATATTAATGTCATATCAGTAAGAATAGCATATATGTATTCCTAAAAACTAGACCTTTTCAGTGCTAATTTCCTTAGAAGGACCAGGAGATAAATTGTAAAATATTCCCCCACTCTCAAGTGGATTTTACAATAAAGTTTTATAAATAAAACACATTATATATAAAAATAAAATTCACATAAAATTACCAAAAACTTCTGCTTCAAAGTTTGTACCAGATTTTAGTAACCTTTCTTCTATGTTATTCTGTAGGAAATTTTGGCAAGTATGGGTCTAGATACATGTCACTGAGGTTAGACTAGCATAGACTAGCCTAGTGTCTCTATGCCTTTCTGAGGTAAATACCTAGTGGTGATTTTTCTCTGCATCTCAGTGTGTGAACTGGTGAGGCTGAAAGAGATAGCAAACCATTTTTAGTGTGTGGCTTTTAGTGCTGTCTGCATTTTTATATGCTCTCATTTGAATAGATGGCTAAGACTCTTTCTCTATAAATAGCAAGTTATTAGTAAATGCATGGTGGCCATATGGTAAAATAGTCTTCATTGTTAAAATGATTTGGTGCAATAGCATTGCCCAGTCTTTAAGAACATGTTATACTTTTATAAAACATGGAGATTATTTTTATTTCCAAACTAATATACATCACACATACATATCTTTCACTTAGATAACTGTATGCACATTTATTAATGTTGTTACCATCTTTTAAAAGTACATGAACTATGTTATATACACATACATATAAAAATGCTCTAAGTATATAGCATTTTACATCGTTTTATACTCAAAATAATTATAACTTTCCCACCCCAAGAAATTACTTTTGCACCTCTCTCCTGTTAGCATTTTTATATTAAACCATTTTTATAATAATGAATTTTTAAACTGCTAGGAAATATTTTGAAGGGAAATTCTATTCTCCAGAATTTTCTGGAAATATTAATAATTGTGAAATGTAAAACCTAAATAATATTGAATAATGGTAACATTAAAATTATATGTATATATAATAAAGTTCATTATGCACTGCAACAAAACAGAATTTCACTGTGGAAATCTAATGAAATTCTGTCCAAATCTTCCACCTGCAAACCAAAAAATAGAGCCGCCACACAGGCTGGTGAGTGCTCTATTGGTCATGTTGCCTGGCAACCCCAGTTAGTATCAGAGACACCCAATTGAGCAGCATAGAGTCAAACTAGAAGGTGTCTTGGAAACAGAGGGTCCAATTGAAAGTAGGTGAGGAGCAAGAAGAGGAAAGAGCAAGAATGAAAAATGTATAACACTTGAGCAATTACCGTGTTAGTCATGACAACAAAGCATTTTTTCCCTAGCATTCTGCAACTAGCTTAGGGGGAAAATTCTTTGATTTTCTGCTTCTTTATGTTTTCTTCCTTCACTGTGTCTGCAGGTGTGAAGATGAAGACAAGGGTTTGGAAATATATATCATCAATAATATTTTGTTTTGTTTTGTTGTTGGGACAACTCGGCAATGTCAAGAGTGATTAATGCTCTGTATGTAGCAATTATTCTTTGCAGTGCTTGGGGTATCATATGGGATGCTGGGGATTGAACATGGACTAGCATTGTGCAGGGAAGCACCTTACCTACTGTACTGTCTCTCCAGCCCAACGTTGTTTAATTCCCCCTTTTTTATTGAGACCAATGTGAATTACAAGTCATTCACAGTTATATTTCATCTACATAGTTATAGTGAAATAGAGCCGTTCCCACTACCAGTGTTGATGTACCTCGATCATATTTCCCAGCATGCATCCCATACTTCCACACTTAGCTACCTAGACTTCTAGTGTAGCAGGTCCATTTTGGGTTTAGCTTGTTATATTTGGGTCTTTTGATTCAACTGTCATTGACATTAATTTGGGTATTTAGAACTAATCGGTTTTTATTTCCACTCTATGTTTCTGATACCATTTTGCCCCTGGATCCCATTCACTTATTTTGTCTTTTCTCTGTTTGTAGGAAGGCATATAAATGGGGGGTAGAACCAGATGATTCATGTTCTATGGTTATGTAAAAAAAAAAAAAAGCCTGGGGGCTCTATCTCGAAGCTATAAATATAAAATTAAGAAAAGAAGGAGCTGGTGTGGCAAGTAGTTTTTTGGTTGTTGGTGGTGGTTTGGTTTTTCTTTTCTTTTTATTTTTTTTGAAAAGGCGCACAGTAAATGTTGAGGAAATTAGAAGGAAAATTTCCTTGGCATAAGAGATATAGAGTGTCTCTACCCTTGAAGGATATTGTCATGAGACCAACAATAGGCTCCTGGCATGTTAGTTTTCAGACACCAAGGATTTTCTTTGTGGTCCAAGAAAAAGTCCTGCTCAGTCGCAGTTGTCAAAGTCAGTCTTCTATAATTAGATATCTTGGTTTTTGCACAGATCCTAGGGTGAGGTCTAGTATAAAGTCTTTCTTTGTAATCGCAGGAAAAATTCTGCTCAATCGAGGTTGTAGTAGTCAGTCTTCTTTAATTAATGATTTTGGTTTTTGCACAGCTCCTTTGGTTGGGGGTCTTCTTATTTCATCTCACTGTTAGGTAGTGAGGTAGGGCAACCTGCCCTTAGATCAAGATGTTGCTTCTTCCTTGTCATCAGGGTATCATATGAATCTACCCTGGTACAAGTTGGTGTCTGAGCAGTATTAAGGCCTTCCCCAGTAAAGTTTGATTTCTGGTGCTGGTGCAAAGAACTGTGCCAATTCTAAGGTTGGGATCTGAGAATTCGGGTTGGATGGATGATGTCCAATCACATTAGGTCTAAATGAAGTCCCTATGATGATTGTTCAGGGTTGAAGGTGTCCCTGCATTCTTAAATTTTGGGGTTCTTATCCCTATTAGATAAGAACTTCTTTTTTTACATAAAATTTCCCCCATTTCAGTGTGCCTATGCAAAAAAAATGATGCCAGATTATGTCATATATTATTGGAGCATTATATTATTGGTGTATTTGAGGGTAAAAATACAATCCTTGTGGTCTGGTTTTGACCTAAATTCTTAATCCAAGCAAGAATTTCTACTAGAATTTTCTGCTAAGCACACCAAAACAGGTCCCCCTCCAAAAAAAAAAAGAAAAGAAAAGAAAAAAAAGGGGTGGGTTGGGGGAGCTATTAAGGAAGTAAACATACAAAGAAAATATAGTTATCTCCATTAAGTCTTATGAGGTAGTCTGAGGGGGGTTAAGATCCAGGGCACATTTTCAACTCACACAGTGGTCTAGTGGAGTCTGAAAAATGGTTTGCTGCACTCAGGGTCCTCAAGTTGGTGGTTCCTCCAGAGATGAATCCAGTAGCAAGCTTAGTCCACATTGAGGAGAGGTAGGAGAAAGAAGGCTGCATAGAATAATCAGGGGCTGGAGTGATAGCACAGTGGTATGGCGTTTGCCTTGTACCTGGTCGACAGAAAAGGAAGCAGGTTTGATTTCCAGCATCTATATGGTCTCCCGAGCCAGCCTGCCAGGAGTGATTTCTCCATACAGAATCAGGACTAACTGCTGAGTGCCACTGGGTGTGGCCCAAAAACCAAAAAGAAGGAAGGAAGGAAGGAAGGAAGGAAGGAAGGAAGGAAGGAAGGAAGGAAGGAAGGAAGGAAGGAAGGAAGGAAGGAAGGAAGGAAGGAAGGGTTAGCAAGAGTGGTGGTTGCAGCTTCTTGCTATAGTGAGAGAAGGGGACTAGAGAGGATGTCCTTTTACTTTGGGAGACTGGTGACAGCTTGCTGGGGTAGGAGGAAGATCCCAGTTCCTGAGGAGTTAAAAACTGGAGGGAAAGAGAGTTAAATAGGGATAAGTAATGGATAAGGGGTGAGAGGATAGGAATTTTGTAGGGGGATGAACTGGGGGTGGGGGAATGAGAGGCTACTATATAACAGACGCTATATACAATATAGGCAGGGATTCTGTACAATCCAGATTAGACAAACATCCACATCCACACTCACAATGACATATATAGGCATTAGAAATTATTCATTAGTTGTAGTTGGAGGTCTGACCCCTATGTGATGGGTCTGAGCACTTTAAAAAAATAAGGCTGGCACATTGGAGGGGAAAAGTTTTCCCATTTCTAGTCCATTTTTCTATGGTGTGGGTGAAGTTTGATAACTGAAGCTTTTGGGATTAGATTGTGCATGGAGCATTTAAGATAAACCTAATAGTTGCGTCTAGAGTACTAAGCAATATGATACATAGCACTATAATTGGGGTCTACCCATGTAGTATCATTCACCAAGTACTGTGCATCGAGGTTCCTTTCCTGAAAGGAAACTGCCCCTGTGGGCATTATGATATAATAATAACAGCTTGAATTGAGAAAGAAGACACAAAAGAAAAAAAAGATCATAGTAATTTTCAAAAACATACTCAATGAACGGGTCTCTAATAAAAAGTCTATGTTGTGCATTTGCCAATTTCAGTGGTTTCTATGGATCTAAACATTAGATCATAATAGCAGATGTAATCTAAAGGAAAATGGATAAACTGGAAAATTTTGTCAAGACATTGTCATACTGAGCACTGTATTTAGAGTCTAATATGATAGAGTAATGAATTGTAAAATTAGGGTTTCCAAACTATATTTCCAAGAACTACTGTGGTCACAGAAGTTGAAGTTATTTTAAACATAACAAATTAAGGCATTAAGAAGTACTGATAGTAAGCGCTGCAGTGGAAGCTTGTCTTCCAAACATATTCTGCACCTGTTTCTGTGCATTAAAACATTAGATCATAATTATAGGCCTTTGTAGTGAAAAGTTGATTGTACACCTGTTAAAAGTAAACAGCTGATTCTGTTGTTGCAGGTTTCTTTTTCTTATAAAAGTGAGTCAAGGCTTTGTGTTTCTCCTCTTCCACTTGATTTGATAGCTTCTTCTCATTATACCCTCACACCTCTGGTGTTCGGAGTTTTGTGGAGTTATTATTAATACCACATATAAGTGATATCATTCTGTATTTTTCCTTCTTCTGGCTTACTTCATTTTACATAATATTTTCTAGTTCCATTCATGTTACTGTAAATTGCATGATTGTATCATTTTCTACTGTTATGCAGTATTCCATTGTGTATATGTATCACATCTTAATGATCCACCATCTGTTGTTGGACATCAGGTTGATTCCAACTCTTATCTATTGAACTGAGTGATGCAATGAATAGTGGTGTGCATATAAACTTTTGTATGAATGTCTTTTTATCCTGGGGATAGATACCTAAGAGATGTTTGCTGGGTCATATGGCAGCTCAAATTTGAGTTACTGAGAATCCTCCATACCCTTTTCCATAGGAGTTGAAGCGGCAGTATTCTCACTAGGAGTTGATGAGAGTTTCTTTCTTACCACATCTGCACCAACAGAGTTATTTTTGATATTTGCCATCCTCACTGGTGTAAGATGGTACACCCTTGTTGTCTTGATTTGGATTTTCTAATAAGTGATGATGAACATGCTTTCATGTGCCATTTGGCCATCTTCTGGTCTTTTTCAGAAAATCGTTCATTTCTTCTCCCCATTTTTTGCATTACTTTAGGTTTTGTGAAGCTAACCTTTGTGAATACTTTGTATATCCTATATATCAAACCTTTATTTGATGTGTTGAGTGCAATTTCCCCCCCCCCCCAATCTGTTAGCTATCTTCTAGTTTTAGTCTGTGTTTCTTTTGCCATACAGAAACTTTTTAGTTTGATGTAGTCCCTTTTATTTAGGTTTGATGCTATAGCTCTTGCTATGGGCATTCTATCATTAGACACTTTTGATTTGTAAGTCATGGAGTGTTATGCTTATGTTTTCCTCAATTAACTTTATAGTTTCAGGTCTGATTTCTTTAATCCATTTTGAGTTGACTTCTTTGTAAGGTATGATGTATGGGTCAATCTTTAATTTCTTACAGATAGTTATTGGTTGTTTCAACACCATTTGTTGAAGACACTGTCTGTTCCATTCCAAGTTCTTGGCTCCGTTGTCAAATATTAGCTCACCATATATTTGGGGGATATGTCACTGGATGTTTTCTTCTGATCCATTGGCCTGAGACTCTTTTTTTTCCAATACCATGATTTTTTGGTTCACTATGGATTTGTCGTAAATCAATATTGATTTGGCTAACCCATCAATCTTTTGTTATTTCACTTGAACTTTATAATAGATTTTTCTAAGTCCTGAAAAAATGATGTCTGAATCTGGATAGGATTGTATTCAGTCTATATAGTAGTTTAGGTAAGGTGGTCATTTTGATGATATTGATTATTCTTATTCATGGTCATGGGATGTTCTTCCAATTACTTAAGTCCTCTTCAATTTCTTTCTGAAGTATTTTGAAGTTTTCATGATATTTTAGATACTATTTTAAATGGGTTGGACTTTTATATTTTCCTCCTCTGTCTTGTTTGCATAAAAGAATACAACTGTCTTTTTTTGTATTGACTTTATAGCTGGTTCACTTGCTGTATTGGTTTATTGTTTCCAAGAGCTTTTCTGTGGACTCTTTAGGGTTTTTTATGTATATGATGATATCATTTGAAAATAGAGGTAGTTTTATTTCCTCTTTACCTATTTGAATTCCTTTGATTTATTTTTTTTTGTCTGATTGCTATTGCTAGGACTTATTTATTTATTTATTTATTTATTTATTTATTTTGTTTTTGGGTCACACCCAGCAGTGCTCAATGGTTACTCCTGGCTCCATGTTCAGAAATGCTCGGGGGACCATATGGGATGCCGGGATTTGAACCAACGACCTTCTGCATGAAAGGCAAACGCCCTACCTCTATGCTATCTCTCCGGTCCCATAGGACTTCTAATACTATGTTGAATTGAATGGAGACAGTGAATCCCTGCCATTTTAAAGTCTTCCGATACCATTGGGAGTCATCAAGTGTAGTAAATAATCTAATAAAATAATATCATAATGGAAACAAAGAAATAAAATTCCTCATATCAACCCTTTCTTGGAAGGCAGAAAGACAGAGATATGGAAGTGTCTTTATTCCTTACAGGAGGACCTCCCAGAAAATAATATATAAAGTGTATATATTCACCAAGAGAATCTGGAATGATTACTTCAGTTGAGAGCTCTAATTTGATATGCTACTTGATATGTATTTTTCTCAAGAGAAAGATTCTATTATTTGCAGTTTTGTATAAATTTCTTTTTATTGCCTTATGCTCTATATCCTGATGCTCTCTGTACTTCATTCGTTCTTTCTTCCTTCTCTTCTCTTCTTTCTTCCTTCTCTTCTTTCTTCCTTCTCTTCTTTCTTCCTTTCTTCCTTTCTTCCTTCCTTTCTTTCTTCCTTTCTTCCTTCCTTTCTTTCTTTCTTTCTTTCTTTCCTTCCTTCTTTCTTTCTTTCTTTCTTTCTTTCTTTCTTTCTTTCTTTCTTTCTTTCTTTCTTTCTTTCTTCCTTCTCTCTTTCTCCTTTTCTTTCTTTCTCTTTCTTTTTCTTTCTCTTGCTTTTCTCTTTCTTCCTTTTATTCTCTCTCTTTCTCTCTCCCTCCCTCCCACTCTCCCTTCCCTTTCCTCCCTCCCTCCTTTTCTTCCTTATTTCCTTCCTTCTTCCTTTCTTTCTTCTTTTCTCTTTTTTTTAGTGTTTTTTGGAGCCACCCACTTGGCAATACTTAGTGGTTTCTTCTGTATTTACAGTGCTCAGGGAATCACATGAGATACTGGAGTTTTGAACCTGGGCCAGCTGTGTGTTCAAGGCACATGTCCTTTCCAATGTACTATCTTGTACATTGTAGTTCTGACACAATCTTTTTATTCTTTCTTCTTAAAAATGATTTACAGAGAAAATAGAATATGGAACCCACACTGCTCATTTAAAGAATTAGCCCATAAATTATTTCATTCTATTCTTTTGTATTCTCCTCTATCATTAAATGTCTTCAGATACTAATTTAAACTTACATATGTTCTAAGAATCTCAATTCAAATGAATATTTTTCTGTTCTGTACCTTCATCTTTCTGCTTTTCTCATGATTCTACCCATTACCATTAAACAGTTTTTTTACTTTTAAAAGCTAAAATGTATCTTAATAGATTATTTACTTTTAGTCTACATTGTTATATAGTAATGGTTTTAGCTACAGAGTAATGTTCCTACCCATAGATATTATCCACTATCTGCACAAATGTATGTTATCCATTAATGCTTCAATACTCTTATTTGTTAAAAATTGAATTAAATTATCCTTCCCTATTTAACCCTCTTTACTCTCAGCTCTTAACTCAATAGGGACCAAGTAGGTACTGCCCCAATAAACCACCACCCAGCTCCCAAAGCAAAAGGACACCCTCTTGGTCCCAAATCTCGTGCCATGGCAAGAAGCTACAACCACTGTGGCCCTTCTCACCCACCCCCAAATGTGAATTGATACATGCTACCAGATTCAGCCCCAAAAGGAACCCCAGTCCAAGGGCACTACCTGATCCCTTACTCCTGGACATCAAATCTCAAACTCAACAAGACTACAGTGTGGGGTGAAAATGTGCCCTGACCACTCTGCTGCAAGAATATCTAAAAAGACTCAATGGCGATGTCTATATTTTCCTTGTATGTTTAATACCGTAATTGTTATACCTCTTTTTTTATTTTTAAAGGAACAAGTAACCTCCTCCATCCTTTTTAATCATTATTTAAAATTATTAACATTGTTTATAAATTAGTAATATTAATTTAATTATTATTACTTTTTCATTTATATATATATTTGTTAATTTCATCCGGTTTGTTTCTGCTTGGTATAAAATTCTAGAAGAAAAAAGTCCTGTTTGACATAAAAGTTCAAGTCAAAAACAGGGCACAGAGACTGTATAGCCTGTCATTGTTACCCCCAAATGCACCAACAATGTAATATGGCATCAATCCCTTTTGCATATGCACACTAAAAAGAGGGAAAAGTATTATGTATAGAAACAAATTCTTATCTATTAGGGATAAGAGCCTTTACATTTTATAATACAGGGTCAAGTCTCACCACTATATATTTTCTGACATTATTTAGAAAATGTAATATTTTCTATACTTTTGACTCTTAACCACAAAATTTCATTGTTTTGATATTATTGCTATTACTTAACCTCTTTAATGTCTCAGTACTGGTTTATGAGTACCAACAATCTTTCCTCAATTCTCATTTTTGCTTTAGGTTGAGATGAGGGGAGAACATATTATGTGTTCATAGTGAAAAGCATTATTTGCTAAAATCTAGAAACTAAAAAGTTATTTTGAAATGATCAGGGACCAGAGTGATACTTAGGATATACAGTGTTTACCTTAATGCTGCTTATCCAGATAAGACCACAATATTCCATATGTTTAATATATCCATATGTTCCAACATTCCATATGTTGACTCCTAATATTCCTGGATTTCTGAAACAATCAGGATTTATCTCCAAGTTCTGACCTAGTAATAAGCCACCTAAGGTTAGAAATAAATATTGGAATAATCTATGTATATGTATTTTTTTTCTCCATAGAGGAATCAAAATGTATTTAGAAATACTTCACATAATGGAAAAGTAAAAAAATATTTTCAAAACAATTGCAAATTGAAGTGAAAAAAATTCAGATTCAGTGGTTTTCATGTATTTATAAAAGAGGAAATATGGAAAGAAAATGAGATGAATTTTAAAAGAATATAAGAAATATGTAAAGGAAGCTAATTGTTTAAAAAGTAAGGGTTTGGAATATAAAATAATTAAAAATACATACAGAAAAATGTGTCAATTGATGTATTTTATTGACTCTTGTTATTGATTTTGTGCATTTGTTTTGCCTGAAAAATTAACTATAAAAATAAACTGTGTATTCGTGTCCTACTGGACTTGAGTTGAACAGATAAAGATATGATATTTAAGAAATTTTATGCTATTTATGTTTTGGATGTTTTGAACTAGATGATTATACCATCATTTTTTTCTCAGTCTGAACATTTTTCATTCCGAAGAAATTAATAGATAAGAGATTTTGGAATAAAGCATGCCTAGTGATTTGTTCTGATGACAATCAGTGGCTAGAATATATTTACCTAGCTTATCTAAAGAAAAAGAATATATTATTACCATTCATCCACATAAATAGTGGATCTTTCCATCACACTAAACAGATATTATTGATTTAATGCTTTATACTTTTTCTGTTTGAGCTATAAAACTAATACTTTGCAGAAAATTTATGAATTGTTTGCTTTCAGAATTTGAACCTTGACTCAAAAATACCTGTAAGAAGAAGAGTTGACTAATAACTCTAAAACCTTTATTTTCTCACGATGAATATATAGAAATGTAATTTCTAGAAAGAAAAATTGAACAGTTGGTACATTGAACAAGTTGATAACCTTTGCATCCTGCTTTTTACCCCCTGAATACTTCTGTTATACTTCCCACTGCTAATTCTGGTGACAAATACTAAATAAATTGTTTCAAGTAATTGATATATCTGTGACTAGTATAAAGTTATCAATATACACACCTATCTAACTTATCATCCAGCACCCATAGACTGGCCCCTGGCAACATATATACCTCCACTCCAGTATATCAGGATCCAGTCATAACAGGTATATTCATTTAGTCTTCCAAGCAATAGTGATATGGTCCTGATAGATTACATATCATCATAGCCTAAAGCAATGTTTGGGATCCTAGTACTGAACTTCCCAGCATAGCTGATAAGTATCATCCTCAAAGCCGGGATAGGTCTCCAGGCTTCTGGACACTGTTAGGTTAGGCATCTTAATAAAACCAATATGGTGACATTTGTTCTGCCCTATACTAATTATTTTTGGTCTTTGTATAAAACAAATACTAGAGTTTTTGCTTTGGAAAGAGTTTCAATAATTTTTTCATTGCAATATTAATTTTTTAAAAATAGTATAGACTATTAATGGAGACCAGGATTTCCTGCAATAGTAGCCATGGTAGTTTTCAGGTATTTCAATTCACATGCCATTTTAATCCCAATAATATCAGAGGGTGGGACATTTTGGAGTGTAAGTACATACTCAAAATATTAAAATTTCCATATTTAAATTTATTTTTATTGTTTATTTTCTAAAAAGATAGTTGTATTTGATGATGAGAGTTATTCAACATCTTTACTAGTTATTTTTAAAAAAAACTTTATTTATTGATTGATTAATTAGTTTTGGGGTCATACCCGGTGGCGCTCAGGAGTTACTCCTGGCTCTGCACTCAGAAATCACCCTGGCAGGTTGGAGGCCCATATGGAATGTCAGGAATTGAACTGGGTCCCTCTTGATTTGGCTGCATGCAAAGCAAATGCCCTACCGCTGAGCTATCTCTCTGGCAAGTCCTTACTAGTTTTATTAAACTATTACATGTTGAGTTCAATGGTTTTAAAGAGGAATTTAGTTGGAAAAGAGTGACAAATACGATCAGAGAAAAGAAAATTCCTGAATCCTATGTGAGACTCCAGGCTTGGAAAGTGAAAAACATTATTAAAAGAACCATGGAATTTTAACTGATTTTGACATAGAAGAAAAAATTTTATCTTTCCAAACTCAGTTGCAAGTTCTGTAATATTGGGACTAGTAAAATAGGGAAATTTGGAACAGTGTAAATACTCATTTATTCTATGTATAATTTCTGGCAGTTCTTTTGGCTTGTTACTTTGTATTTGTCTGATGCCACTGTGTTGTGTATGTAAACATTTTATGGGATTATTATGTTACTGACCCTACCCTGATCAGTGATTGTGCCCTACCCTAGGGTGTGACCTGGCATTCTGCCCCCACCGTAGGGTGGTACCTGATTCTGCTCCCACCATTGGGTGGTACCTGATCCCACTATTGTGTGGTACCTGATTCTGGGGGATAAAAACAAGGGTCTGTGGAAGGCGAGGGGCTTTTGGCTGGAACTGATGCTGAGGCTTTGGACTTCAGTCTGGTCCACTGAATAAAGCTAATATTTCCATAAGCCTGACTGTCTTCGAGCTGTTTACCCGCCGCTTCACTTCAGAACCGCCGGCTGAACAGGGGGTGGCAGACTTGTGCTCCGAGCTGGAGGGAAAAGACCTTATCCTCCATCCCTCCATCAGTCAACCTCTTCAGGGGCTGACTTGCAACACCACTGTACCTATTAGCATGCCCATATAATTTACTTTGGCACATGTAAAGATATCACTTGTCTTAGAATTTTATACTTTATTCATATTTTGATGACTTCCCTATTTCTTTTAAAATAAAGCATCTGCTTTTACCAACATCCATTAATATATGCAAATTATAGATGAAATGGAAGTTAACAAAAATAGTAATAGGATTGCATATAAAATTCACATATTCTAGTAGCTGGAGAGATAGTATGGAGGTAAGACGTTTGCCTTGCATGCAGAAGTATGGTTCTGCATCCCTTATGGTTCCCTGAGCCTGCCAGGAGCAATTTCTGAGTATAGGGCCAGTAATAACCCCTGAAAGCTGCAGGGTGTCACACACACACACACACACACACACACACACACAATTTGCATATTCCACAAATACAGACAGGGGTGGGGAGGTGGAGAACATTGTTGGTGGGAATGTTGCACTGGTGAAGGGGGGAGTTCTGTATATGACTGAAACCCATCTATAATCATACTTGTAATCACAGCGCTTAAATATTTATTATAAAACAAAAAGAGATCCACATATTCCCATGCATTTATTCTAGTACTTTTATATGAGTGAGATTCAAAAAGAAAGGCTGTCAGGAGTGGTCTCAAACCCATCCAGCAATACGGGGCAAGTGCCCTATGAATAAACTAAAATTGACAAAGCCAGTGATAGTACAGCATGTAAGGATAAGGAACTTATATTGCACATGATTGACATGGATTTAATACTTGGCATTTTCGATGTGCCCCTGAGTTAATCAGGAACGATACTTGAATGCAGATCTAGGAGTAAGCACTGATAACAGCCTGAGATGGCCCGACCTTGTTCCTCCCAGAGTGTAAACATAGGCACATTTTTTGGTGTCACATCACTGTTTGAAACATGTATTTTCTCTCTCCTTGATTTCTTACATTTCTATAAATACAACTATTTTATTTCAAAAAGTTATAATAGTTTAGAAGTGACTCTCAATTTGTTTAATTGTATATTAACATACACGTTTTTGTCAGGTTATTTAGATTTTATTTTTTAATTTTTTCAAAAATTATTGTATTTATATAGTGTGATTACAGAATTGTTCATAATAGAGTTCTGTTTTTTATTTTTACAGTTACAAAATTTTTCATGATTGAGTTTCTGTCATACAATAAACAGTACCCGTCCCTTCACCAGTGTACATTTCCTACCTCCAGTGCCCCCAGTTTTCCTCCTCTCCTCCTGCCTGCTTGTGTGGCTAACAGTTTTGATTGCTCTCTCCTCTCCATAGTTTTTTAGACACTGTGGTTCACAATATTGTTACTGACGGTGTATTATGCATGTTACTTCTTTTCCAGTTCTTGTCCTGAGTGATCATTTCCAACCATCATTGTCATCGTGGTTCCATCTCTGTTCTAACTGCACTCCCACACTATTTGTGGCACATTTTCTACCATGAAATGTTCCTCCTGGCCCTCATCTATATTATCTCTCTCTATTTTTTCTTTTATGGACCATGTTTTCCTTTTATATTTTACCATATTGTCTTTTATATCCCACAATGTGTACAACTATTCTATGTCTATCCCTCTCCCTCTCTTTCATTTTGAAGAGCATAATACTTTCATATCTATTCACATATAAGCAAATTCCATGAATTCACATTTCTTAACAGCTGCATAATATTCCATTGTGTAGATATACACTAGTTTCTTCTACCATTCATCTATTCTCAGGAACTTCCAGGTTCTGGCTATTGTTAATAGTACTGCAATGTACATAGGAATAGGGATGCAGACAGCTTTTCTGCATTGTGCTTTTGACCTCCTTAGGTATATTCCTAGGAACAACTAAAGCCTCTTCAATAACGGCTGTTGGGATAACTGGTCAGTGAAATGCAAAAAGAGTAAACTTGGACATCTTGTTCATGCTTTGCATAAATGACAAATCAAAATGGATTAAAGACCTTGATATCAGAACTGGAATCATAAGGCACATAGAAGAAAACCTAGGCAGAATACTTTGTGACATTGAAGCTAAAGGCATCTTCAAGAGTGAGACATCATTGACAAAGCAAGTGAAAGCAAAGAAAGTTAAACAAATGTGAATACATTAAATTAAGAAGTTCGGGCACCTCAAATGAAGTGATGACTAGGATGCAAACACTACCCACAAAATGGGAGAAACTGTTCACCTAATACCATTCTGATAAAAGGTTAATATCTAAGATATATACGGCACTGGTAGAGCTTAATATGAAAAAAGAAACTCTAATCCTATTCAAAAATGCTAAGAATAAATATATATTTCCTCAAGACTACAGATGACCAAGAGGTATATGAAAAAAATGCTCCACATCATTAAACACCAGGGAGATGCAAATCAATGAGATATCATCTCACAGCACAGAGACTTACACACATCACAGAGAACAAGAGCAACCAGTGCTATCCTGGGTCGAAGGGAGAAAAAAACTCACATACACCACTGGCAGGAGGGAATGTTGACTGGTCCAGCCTTTTTGGAAACTAATATGAATATTGCTCAATAATTAGAAATTTATGTTTTTAATGGTTGCACAATAAGCAGCCAATCAACCACATGTACAGTGTACTTTGGCTCTGTATTGAGGGATTACTTATGGCACGGCCTGAGGATTAAGGCAACTGCCTAGGGCTGGAGCAAATTCCATGAATTCATTTCTTCTTAAAAACTGCATAGTATTCCATTGTATATATGTACCCCATTGTCTTTATTCATTCTTCTATACTCAATAACTTCTAGGTTGTGGCTCTTGTTAATAGTGGATATTAACACAGTGGGTAAAATGCTTGCCTTGTATGTAGCCCTCATGTGTTTGATCCCTGGCACCCCATATAGTTCCATGAGTCTACTAGGAGTGATCCCTGAACAGAGAGTCAGGTGTATGACCGAGTACATTTTGACACCCCCATATAAACAAAAATCAAATAAATAAATAAAAACCCTGAAGGCAGTTGCCTTTTGCCCACTGAGCTACATTTCCAGCTCCATATTTGGAGTCTTCTGTCCGTTTCAGTGGTGGTCATAATAGCCAAGATATGGGGGTAATTTATTTGCCCAAAATATGCATGAAGGAATTATTATCTCTATATGTAAAAGAATACTTCTAAGCTATGGAAAAAGGTGAGATCATGCAATTTCATGAATGAAATTAGATTAATGTTAAACTCAGTCAGAGGGAAATGGATAAATACAGGATGATCTTGCTCTTATATAAAATATAAAGGACCAGAGTAAGTGAATGGATAAATACAGAATGATCTTGCTGTTATATAAAATATAAAGGACCGAGTAAGGGAATAACAAGTGGCTAGTGGTCACAGATTTGAGAGATGCTTTATGGAAATGAGTCTACTAAAGTGTGGTGCTGCTGGGGTAGGAAGGGACCTTGACATTGGTGCAAAGACATTATTTTGTGAGTGGCCATTGCTTGTCTACCTTAAGCTCTATGACAATTATTGCAAATAATGTGCCTAAATAAAAAGGGAAGAAAAACATGGGACAGAGTTTATATTTACTATATTTCTTTTCAACAATGTTTATACAGATATATATTTTACTCTTAAAATAAAAAATGATACATTTCATCTCATCTTTGCTAAAAATATGAAGTCAAAACTGTGTAACTTTATTTACAGTTCTTAAGTTATCTCTTATTTAATTAGCAGTTTTCTCCAATGATAGGGAAAATGTTGCCCTGATTTCCTATTTGTCTATTTATATGATGTATATGCAATGGCAATGTATGTTCAATATTTTTATTGAATCACAATGGTTTACAAACTTAGAAAGGTATTTTTTAACTGTTCAGGCATAGACAATTCCAATACAAATCCATTCACAGGCTTTATTATCAGTTCAGTAAATAAACATTGAAAAATGACATTACTATTTCTATTTTTATGTATTTTAGCATATTTCTTTAGTAATATTTTTTTGTTTTCTATTGTTGGAGTTAAACTCCATTGTATTAGATATTATTTTGTATTGATTAACAATGTGCAGTCTATGCCAGTTTCATATAACATTTTGCCAATAATGGAATTTTAATTCTTAAAGCTAAAATAATGGGAATTTACCATAAATTTTGAACTAATTATTTAATATTCTAATTTATAATTATTTACTTCTTTCCTATAAGTCTTGTCTCTTAAGGCACTTACCTTATGATTAGTAAACTTAACGAAGTGCTTCAGGAAGAAAACTGAAACTTATAAATCTATCTAAAAACAAGTTTATTTTTTTATTTTTTTGGGGGGCCACACCCGGCAGTGCTCAGGGGTTACTCCTGGCTGTTTGCTCAGAAATAGCTCCTGGTAGGCACGGGGGGACCATATGGGACACCGGGATTCGAACCAACCACCTTTGGTTCTGGATCGGCTGCTTGCAAGGCAAACACCGCTGTGCTATCTCTCCGGGCCCTAAAAACAAGTTTATAACATTTATATAAAATGTTTTAAATGAGAGGAGGAAATAGAATATTAAACATGTTAATCCTTTAAAAGCTAGTTTTAATAAAAACATGTATTTATTATGTATCAGTTATAAAAAATGGAATATTTTAACACCAAAATATAAAGATCAACAATGTGCACATGGAATTCCTGCTTATTGTCATTTATCACCAGGAAAATACAAATGAAAACAACTACTAGACTATCCTAGATAAAATAAATCCAAAAACATCAAATGTTGGTGGAGATATGAATGAAAATAAACTTCTATACTCTATAGGTCTGTAAATTGGTTCAGCATTTATAAAAACAGTATGAAGATTTCTAACTATGTTAGCAGTTCTATTCTAAGGTTCTTTTAGAAGAAACCAGTACTCTAATTTGAAAATATATATGAACACCTATGTTTATTGTTGTATTATTTCCAATAACTGTGGTATAAAAACAGTCCAAGTAACTGGAAATAGCAGATAAGCTGATAAGAAAATTGTGATATGCACACACAATAGAATGCTGCATAGCTGTTTATAAAAGATGAACTATTTCATTTTTTTCTAACCTGGGATGCTATTTATGTCAGAAGGAGAAAGACAAAAACTACTTACTCTTCTATAGAATATAAAGAATCACAACAATGAGACAGACTGAGTCCAGAGGA
This sequence comes from Suncus etruscus, assembly GCF_024139225.1. Taxonomy (NCBI): domain Eukaryota; kingdom Metazoa; phylum Chordata; class Mammalia; order Eulipotyphla; family Soricidae; genus Suncus; species Suncus etruscus. The sequence goes on from NC_064852.1 coordinate 51,739,259, forward strand.
AAAAAGACACAAACTTTGACAAACAGATTTTTTTGTGTGCTTCTTTCTTTCTTTTTTTTTTTTTTTTTCTTTTTTTGACCACATCCTGCAGTAGTCAGGCTTATTCTTGGATGTGTACTCAGGAATTCACTTCTGGCAGGTTATGGAAATTATATGATATGCTTGAGATTGAATTAGGGTTGACCTTTCCCATTGTATTATTATCGCTTTTGCCTCAGAAATTAAGATTTCATTTGGGGCCGGGCAGTGGCGCAAGAGGTAAGGTGCCTGCCTTGGCTGCGCTAGCCTTGGACGGACCGCGGTTCGATCCCCCGGCGTCCCATATGGTCCCCCAAGCCAGGAGCAACTTCTGAGCGCATAGCCAGGAGTAACCCCTGAGCGTTACCGGGTGTGGCCCAAAAACCAAAAAAAAAAAAAAAAAAAAGATTTCATTTATTTTTAAAGTTATTAAATATATGTATATTAGAGCTAAATCTCAGTGTTTAAGTATTATCCCTGGGTCTGTGCTCAGGGATCACTCCTCGGGGAATTGGAGACCATATGCAGTGCTGGAGATTGGATACACGTTTGTTATATGTAAGGTATTCACCTTATCTGATATACTATTATACAAATTCCAGAGCTGAGGTTTTAGAAGGAACAGAAAGAGGGAAATTGCAGTGGGAGGAGGTCAAATGACCTGTAGTATCACTACATTGACTGGTAGCTGTGATGTGTATCATATATTTTGAAGAGGTGTGAAATTGTACTAACTAAAGTTTTGTCAAGTATTGTCAGTGATTTTCAGTAACTAAATTATGTACATGTATTTAACAAAAGTAGTTCTATTTATGATTGTGTGATTTTAAGTTAAAATTTCAGGATGGATTTTTTGACTCAGTGGCTTATTTAGTTTCTAGAGTTTCCTGTGTCCAAGCCCTTTGTATGACATCTACTCTATGTTTCTTGGAGCTTTGGTGTGTCCTAGAGTTCTTCAGTTTTCTTTGGATCTATTTACTTTGGATTTGTCTCCTCTAATTGACAGCTTGAGCAGAGTTAGTCTGATATAATTTTACATGGTAATTTAATATTACTCCTCATTACCATCTATTAAAAATATTATCCCTGTTTTGGAAAGAAGTTTAGAAAAATAACCACATTACCTTCTATTTTCAATGAAAGAACACTTGTAATTCATTCCTCACATTTTTTTTCATGAGTAATTCTTAAGCCTGAAGGTCAATCAGTAAACTGAGGTTAAGATTTTCTAGTTGTTTGATATCTCATTGGAAACATTTATTTTCTTAATCCTGTGATTTATGCCAAAAGATGGCCAGCCTGTTAGTCGTTGTCTGTTGGAAAATATTTTATAGTTGTCTTAAATTTCTTGGTTTTTTTATGTTCATTTATACATTTAGGCTTTGTTTTTATCTCTTAATAAGCTGAAACCACTGATGTGCTATTTTATAAGATTAGTGCTCAGCAGTCTTTATATACCAGAAATAAATGATAACAAACAGCTTTAGATTTTCCTCCTTTAATTTAAGCAACGTGATTACGTGGTTCCTGAGTCTCAGTCTTACAGTATACAACACCCTTTACTCATAAACATTTCCCACCACCAATGTCTTTAGTTTTCTCTCCCCTCCCACATCTGCATAGAGGGCAAACATTTTGCTCTTCTTTCTCTCACTTTTTTCTCCTTCTTTCTTTATCTTTCCCTCTTAAACAGTTACATTGCATTGCTGTTCGTGAATAGGTAGCATGCATATCAATTTATCTTCCTTCATCATCCAATTAGTCCTAGAGTGATCAGTTCCAACTATCATTGTCATAGTGGTCCTTCTCTACCCGAACTTCTCCACTCTGCTTTTCGTGCAAACTTTTTATTATGGATCGGTCCTCGTGGCCCTCATCTCTATTGTCTCTGGATATTATTACCATACTATTTCTTATTTCCTGAAAATGAGTGATATTATTCTGTTTATCCCTCTACCTCTGGTTCATTTTACTCAGAATGATACTCTCAATATCCTTCCATGTATAAGCAGATTTTATGCCTTTATTTTTTCTAACAGTATTACATTGTATAGGTGTATGCACTCATCTGGTCAAGGACACTTGGGTTGTTTCCAGGCTCTGGCTATTATAAATAGTGCTGTGGTGAACAAAGGCATGTAGAGGGTTTTTTCTGTATTATGCTTTTGTGTTCCTAGGGTATATCCCTACGAGTGTTATTGCTGGATCTTAAGGGAGATGATTTTTATTTTTTGAGGAATATTAATATTGTTTTCCAAAAAGACTGGACTAGTTGGCATTTCTACCAGCAGTGAATGAGAGTCTCTTTCTCCTTGCATCTACACCATTACTGGTTGTTCTTGTTCTTTGTAATATATGCCAGTCTCTGTGGTGTGATATGATACCTCATTGTTGTTTTGATTTGCAGCTCCTTAATGATTCGTGATGTGGAGCATTTTTCATTTGCTTTCTGGCCATCTGGAGAAATACAGCTTTGAGACTACTTAATTTTATTAGTTTTTTTGAAGGTCATATAGTCTTTTTAAAGAGTTCTTTATAAAGAACCTGTTTCATTAGCATTTAGTTTATATGTTTCTTATGTTCAATAATTAATATTTATTTTAACTTTTAATACTCACACATATTACTATATCAGAAAATGATTATTTTAGAACATGGAACAAATTTCCTGAACACATGGTGACTGCAGAGGCAGAGGCTAGAGAAGTAGTATAGTGGGCAGGGCACTTGCTTTGAACATATCTAATCCTGGTTCAGTCTATAGAGTTCCTTATGCTCTGTGAAAAGTGATCCTTGAGACAGAGCCAGGAGTAAAATGTGAGTACTTTTGGGTGTCCCAAAATCTACACACACACACACACACACACACACACACACACTATAAACAACACTGCATTTTCTAACAGCTTCATCTTTTCAATCTCTTTATGCTTTTTTGCTTTTTATGTCAATAAAACATATTACTGATAATAACTTCCTGTTAAAAAGTATTCCTTGTCTTGAAATCATTTGAAATGTTTCACTTGCCTTTCTTTTTTGATGCTGTTGTATATCTGCATGCTAAATCAAAAGGAAAGGACTGTATTTTATGATTTATAACTTCAATGTTTATAATATCTGCTATAGTGGTGACATCTATGTAGACACAGTTATATTTGAAGGCAGGTGGAAGGAATACCTTATGATTATAGTAATAGTTTTATTCTGAAAATAATGCATGCTTATATTTAAAATTCAATACTTGACAGTATTGTTAGTTCTCCAAGAATCTCAATTAGCCAGAGAAATGTTCATATCTGAAAATGAACATAGATATATTCTGATTTTTCCATGCATTCATCTCAGGTTTTGAAGATTTTTGAATTTTATTTTATACTATTTAAAAGTTAATCAGTTGGCAAAATAGCTTCCTGTCCTAGAGAAAAAGAAAATTTTTATTCATGGCACAGAAAATAGCATTGAGGTCCCATATTTGTATTCATTCTATTGCTCCACAAGTCTCATGGAAGCAAAGTGAGTATAAACCCATAATAGGTTGCAAAACAAAAGAATAATAACATTTGGAATCCCCTTTTCCCCATCTTATAGCAAAGTTTGAAAAGTTGCTGTATGTCATAAATGTCTTAACTCATTCTTTACTTACTCACTAAAAATCTAGCCCTGAGAGTTGGCTTGTGTAAAAAGGGATTTGAGTTTTCTATTTAGTTATACTCAGAAAGTATCTTTCTAAAGTTTAACTAAGAAATACAGATGGCCAAAAGGCACATGGAAAAATGCTCCACTATTTATTTGAGAGACAGATAAGAGGTATCTTTCAACAATATGATTCTTTGACTTTCCATCATTTTGGCTTTTGGCAAACTTTCAGATTATGCCTAATAAATTTATACATAATTAATTTACATATAATTAATTTATAAATCTTAATAACTATTTATAAATATTAATAAATCTAACAAGGAACCCAAAATCATTTTATGTACTTATATGTTTAAGGTTATTATGAATGGAACCTATAGTAAAAGGATTAGGTAAACATACAGGTGCTCGCTTCTGCAGCACATATACTAAAATAGGTAAACATACAGAAATGTTTTCAATCATTTTAAACAGGTTCCTGCACTCAGTTACTGTAAATAAATCCCACGAGCCAAATTTTCTGGAGAAAATATGCTATGTAAGACAATTACATTATCTAGTGTTACTAGTATAAATACAAGTGAGATTAGACAAACTTTATGATTTTTTGCCACTGCAGTATCCTAGTTCTTATTGAGAACATAGTCCAAGGGCATATTGCTCCCACATTTAAGGTTTTCAGGCACTCTGGAATAGTTTTGTTTAGTTTTGAACTGCCCACATGCTCACATTAACTTTTGTTTGATATCACTTGGATGAAGTGATATAGGAAACAGTAGGTCTATCGAGGCTGCCAGTTACAGAAGCTGCTTTAGTCAGGTAGTTAATAATAATAATAGTTTGCCAGGCTCTGGTGCTGCAGCTAGTTTACAAAGAGAACATAGATTTCCCTTTGTCTATCACTTTTCTAAGACACAATGGCTTCACAGCATTTTCAATCTACTCTAGTGGTGTTTGGGAGATCATGAGGTTCTAGTTTTTGAACCTGGAACTCCAACATATTTACCTATTTTTATCAATCACATTTTTCTCTGATAGAGACCTTTCATATGGAAGTACTATATATAATATGATAGGGACATTTTACAATATTTATAGATATTTTTATATTAGTTCATATTGGGACTCAATTAGAAGTGTATACCCAAGAGTTGATTATCTTCAATGGTCTATAACTTTGTCATTCTAAAACAATAGAGGCGTCATAGTACTGCAATAGAACACTACATTTAAATACTTCAAATTAAAAGATGATAAACTTTTGACTCGACTACCTTGAGCTAATCTGACAGTTGTTTATTAAGCAAAGGAAGGTACTATATACAAGAATGAAGAAGATAGAATCCAGTCTTTTCAACATAGTTGTACAATTTTCATGTATTTCATATTAATAATTTCATAATATGTAGCCAAGAGATTAGAATTTTGGAAGAGAATAAGGCCAGATTCAGGGATCCAATTACCATATGCATGTAAAGACCAAAAAGTTCTTGAAGACTGGTCTGATAGCTTTTGAAGTGAAATTTTAGCTAATTTTTAGTCCAACATTAAATTAAAAACTAATTAGCGAGAATCATGGAAATTGATGTAAAACCTTGACTATTAATTATCCCATTATTGGACGGCAGAGGACCACCATTGTTCAACTGTAGATAACCAGAAAATCACAGATATGATTCAGTTTAGTTTTGGGAGCCATGGTGGTGAGTTCAGAAATGATTGATTGGACTATAGTAGTAGCACTGACCTGAGAGATCATGTAGGATGCTAACTGGGTACCTATATAAAACAGAGGCATAGAGAAACTAAGCTTTAGATGGGGGGAGGGTTACTCCCATAATTTCCTCTTTAACTTTTGAACCATCAATAAATGGTTACATGTGGCTTTCATTTTTTTCTGATGGAAGGAAACCTCAGTATCACTTTTATCATTGTAAAGCAGTTGAGACTAGAATAGAGGGGTTTAAATGTATCAGAGATCATAAAAGGGGGTGACTTTATTACAATAAATACATTTTTATTTAATTTTAATATAGTGGCCACTAACTAATTGGTAAATTAGTATTTAAAATTTTAAATATTTTCAATTATTTTAATGTTTGCTTAATCCTACTTAAATTTTTATAAAGTCTCTTAAGTCTCCTTTTCATATCATTTTTTTTAAAAAATAGAACTTGCTTTATATAGAGCAGCTATTTTATCACTTAAACATTTTTATGTTTTATGGCTTGCACGTAGAAGGTTGATAAATCTTTAGAGATTATACTTTAAAAGTAGGAGGCCTGAGTTTGATCCCAGGGGTGATCCTAAACACTGAATAGGGAGCAGACCTTGAATACCACATGGTATATGTACCATGTGCACCTAAAAAAGGACAACAATTAGTCTAGAAGGCAATCTTATGGGGGAGTATATAATAACAAATTAGCATGTACTAATTAAATGCAAGATGAATAAAGTATCTATTTGGCATAGATATGGACATTATTTTATATGTTAGTTCAAAAAAATCCCCCTCTGAGTTATTTGAGCAGAGATCAGACCAGTAGTATAGGATACAATTGTACTATTTAGTAGAATTATATTCCAGAGTTAACGTCAGGTTTAGATGAATTAATGATTAATATTAGGGATCATATAATGTACAGAGAACTAGAGAGTTAGATTTGTCTAGGTATTTGTCAGTGAAGGCAAGAATTTGGAATTTACTTTAAATGTGGTAAGAATAATGAGTAGATAGGGAAGAGTTATGATTGCATTTCAGTTTTAACAGGATTGGTTTTATGAGTATAGAGAGTATATTATAGAAGAACAGTTATGAAAAACAATAACAGCATATGATTGAGGAATCTTACACTGAAGTATGTAAATAAGATAAATGAATACTTATATTCATACAAAACCTTGTACATAAATGCTCATATCTACATTAGTCATGGTAACAAAGTCTGGAAACAACACAGTTCAGATTGTATGATAAATTGATGAACCATATATATATATATATATATGTGCAATGGCATATTATTTGGAAAGGAGAACCTAGTAATGATATATGGATAATTGACATATGCATAATTTATATGCTATGTCAATTCTAATGATATTATAATTGTAAGAGATATAATGAACCATTTTCTGTTTGTTTCATTAATATGAAACGTTCAGAATGGGCAAATATCTAGATATTAAAAAAATTAAAATTTCAAATTACCTAGAATTAGTGAGACAATTGGGAAGTAAACACAAAGACAATCCATTGTATTTTTTTCTTCTTTCATAATAGATATCTTTAAAATTTTCAATGACTATACGATGTACTGCAGCATAGATGGAACTGGAAAGTTTTCTGAGAAAAGTTAAAGGGATAAGGACAAACACTGGGTGGTCTCAGTCATCTGTGGGATGTCATAAAACAAAACATAAATATATATCAAGAAAATATAATATCAATCAATGGAAAATATTTGACTTTGGATTTTATTTATTTATTTATTTATTTATTTATTTATTTATTTATTTAAGTTTTGGGGCCATACCTGGTGGCTCTCAGGGGCGACTCCTGGCTCTGCCCTCAGAAATCATTCCTGGCAGGTTCAGGGAACTATAAGGTTCAGGCCGGGATTAGAAGCATCGCCCATCCTCGATTGGCTGCATGCAAGGCAAATGCCCTACCACTGTGTTATCTCTCCGGCCCCTGATTTTGGATAATAATACAGATCACCATACTGGGAGCTGGAATGGAAGAGAACAGTGTCTGGACGAGAGGTGACATAGGGACAGTGCTCCAGGTTCAGGGGCATTTTAGGAGGTTAAATGGTGCACAAAAGTTCCATATACTTTAGCACTAATATAGTATCTAACCCAGACTATACTACTACTACTACTACTACTACTACTACTACTACTACTACAAACTTCTTAAAAAATATTAAAAATAACTTTTGGAAAACATTTCTTGAATATGGTGCTGAATAAAAAGTGAAGGAAACCTCTTTTGCTCTCGAGCTGAAACCAAAGCAAACATTTTTAAATTAAAAAAAAATTGAAATATATCCACAGCCAAAAAGAAAGAAATAAACAGAAAATAGAATTTCTACACTTCACCCACCTTTCAGTGGTTCCAGATATCAACTCTGAAGGCAGCCTGTATCTCTTCAGAAAACTCTCTCAGGAGAAGTGAGTTTCATTGCTGTGTCATCATCAACTTTTTTCTGAACACTGTCAGCAGTGTTCATGTTGGATTCTAAGGCCATCAAGCACCAAATTAAGCAAGTTCTGCAGAAGCTTCATGACACAGAGGGGACTAAAGTCAAACCTCCATAAGACCTGACAAAGACAAAAAAGGCATATGCTTGGCTGTGTCATGGTTATTATGCCCTGGATGTTTCTAGCACAATTGTGATAATTTGAATTTGAGTCTGGCTGGCTAATTTAAAAAAAAAAAACAACCAACATTTTTTTCTACCATAAAATATTGTGGCCTTAAGAAATAAAATTATGTTAATATTCTATCACTCACTGTATTTTACACCTAATTTTATTTTTGAATTTGGGGGTTACTGCTACCATTAGTTAAATCTTACTCCTGATTCTGGGCTCAGGGTCATGGTGGGGGAACCATATGTGGTGCCAACCAGGGTTGATAATGTGTAGAGTAAGACTCTTAACCTTTGTACTGTAGCTCTGGTTCTGTATTGTACTTCTTAAAAGGATGAATGGGGAAATGTTTGTTCATTTCTTATTTTCATTTTTTGACAGGGTTAAATTTTTTTTCTTGTTAAGTTCTGTCAGTACCTTGTATATCTTAGATATTAACCCCTTCTCTGATGGGTATTGGGTTTTACCTTTTTACTCCAGTCACTGTTTCCTTTGAAATACAACACCTTCTCAGTTCAATGTAATCCCATTTGTTTATATCTGCTTCCACTAGTTTGGACAATAGTGTTTTCTCCTTGAAGATGCCTTTAGTTTCAATGTCATGGAGTGTTTTGCTTAGGTTTTCTTCTATATATTTTATAGTTTTGAATCTGATATCATGGTCTTTAATCTATTTTGACTTGACCTTTGTGCATGGTGTTAAGATAGCGGTCTGAGGTTGACTTTTCATATGACTGACCAGTTGTCGCAACACTAGTTGTCATTTCCTCAAAGAAGAAATACAGATGGCCAAAAGGCCATGAAAAAATGCTTCTCTATTCATCAGGGAGATGCAATTCAAAACAAAAATGAGGTACCATCTCACATCACAGAGATTGGGACACATCAAAAAAAAAAAACAAGAACAACCACTGTTGGCAAGGATTTTGAAAGAAGGAACACTCATTCACTGGTGGTGGGAATGCTGTCTAATACAGCCTTTTGTGAAAACAATATGATTATTCCTTAAAAAACTGGACATTTAGCTCCCATATGATCTTGCAATACCACTCCTAGGGATATTCCTTAGGATCACTAAAACACAATACAGTAATACCCTCTGCACTCACATGTTCATAGCAGCATAATTTACAATAGGCAGAATCTGGAAACAACCTAGATGATCAGCTAAAAAACTGTGGTACATCATGGGGCCAGAGTGGTGGTACAAGTGGTAAGGTATCTATCTGCCTTGCCCTCGCTAGCCTACGGCAGACTGTGGTTCGATCCCTCGAAGTCCCATATGGTCTCCCAAGCCAGGAGTGATTTCTGAGTGCATAGCCAGGAGTAACCCCTGAGCTTCACTGGGTGTGTCCCCAAAACTAAAAAAACAAAACAAAACAAAAATAACTGTGGTACATCAATATAATGGAATACTATGCAGTTGTTAGAAAAAAATGAAGTCAAAAAATTTGCTTATTCGTGAATGGATTTGGAGACTATTATATTAAGTGAAATAAGTCAGAGGGAGAGAGCACAGAATAGTTTTACTGATCTCTGAAATTAAGAAAAATAAGAGAGTATAATAATAATACCCAGAGATGATAGAGTTGAAGGCTGGAAGGACCAACATATGATAACAAGCTTATCATAAAGAATGGTAATTGTGGGCCCGGAGAGATAGCACAGCGGCGTTTGCCTTGCAAGCAGCAGATCTAGGACCGAAGGTGGTTGGTTCGAATCCCGGTGTCCCATATGGTCCCCCGTGCCTGCCAGGAGCTATTTCTGAGCAGACAGCCAGGAGTAACCCCTGACACCGCCGGGTGTGGCCCAAAAACCAAAAAAAAAAAAAAAAAAAAAGAAATGGTAATTGCAGTTTGAAATAATGACTCTAACAACTACCATGACAACCATAAAGAGAAATACAATGCCTGTCTTGAAGACAGGCAGGGGTGGGGGTAGGAAGGGAATGGGGGGAAAATAGTGGTAGGAAAGTAGCACTGGTGAAAGGGGTGTTCATTTTATGGCTGAAACCCAATTATGAACATATCTGTAACCATGGTGCTTAAATAAAGATATTATAAATAAAATTAAAGGTATGAATGGTATAGTAAATAATTATATATCAACAAAATTGATGTATTTTAATGAATTCAACACATAATTTCTTGGTACAGACCTAATGTATATTGATACTCAGGGTTTGGAGGACAGAGTATTCTGGTTTGACTATTTATGTGAGTCAGATAGTTTGGTTCTTGTGCCAATTGAGCTTAGGGGCTACTGGGTCACAGAAAGTGGCATTAGTCATACTATGGGGCTGTGCAATACTGGTGAACTAATTTCGGGTATTGCATTTATCATGTATGTCTATGACTTGTGTTTTGTCTTGCACTGTATTTCAAGGTAGTGATGCTGGGCTTGGTTTAGAATATGATGAGAGGTAGGTTAGTTCTAAAGATAGAGATTATGGAGTTTGGCAATTTCAAGTAATGGATGTAAATGAAGATTTTTTTTCACAGAAAATAGCACAGTATTTTTTGGTTCAAGTTTGCTTAAATACTGCCAATAAGATAGCAAAATAATAATTATGAATTGGACTTGGCATGACTGTATCAAAACCTGTTTCAAAGGTGTGATATTATCATGCCGAAACTTTTTCCTATAATGGTAATTTCTAAAACCTTATGGCTAAAGGAAAGAATTTGTTGATTAGGGAGGTCAGTAGATAGTATAGTGGTTAGGGTTCCTAGCTTGTGCCAAACCAATGTATGATTTTTGGCACCACATAGTCCCCTGAGCATCTTTTGTTATTTCCATGAAGGCCTCCAAGCATCACTGGGGTAACCCAGATTTTCATGGTACCAGAGGGCCTTACAAGTATTACAAGCATTACATCCTTGGGCCCTGGAACTTAATCACTTGTGTGGGACCTCTGAACTTCCGGAACACTTTTTTTGTAATTCCCCCAATGAGATGAATATGAAAAGCAATGTATAGAAAATTAATATATTTCTTTCTATACATTTGCATTAACAATGAGTAGACTGATAGCTGATGCTCAAAGTAAACTTTAAAGTGCCTATTCATATATCATTTTTGTACTGATATCTGATATTGGAGAAGAAATAGAGGCAGGACAAGTGCATTACTGAATACTAGAATATGATAGTGGAAGGTGTTTAACCCCAGGACAGTTTCTTTCTTGTATCATTCAGGTATGTAGATGTAGGAGTGGTAGTAACAACATGTAATAAGTCAAGTTCATTTCCCCTTTCAATTGTTTATATTTTTCCACATAGGGAATAAATATGGAGATGACAGTCTGAGGAGCCTGCAAAAAACTATGACTAGTGAGTGATTTGACTGGAAACTATTGAAAGACTGCTGAGAGCAGTGAAATTCATTTGTATTGTTGAGTCCATAAATCGAATTTGACAATAGGCAGCAATTGTGCAAAGTGAAGCAATAATACCTCATTTAAAGACAATTTATCATATAGTTGGCATAGTCTATCATAATACATCTGTTTCCAGGTAAGTGTGAAAACATTATTAAAAAGAATAAAAAAAAAGAGGAAAATAATTGAAGCAACAAAAAAACATGTGAAAAATTATTGTATCTAACAATGAGGTCTTTAAGTCATTGTCAGAAGGAATAGTAAGTAAGCTCTTATAGCTAGCTGATCATTCCTTTAGTTATTTTGGACCTGAACATTAGGTGGCTTCAGATACACAGTGGCATTTACATTGTTATGCTCCTATAGGATGACAGTATGAAAAACATTGGAGTTGTCTCATGGCCACAAATATGGCCTTGCAGTCTAGGAATTCCAAACACTATTTTTATAAGGCATTTCTCCATAGTATATTAGATGGCCATCTACTCTTCTTGCATATGGTCTTTCTTCTGTGTGTTTTTATATTAAAAATTTCTTCTTAATAGAGTTTCTAGTCAAATTGGATGAAACTGCATGAGCTCATTTTTCATTAATTTCCTCTTTAAAGACTATATCTATAAGGCATTTTATTAATAATTTTTAAAATACTTTTATATTGGGCTGGAGAGATAGCATGGAGGTAGCGCATTTGCCTTGCATGCAGAAGGATGGTGGTTCAAATCCCGGTATCCCCTATGGTCCCCCAAGTCTGCCAGGAGCTATTTCTGAGCATAGAGCAAGGAGTAACCCTTGACACTGTTCGGTGTGATCCAAAAACAAACAAACAAAAATACTTTTAGAAATATGGGCCACACCAGTGGTCAAGGGTTACTCCTGACTCTGTGCTCAGAAATCACTTCTGGCAGGCTTGACGAACCATATGGGATACTGGGAATCTAACAAAGGTCCATTTTGGATCAACTGCATGCAAGGCAAATGCCCTACTGCTGTGCTAGCTCTCTGCCATTCCCCCTTTAAATACTTTTTAAAAGGCACATAAAAATGAGGAAATCTTACATATGGAAACAAGTCCTTATCTACTAGGGATAGGAAAACAAAAATTTTATATTACAGTGGGGCCTTACACTCTGAATATTTGTCATAGTTACTAGGTTTGTTAGGCTCCAGAAGATCAGATATTGCCCATTCACCTCTAAACCATGGATCTCATCTATAGAACTAGCATAGTTTTCTACGCGAGTACCAGGAATCAATCTATCAGGGAAGGCGCTAATGCTGCCCTGTCATTGGCCTGCTTCAGAGTGCTTTTTTATTTATAATATCTTTATTTAAGCATCTTGATTACAAATATGATTGTGATTAGGTATCAGTCATGTAAAGAACAATCCCCTTCACCAGTACAACATTCCCAACACCAATGTCCCAAATCTCCCTCCATCCCACCCACCCCCAACTGTACTCTAGACAGGCTTTCCAGTTCCCTCATTCATTCACATGGTTATGGAAGTTCTCAGTGTAGTTATTTCTATAACTGCAATCACCACCCTTTGTGGTGAGCTTCATGAAGTGAGCTGGAAGTTCCAGCCATCCTCTCACTGTCTCAGGATTGTTGCAAAAATGACTTATTTTTCTTAAAAACCATAGATGAGTGAGACTATTCTGCATCTCTCTCCCTCTGACTTATTTCACTCAGCATGATAGATTCCATGTACATCCATGTATAGGAAAATTTCATGACTTCATCTCTCCTGATGGCTGCATAATATTCCATGTGTATATGTACCAAGTTTCTTTAGCCATTCATCTGTTGAAGAGCATATTGGTTGTTTCCAGAGCCTGGCTATTGTGAATAGTACTGCAATAAATATAGGTGTGAGGAAGGGGTTTTTGTATTTTATTCTTGTGTGGAATAGCTGGGTCGAATGGGAGCTCAATTTCCAGTTTTTGGAGGAATCTCCATATCACTTTCCATAGAGGTTGGACTAGATGGCATTCCCACCAGAAGTGGATAAGAGTTCCTTTCTCTCCACATCCCCACCAGCACTGATTGTTCTCGTTCTTTGTGATGTGTGCCAATCTCTGTGGTGTGAGATGATAACTCATCGTTGTTTTGATTTGCATCTCCCTGATGATTAGTGACCAGGAGCATTTTTATGTGCCTTTTGGCCATTTGTATTTCTTTTTTAACAAAGTGTTTGTTCATTTCTTCTCCCCATTTTTTGATGGGATTAGATGTTTTTTTCTTGTAAAGTTCTGTCAGTGCCCTGTATATTTTGGAGATTAGCTCCTTGTGTGATGGGATTTGGGTGAATAGTTTCTCTCACTCAGTGGGTGGCTCTTGTGTCCTGGGCACTATTTCTTTTGAGGTGCAGAAGCTTCTCATCTTAATGTATTCCCATCTGTTTGTCTCTGCTTCCACTTTTTTGGAAAGTGCAGTTTCCTCCTTGAAGATGCCTTTAGTCTCAATGTCATGGAGTGTTTTACCGACATGTTTTTCTATATGCCTTATGGTATCAGGCCTGATATCAAGGTCTTTAATACATTTGGATTTAACCTTTGTACATGGTGTTAACTGGGGGTCTATGTTCGCTTTTTTGCAAAGTGTCTAACCAGTTCTGCCAGCACCACTTATTGAAAAGGTTTACCCTGCTCCACTTAGGATTTCTTGCTCCTTTGTCAAAAATTAGGTAATTGTATGACTGGGGGACAATGTCTGAGAACTCAAGCCTATTCCACTGATCTGAGGGTCTGTCTTTATTCCAATACCATGCTGTTTTGATAACTATTGCTTTGTAGTACAGTTTAAAGTTGGGGAAAGTAATGCCTACCATACTCCTTAGTGGTCCTACACCTGTTTTGGTCTTGGTACCTCCCTTGTTTCGTCCTCTAACTGGGAGGCAGTACTAGATAGTTCCAGTTATGTGGTTTTGTTTGAAGAAGAGAAAAGTGATAAACTGGGGTAAAAATCAAATATGTCAAAAATGGGCAGAGTCCTTCTAGAAGCTGTCATCATTGGTTTGAGAGACGAAGGGGAAAAAGAAGGTGAAACACCTCAATGGTACAAAAAGAAGTGTCAAATAAAATATCTAGTGAGCACTCCAACAATAAAGATAAGCACCACATAAAATCCATGGTCTTGAGATAAAAAACATGGTATAGCACCTAAAGAAAAATAAAATAAAATAAATATAAATGGAGACAACAGCTTAAGTAACTATACCAAAACGAAGAAATCGACAACATCTAGATAGATATAAAAAATTGTTTTCTGCTTTTTTTTCTTTTCCCTCCTGCACAGTCACAGTAAATATTGGGGTCATTTGAAAAGGAATTCCCTTGGCCTAAGAGATACAGGGTATCTCCACCCTTGGAGTATATTGTCATGGGATTAACTATAGACTCCGTTCAGGTTTATTTATCTCCCCTTGGTGCTTTCGTGGTGTTTGAAAGACTTCTGCTTCATCCTGGGTGATAAAATCAGATCTCTGTATCTAGAGATCTCGGTATCTGCACAGGTCAAGTGGTGGAACTTATGATGCTTTTCTTTGTGGTTCTAGAAGTTCTGTTCCCTCAGTGTCATTTTAATTCGTCTTCTGTGTTTGGTGGTCTCGGTCTTTGCACTGATTTTAGGATGGAGCCTATGATAGCGTCTTTCGTTGTGTTTCCAAAAGACCCAGTCCATTGCAATTATCTCAGACGGACCTTTGGAACTGAAGATCATGGTTGTTGTGCAGGTCGTAGCTCAAACCCTACACTAGGGCTTTTTATTGGTCCCAGGATACATTTAGTCCGGTCATGGTTCTATCAGCCAGTCATCTGTAAATCATGCTCTTGGCTTTTGGACTGACAAAAGGGTGACAAGTCTTCTGATTTTGTCTTATCGTCAGCTGGAGGGGTAGGATAACCTGCTCTTAGGTCAAGTTGTTCCCATTTTCCTCATTGTCAGGATATTGTATTAGAGCTGGCACTTGTTGGTGTCTGAGCAGTATTGAGGATGTCCCAGATGGGATTTGTTTCCTGTAGCTGTCCTGAAGAACTGTGTCATTTCTGTGTCTGGCATCCAAGGTTTAAGGCTGGACGGATGGTGTCTAATCACCTGGGGCCTAAGTTGGTTCCACGTGACATATTTTCAAGGTGGGAGATGTCCCTGTATTGTAAACAAGTATGATTTCTTATCCTTAGTAGATAAGAGCTCGTTTTTATATGTAAGATTTCCCCTTCTTTTAGTGTGTCTTTGCAGGGGGAAATGATGCTACATTATATTGCCAGTGCATTTGGGGGTGGAAAAAGAAGAAAACGGAAACAGGTCACACACACAAAGAAGAAAAAAATATAAATAAAAATATATGTGCTCACACACAGATATATATAAAAGGAACAAAGATTTAAAAGAATGAAATAACAAAGTAATTAAAGGAACAAAATGGTGCAAGAGACTATCTTACATTTGGGGAATAGCAGGCAAAGAGGTAGTGCAATACAGGTCTTATACTTATGATGGAACTATAGGTTTCCCCATTGTCTTTCTGAGTGTTTTGTATATTCTGGATATCAGCCCTTTATCAGATATGTTGGGTGAAAAGATTTTTTTCCCAGTCAGTTAACTGTCTTTTTGCTTTATGTAGGGTTTCTTTTGCCAGAAGCTTTTTAGTTTGATGTAGTCCCATTTGTTTATGTTTGATGCTAAAGTTTTTGCCATTGGTGCTCCATCCTCGAAGACCTTTTTGATATATAAGTCTTCGAGTGTTCTACCAATTTTATCCTCTATAAATTTTATAGATTTGGGTTTAATTTCGAGGTCTTTGTTCCATTTTGAGTTGATATTTGTATAAGGAGTGCGTTATGGGTCAATTTTGAATTTCTTATATGTGGTTTTCCAGTTGTACCAACACCATTTGTTGAAAAGACTTTATTTGTTCCATTTCAAGTTCTTGGCTTTTTGGTCAAATATTAATTAACTGTATATCTGGGGGTTTATGTTGAGAAATTCTGTTCTAACCCACTGGTCTGGGGCTCTGTCCTTGTACCAGTACCATGCTGTTTTGATCACTATGGCTTTATAGTATAGCTTCAGGTTAGGTAGTGAGATGCCACCCAGCTTCTTGTTTTTTAGTATGTGTTTGGCTATCCTGGGTCTTTTGTGGTTCCAGATGAATTTTATGATTGATTGTTTTAATTCTTTAAAGAATGATGTCTGAATTTGTATTGGGATTGCATTGAATCTATATAGTAGTTTTGGTAGGATAGTCATTTTGACTATGTTGATTCTACCTACCCATGAGCTTGGGATGTTCTTCCATTTCCTTAGATCCTCTTCAATTTCTTTCTGGAGTATTTTGAAGTTTCCCTGGTATACGTCCTTCACTTCCCTTGTAAGGTTGATTCCTAGGTACCTTATATTTTTTGATACTATTTTAAATGGAGATATATTTTTGATCTCTCTCTTCTCAACTTCATTATTTGTGTATAGAAACTCTACTGTCTTTTGTCTATTGACATTGTAGCCAGCCACTTTGCTGTATTGGTTAATTGTTTTTTTTTTTAATTTTTATTTTTTTATTTAAACATCTTGATTACATACATGATTGTTTTTGGGTTTCAGTCATGTAAAGAACACCACCCATCACCAGTGCAACATTCCCATCACCAATGGCCAAGTCTCCCTCCTACCCACCCAACCCCCACCTGTACTCTAAACAGGCTCTCCATTTCCCTCATACATTCTCATTATAAGGAAAATTCAAAATGTAGTTATTTCTCTAACTAAACTCATCACTCTTTGTGGTGAGCTTCCTATGGTGAGCTGGAACATCCAGCTCTTTTCACTTTTGTGTCTGGAAATTATTATTGCAAGAATGTCTTTCATTTCTCTTAAAACCCATAGATGAGTGAGACCATTCTGCGTTTTTCTCTCTCTCTCTGACTTATTTCACTCAGCATAATAGATTCCGTATACATCCATGTATAGGAAAATTTCATGACTTCATCTCTCCTGACAGCTGCATAATATTCCATTGTGTATATGTACCACAGTTTCTTTAGCCATTCATCTGTTGAAGGGCATCTTGGTTGTTTCCAGAGTCTTGCTATGGTAAATAGTGCTGCAATGAATATAGGTGTAAGGAAGGGGTTTTTGTACTGTATTTTTGTGTTCCTAGGGTATATTCCTAGGAGTGGTATAGCTGGATCTTATGGGAGCTCGATTTCCAGTTTTTGAAGGAATCTCCATATCGCTTTCCATAAAGGTTGAACTAGACGGCATTCCCACCAGCAGTGGATAAGAGTTCCTTTCTCTCCACATCCCCGCCAACACTGTTTGTTCTCATTCTTTGTGATGTGTGCCATTCTCTGGGGTGTGAGGTGGTATCTCATCATTGTTTTGATTTGCATCTCCCTGATGATTAGTGATGTGGAGCATTTTTTCATGTGTCTCTTGGCCATTTGTATTTCTTCTTTGTCAAAGTGTCTGTTCATTTCTTCTCCCCATTTTTTGATGGGATTAGATGTTTTTTTCTTGTAAAGTTCTGTCAGTGCCTTGTATATTTTGGAGATTAGCCCCTTATCTGATGGGTATTGGGTGAATAGTTTCTCCCACTCAGTGGGTGGCTCTTGTATCCTGGGCACTATTTCCTTTGAGGTGCAGAAACTTCTCAGCTTAATATATTCCCATCTGTTAATCTCTGCTTTCACTTGCTTGGAGAGTGCAGTTTCCTCCTTGAAGATGCCTGTAATGTCCTGGAGTGTCTTGCCTATGTGCTGTTCTATATATATTATGGTTTTGGGGCTGATATCGAGGTCTTTAATCCATTTGGATTTTACCTTCGTGCATGATGATAGCTGGGGGTCTACGTTCAATTTTTTGCAAGCGGCTATCCAATTGTGCCAACACCACTTGTTGAAGAGGCTTTCCCTGCTCCATTTAGGGTTTCCTGCTCCTTTATCGAAAATTAGGTGGTTGTATGTCTGGGGAACATTTTCTGAGTATTCAAGTCTATTCCACTGGTCTGAGGGCCTGTCCTTATTCCAATACCATGCTGTTTTGATAACTATTGCTTTGTAGTACAGTTTAAAGTTGGGGAAAGTAATTCCTCCCATATTCTTTTTCCCAATGATTGCTTTAGCTATTCGAGGGTGTTTATTGTTCCAAATGAATTTCAAAAGTGCCTGATCCACTTCTTTGAAGAATGTCATGGGTATCTTTAGAGGGATAGCATTAAATCTGTATAATGCCTTGGGGAGTATTGCCATTTTGATGATGTTAATCCTGCCAATCCACGAGCAGGGTATGCGTTTCCATTTCCGCGTGTCCTCTCTTATTTCTTGGAGCAGAGTTTTATAGTTTTCTTTGTATAGGTCCTTCACATTTTTAGTCAAGTTGATTCCAAGATATTTGAGTTTGTGTGGCACTATTGTGAATGGGATTGTTTTCTTAATGTCCATTTCTTCCTTATTGCTATTGGTGTATAGAAAGGCCATTGATTTTTGTGTGTTAATTTTGTAGCCTGCCACCTTGCTATATGAGTCTATTGTTTCTAGAAGCTTTTTGGTGGAGTCTTTAGGGTTTTCTAAGTAGAGTATCATGTCATCTGCAAACAGTGAGAGCTTGACTTCTTCCTTTCCTATCTGAATTCCCTTGATATCTTTTTCTTGCCTAATCGCTATAGCAAGTACTTCCAGTGCTATGTTGAATAGGAGTGGTGAGAGAGGACAGCCTTGTCTTGTACCAGAATTTAGAGGGAAGGCTTTTAGTTTTTCTCCGTTGAGGATAATATTTGCCATTGGCTTGTGGTAGATGGCTTCAACTAGATTGAGAAAGGTTCCTTCCATTCCCATCTTGCTGAGAGTTTTGATCAAGAATGGGTGTTGGACCTTATCAAATGCTTTCTCTGCATCTATTGATATGATCATGTGGTTTTTATTTTTCTTGTTATTGATGTTGTGTATGATGTTGATGGATTTACGGATGTTAAACCAGCCTTGCATTCCTGGGATGAAACCTACTTGATCGTAGTGGATGATCTTCTTAATGAGGCATTGAATCCTATTTGCCAGGATTTTGTTGAAGATCTTTGCATCGGCATTCATCAGCGATATTGGTCTGTAATTTTCTTTTTTTGTAGCATCTCTGTCTGGTTTAGGTATCAAGGTGATGTTGGCTTCATAAAAGCTATTTGGAAGTGTTTCCGTTTGTTCAATTTCATGAAAGAGTCTTGCCAGGATTGGTAGTAGTTCCTCTTGGAAAGTTTGAAAGAATTCATTAGTGAATCCATCTGGGCCTGGGCTTTTGTTTTTCGGCAGACCTTTGATTACTGTTTTGATTTCATCAATGGTGATGGGGGTGTTTAGATATGCTACATCCTCTTCCTTCAACCGTGGAAGATTATAAGAGTCCAAGAATTTATCCATTTCTTCCAGGTTCTCATTTTTAGTGGCATAGAGTTTCTCAAAGTAGTTTCTGATTACCCTTTGAATCTCTGTCATATCAGTAGTGATCTCTCCTTTTTCATTCCTAATACGAGTTATCAAGTTTCTCTCTCTCTCTTTCTTTGTTAGGTTTGCCAGTGGTCTATCAATCTTGTTTATTTTTTCAAAGAACCAACTTCTGCTTTCGTTGATCTTTCGGATTGTTTTTTGGGTTTCCACTTCATTGATTTCTGCTCTCAGCTTTGTTATTTCCTTCTGTCTTCCTATTTTTGGGTCCTTTTGTTGAGCACTTTCTAGTTCTATTAGCTGTGTCATTAAGCTACTCAGGTAAGCTCCTTCTTCCTTCCTGATGTGTGCTTGCAAAGCTATAAATTTTCCTCTCAGTACTGCTTTTGCTGTGTCCCATAAGTTCTGAGAGTTTGTGTCTTTATTGTCATTTGTTTCCAGGAACCTTTTTATTTCCTCCTTGATTTCATCTCGGAACCACTGGATATTGAGTATGAGGCTGTTTAACTTCAGGTGTTAATGTTTTTCTTCTGAGTCCCTTTGGAATTCACAAATAATTTCAGAGCCTTGTGGTCAGCAAAGGTAGTCTGCAAAATTTCTATCCTCTTGATATTATGGAGATATGTTTTATGTGCCAGCATGTAGTCTATCCTGGAGAATGTCCCATGTACATTGGAGAAGAATGTGTATCCAGGTTTCTGGGGGTGGAGTGTCCTATATATATCCTCTAGGCCTCTTTCTTCCATTTCTCTCCTCAGGTCTAGTATATTCTTGTTGGGTTTCAGTCTGGTTGACCTATCCAGTGTTGACAAAGCCGTGTTAAGGTCCCCCACAATTATTGTGTTGTTATTGATATTATTTTTCAGATTTGTCAACAGTTGTATTAAATATTTTGCTGGCCCCTCATTTGGTGCATATATGTTTAGGAGAGTGAATTCTTCCTGCTCTATATACCCCTTGATTAATATAAAATGTCCATCTTTGTCCCTTACAACCTTCCTGAGTATAAAGTTTGCATTATCTGATATTAGTATGGCCACTCCAGCTTTTTTATGGGTGTTGTTTGCTTGGATGATTTTTCTCCAGCCTTCTATTTTGAGTCTATGTTTGTTCTGACTATTCAGGTGTGTTTCTTGTAGGCAGCAGAAGGTTGGATTGAGTTTTTTGATCCATTTAGCCACTCTGTGTCTCTTGACTGGTGCATTTAGACCATTGACGTTGAGAGAAAGAATTGTCCTGGGATTTAATGCCATCTTTATATCGAATTTTGGTGTCTTTTGGTTAGTCTTGTCTTAAATTAGGTCTTTCAGTTTTTCTCTTAAGACTGGTTTTGTGTCTGTAAAGTTTCTGAGCTGCTTTTTGTCAGTGAAACCATGTATTCTTCCGTCAAACCGGAAAGTGAGTTTTGCTGGGTATAGTATTCTGGGTGAAGCATTCATTTCATTCAGTCTTGTCACAATATCCCACCACTGCTTTCTGGCATTGAGTGTTTCTGGTGACAGGTCTGCTGTAAATCTCAAGGATGCTTGCTTGAATGTAATTTCCCCTTTTGATCTTGCTGTTTTCAGAATTCTGTCTCTATCTGTGGGATTTGTCATTGTGACTAGGATGTGTCTTGGGGTGGTTTTTGTGGGGTCTCTTTTGGTTGGTACTCTTCGAGCATGCAGGATTTGATCACCTATATTCTTTAGCTCTGGAAGTTTCTCTTTAATGATGTTCTTGACCATTGATTCTTCCTGGGAATTTTCTTCCTGGGTCTCTGGGACGCCAATGATTCTTAAGTTGTTTCTGTTGATCTTATCATAGACTTCTATTTTCATCTGTTCCCATTCTTTGACTAATTTTTCCGTTGTCTGCTCATTTGCTTTAAGTTTTTTGTCCAATCTCTCCTGCTGTATGGAATTGTTATGTATCTCATCTTCCACAGCACCAAGTCTATTCTCAGCTTCTGATACCCTGTCCCAGAGCTTATCCATTTTGTCATTCACTTCGTTTACTGACTTTTTCAGTCCTGTTAGTTGACATGTTATTTCAGTTTGGAGTTTTGTCATTTCTG
Organism: Suncus etruscus; assembly: GCF_024139225.1. Taxonomy (NCBI): domain Eukaryota; kingdom Metazoa; phylum Chordata; class Mammalia; order Eulipotyphla; family Soricidae; genus Suncus; species Suncus etruscus. The sequence continues at coordinate 51,761,161 of NC_064852.1, forward strand.
CCTTCATATTTTCTTGGTTCTTATTAGTGTTCTGTTCAACTCGATCCATGGTTTCTTGGAGTCTGTTGAGCACCTTCCATATTGCTAGTCTAAAGTCCTTATCTGAGAGGTTGATTAGTTGTTCAGTCATTATCTGGTCCTCAGAATTGTCATCTTCATTCTCTATGTCTGATGCTGGCCTGCGTTGTTTCCCCATTGTCACACTTGTATTGTGGGTTTTTCTACGTGTTGTGGTGGTATTCATTGTCTATATGATGTAGGCAGCACACTCCTCTG